>NC_080595.1:74980046-75589890 GCF_027887145.1 Ammospiza caudacuta
AATAATTTCCACATACAAGTAAAGTAAATAGTCTGTGTCTTGTTCATCCTACCAAGTATTATTGACTAGTGCTCAGTAAGAGATCTGTGCAGAGCCTCGATGAAAGGTTGGCAACTCACCCCACTTGGTCTGGATTATTGCAGCATGGTTTTGTAATATTGAATTGCAAGGCTTTTAGTAATCTTCACAGGCTGTTCAACCTCAGCCACTAAGCCTAAACTAAAATGTTGAAAAACTGCAGTTCACGCTCTTAAATACTCTGTAAGAACTGGAGACAATTTCAATAAATGTTAGGCTCTTTCTGTTAATGTGCAGAACAGAAATTACCTACTCAGATCCTGCTGAAATGTTCCACTGTGGTGGTATTTGAGACTAGTTATATTTGGCTCATCTTTGTTCCAGATCCAGTTTTACAACTACCAGATGACACCCTAATGAAACATCAAAGAAGCCATGAACAGTTGCATGGAATTGCTCTCTGAACGATGCATCCAGTGAGGTACAGAGCTCCCACACTGGATATGAAGGAATTTTGACCATAGGGCAAATGCAGCTTTCATCTTTTAGACATTGCAGCAGCAGTGCAGCGCAAATTTTTGCTTTCATTTAAAAAAATGAAGAAGCTGTTTATCAAGGGTTTTCTTCAAGATCGTTTCCTAAACTATATTGAGCCCTTCTGTTCTTTACTTAATAGTACATTTGGGAAAATAGATGAACAAAAAACCAGTCCTTCTGAATAAAATCTAAAATTACTTTTAAGAGATTTTTTTCTGAAATGAGAATGAAAGCACTTTGGAAGCTTCTGAGTGTTTAAGTATTAGCAATAAATTTTTGGATTTGCAAGAGAAACTAGACAGAATGAATACATTTTCATCCCTGGCTGGGTTGAAACATGAAGTCCCCATTTGTGCAGTGTTTTTCCTTGATCAATCATGACAAAATTAATCCAATCTGGATGCTGAATCTAGATCTATAAATATATTTATTATAATATAACAAGAACTTAACAGTAAACATAAACTATATACAATACCATTACAGATAACCCTGTTTTTAATATTATTCACAGAAATAGCCAGTTTTGTTCCAGTGTGAGAAATGAAGAAATAAGCTAAATTGAAAATGTCGAATGTGTTTCAGTTGTTGACAGGTAGCACCTCCTTTGGAGGTAGACACACACCAACACTAAAATTAGTCCTGCCCCAGGCAGTTAGAAACTTGTGCTCCAATCTTTAGGTTCACACTTGCACCCTGTTTGACATAAATACTTTAAATGACATACTAGTATATAATTTTGTTGTGCTTATTATTTTTCTTTTCTTTAAAGAATAAATAAAACAACTGCATAACAAAGGCTGGAACCTCACTGTCAAAATGAGAGGCTTGAGTCACCCTATAGCTTGACTCAGCTGACTCGAGCACATTTTCTTTAAATACTGCAAGATACAAATGTCTTTGTTTTTTTTTTTTAATTTTATTTTATAAATGGTTATTAATAAAATAAGATGATTAGCTAAACATCTGCATTGATTTCCCCAAAGCTGTAGGCAGACCTCCCTTCATATAAAAAGGCTACTGTATTTGGTATGAAATTCAACTAGATATTGAATGCGAGATCTCACCCACACCCTGTACAGGACACTCCTTGAATTACTGGTATGGCATTTGGGATTTGAGTCTGCAAAGGCAAGTATGGCAGATTTTTCCTTCTGCTTGGAAGGAAACCAGACAATCCTTAGCTTGGGGTTACTTTCTACTGCTGAATTTTAAGATTCTTTCCCCGGTCCCCTCTGTGTTACCCAGTCCATCTCCCATTTGTTCCTTTTATGTATAAATTTAAAAAGAATTTCCACATCACAATGCTCTCTGGATAGACAATATTTTAATATATATAAAAATATAACCCCTGTGCTGTGCATATACGTACAACTCTACATAGTAATAATTTGAAGTCTCTTACACTGGGCTTAAGTCTATGCATTTTTCTACCATGGGCTTTAAACTCAAGTGTTAAAAATCTGTAAATAAAAAGTATAAGGCTTCCACACCTAAGGAAGGAACTTGAAAAATAAAGTAAAATAAAAAACTTCTCAGCCTTTACATAAAAGATAGTGGCGTGTATCCCGACGTAAGGAATTTTGGTTGAGAGCCAAAACCGAGCGCGCAACCACAGGAGGCATCTTCTGTGTTTGATGAGCACGTGGCAAACCCACACTATGCTGTGTATTTTACTGTGATTCCAGCCAGAAGTGAAGAGTGGGTTTATCAGGAGAATGCCTCTGGAATCCAAGCTGTTTCCATTTTGCACTGAGGGAATTCACTGCCAAGTGCATCAGCAGAAACCCAGAGGAAAAGGTTTAGAAGCCTCCCACCCGCCACTGTGGGCACAGCCACATGTGCCCACACGAGAATCACCAGGAGCAGAAACTCATCCAGCCCAACAGACCTTTTGTTTTCATCATTTTACATGGAATTTATTACCAATGGCTATTCTTCTTCTCCCTAGTCCCCACCTCACCCTGCTTTTGGGCTCTTGTCTAGAGAACTGAAATATTTGTTTGATCTGATGGAAGACTGACACCAACATAAGCCATCTGTCACACAAAATTTCTCTCAGTCATTGGTATTGAAAAGCATGTATTAGAAACAAATGTAGGAATCAAAGTGGTAAGGACACTTTGACCTTTCAAATAGACTGATGCCTAAAGTGTAATAGTAAAACTAATCTGCATGGTTATTTCAAGAATCAAGCTTGAGCTCTAAAGTAAAATGCAGATTATTTTTTTCCTCTCTTCCCCAGCTTAAAAAATATGAGAAATTCTATTGCACCTGGGTTGACCAAAAGCCGATGTCCAGAACAAGTGCCACTATAACATCTAGTGACACCCTTGCATTATTAAGTTACAATATCTTACATAGCACGGAGCTCTCTGCTCCTGGTTCACCAAAAGGTGAGGATGATTTTTCTACATTCAATGTAGACACTATTCAAGACTTTAGAGCAATATGTTCACTGGCTGGCTTTGCTGCTTTTGTTCCTTAAGTAACAGTATTCTTCTTGCCTGCTTTCAGCAGGTACAAACAGTTCTCCACCCAACTCCTGGGGAACATCAGCCGCTCTGAATGTACTTCTTGATTGCTACGCAGCCGTGTCGGAAAACGGGGCAGGGCATATTTGGTAGAAGTGTCCACGTGTTTGTTTTAGGGTCATAGGCTTCCATGTTTCCCAGGGCAGGTCCTTCACTGCTGACAATCCCACCAGTAGCATAGATTTTTCCATCCAGAACCACAGCACTGTGTTTTTCAAAAAAAGAAAAAAAGTTAGAGTTAGTTGTCTTACTGAGCAATTTTCTTTTTAGGCTTAAAACAAACCCAGTCTTTTATAATAATGGGTAAACAATGAATACAGCTTTTGTTCTTATCTGTATAAAGAAAGCTGTGTGGGCATTTCTCTTCTCTCTCCTTTTCTCTCCCCAAAATTAATCCTTTTTGTGTTCCTGCCAGGTAGGTAACTGTTGTCTCTAATGTAAACAACAGATAAAAGTCCAAGTAAGATCTTTCTCCAGCCCACACCTGGGATCTGCAGCAAAAGTGGCAGAGTGCTGTGTCCCTGTAATACTTTGCACATGCAAAACCAATCCAAACAATTTGGGGTTCCCAAGACCTCAGCTGGAATAAAATCTTTTATCAAGTTACTTCTTTAATTGTTAATGAATGCTGCAAAATGGGGAGTAAAAATCTTCAAGTGTGTTCTGTTTCTTCGGCCCCTTCCATGGTTGTGTCCTGGCATGGGGTCCCAGAGATCCTGCTGGCTTTGTCCTTGTGTACCCTGGAGTTGTCCAAGGGAAAGGGGATCTGGGGCACACAGGTGTGGTGGCCGGGGCTGTGTGGCTGAGGGAATGAGAGGGCAGCTCTTTGTTGGCATCTAAAGAAGATAAAAGACCTTACTGCTTTCCTAAAGTGAAAGTGTTTGACTTCAGGTACCTCATGTAAATCAGGAATAATGGGGCTGGACTAATCCCATGGTCCATAGGCTCCTGGTAAGAAGGAAGGTGCACAGGTGTGGAAGGTATTTGAAAGAAAAATTGTCCCTTGGTCTCATCTCTTCCTCTTCCTTCCATTTTGTGCCTTGGCCTCTTGAGCACACAGCAGGACACTGCTTTGGGCTGAAGAAGATGGGGCTGGCCTCCCATGTGTGCATTTGGGAATGTCAGAGCATGGCAGAGGCCTCTGGGGGGGAAAAGCCAATGCAGGGCCTGCCGTGTGCTCCGTGCTGCCTTCACACTGTGTGGGGGGAACCCAAAACTGAGACTGTCTGCTTTTCATCTGCCAGGAAGCCCAAATTTGCCTTCCAAGTTGATTTAAAGATGTTGTTAATCTGGATGGGGTTGGCAGTGGTTTTTCTGCTCCGTTTGGAGAGCAGCTGGTGAATGATTATGTTGGGAAGGAAAAGGGAGACTCGGAGAGTATGTACGTGGCAAAGGATAGCAGGGAGAACAAGAGGGGGAGAAGAGAAACTAATTGCAACCAAGAAGGTGGCCTAGATCTAACAAGGTGGAAAAGCTTAGTGAACTTCTACTCTTGGTAAAAACAAAGTAATTTTGTCTGGCTAATTTTGACGTACTGGGAAGACAAATGATAAAAAGTGATAAAGGCAAAAGCCAGAGAGTGCTGGAAGACACAGGATGAACTGAGACTAAAATGGCACCGACAATGCCACGTGCTTCTGAAGAACACAAGACTCTGATGTCCTTGTGGAGAAGCAGAGCCTGAGGTTAAAAATAAACTCACAATGACAACAGTAAGGACTCAAATAAGCCTAGTCCCTGGGTACCGCCAGGAAATAGGAAATAATGAGAATCTTGTCAAAATAACTGTTAATCTGAAAGGAGGGGGAAGGAGAGGGAGACTTGAAACATTTGATTAGAGCCTATCCACAAACCAGCAGGGCTGGATGATGCATAGCCCAGGCTCCTGAGGGAGTTTGCTAATGAACTTACTGAACCACGGGTAATTATTTTTCCAACGTCAGGGAGAAACAGGGAAGAATAAGGACTTGAGTAACGCAAGTGACGTCCTGAAAGATGGCTTTGAAAGTGAAGGAGCTCACCTCCGAAGGAGCCAGAGCTGGTGGCAGAGAGGCACTGCCTGGCAGAAACTCCTGCCAAGGCTCAGTCTCTATGCCCAGGAGGAAGCAGAGGTGGCAGGACCAGCCGACCCAGTAAATCAGAGAAATGTGCCAATTAAACAACAGTTTTGGACTTAGGATATTTGCTGAGGGGTGGAAAGCCCATCTCTGGACACGAAAAAGTTACTCTTTAGGCAGGCTGGGAATTTCAGCTTGCAAAATGTGGCCTGAGGAGGGGGAAGGATTGCCCCACCCCAGGCTCCTGATGTGGTGGAGGGGCTGTTGAAATGAGCAGAATGAGAGTTGAGAGATAAGGCTCTTGGGCAGTAGTCACTGGTTTTGCTTAACTCTTTTTTTTTTTCTGGATTGTGAAGCTGAAAAAGATGGAAGCTAATTTGTTTGGGATATGCTTTTTGGGATGTGGAAGAAGGTCTAATGTCAGAGATGGACTGTTGTACAAAGCAACTCTGCTGCCTTGGTTCTCTAATGAAATGCTGATTACTAATTAAAACAGTACTCCTTCACAATGCTTGATGCAAAAAAGGAAATAAAAATTAAATGGGTGATAAGTTTTGTTAAGTGGGAAAAACGAAACAACTCCAAAAGAGCCCCAGAAAAGATCTGTCTAAAGAACTATCAATAATGGGCAATTGAAACAAGTATTAGTGTGGAGCATGGAGACTGGGGCTGGTTCCATCAGTGCTGATGACCAAAGTCTGCTGTCCATGAATGGCCTTAGTTTTGATTTCCTGGTGTGGACATGTTGGTGTGGATGGCAGCACCTCCACCAATACAGAGAGGATCTCAGTCCTCAGTCACCACTGATGTACAAGGCTGGTCCACCACTCCCTGCTCATTAACTGATGAAATTCCTCTGCATGGAGTCATTCATTACCAGAGGGAAGACTCTACAGGTGACCACAGGAGCAGGAGGCAAGCAGGCACCAGCCCTTCCTTGCTGGCTCTGTGCTGCTCAGCCCTGAGTGCTGGTGTTCCCTCAGACATCTCACGTTAGGGCTCTAAACAGGGACATGGGTGCTTTACAAATTCTTGTGTTGCATCTTAGCCACCCACACTCCTTGCAGTGAAATCTTCTCTGTGGCATGTTTGGTAGGAGCTACTCTGAGCCAGAGCTGCTGTCACCACAGAGCTGAGCAGCCAAGGAAACCTTCTCAAAATAATCTGGGTCTGGGCTCCTCCCCAGCCCATGCTCTGGATTTGGGGTTACAGAAAGTGGGCAAGTGCTGCCCCTGTTCTCTGGAACCTGGGCTACAGCCCTGGAAAGAATTCCTGCCCAGCTCAATCCTGTACCTTCCCATCATGGTGCTAATACAGTGGGGAAGAACTGGATGCTGAATTCCACCCTCTGGAAGACTGTATGAATTTTAAATGGTGATTAGAGCAACTTCTGCTCCCTCTGTATGCAATTCCCATAGATAAGATTGGCATAATCCTTGTGAGTCATGCCTGAGGTTAAGCAAAGCACTGAGCTGCTCCTGCCATGAAGAAATAGTTCTGAGCACACAGTGGATCCTCATGAACAGGGAACTTTGGAGATATTCAGCCATCTCTGGAGCTAAAGTGGCAGGTAGATGCTTAAGATAATTAGGAATTTAATCCTAAATTGCTGCTACTTTGTAGTATTAGGACAATCACTGCTAATTTCTGGGACCTGAGAGAACAGAAAACTCAAGTGGGCTCTAAAACCTTAAGAAAAGTGAATTGAAAGGAGTATGCTCATTGCTCTTTCTTCTTTACTGTGACAATATTTCGTTTCTCCCCTCCCCTCCATCCCATCAGCTGTAAAAACATCGTTACCAAGGCTGACATACAAAGAAAGAAATA
This sequence comes from Ammospiza caudacuta, assembly GCF_027887145.1. NCBI lineage: Eukaryota > Metazoa > Chordata > Aves > Passeriformes > Passerellidae > Ammospiza > Ammospiza caudacuta. Next base: position 74,987,020 of record NC_080595.1, read on the forward strand.
ATTACAATAATTAGGATACGAGTTTATTGCTTGGTGCCATTAATCCAGAGAGATAAAATGATTACAGGCTGTCAGAGCCTGGGAAGGAAGGAAGGAAGGAAGGAAGGAAGGAAGCTCTGTGCCAGAGAGCCTTGCTGCATGCAGGGACACAAACCCTGATGGCTTTGGGGCAGTGGCTTCCCTGGCTGGGGAGCAGCCAGACCTCCATCTCTCCAGCAGAATGCCTGGGGAGAAGGTAATGGGCATCCAAATCCAGATCACTTCAGCCACTCCTTCCAAAAATATGAGTTACAGCAAATTATTACCATGCAGGCTAATGAATGACCCAGCTTTCTACTCTGCAGGTAATTACTGCTGTTCACTAGCGAGGCTTCTCCTGCCCTGTGACTGATTCTCCTGAGGTGCCTGGGCATCCTCATTTCCCAAGCAATGCTCAGTGTCAGAGGATCATGCTGTGACTGTCCCCTGACACTGCCATGGGTTGTCCCATCCATCTGCTGACCTCCATGAAGCTCTGGATCACACTCCCAGGAAAATCCCAATGAGGCTGAGGTGTGCCAAGGGCTGGTGGGGACCTGACTGGTGTGCTTGTGTAATCTAAACACCCTTTACATCTCTTCCCTGCCTATCCACCTTTCAGTCCCTGCCCAGGCTGAACAAGTCGCAGAGAAGGTCCCTCTCTGACAGCTCTCTTGATGGACAAACTGAATCACTGAACCAAAAAATGCAAGAACAACCCAGGCAGGAAGAGACCCTGAAAGATCATCAGCTCCAACCTTTGTGGGAAAGGGGCACCAGATGAGATTTTCTTGCATCCCGTCCAATCACATCCTGAAAACCTTTGGTGATGGGGACTCCACCACATCCCTGGGGAGGTTGTTCCAGCGAATGACTGATCTCAATGTAAGGAATTCTTGCATCACGATGAAGCCTCTGTTTGTGCAGCTTTTACCTCTTGCCCCATTGTCTTCTCCCCACAGCTCCTTGTCAATAGAGAGCTTCCATCCTCCTTGTGACTGCTCTTTTAGTGCTGGAATACTCTCTGAGGGTCCCCTGAGCCATCTCTTTCCAGGGAGAAAAGACTTTTCAATCTTCCCTCATCAGGCGGGTTCCCTAGTCCTTTGAACATCTTTACAACCCTCCTCTGGACCCTCTTCAGTCTTTTTTGACTGTGGGAACTGAAAGTGCTGCCTGACAAGAGCTGAGTAGAGTGAGAAGATGGAAGTCTCCTGATGGGCAGTAAGATTTGGAAGCAGAGGATCACTGTCTTTTTTTCCTCTGTGTTTGAGAGGTGAATGCCTGGGTGCTCTTGCTCCAGCATTTATCTCTCCCAGTGACATGCTGGACATAGCATCAAGCAGTGGGATGACAAGAAATGGTAATTTTATTACTTCTTTAAAATTTCCTGCTCAGTCCTAAATATCACATCAGCCTCATCAGGAAATGTTAACATATAATTGTTAAAAATTCTGTCTTTTAACTCTCAGGGTTGCAAAAGATTTGACATGGCTGAATTAGTGTACTGTTTTGACTGCCTGCAGCTTAGTATCTACTGAGGCCTCAAACAATATTCTTTTCCCTCCTCATTTCTAGCTATGCATGCAGAAGCACACATTTGTTTAAAGCAGTTCCATGAACATTATTGAGTATTACCAGTTAGGTCGACACAGGATCTGCTTAAAAGAAGGAAAAAAAAAAAAAAGATCCCGGCATTTATTAGTGGATGAATTTCCTTCCTGACCTAAGATTTCAGGAAGGCTTTACTGGAAGTGTAACTGAATGATGCTGATGGGATTTTTGAGGTTGTCCTGTGCAGGGACAGGAGCTGGACTTGATGATCCTTGTGCATCCCTTCCAACTGAGGATATTCTGTAATTCCAGGATGCTCATCAACTGGATGGAGCTGGTGTTAGGACCAGGGAAGCCTCCAGGGTCCCAGCCCCTGTAGGGTGTGGCTCTGGGCAGTGCCAGGCAGAGCTGCAAGTGCTCCTTGAGCTTTCTGTTGAGCCTGGGACCTTTCTGAGACACCTGCACGGTGGTTTGAGGCACTGGAGCAAAAGGCCCTGTGTCCGTGGGTGGTGGCAGTCAGGGAGCTAAGGCGCTGTCCCTGCTTGGTGGCTGTCCCTGCCTGGTGGCAGTGCTGACAGCCCCCAGTGGTGGCAGCCAGGGTGTTGTGTCGCACAAGGCTTGAGCTCGGGTGGCCGTGTCACGCTGCCAGAAGTGTCATCTTTACAATGAGATGGATAAATGAGGGTCGAGATTAGTCATGGTCAATTAGGAGGATATCATACCCCTTCCTGGAGCAGGATTATTAGTGTGGGTGTTCTGGCCAAGCTCCAGTTATATTCTCCCCTACTCCACGAGCGCTTTCCCTTGCTAATGATCCAAAGCTATCACGTGGCACCGTTACTTGTTGCTGAAATCCAGCAGTGTTTTACTCCACAGTCCACAGCACATCAGTAATGGCCTGAGTGCTCTGTCTGTATCAGTTATGCTTTAATGCCCACCACAATCCTTCATGTCATCAGTTCCTACAGAAATTACTGCCTACTAAGTTAGTCTGGTGCAGCAGCTCCAGCAGCTCTCACTGCTGTCTGTGGAGCAGAGCCCCAGACCTATGTCTCCTTCCAGATAGGCTAGAAGGTTTTGGTTTTCCCTTCTGGACTACAAACATCTCCAGCTGCAAGTGCTGCTGGCTGAACACACCAACCTTCTTGCCTGTAGGTTTGGGAAGCCCATGGCCACTGAGGAATGTTCCATAACAGTTTCATAATAGTTGCACCTGGGAACATCCATCCAAACAAGCTGTGCTCCAATCCCTTCCAGTGCCTGGAGTTACCATGAGCTTTACAAGGCAGAAAGGAGCCAGCCTGGGGAGGCTGTAGCTGGCGCTGTAGGTCAGCAATGCCTGGCAGGTCATTACAGGAAGCACCATGCTTTGCTGTTCAAAAACAAGTCCTTCTTGAAAAGAAGAGGTGGGGGTGGGGGGGTGTGTGTATGTGTAAAATAATCCCCACACTGACCCTGGTTTTGTGCTGTTCAGCCTGAGTCAAAGTTTTATTAAAGATTTCCATTCAGCAGAACCATCTAATAAATCTTACTGGTTAGCAGTCAGAGGAGGAGGAAGAAAATGCTTTTCTGGTGTCTGTTGGGAATTGCTGGTACTAAATTAGCTTCCCTGGAATTATTGCTGGCACCACCATGCTGCCGCGGTTGCCCCGTGGAGGCTCTCTGTAGCACAAGCCTGTTTGCACGCTGCCTGCATTCTAAGCAAGCAGAATATGGAATTTTTAATCATGCACAGGAATGCATTTGGTATTCTTTTCACTTGTGGAAAAATAAACCCTTGAAGGGCACTGCAGGAAGGGAGAACTCCCACCTGCAGTGCCACGCTGAAGGGGAGGGATATCTGCAAGTCTTTTTGGAGGGAGGTGTCTGGCAGAGCAAGGTGTCATCATCTCATCCTGGCTTTTCATTCCTGTTGGCTGCTGTCCACCATCTCAAGATCCTGCAAATAAACAGGGGCTGCCAAACATAGAAAGGGTGTGTGGCAAAAAGCTCACACTTGCCTGATGTTTGGGAAATGTCAAATATTTCCCTCACCTGTTGTGTGGAAGGTGTTCAAGCTCTCAGTGAATTTTAAAATGCTTCAGGCCTGTTATAGCTCTTTTCCCATTTAGCACCATCTTTCAAAGGGTTAATTCTACATCAGCATGAATTTCTTATTGGCTTCCATCAGGCTGGGCTTAATCTGAAAATGATCCTCAATTTGCTCTTCTGTTGATTGTGAGCTGGAGACCGAACCATTTATTTTTCATTTTTCATTCAAAGTAATTTAACTTGATATTAAAACCATTTGAATGGACCTTTAATTTTTCACAGGCAGGGAATGTCACACACATTTCTTTTCCCTCTGCTTGAGGCTATCATGCTCCCTCATCACTAACATGTAGAAACAAAGCAGATAAAAATAAAAGTGATGCGGTCAAGATTTTTCCCAGCAAATTCAGTATTGAGTGATTCCTGGTGAGAGGAGATCAATAGCATGCAGTTAATTTTTAAGTTGTTTATGTTGCTGCTTTTAAACCATGCTTTTTGTGATCCATGCTAATGAGTGGAATGAGGAATTTATAGATTCACAGGCTAAGGTCAGAAGGGACCTCTGTGCTTAGTTAATCTGTGCTTGTGTATACGCAGGCCATGGACATTTCCCCAGGCAGCATCTCTCCTGGAAATGTATCTAATCTCCTCTTAAAAACAGCGCGTGTTGGTGAGTTCACCCCTTCCCTTGCTGCTTCTCTGTTTAATTATCCTTGCTGTCGGAAAAGTGCTTCACTTACGAGATGTGTAACTTGACTTTCCAGCCCTTGTGACCTGCTACGCCTTTGTCTGTGAGACTGAAAGCTTCTCCATTTGCTCCCAGTGATCAAGTCACCTCTCAGCCTTTCTTTGATAGACTCCTTGAGTTTCATGTCAAAGGTTTGATTTGCAATCTGGGGTCATTTTGGCAGCTTCACTTTGAACTTCTGCTGGTATTTCCACATGTTGATGCAGGACCCAGGACCTGCACTCATCGCCCAGCACTGTATACAGCAGCACTTGCTCTACCCAGCTTTAGCTTGTTTTCATTTTGGTGTTGGGACATGTTTTATATCCCCAATATTGCACTGACCTTTTATCCAGAGGACTGTGATGTGAGCTCATGTTGTGCTGCTCTGAGTGATCTCATTTATGTCCTCCTCTGAGAGCCTGGCTTTCTAAGGGAGCAGGGCTGCTATGAGTGTGCTTGCTCTGTGTCTTACTTTGTATTTAAAATACCACTGCTGGCTTGAGACAGTTCAACAGAGATATTCAGGGAACTGATAAAATAGCTCCTTCTGTAATGTTTTGTAGCCAGTAAGTGTTAAGCCCCCTGCAGCCTTATCAGGAGAGATTTTCTATTACCTGGATTGTTGATAGATGTATTAAATAGCATTGGAGAAGAAGAAATGCTTGCTGCCAGTGGCCTTGCTGAATGATACCTTCTCATTAACAACTACATTTTGAGATCTGTCAGTGAAGCAGATTTAATCTCTCTGCCATGTGCCTTGTTAATTCCATATAATGCCAGCCAAATACCTTGGAGAAATTGCAGTATATTACAGCATCACAGTTGTCTTTAGCAGCCAGGCATGTTGTATTACAAACCAAAACAAAGAACCAGGCTTCCCAACACCTCTGGTGGACTTGGCAGTGTCAGGTTCATGGCTGGATTTGAGGACCTTAGAGGTCTGTTCAAATCTAAATGAGTCTGTGATAACAGGGTGGTTTAACAAGCTTCATTTTCCAGAAAAGTGCATTGATTGATCTTCATTATTTTATTAGCATCTAGTTATTTGTTGATGAAATCCCAAATTAACCACTCTGGTATTTTGCAGAGGACCAACATGAGGCTAAGTGAGACCACTTACCTTGATGCTGGCACTTTGCAAAATTAATTGCTGCACTGAAATTCTCCTTTTCACCTTTCCACAGTACAGAAACACTCTGGCAGTGCCCTGATCCATCCTCAACTTGAAAAGTTATTAAAAATCAACATTAGTGGTTCAATCAGCTTCTCAATGAAGTCTCTAAAGACACCTGTGTCTAAGACAGCTGCATTGGAGAATAAAATTTCAGTTTCCATCTTTCCTTGCTGCCAGCAGTAACTGCTTTTGGTCCCTCACAGCAGAACACAGACCCAAACCTCCTTGCATCCTTCCAAATACAGATGAGAAACACCTACCCAATTGGCCTGTATTTTACTTTGCTACCTCATCAATCTCATCATCAGTGGTTTTATAACTGGCTCAAATTACAAATTTTGTCCCCCAAATTTTTAAGTGCCTTTCTTTTTACTCCCATTAGCCCTCAGCACTGGTTCCCTTAGCCTCCTGTAGCAGCAGCAGGTTTTAAACCTATTTGTTACTGCTGATCACCCATCTTCCCTATTGCCACACACAGATTTATTTAGGTTTTGTCACAAGCTTTACATGTCTTTAGGCTGAAATAGTTTTCCTTGACTGTTTCCCAGTGCGTTCAAGAACCTTTGAAATGGTGCCTTTTTTGCTTCCAATTGTATGTATTTTTTTTTGGTTTCCATACATTCCACTATAAATGTAGGTTTCCTGACCACCGTTGCTTCAGGCATTAGAAAAAAATGTCATTTAAAAGTTTGAAGTTACTTTTTATGGATGGGTGGCAAATTCTACTTAAACAAAGCCCATTATTATGGAGCCCAAGCACTAGGGAACATTTAGGTCACTGGTTCACTTTCCTTGGTTGTTCTGTACTGTAGGGTGCAGAGCAAAGCATCCCTTCATGTCAGAAACCCTGGCAAGTTTTCAGGTGAGGTGCTCAGCCAACAGCTGAGATCAGCCATGCAATTTCCCTTGTATATTTAACAGACTCTTGCCACTTTTTACAAACCCAAGATGTTCAAAGAGCAGCTCATCCCTCTCTCTATGATGGATGGGAAGATGCAGGAATGTATCAAATGTCCAAATCCCTCATGTTTCATTGTACAGCTTAGGGCTCTACTACTGTATGGTATTGTGTCTGTTATTTCTAGTTTTGAGGAGAAAAATATCATTCTATGCTGCCTGAGCACTGCACTCCTCATCCTGCTTTGCCTCCTGCTGGAGTGCAGGGACTGGGAGGATGTGTCCTTAGCAGGGGAACAGGGCAGCAGCCACAGGGATGGAGCTGGCTTGGGACAGAGCTGGTGCTCTGACCCCTCTGCTTACAGCAATATCTGCTCCAACAGCCAAGAGAGGGTGCCCCTTAAATTAATAAAAGGAAGGGAAAAAGGTGAAAATGAGAAAAAAAAACAGCAAAAAGAGAAAAACTGAGCATGATTTCTTAAAAGGCATTTTCTCATGTGCATTCAAGTGAAAGGCTAAATCCAAGTTAAAACATGGAGGTGTTTTCCAACAGTAGGATGGGCGCCAGGGACACTCCTGGAGCAAAGTGCAGGGGCTGAATATCTGGAAGAAGTGGGTCTGCTGTGGGCCCTGCTGCTGCCCATTGCTGCTCTTCCTCCCACCCCAGCCAGTGCTTTGCCAGGACAGTGCCTGGCACAGACCCTCCACCCTGGCTTGGCTCAGTGCCTCAGGGTGCTGCTGCATCAGACATGGATGACAAACCCTCACCTGGTGCCTGTGGCAGTGTCTAGAGCCCAGCTGTGGCTTTTCCAGGGAAACCAGCAGCTCAGCCCTTCCCCAGCCTGGGAATGTGCTCTGGGAAGGCTGGCTGTGCACAGCGCAGAACAAGCCCGTCTTTCAGTAGCAGCCATGTAAAACTATTTAAAAGGCCTTTAAGTGCTGCCAGTACCTGCAATGGCTGCCAAGTTTTATTTTTGTCAGGCAATTGGTGAAATTTGTTCAACTTGAGACCACAATCAGGGAAGGGAGCCCGAAAAGCAATCACAGGCACCTAATAAATAATAGTAATTAATACTCGTGTGTAGTGCTTACTCAGGATTCTTTTTCTTTCAAGGAACTTTCAGCTGGTTAGCAAAAACATTCCACATTATGATGGTCTCTCCTACAGAAGGTATTTATCATCCTCTAGTTGCACATGGCAAACTGAGAACAGCATTCCTGTAATCACTGGAGGAGCCCAACTCACATCCCACCCCATGATCCATCGTGCCTGAACGTGAGGAGACACGTGAACCATAACAGACTGCTGAATGGACACTTTGGGAAATGCTGTGTGCCTGAGCACGTACAGAAAAGAGATGAGGAAAAACCCCAAATGGTTCACACCTCCCTTCCCCTCTCCCCTTCACTTGTAGTAGCTTATTTGTCAACAGAAAATGTTAAGGCACCGGTAATTCCATTTTAATGTTTTTTCTCACCTGCAGAACTGCCTGGAGTGGTTCATGTTGGGACCTGCTTTAATATTGCCTTTCTCTGGGTCATAGATGGTGGTTGCTCGTGCATAAGCTCCTCCAAGAATAAAGATGAACCCATTGAGAGTGACTGCAGGAGCATATTTGTTATCTGTCAATGGAAAGCAACACTGAGATCAGTTTTAGGCTCAGGTTTGGAGACTGTTTTTTTATTTATACATTCCCCTTATTTATAGATAAGTCACGTTTCTCTAAACCTCCAAGGCTAGGGAAAGAAAAATGAGGAAACCTTTCCTGGTTTTGTTCTCCTCTCTCCAAGTTCTCAAAGGCACTTTTAAAGTTCATTACTTCTTCATCCCCCAGTATGTGCCTCCCTCTAAACTGGTAAAGAACAATTATCTTCTCCTGAAGCCTAATGGAGTCACCAAGAAAGTTCCACATTTACACATGAAATTAAGATGTCAGATTTTTTCAGAATTTTGCATTGCTGCAAATTTTAGCTCAGGTGGTTCCCATGCCTGTGCAGCAGCTAAGTATAGCAAAAACCCATAGCACAGAGACCCCCTTAATAATATCCAATAGTTGATACTCTTTTATATTGTGCTTTTGCTTGTGGGAATGTCACCCATGCATTTTCAGAAGATTTTCTGAGACCTGATTTCTTTTTCACCTTTATCTGTCTCATAAATTCACCTGCATTTTTATTTTCAGATGTGTGTATATCTCCAAGCACTCCTGTAATTTAGCAACAAACTGTGTGAGGTTGGGAGTTTGAAATTAAGCAAATCTCTCATCCTGCAGGAAGTTCAATCAGATTTTCTGAGGACACTTTAAAATTCTTGTTAGCTGTGGCATTATTAGAAATATTAGTAAAACTAATCATAAATTATTGAATAAAATAATTCTGATCTAATTAGTTGGCTTGTCCCTTATGCTGCTAGCACACCATATGCACATTATTAAATATGAGCCAGTTGGGCTGAAATTTCTCATGATGATGTCTGTCTTGATGAGATACAGTTTTTTAATCAACATTTCTGTGGAACCAGTCAGTAGTGCCTAGGAACAAAAGATGGGACAATACATTCTTTGAGTTAAAATAAGCCTCACAACCAGTTCTCTAAGAGGCAGGTGGCTTAGCCCTTTGGGGTGTGAAGGGCATGTTTCCTGGGAGGCCATCCTGGGGTCAGGGGACACACAAAAATTCTCCATTTGTAGTTATATATAAGTTAAAGCTTTTCCAAAATCTGCATTTTCATGTGCTCAGGGAAGGTTGATCCCCCTGCATCTCCAACAAGGAATCAGACTGGACACAATCCTGCTGGTTTCAGCCCCTGCAGCCTCCTCCCAAGGGGACTTGCAGGTAGAAGCTGGAGAGGAGGCGAGATACCACCTTTACTGTGCTTTTACATCTCTGATAGCAGCCTCTACATAACACCAAAGGGGTTTATATGTTCCTCCCAAAGCTACAGCATTATGACTGTGTCCTTTTAGGAGCACAGAAAAGGATGGGCTTAAACCAGATCTGGCAGCTTTATTTTGGGATTTGCTTACCTCTTGCATGGTGTGTTGTAACCCTGACGTTCTTGTAAAACTACCTTATTCCATTAAATATTTAACAGAGATTTAATTTGACAGGAGTTAAGCAAAAGCTGATGAACATCTCCAGAAGAGAGGTATCCCCTTAACTGCAGTTTCAGCTGGTAAAACTAGAATGAAAATAATGGTTTTGTGCTGTCTGCTTCTGTCCCAGCAAGGCCATGGTGTGGTGTGGCTCAGTTCATCCCACCCCACACCGGCACGTGCCCAGGGGGACCTATAGGGGTGAAGCACCCAGCAGGGAAACAGAACCCGTGTGATGGGTTAAAGTTGAGCTCCTACTATGCTGAGTATCTACAGGCATATGTCAAAAAACCATGGCTGTATTAGGAAAATGTCACTGATCCTTGGGAACAGATGGCAAGAAACTAATTCATCCAGAAAATAGAACAAGGAGTATTCAGTTTCTTCACTGTGCCACTAAGCCACTGTAATTCATCAGAAAGGCTTATCTATCCCAACATCTATCCCGGCTCGCATCCCTTTCCAAATCAGACTTGCATATGTGACATTTTTTCCACTTAAGACACTCACCAGAAATTTTCCATATTTAATTATCACATCTTCCTGGGTGTTTTTTTTTCCTCTGACTAGCACTGTTTTGAAGGAGAATGAAGCTCTTGCATTAAAAAAATTCCCTCAGCTCCCAAATCTCACAGGGAAATTATTTGGGGCTCCCTCACGGCAGAAACAGTGACTTCTCAGGGGACTGAATCACTGACTTCACATTTCTTTTTGTTAAAGAATGAGAGGAAAACCCTTGAGTATTTTTATAGTGACTTTTTTTTTTTCCTTTTTGAATAGGCACAGTCTGATATTCTTTTTCTTTCTTTTTTAAGAGGCAATTGTGTTTGATACTCATCAATTTTTCAATACATCTCCTATCTGTTGTCTTTTTACTGCTTTTGTCTTTTGCTCTAATTTCATAAATTGGTTATCAAGTAAGTCTGAGACACAGAAAAAGAAAAATCTTTGCTGTTTCTTTCAGGAAGAGAGCTGTTCAAAGAAGTCCCCAGTTACTGATGAAGATACAGCAAAAAGACATGAGGGACAACCCCCCAACAAACAGGTAGAGAGGAAGCAGCTTTGGGGGTTTTTTATTACCCTGGGGAGAGAAATTGTTCATGGATACCAGGATTTTGGAAACCTCAAGTCATCATTCCAGATACTTTGGTGTGAATGACCACCTTCAATCTTTAACCTTACTTCATCCCAGGTGCAACCCACCCTCCTCCTGTGGTGGTGTCTTTTTCAGGGCTTGGTATGCTCATGCAAACTCTCAGGAGACTCCAATTTCTGTCAGTGTTTGAAGTACTTAACATGGTCCCAGTGCAAGGTAGCTGCTGGGGAGCCTAGTTTGGCAAAAGCATGTTCTGGTTGGGCTTTTTGGTCAATGTGCAGCAAGCTGGAGAGGGGCTTCTATGTGTCAGAGGTTTCTGTGGGATACAGTGGGACCACTGGGTATTTCAAAAGGCTGCTGGAGAAAAGGAAGAGGGGGGAGAGGAAGCATGGAAACAGAGAACCAGTCTCCTTTCCTCTCCAAAGTATTGGAGAGAAAGTGTTGAGGCTGTTTGATATAGTAATCGATTTCACACTGGAAAATCTTAAATGGGATTTGTCCAGGTCAGCGAACACACTGGAGATTAGAAGGCAGAATAAATGTAAATGAAATAATAGGTAAAAGGGTAATCTTCTCTCCAAGTGGATAACATGGTAACATCCTTCTCCTTTTCTGTTGCTACAGGAAGATTAGCCAGTTGTTCTATTCTGTGACAGGCCATTGGAGGAAGGAGTGTGCACTCCATGACAATCCTTGAGCCAGAGGTGTCCTTCATGCAGGGTTGATGATCTAACCTGCTGCTGTGCTCCTCACTTAGGGAGGACAGGCTGCCCTTGGGATGTGTTGGTGGCTCTCACATCTCTCCCTACATTACACGGCCAAGCAGCACAGTCCTGTTTTCCCTTCTGTGATTGCTCAAAGATCTTACACCTCCTCCCAGTAATGCACTCAGTCAGAGACTGAAGGGGCACTGCAGTGAATGACAGCAGCACTTCATACACAAAAAGGTTGTTATAACCAAGCTGGTTAAACGTTTTTGTTGGGAGGAGGAAATGCAGGAGGGACACCAGTCCAGGAAGAACTCCAACCAAATTGTCTCCTGGCAGCTCTGGGTGCCCAGTGGGGAGGTTGATACACTTGATGGAGCAGATTAGAGAAAGGAGTTTGGTTAACACAAACTAAGCCTGCCTTTAATAGTAAGTGCCTCCTCTCCTCCTTGAACACCCTGCAGACAAACTCAAGAATGGCACAGCCACAGGATAACCAGGAGACTGTGATCTCATCCTGAACACAGCTCGTGAGGCCCAGGTGAAGCTGCTGCATGATCAGTGAGGGCTTGGATGTCACCCTGCAGGCTCAGAACTCTCCTGGGAGCTGATCTCTTCCAGATACACAACTGGCTGCCAGCCCTATGGATTCCCCACTGACCCTTGAGCAAACCCTCCTTGGAGACCCCACAGTGGAGTGTCCTCACTTGCAAATACCACATTTTGTGTATGTGTGGTGGGCATGGACCATGCAAAAGCAGGAGGCTTCACCTGCCACCACAGGGCAGCCTTAGCCTCAAATTTATGGGCACTACGTTGGTGACCTTCAGAGTGCTGGAAAAAGAACAGCCATGGAGATGAAGGAGAGGTACGAGTGAAAGGGACATTGAATAAACAGCAACACAAAAATACTGATTTTGCAGGGCAAAGGGCAGAGAACAGGTAGAGAAACAGTGAGGGGTGGAAAAAGTAATTCTGAAGAGAGCACATGGCATGTACAGAGGAGAAATGGGTGATAAAGACATTAAAGCTCAGTCGGTTGAAAAACACTAAGAACTGGCCATGGAAAGAAAAAGACACTGAAGAATGAGATTAAACACTCATTGCTGTGGGACTTTCAGGTGAAAGGCAGCCATATTCCCCTACAAAAATACCAAACTATTGGCTTTGGGAGAGTGCCAAGACATGTATCTGATTTTTCTTGTAAAGTCAAAAAATAAATTATTATTATTATTCATTTTAGCCCAAATAAGCCATGGAACAGTGCAGTAAAAATGTGCAGATGCTTCTAGTGCTGTTTTCTAGATAGGGCTTGCATTCTTGGTCTGTGATTGTCCCACTTTGGTGGGACATCTGACATATCACTGCAGGAGTAAATTGTATGGTGAGGAACTAGATACTGGGATTAGAAACCAGAAATACCCACAGATCTTAGATCTCTGTTTTCTGGTTCTCACCAGATTTAAAAATTTAATAATCATGGTAATTAAATACTGGTTTTCTTACAATCCAAAAACGTTAATAAAAACTTTTAATTCCACACCGACTGTTCAGAGTATCAAAAAAAGGTAATATTTATTGCCCTGTCACGAAGGCACAATGTGAACTAAAAGGCAGTGACCAAGTAATTAGACTTACTTAAAATCCCTGACTTCAGCATGTCCATGGCCATCTTGTTAAATAAGACAAAGCTCAGGAAGCTGGGCACGGAATACATTTTTAGCACAGCTATATAGGACATCTTGTCCAGAAATGGAAAGGCAGATGCTGCAAGTACATAGCCTTGGTTCATTTACTCATGTAGGACTTTTGTTTTCACATCTAAAAACATGAGATGGGGATGTGCAACGTGGTTTACTGCAAACATGCAGTGTGAAAGCCCTGTGAGGCTCCCAGTGACATCCAGCTGTGGGCTGCACTGCTGCAGGAACATCTGCCCACTCCAAGGTGGGAAGGACTGACACAGGGCAGAGGATGAGGCATTGAGGAAGGCCTTCTCCTCCCCAAATGTGGATGTGTGTGACCAACACTTGCCCAAAGATTTCCACAGCATCTGCATGCAGTGTGTCAGTGAGCCTGGGCTCACATCTACTGCTCACAGGTATCCACGTCCCAACACCTCCTGACAGCTGAAGCATAAAGAATAAATGGGAACTGAGAGTGAATTCAATGCATATTCCTAGAATTCCAGGCAGAAGAGCAAGGCCTGAGCTACATGGACTTGCTATCAGTCCCCAGTGTGCATCTGTGCACAGGCAGGATGTCAGTGTCCAGCCTGCTTCACCTCCACTCAGACTGAACAGAACATGAGCCATGGTTGATACCAGTGCTGCCTTGGGTTAGGCTGGCACGTGATGCTTTGACAGAGATGGACCTTTTGGGTTCAAATGTGTGCCACACTGCATTCAACTCACTATCATAAAATACCACAGTGAACTGAGACAGGTGCTACTGGTCTAAAAATCTCCACAGACCGTGGGGGCTTTCAATACCTGCAGCTACTGTTGCATATCTGAGCACGCTTGAGGCATTTTTAAATAAACTGTTGCCCTATTTGAGGTCAAACAGGTTTCACCGATCTTTGGGGTGACTTTGTAACAACTCACCATTAGACATCTCAGCTGCCTTAGCTCACAGGTACACCCTAGGAACTCACAAATCAACACGAAGAGCCTCTGATACTGTCACAGGCACCCTGGCAGTGATCATGTCAGGACTGAACCCAGCTCCATTTTGCAAAAGGCTCCTTCTACTTCCTCTTTCCTTTAGTCTGTACTGTACCTGTCACTACATCTAGTTCTTGGGGAGATACTTGAAAAATACTGGTGACACTATAGTTTCTGTAGAGCTGGAGAAATTAAAATATATTTCCAAAATTCCCACTGCCTTGTAGTGAAGATCAGGCATTACACCAGTTCACATTCCCAGACATTCACCATGGTGGTGCCATTTTTCAGACTTTGTGTTATTTTAAGTTATTTGCAAGTAAATTGACCTTATGCATTACCCAACAACGAACTCCTTGTTTTATCATTTATTTTATGCCTTCAGCTTAACTAATGAACTTTGCTTACCCCAAGAAAACATAAATACCATCCTTTAACTTCACGAGTATCTTTAATGTATCTTTGTACTATTAAGAAATAATAGTACAACTCAATTAGAACAATGGGTGATGAACCCAACTCTGGATGGTTAAGATGATTTTTTTTAAGCACACATAGAGTTGATACTTGCTAGATTCTAACACGCCCAGGGGATGATTCCTTAGCTCCTGTGGCACTTGTACTATTACAGTAAGGAAGAGGAACATGGCTTTACATAAAGCACTCATTTTTGCAGGTTTTTTTTATTTTTTTAATTAAAGGAGCAGCAATAGCTGTAGCCATGTGATGGAAAAAGCTGGGCAGTGGGGCTGTTTGTGCTGCTGTCTTACACAAACATGCCTTTGTCTGGCTAACACCCTCCTGTTGGGTGCCTCACGCTGCATCCTGCGCATGTCACCCAGCACGTGGGACCGGCAGCAGCGGCGCTGTCTGGGCAAGGGAGGCTGCAGCCTCCCTAAAATGCACTAATGAGTGCCAGCTCCTCCTGACCTGATCTACCAGGACCCCAGCAAAAGGCTGGAATCATTGTAACAAGCTGCAAAGGAAAAAGCAGCTTATTCTAAGTTTCTGATTTTGCTTAGGACTTACCTGAATACCTTACAGCTATCCTTCTATGATTACTTGCTATTCCTATTGCTCTAAGGCTCAGTAATTTTTTTTTAAAAATGAAGTCACAGTTTCAACACAAATGGGGAAACACTGGAACAGGTTGCCCAGACAGGTTGCCCATCCCTGGAAACTTCAAGGTCAAGTTGGACAGGTCTCTGAGCAAAATGAATTAGTGAAAGATGGCCTTGGTTATTGCTTGGGTTACGTGGCCTTTAAAGATTCCAAACCACTGTATGATTCTCTGAACTAGGAGGTGAAGGCAAACCACTCTGAAAGTAGCTTCTCTGCAATAACTGTGTGTGAGTTGTTTCTTTGGCCACTTGGGTGCAGCCAGACTGAAGGCTGGCAGAGCCCAGTGCAGAGCAGATGACCCAGGTCAGCTGTCGCCTGCAGGAGCATCCTCGCCTGCCTGAGTGCTAAACCTCATGGCCAAAAGCAGCCGAAACACTCAGGGTGCAAATCGCCACAGAAAGCAAGTAAGTTGCAAACTTCTGAGTGCTGTTCTAATTTTGGAAGGAAGTCACCACCTCTGACATTGGCTGGTACACTGGAAAACCTGGTTTTTCGTCTTGCTCTTTATGTTTTGTGAACTCAAGGGCTTCATAAACTAATAAACAGAGTTTTAATAAACTACATCTTGAAGCTGTCAGCCTCTGAAGCACATATGACTGTGGACACCCCTGATAAATCCCAGTCACTAAATGCTGCCTGTCACTTCCCACAGGACAGGCAGCATTTTAACAAACCCATGAGTGATAATCCACTACTTGAGCAGTGCTGTGAGCCCACATGGACAACACAGGATGTCTGCATGAAGTTTCACTGCGCTTGGAGATTTTTAAAATCTAAACCGGCTAATTGTTCATATCTAGTTAATTGATTTCTTTTCTTCTCTGCTTTGAACTCATCACTGCTGTTTGGTAACTTGTGTGTATTAATGAATGACAATTGCCTTCAGCAGAAATCCAGATAATTGCTTCTCTGGTATAATACCCACACATTCCTGCCAGTATGTTACAGGGATATCCCCTCCCACCCCACAACAAGGCATTCAGACACCTGTAAGCACAGAGATCTGCTGTGACACCCCACACACTTACCAATCATTGGGGACTCTATGAAGCTCCAGGAGTTGGTCTGAGGGATGTAGGACTGCAGGACCCCCGCGGCTCGGCCGGCCTCGTTGACCCCTCCGAAGACGTAGATCTTGCCCCCGCACACGGTGGCCGCAGCCGAGTGCACGGCCTTGGGCAGGGGTGCGATGGTCTCCCACTGGTTGGTGATGGTGTCGTACCTGGGGATGACAGCAGGAGCAGTGAGCTGAGCTCAGCAGCACTGGGCAGCACAGACAGGCACAGAAAGGTGGCTTGGCAAGCAGAAGGAAAGCAGAGGTGGAAATGTATTTTTTTTAACATCTTGCAAATTCAGCCACTTGGTAAACAGTGTAATGAATGCTTTTCTCTAAGATTTTAAAACATGGATAGAAGTCCAGAGAAAGCTGGTTCTGTTTTCTGTATATGCCTCTCAAATCTCATTACAGTCCAAGGTGTAGAAACTCGGGACATCTTTGTTGAGATGTCTTCCACTGATTAATTTCTTTTAATGAGTATACAATGAGATTATTCTTGCTAATCAGTGCAGAGATATCCAATAGTGACTGTGGGCAGGCAACTGTTAATATAATTCAGTTGTTCAGCTTGTGGAACACATCTCACCTGTAACATAATGCAACATGATGGCTCCTTTTACTCCAGTTAACTGACCAGCAACTCTCATTTTGTGCCAGAATAAGTTGCTTCCATTTAATTTTCAGTATGCAAACCAAGCTACTGTGCTTCATTTCAGGATGCTGCAGCTGTTAATGCTGGAGTAAGATTTTACCATTGCATTTGTATTTGACATGAATCAAACAGAAAAGAGTATGCATGAAAGTGCTAGATTAGTTTTAAGGTCATAAGTATCTGATTTAATTAAGCCATTGATCATAAGGGATGTACAGTTAACAATCCATGGATGAAGATTCATTTTAGACAACATCACAAGTACAGGCATCCCTTTTTTTTTAAAGATAATGTGGCAGGGATCCTAATAGCTGTACTAAAATGAGTCTTGGAGACAGTGGAGAATAACGTGATTTTTAGGTTTCTGTATTTCCATGTAATGACAGATGCAGTCAAAGAGGAGTTTCCTGCATCGTGATTTTTCAGAATTGTTGACTGCCAGAACAGAAACCCTCACCACCCATTCAGGGCTTTTACTCTTAAAGACAGTGATATGCAATATGCAAACATGAAATGAATTGATGAACATGAACCCATCTGCAAAATATCATTTGGCAACAAGGGAATTCTCCCTATGTAACATGTCCCTCAAATTTTCACTGCTCAAACTTAGGGAAAATAAAAGGGAGGAATGATAAAAATGGCATAAACAGCAAAAAATAATGTGCTTAATAAAAATGCACTAATGAGTTTCTAAGTAACATAACTGAAAGTAATTAACACATTCATAAAACTGAAGCAAAAGCAAGAGGGAGGCAAATTTTAACTAAAAAAAAAATAAGGAAAGTCCCTTATAATGAGCATGGAGAACTGCCTTGTATGATGGTCTAAATTAGTTACACAGAAATTAAATTCATCTACAACAAGTGATCAAAGGGAAGAAATATAACAAGATTAAACAACATGGTGCTGGGAGTATTCACAGTGACACACCTTTGCTGGGCTGATTCTTGTACCAAACCTGAGCCTGCAGATGCATTTTGACTGCACAAGCAGCTCCTCCAGGAAATCACCACATGGCTGCATCTCCTGCATTCACTCACAGCACTCAGAGGGAGCAAGACTCACATCCACCCGAGCAGATATGCAAAAGAATCTCACATAATATAAAGTTTCACACATTGCTTTTGGGACATACTTTGCTAACTCAGCTACTGCAGTAACTGGTAATTTAATTCCTGATGCCTTGTTAAAAAAAATGGCTATAATTGGGTATAGAATGAGAAAAACAACAGAGCTGAGAACTGACCTAGTGCTCTTTCTCTTGTTCCCCCTTTAGGACCATTCCACCTGTCAACTGATACATTTTGTCTCACACCATCCACTCTGATTTAGCACCAGGAACATTTGTGGGCAAAGTGGTCTGAGATGGGGGTGGTGAGCAGCCAAGTCCCTTCCCTGTTGCTGGCACAAGTACCTGGCACACTTCAGCTCCCCAGACAAGGAGATTTTTGGCAACAACATTCTGGGTGTCCCAATATGTTTTTGGGAAGAAGGGCTAAATATACGCTGGGGGCTGGGTGTGGCTGAGGCCTGCATCCATAGGAATACTAGAGAAAGGTTCAAATTACAAAAACAATCATCTTTTTTTCTGGATGAATGTCCTTGCCTCAGGTCCCATAGGCCCCATTTTTAACGCACTTCCACTGCTGTCTGTTTATGCTCTGTGATGACACAGTAGATCTTTCTTTCCCCTATTGTCCTTCACCAGCCACTGAAAAACCAAAACCGACGAGTCCCACTTTATCTGCTGAAAGCCAAAGGCTGAAAATCTACTGGATACAGGCGCATGTGGTGAAGCTTAAACCCCCACTCTTTTCTTGAAGGCCATTTGGTTTATAAAATCAGTGAACCATAAAGCAGGTGGGCGCAAGTCCTTGTTTACCTAACATGGCCAGATAATGTGGGTTTTACATGGGCTGCTTAGTGAAGCAACTCTCTTGAGTGTCTGCCCTAGTCCTGAGGCTGAAGAGGAGAAATTGATGCCTTCAAGGCTTCCTGACAGCTGTTCACCAAGTCCCTTCATCCCCTGGGAATTTATTCCTCCAGTTCACTCCATCCTTGCAGAATGGGTAGACTTGATTTCTAGTCTGTTTTGCTTCAGCTTCCACCCACCAGAAAGTTTGTTTCTTTTTCCCTGTTGGATTATAAAGCTGTCTGCTTATCAAATCTCTCTCTTTCACATATGGACGTGCAGAAAATAATAAAGTCAACTCTTTACCTTCTATGGGATAAACTAAGTAGTCTAAGCTCCTTAAGTCCTGCAAGGCAGGTTTCCATCATTTTGGTCAATCTCAAGTCAGCTCTTAATGTGTTCACACAGGGATTTGCACCAGATTAACTAAATTGGTTTAAAAATGAATGAAGGTGAACCTTTGTAACCTCCCAGGACAGAAAATACTGACACCTGCTTTACCTCCCTGCCCTAGGGCTTTTCCATCTGTTGTGTCATCCCTGGCACTGTGATCACACCACGGCCACTGGAGCTCGTGGGGCTCCTGGCTGCCTGTCACACCAGCCTTGCTCAAGGGCCAGCAGGGAGGAAACTGATTTAAAGAATAATCACTTTGATCTCTTTCCATTAGTCAAGCTTTGCATTCGAATCCCCTGTTTGAAGCTGTAGATGGAGACATAATGTGAGCTGGCTTCAAGCCAAGCCAAGGTTTTTCTTCCCTCTCCTCCGCTGCTCCCTCCTGGTGTGTCCATGCTTGTCCTTGGCCGTGGGCCTACTGAGCCCATCCAATTTGCTGAACTTGAATCTTCAAAGACATCTCCTTTCCCATGGCTGACTCCTGGTCTGCAGTCCTTGCATGCTAGGGACTCATGTGTGGTTTTATACACTTGGCCTCACACTCCTTCCTCTGTCCCCAGCCCTGCAGGACACGTGTCCCCACCTGTCATTCATGTGTCGCTTGCTCTGGGCACAGGGATCTCATCTGACCCTTGTGCACTCACTACCTTCTGATTTATGTATTATTCACACATACCTTATATATTTTTAGATCTCTTACATATGTGTATATGCACATTATCTGTATATATAATGTATATATGTATGTATATGTATAATTTATATACCCATGATACAACAAATGATCCGAATCCAGCAGAAAATACAGCTCAGGCCTAAAGAGAGCACATGCAGAAATAAAACCTTGCTGGTTTCCACAACTCTTCACTCTTAGGATTTTTTAATCTGCGGGACTGATCTTCCCTGTCTTTCATTCATTTCATTCACCTCCTCCTTCCTTGCTCTTTCCCTATCACCTCAGTGTTACCAGCAGCAAACCTTTCATTTCAAGCTGTGCCACTCGCTTCACTGCCTTCTTGACTTTTGATCTCTTCAGTACCTGAAAACAGTATTTTTTTTCCTCCTCAGTCTCTTAATTTCTCTCCTCCTAGGTTAAACAGCGATATGTGTATCTTCATTTATTCACATAATAAGATCCTTATATCATGGTCAGCTGCTTACACACTGACCATTTCTGTCAGTCTGCAGGAAATCCTTCAGTTATTTAAGCATTATTTAATTATGTTTGCAAGAAAGCTTCTATTTAAACTAAAGCAGTACAGTGTCTTATTGAACTGCTCTTCAGATAATTCACATATTTAAAATCACAGTAATGGATTACTATTTTTTGCCTTTTTTCTTTTCTTCTGACAGGCTTAAGAAACTATCCTAAGACAAGACAATATATGTGATTTTCTTTCATCTACATAAGATATTTTAAAATCATTGAGTCCAGCCACTAACCCAGCACTGCCAAGCCCACCACTAAACCATGTCCATCAGCACCACATCTACATGACTTCTAAATACCTCCAGGGATGGTGACTCCAATGCTCCCCTGGGCAGCCTGTTCCAGTGCATGGCAATCCTGATGAAGAAATGTACACCTTCCTTGGGGGAGAACCCCTAATTCCTACATGATTCTAAAACAAGAAGTTCTGAAGCAGGTTTTAAAATGTATAAAGCTTATTCTTCACATGGATTTTTTTAGGCTGTCTTCAATGTATGCACTGCCATAAAAGTAATCTCCTAATTTTAGAAAACGTTATTGCAAAAGTGCTGTCAGGTCAAGGGGATTCATCTTCTTCTGTCCTCCAAACATATAATAACCACAAAGCACCCACATTTCCACACTTCCAGTCACATACATTGTCTTGTCAGCATACACAGCCTTCTCGGCTCTCAAATTGCATATATTACAGGGCCCATCCATTATCCAAAGACCTAGCTCGTGGATCCACTTCATTTCACCAGCTCCCAACTTAACTCATATCTCAGAAGAAGACAGAAAGTGTAATACCTTCTTGCCTAACACCTAATGACTTGCTTCCTGTCACACAGAACCTTGCCAGAGGGGCTTGATGGAGAACTGCAGCC
The DNA here is from genome assembly GCF_027887145.1 of Ammospiza caudacuta. Classification (NCBI taxonomy): domain Eukaryota; kingdom Metazoa; phylum Chordata; class Aves; order Passeriformes; family Passerellidae; genus Ammospiza; species Ammospiza caudacuta. The sequence continues at coordinate 75,008,203 of NC_080595.1, forward strand.
ATGCTGTTATTTCCCTAAACACTCATTGCAAAAACATAACTTTCCCTGAACATATACCCATGCACAGCCACAAATGGACTTATAACTCAGCCCCTCTGGCACATGCATATTATTTTAAGATGAGTAACGAATGACTTCTATTCATCTGTTTGTGATTGATAGTCCCATATTATCCATCGAGATGGAATTTTTGCTGCCTCCTTACAGACAAATGGCAGATAAAGGGTAAAGAATCTCAGCCCTCTTGAATTTGATGGGAAAACACCCGCTGTTTGAAGTGGCACCAGAATTTCTGGGTGAAGCTGCACCCTTCAGCATCAATGACACAACTGAAAGCACAGAGAGAGGGACACAGGAGCTGATGCCATTAATCATTATGAGTCCAGTGGTCCCTACTTGCTTTAATGCTTTGTAATGGTGCAGCAGATGTATGAACTGCAGGCATGTGGCATCATGTATAGCTAAGGTGGCCTGACATTTGCTTTTAAAAAGTAAGATGCTGTAAAAACCATATTTGTAAGATTTTAACCATTTAGGATCAAATATTACAAGAATTCCATGAAAAACATGTGGAGAACAAGAAAGAAACTGGGAGAAAATGCTATGTTCTCTGTCTTCAAAGACCCACTGCGGTGAGACACCCTGTAGACATCATCCTCTGGGTCTGCTCACTGGTGAGGTCAGGCTAAGCCACTTTGGAGTGGAGACATGCCCTTCACCACGCCAACAGACACACGTCAGAACCTGGCCAAAGCTGGGCATGGTCACGCTTGGGCTGACTGAGCAAGCAGAAAGCAAAATGTGGTTGGGAAAGATAAGCTGCATGTGCACCAGGGGAGGTGGTAAATGGTCCAGTGAAGGAGGATGTTCAGTGCCTTGCCCTTCACACTGTGGTACAGCCCAGGACTGCAGGGTCAGGCCTGGATAAGCCCCTGCACCTCCATCTGGGGGCATAACAGGGCTATAATCTCAGAGGCCTCCTAGAAGGTGAAAAACTACCCCAAAACCCAGGAGTGTGTGTCTGCAATTCCACACTGAGGGGAGGAGTGATAGAGGTAAATGTAATTTTTGGCATCACTTGACACAGAGCATATGATCACGCCACATTATTTTAATTTAGTGCTTTTATATGACCTGCTGAAATGACACAGAGGTTTACCCCTTACTGAGAGATTGTATCACACTGTCCCATCCAAACCAACACAGTATTTGAAAGAGGAATGTGCAATCCACACAGAAATATGTTAGGAGAAAGTTGGTTTCTTTTAGCTCTAGAGGAGGAGAGGGAAGAAAAGCAGAACCAAAAAGTGGGCATTCGCTGCTTGTAACACAGCAGCCAATTCAGCAATTAAAAGTAATTTTAGTTTGTATTTTAGTGAGTTTTTTTCCCAAAGCTGCAATCCAAATTCAGAAATCCTCACTGCTTGCAAAAATAGGTACAGCAGTTTAAATTCCTGAACCCTGCCTTGTCCAAGTGGGAAGGGCTTTTGTGTGAAAAGGCCTGACTTTGTTGAGCACTGCTAGGAGAGTCAGCCTTCTGTCACCTTCATTTCTGACAGCAGACCCTGAAATATCCTTTCCAAAACACAGCTTCAGCCATGCTGTGCTTCACTTCTGTCACCCCCTACTGTCATTTTACTATGAAGAATAAAAAAGGAAACATCCCCAAACTTCTCTCATTTCCCAGCATAGCCCGAAGGAGGCCATGTTGCACTTTTTCCATGGCTCTGTCTCACAAGCCACTCTATAGACAACAGCAGATTAATTATAACCACGGGTTTAGCAAATCCCCATGACAAGACATCCTTATTGTGGCTGAGACAGTGTGCACTGAAATGATAGTGAGGAAATCTGCTCCTTTCCCACATCCAGGTCTCCTGGTGGGCTTGCTACAATGGAAAACCAGCACTGCTGCTCTCACTGAGCCAAGCAGGGGCCACCAAAGGCCTGAGTGTGACTTTGCAGGCTGCAATGTCATCTGTGGTGAGGGCTGGGTGACTGACATGAGAGGGGAAGGACTGGCGGGGACTCTGCTTGATTTAGGGTTCATTCTGCTGACCAACATTTTGGATTCTTTAACAGAGACAGTAAGAATCAGAGCAGAGACAGAAATCAGGCCCAAGGAAAACTGAAAAGAGATAATTTAATCAATGACAACTATCAAGACTCTTCAATAGCATTCTTTTGCTGCTCATCTTTATCAAGAGATGGAATGAAACAGCATCTCTTTCCTGGGCCCTTTTTTTCCTGTGCTCACAAAAATAGTTCTGCCAGTTAAAAATTTACTGACTTAAATTATGGGATGAATACCTACAGATATCAGAAACAAATTTGCTGAAAAGGATGAGATTTTTTCCAAAGCAAGTTCCATGGGCAATGCCCACCTTAAGTTCTGGGTGAAGGAGGGGAGCAGTGTTCACATGCTGTGTTCACTGTTATGAGTTATCATTCATTTTTTGCTGTCTGCACTTCCCTGATGTCTGAGAGCATCATCACCAACACCAGTTCCCAAACTTTTGAAAAATGTGTTGTTTTTTCTTCCCCTGAAATCCTTCCTGATGGCCTATCTCTATTTGTCTTGACTGTTAAGGCAACTTTTACTGGAAAATGCCTGCTTCAAAATGTTACTGAAGAAGTATTCAAATTCAGCGTTTTAACTGACAAAAATATTTTTGGTTGCCACATTCACTTAGGAAAAACATTTCCCAAATATATTTCCCAATTAAGTGTTTGGGGAAGGCTAAGACTGTATTGATATTTTTGGAATAGAATATTCCAAAATAAACTGCATTTTAAAGTGAATTCTATTTTTTTAATGAAAACATTGATATAGATATAAAATCTATGGCTTTATTGAATGCTATGGGTGACAAGAAATCAGTTGGTTTTGGAATTTTACTTAGTGAAATATTTTTGTTGCACTTTTGTTCCTTCATGTTTTTTTAAGTTCCATGTGAAAAAAATGACATCTGGAGTCTACTTGAAAAGAGAAATTTCCATTCTCTCCCATCTTTGTTCAGCCAGGAATTCAAAACTGTTTCCATTTATTATTGGTTGTTTTACTGTGAACTTGGCAGGTCCCAGCCCCAGGCCAAGACCACCAAAGGGAGGATCTTCCAGCCAGGTCAAGGCTGAGGTGCTACACCAGGAAAACACATACAAGAAACTTGCTTTGCTGTTGGTTTTTTTTTGATTTAAAAGGAAAAAAAAAATACTATTGTGGTCTGTAAAGACTTTCATCAATACTAAATTCAAAAGGAGTTTATTAGTTCATTGTATAACCTGGAAAAATGTCCAAAGAAGCTTAATTCCTCTCTTCCCTCCCCTGAGCAAAGAGAGAAACTGGCAACTTTCCTCTTTGGTTTTGAAACAATGCTTTCCACTGAAGCTTTTAAATGGAATCTAATCCTTCCACTTTCCTACTTTCTTAGCTGTTATAAAAGGTTATTTTAACATATACAGTCCATTTGATGCGTCCTTTAAAAGGCAAACAGTCCTTTAGCGTAGCATGAAGGAAAAGCTCCAGCAAACACCACATGGTTTGGTTTTGTGGGTTTTGTTTTTCAGGTGTGGGTTCTGTTGTTTTTTTTACCTTTCCACATGGTCGACATTGCCTGCCACACCGACCCCTCCAATGGTATAGATTTTCCCGTCGTACACCAGGCTGTTGTGTCGACACCTCGGGACGGTCATGCGGGACACGAGGTTCCAGTTGTCCAGCAGGGACATGTAACACCAGACATCGGCCAGCGTGACACCCGCCTCCATCCCGCCTGGCACCCAGAGAAAAGGGAGAGTTACCAGAGATCCTGCCACGGCAGCAGCTCTGCGCACAGCAATCAAAGCCAGTCACAAAGTAAAAACTCTTCAAATGACATTTGACTAATTAAAATAAATCACCCTCAATACTGAGCATCTGTTCTGATGATGCATATCTGTGTCATTTATTCATGTGCCCCAAAGGCTGAGGTTTTTTTAATAAGATGACATACAGAAATCAAGATGTCAGACTATGAGGGACACATACATAAGGGGATAGACCCTTCTCAGTGTTCATAAATAACTTCCAGTCTATTAAATTACTGCAACACTTGCAAGAAGGTGTCAGGAGGCTGAGTGAATCTTGGCTTGTGAGACACAGGCCAGCCTGAAACCTAAAATGCTTTAATACAGTGATGGATTGAAGCAGCACATGTATGGGCACAATAAAGTCAGTGCTTGGACTGTAGGCTTAATTTCTAATTTTCGGGGCAAATTTCTTATTTATTTTCATTTGCAGATAAAAGACAGAACCAGCTGTACCACTCCTGTAAAACAGTTCAAGATGATCTCATGAAACATTTATATTGATCACTTTTTAACTTCTGCTTGAAGCTTCCAAGGTTGCCACTTAGTGGGTGTCTTACTATCCTGTTTTGAAGCAAAAAGAGATGAAATTATTTGTTTGGGACCACACTCAGAGTCAATGGTCAAGCCAGGAAAATGAACTAGACACAGTTCCATGTTTTAATGAGAAAACCAGACTTCCTCCTTGGTATTTTGCTCTCCAAACCTATGCTATGCAGTGCAAGGTCCAGTTCTTGGAGCTTGCAGCAGGCCATTCTCACTTCTGTTGGCTCCCCTTCACATTTTTCCTGTGTCTTCTACATCTGAGCAATGCAAAATATCAACTGACTCTTAGCTGCATTTCCAGCTCTCCTGGTTGCAGCCACCAAACACCATCCAGTCACTCATCCAGATTCAAGGGAAAGAGCTGAAATGAGCTTTAAAATTAGGACTCTAAGCTTTCGTTACTAGGTATGGCACAGCCTAAAATGGCTGTACATATTGGAAAGCACCTCAGCTAAGAATAACTAAAAGCCAACATCTGACAAAAGCCTCCCCAGAAGACTTTTGCTCCAGCTGCTCTCAAGCATGGGCAAACAAGCATGGGGAAAAAAACATCAAGAAATAATTTCCAATCAATTCTTAGGGTCTCTATGCAGTATTAATGGAATTTAACACCACAGGCAGCAATTTACTGCAGAAAATGCACTGAGAGAGCTCGGCAAGGGAAAGGCAACAGCTGTAACCCCTTACTGGTACAGATGCCAGGTGCATCTGTGCTCCCAACGACATCCTCGGATGACACACATCCGCACCTCCCTGCCCAGCCTCCTCTTCTAATCATCCAGCCCCACTCAGGTGCCATCAGAGCATTCTTGCATTGTCTGGTGGAATTGCTATTCCCCCTCTAGCCAAGCAGAGGTACCAACAGACTGCAAAAATCCAGATACTGTGATGCTCAGGGCATGGTGTTGTCAGATACTTTGGAAGTTAAAGCCTTTTAAGAGCATGGTCTCAGTTTCACCAAAACTAAGAAGATTATAGGGCTAGTGACTACTGTCAGAAGAGAAGTTTCAACAAGTACAAAACATGAATGCTCCTGTAAGCAAATACTTTAAGTGTAGGTCACATATTCAGCAGTTCAGTCTGTCTGTCTCAAATTCCATAACCTACCATTTAGATTCAAATACAGAGAGTATTTTAAATTGTGTTTCTATGGCACTGAAACCTCTTTGCATGCTTGATGGATGTCAGACCTATTTTCTTCACATTGCAACTGTAAAATATTGTTGTTGACTGCTCTGAGAGTAAGTTAACACTGCAGAGACATGAAGAATGATAAAAGCAGGGGAATTCCTCTCTCCCAACATTATTCCTACCTTTTTTTTTTTTTCCTCCCCAGGAGCAGCTGGGTAAAACTCTGTCAGGTTCTGCTTTGTCTGGGTATTGTAACTTTTCTCCCAGCCCAGTAAATCTGGGGGGGGGGTTGAATGGATTGAGAACAGCCCTCTAGAGGAGGACTGGGGGATACTGGTGGACAAAAACCAGCAAATGACCCAGCAAAGTGCACTTACAGCCCAGAGAGTCAGCGTATCCTGGGCTGCAGCAAAAGCATCAGGACCAGCTGGTTGAGGAGGTGATTTTCCCCCCTCTGCTCTGCTCTTGTGAGACCCCACCTTGAGTACAGTGTTCAGCTCTGGGGTCCCCAGGACAAGAAGGACATGGACCTGTTAAACTGAGTCCAAGGACGGGGTGTGAAAATAGTCAGAGGGCTGGAGCACCTCTCCTATGCCAACAGGCTGAGGTTGTTCATCCTGGAGAAGACAAAGGTCTGGGGAGACCTTATGGTGACCTTTCAATACTTAAAGGGAGCTTATAAGAAAGATGGAAAGAGGCTTTTTATCATGGCCTGTAGTGACAGGATCAGATGTAAGAGTTTTAAACTGAAAGAAGGGAGATTTAGATTGGACATAAGAAAGAAATTTCTTACATTGAGGATGGTGAGGCCCTGGCACAGGTTGCCCAGAGAAGCAGCGGCTCTCCCATCCCTGTTGAAGGCCAAACTGGATGGAGCTTGGAGCAACCTGGGCTAGTGGAAGGTGTCCCTGCCCATGGCATGGAGGGATTGTATTAGGTGACCTTTAAAGGTCCTTTTGAATCCAAACCCTTCTGTCGTTCTGTTTCTATGGAATCTGCTGCTTACCTGAGAGATAGATGTTGTCTCCAGCGCTGACCACGCTGAAAAACTCTCGGTCATAGAAGGGCAGGCTGGCCAATGGGTACCACTTGTTGTTTTGAGGATTTAAGCAGGTGACTGCTGTTAGAGCACGTTGGTTCATGCCAATCATCTGGCGACCCCCAACTAAGACTATTACCTCGGCTACTCCTAGGATTCAAGGAAGAAAAACAGTATTATAAAAAAGTGGCATCTCTCAACCAGGCAGGAACCCATCCAAAAATACTCATCAGTCAGGGAAATTTTAATGTATCGTATATAAATCTGTTTTAGAGTCTGCAATCAAACCACGAAAGGTGAGAAAAAACAGGAATGTGTGTGTGGGGGGAGCAGTGGGTGAGGAATGACACTATGAACACTCTTGGGAGAACTGGGAGGGAGAATGCCATCTGGGCAAAACTTGGGGGGGGGAAGAAATAAAAAGGCAGTTCCATGTAAAGATGTCCATTCATTTCAACAGTCTGTGAGTGAGACTTGCAGGTAGCAAATTTCTCTTCCATTGAAGAAAATGGGCATTTTGTCATAGCTTTGGAGCTTGGTCATTATCCAGCAAAAGCAGGTTTGTACTTTAACCTAAATAAAGTCTTCTCACATTAAAAGCTAATGTCTGGAGAAAGTGAAGCTATGGTTATGGATCTTCATCCTGACATTCTTTCTGCATGCAGTCTATTAATACATAATTTTCTGGTGGGCTATTTGTTTGTTTGTTTTTTTTTTTTTTTTTCTTTTCCCGGGGAAAGCAGATTTTCAGATTTTCCAGACCCGGAAAACATGTGCTCAAGTCACAGATCATGGTCCTGATCTACCAGGTGCTAGGAAACATGACAAAGATGGCCCCTTGCATTAATATAGTTATTTACTGAGCTTTATCTGTGCTGGAAGAGCTCCCCCAAGCCCATAACACACAAGGTGTCCAGCAAGCCAAACTGTCTGTTCATGCAAAACTTTCAAGTCCACATCTCTGAGGTTTTACTCCCACTTCACAGCCAGAGCTGAGTCATATCTGATCTCTGTGTTACTCCAAACTCCTCTCCAGACTCATTCCCACAGAGATGGGTCACAGTATAACCCTGGGATGTTTTCTGACTCCATCCAAGAGTCAGGTGCGGGGGATGGTTTGGAGTTGGCATTTAGCTGAAGTGCTAAAAAACCTTTTGCAGCAATTGGAAGCCCCTGTGCAATGTGCTGCCAGGAGAGGTAGGCTCAGAAGAAGGACCAGGAGGCCACAAGCTGGAAGGCATCACCATTTCAGGAGCTGTCTCCTGCCTGGAGCCATTGCTGAGATGTGTTACAGTTCCCAGCCCACAGACAAGTGTGCACAGGTGCGGGGCAGGAGCGAGACTGCCAGCGAGAGGGATTAGGAGCAGCAGCGGAGAGAAATGCGTCTGCAGAGTAATGGATTATCGTCACTCTTCATTAGCATTTTCAAAAAATACATTTGTGTCATTCAAGCAAGGTTACTCTCTTAAAAGTTATTAAGATAAAGTGCTGTACAGTTTAAAATAAATATTTCTCAGTAACAAGAGATCATTATTTTTGCGCCATACCAGAAAATCTAATCACCTGTGCAAGACATAACTTGATTATAATCAATGACCTCGAGAGGGCATGTGACATGCAGCGGCGAGTCCACAAAGGGTGTTTAGAGATCCTTTGTGCCTCCATGAATGCTGTTGATATGCAAAATAACATGATTCTATATAATTAGAGTCTGACCTAAAAAACTATAATCACCCTCCTTTACCCTGAGAGAATCACTTTTCCCTCATCAACAAGCTTCTGGAAATGGATCACATTACACCTACAATTTTATATACATAAAATAAGCACTTTTCAAAAATCCCTTCAAACATCACACCATTAGTCGTTTTCAATGAAAGACTTTTTAGGGTAGATTGTTATTGAAAGTCCTCTACACTTCGTCCTTCTGAAAGGTGCCTTGATGAGGCAGTCTCCCGAAGCTGCAAATGCCGTGGTTTGATATGCCATCTCCGTGCCGCATTAGCATCAGTGGCAGTGACAGAAAGTTTTGTCTGGCTTTCTGTTGTACTTATGGGAGGCAGAAGTACAGGCAGCATGTTAAAACAATTCACCTGCTTCATCAGACTCCTTCTTGGATGCAGTTTTCCTATGTGGCATCTGCATTCTCTGTTCAGCCAATATTTAGGACATTTCTCACATCACCGTGATATGGGCTCAGCTGGCAAGGTGGGCACTTAGGGTTCTTCCATGCATTTTTCCAAAAAGGAAACATGTGTGAAACTTTTTAAGAGGACTTGGTTTTTCACAGCTGCTGTGCTTTTAAAAGGGAGTATGTTATGTGAGATCCATTTGTTCTGGAGGCATTAAACAGTCTGATCTAGTACTCACCAGTATAAAAATAACATATTTTCACCAGCCTCACCGTATAAAAATATTATACTTACAAAGGGCTGTGAAAGTGAAGGTGTTTGATGAAGATCAGACAGATGCTCCCCACAAGAGGCTCCATGGCAAAAAAATCAAATTTTACACCTATTTCTACAACTAGAGAAACTGAGGCAAAGGGCTTATTTTCAGGATAACAGAGGAAAGTTACAGTCTCTGTCAAAGACAATAATTCCTCAAATTTAGGCTCCTTTTAAATCCCAGTTCAGAAGCATATTTCTGAACACCCATGTCCACCTATTAGGAGAGGCTCCTAAATTCTGAAGGAAAGTAACAATGGAAAATTGAGATGGAAATATCAGCAGATTCTGGGAAGGAGCCAAGGTCTGTGCCCTGTGTCAGGGCATGTCCAGGAAATATGGAACCAATGGGTTGGTGTGGTTGAAGGAAGTTCTGCTTTACCTGCAGAGAGCCTGGGCCGGGTCCTCGGTGTCTGCATCTCCTGGCGGGCGTGTGGCAGCATGTGATAGCGCTTGGCTTCGTTCACCAGGTCCCGACAAGCCTCCGAGGACTTTATCAACTCCTCATTGTCAACAACATTCAGCAGATAGCTGGGATGGATGAAGGGGAGCCTCACCACTGCCAGCAGCTCCGCAGCATACTGTGATAGGGGGGAAATAATAACACATGCAGCCTTCAGGTCAGACTTCAGCCACTTGCCATCTCCACTTCCTTGCTTGTAAACCATCCCCTGTCATCCAGCCTGGAAACAAATGTGTCATGGATGCTGCATACAAGCCCTGCCTAGTGAATGAGTAGGACAGAGACAATGCAGCCCTCAGGGCTCCCTGGCCCAGGCTGGGCTTGGTCCCAGAAACTAAAAATAATCTTCAAAAGGTGGCAACTCCTTTTATACAGCACCGTATGGAGGAGTTTTTGGAAATAAAAGCTCATTCAGAATTCAGGCTGAATGGAACACCTTATGCAGTGGAGACAATGGAGACAAGGAGTGAGCATTTGAGTTATCTGAATTAACATTGAAATGTAAGTGTGGTTGTTGCACTGTAATAAAACCCCCAAACAAGTCTTTTCTGGCACTATAAATGTGAAACAGAAGTCAGTTAATAGGGTAGATTTCAATAACTATGGTAGACCCTGAATGATGTCAACCAATTGCTAAAAATCTTTCAATTAGTAGAGCTTATTTGTTGGTGAAACAAATTATGTAGCTCTAGCTTTTTGGGAAGTCTGACTCCAGAGGGTGCTATAGAAATACTGACAGTAAGTTTAATCTCCTAAACAAATACATTAAACCCATTACATAAACCCCAGAGGGTAAAGGACATCTGAGCAAATGAAGCTGTCTGTCACCAAACACAGCTTAAAGGACAACAAAACCCCAAGAGAGAAAACTGCAATTGAAAAAACAGGAGTCCATCCCCAGATTATACTTTTTATATACAGTATAAAAAGTTATATACTGTATATACTTTTGTATATACAGTTGTGACATACCCAACTGTATATAAAAAGTTATATACTTTTTATATACAGTTGGGTATGTCACAACACTGCAGGAGAATACAGTGAAAAGCAGAGGAATGGGAAAACATACAACTCCAGAAGCAAGGCAGACAAACAGGATGCAAACTAAGGGTGAGTAGCAAGAAAAGATAATAATCTGTTGCAATAAATATTCATACAGTGGCAGCATCCAAAGATCCCAACAGGGATTGAGGCCAGGATGCAAATAAATATTCCTGAGGTCCGAGCTGGTCCCAAGAAACTCTGGGCGCCAGCAGCATCTGCTGGCCTGCAGATGCCTCTGGTCTTCCAGAAGCCACTTGGCTCTTACTTTCTTTTTCAGCAGCATGCCAGTCCCTGCAGTGTGTAAGAGCCAAGTCACAGCAGGAACAGGAGCAGGGATGGGAATGGAGCAGGGGCATAGTGAGAAGGGAGGGTAGGGATATGGCCTGAACTGGATAATGGGCTGGCCAAGCAGGTGGAGGATGCAGTGACAGCTGTGAGGGCTTCCAGGGCCTTCCTTTTCCCCACCCAAACTGAAGAAGCAGGCTTAAATTTAGAAGAAAAACAAAGGATGTCTCCTCCACATTCACACCGCTCTCCTACTGGAGAGCCACATCACCATGGTACAAGTTCTGCCAAGGCAAAAATGCAACAACCTGTGGGGTTGCAACAGCTGATCTCCCAATGTGCCTTCAGATCTGTGGCCTCGAGGAGATGAAGGGTGTCAGGCTGACTCCCAGTCCCCAGCTTATCAGCTCTCCTCAACACTAGAGCTGACAATTTTAGGTACATCTTAGAGACTTGAAGCCTGGCCACTCTGCAATTGTTTGGGGATAAAAAAGTTGTTTGGTGATATAAAATGGATGGATGGAAAAGTTACACTGCTTCTCCTCAGGGGAAAAAAAACCCTGTGAGCAGTTCATTCCTGACTCCTTGCTACTACCTCTAGTGTGGCACAGAGCCAAGTAGGGCTTGAGATCACTTAATCAACCTCAAAACATAAAAGAATACACTCCTCCCTTGCTGAAATCCATTTCTGAGGTGCTTTCTAGGAGGTACAACGGCTGCTCCTTCCCCGGAGCCACAAATGTCATGCACTTGGCTCCAGATATCTTAATGTCATTACCTTGTAAGAGAGGAAGCAGTGGACATATGGCAGTGGGTGGCAAATCTCTGACTTCAGGAAGTGCTTTTTTTAAGAAGGTTGGAGGCGTTTAACCTTACACAGGAGCCAAAAGGAAATGTGGCATCGGGACAGGGGAATAATGCGGAGAGAGTGTACACTGCCAGTGGGTGAGACAATCCCACGGGGGAGGCTAATTCCCACTACAGGCTGCTCAGGAAGCAGTACAAGTTGCTAAAGGCAGTTTAAATAAAGTTGTAAAATGTATGGAAGGAGCCAGCACCTTCCCTTGGTGCAGTGGGACATGCCAGAGCCTCCCCTGACAATCCCAAGGCTGGTTTGCACTGGAAGCAGCCACAACACAAAGCGGTGCCAAACACCAGCACAGACGGGTGTGCCACTACATGGGGACATGGTGTTCCACTTACCACCGTGTCCAAAAGCTGACTGCCAATTAGCATGGCAAGAACAGCTCCTTTCTGTCAGGGATGGGACAATTCCCATTGGCCCAGTGGAGTTACTGCCTCCATTTGCCACCTTTCCCTGAATAAATGGGGCAGCGCTGCTCCCTGAGCACAGCGAGCTCTCCCTCTCGCTCGCCCACCTTGCTTTAATTAGATAAGTGAGAAAATGTGATTCTGTTTCTCTCCTGGATCCCCCCCCCTCCTTTCTCTCCTCTTTTGTCTGAGCTCGTGGCTTATTTTGAAGGAGAATAATAATTAGAACATGCTGCTCCTTTTCATCAGCTAGAAAGCTGATGTCACATATAAAAACCAATGTCACTTTTCACTCTTATTCTTTCCTTTGCTCAAACAGCTACAGAAAGCTGGCTCCGTGTGTGTGTCTCTGTGTGCACGATCACACACAGCCACAACTCGGGCTTAGTGCTGAGAGCATTAAGGGTACATAGAATTGCAGTGTTTTTCACCAAGAGATTTAAGGAGTATGAACCATGGCAGCATCTTCACAAGACAGGAGAAGCTTTTATAAAGCAACCTCTTTTCACACAGTTCTTGTAAGCACTATAGACAAGGGTGAATTTCATTTAGCCTCACTGATTTAAGAATATTCAAGTGATTTAGGCAATCAGCAGCCTTTTTCTTTTGGATTCGCCCTTGTGAAGACTTCCCAGCTCTCTTAGCTATGATTGTACTAAATATCCTGTTACTATTATCCTTTTCATTTAAGACTGGAATAAGCACCATAAAGCATTTCAACCTCCTTACCATCTGTTATTTGCTCTCCATTCTCTCTTGTCTTTCCGTTGTGCCTCATACAGCTATGAAACATCTACTGCACCTACTGATGTTACCAGTTATCACTAAAGCAGCAGAATACATGCACAGGGCACAATGCCAAATTCACCCACCTTGGGTCCCTGGAGTCATGGTTTGTGCCTGTAACCCTGGCAATGCCTGCTTGGCGGCAGGTGCTGACTGGACAAGTAGAAATATTTCTCTGGCCTTTGTTGGGAATCACTTACAACTACTCTATAGCTTGCATTACATGTCAGGGTGAAGGAGACAATATTAACACCCCTTATGGGCCTAAAATTAGGAGTTACTAACTCATAAACATGTACGACCACACATCAGGCTCTTTGAGAATGGACACCATTATGCAAAAATTTAAATATTTATGTTTAAAATGCTAGGAAAGTTTTTGAACACCATCAGGACTGTTTTTTTAGGTGATTTGAATGAACCTCACTGTAGCTCCTGTTGGGCAAAGGGAACTGCTCAGGTTTTGCACCAGCAGAAGATCTCATCCATAAAGTCCTTGCTGAGTGATGCTGCCAGATACCCTGTGCATGGCCAGGGTCATTCTGCAGGAGCCAGAGCCCTGCTGCCACATGAGCAAAGTCTTTGTGGACAGTCACTGGGGACACAGGAGAGTAGAGGCTTCTAAGAGATGCTATGTGTCCTGCTTCAAGGTACATATTTCAGTGATCCTGAACAGAAAGCAGGATCTTCAACCAGTCTGTAATCACAAGTGCATTTCATATGAAACAGGAAGGGAAAAATCTTAAGAGATCTTATCTTTCCCTAATTAACTAAACATTTCCGGGGAGAGATTCAGCTCTAGATTCAGACACCTAAATGGGTTCCTACAAGCCAAGTATTTACTTGTCAGCCAGACGTGTGTAAACTCATGTTATAATTAAGAGAGATTCAGTCAACACACTTAACAGTCCCCAGGGCAATGTAAGCTGAGAGGATGCACTGAGCACCAGGGTAAGCAGAGATTATCAATGTCCCCTTCTGGGTCAGAACTGTGAGCCATCAGCTCCTGGGAAATGGATTGTGTTCAGACCATGCCTCACACCACAGCATCCTAAGATGTCTACAACCATATGTCAATCCAAATTGGAGGGCATTAATTCTACCCTCTGGGGGGAATTTTTGTGTCCATTTGTCCTGGGTGTGTTTAGAAGGTTGTGATCAGGCTATGAGGAAGCCTGAGTGTTACCACTGGGTCAGTGTTGACTCTGACGAACATGTGATCAACATGACCAGTTATACCTTGAGGCTGACCCTTTCAAGCCTTTCCCTAATAATCTGTTCATATACAAGTTACTCCCATCTCATTAGGCAGGCCAGTGCTTCAGCAAATGAGACAACAAAAGCCTCTAATGCTTTTTTTTAATTCCTGACTGGTAGTTTGAGTGAGAACATTTACTTTGTTAAACTTTTTATGACATTTCTTCTCTACTGATTACATCAGTATTACGAATGCTTGCTTGCAAGTGGGCTTTGTTCTGGCATCTTCGGTTTCAGTTACAAAACCCACTGCACTATCACATTAAAAATAATCTTTTTATTCTCACATCTCTAATCCAGTAAAATCCTCAAAAGTATTTTCCAAAAGGACTCTCATTGTACTGCACAGACTTGGGCCACAACAGTACACAGTTAGATTTTAAAGGAAGTATGTCTACTGCTAGAGTCATATTTCCTGCTCCTTAAATGCTCCACTGGAAAGCTCTCAAGATTTTTAACATTTTTGAAATAATGCCTAAAGAGGTCAAAATAATGTTTCCCTTATGCCCTATAATTCATCTGTCTCTCTAGTTTACTGTTCTCCCTACAAACACCCCTTTGTACTTTCTGCCTAGAGAAACAGGCTTCAGCTAGAAATACAAATACAGAAGGTAGAGTATCCACATTACTATAGGGTTTTGCTCCAATAAAAGGGCTGCTGTTTCAGCCCTTTATGCCTAATTGCAATAGTTTTCAAAACATTATGAAACAGGAATGGATATGATTCTCATTGAAGGAGATTTATGCTGTCTCATAGGAACCCTCTGTCCAGACTCCCTCATGCTGTGCACTGTCCCAGTGTGAGAGCAAGAACCTCCCTGGATGGAATAAGCCATTGGAGGCAGATCTGAAGCAGAACCAAGTCCCCACTGCATTAGATTCCTTCAAATGAGGACTGGACAAGCTAATTAAAAAACACCTGGCTGTGGCCAGGTAACAAACTGCCCAGTGGCTCATGCTAATGGTGACAGCTGGGGATGTGGCATAGTGGCCTTTCAAGCTGGCATGCTGGAAAGGCAACATGAGTGGTCCCTCCCTATCACCATCTCCAGCCCAAACCAGGCTTACCCCACAGCTCACCCAACCTGATATTGAAAATATTGCCATCTCTGAGTTGCCAAATGCAAGCCCAGCAGGGAACTGGCTCATTTGGGGAAGCCAAAGCTGTTGCTGCACTGCTTTGCCATTCTCAGAAGTAAGTGTTTTTGGGCTAGATTTTCCAAGTGCTGCCCTGCTACTTGGTAATGAAGGGACTTGCTCTGATATATTTAACCCCTGGGTATTACAAAGACACACTGTGTTTCCAGTAAACTCCTGCACATTCCTACACCCAAGGTCATATCCAAGCCCAGCTAAGCTTTCTGCTGCGCTTGGAGTACTTACTAATCACCCACACTGACTTCTTGGAATTGCAATGCTGCCTTCAGATTAAAACCAAAGGCTTGGTAGCACGTCAGCCAACAGCCTCCTAATATCACGAGATAAACATGCGGCAGAAAATCTGGTTTGCAGGCACTGGGTTCAGCTGGTGGCTCGGTGGCAGGATGCCATGTGCATAAATCTCATGCCCAGCAAGAAGGAAAGAGCAGCCCCTCTGTCTTCCTGCAATCAGGTTTCAACATGACATCTTTATGGCAGCACAGCTGACTAAACACTGTAATGTCACCAGCAAGCGGCTGTCCTGGTCTCCTGTCTGCAAACCAGCTCTCAGGTTGGTATTTCCAGCAGTAATATGATGAGAGGCTCTTAAATGCACAGGAAGATAAATCACTGATCCATCATATTTGGAATGTGCCTGATAAGGATTAAAAAGAGCCTCAGTCTTACCATGCATTCTCTAGCTTGCTGACTAAACTCTGAAATAACCCCTCGAAGTTCCCCCAGATGATACCAGGGGTAAGTGCTGTTTATTTTGCTTATGGGCAGTCACCTATTCAAACACAGCAAACAATGCCCCTCAAAAGCACATTGCCAAAAACAAACCAGCTGCAGCTTCTCAGGAGCTTCATAGAACCAAGTAAACTTCTCTGTCCCTACAATACACTGGCATGTGAATCCATGTGCCATAACTCTCTAAAATGCTTCTTGACTAGAATATAAAATGATTTTTTTTCTGGAGGTTGGTCCTGAATGCTGGGGCCACATGCAGCACAAGGCAAGAGAGCACTTGTGAGGAGCTGCTTGTGGATGTGGGTCTTTGTGAGGCTGTTGCTTCAGCAACAGCGAAGAAAGATTTGTAAAAAACAGGAAAATGTGTTGGAAAAGACACAAATGAAGAGACTGATCAGACTGAGAGACAAGGGAGCTCCTCCAACCAATTAACACTTTAGAGAAATAATTCTGTAGATTTTCTGTCAAGGGTATCCCTTTAAAAAAACTTAAAAGTTCAGTAGAGAGGGAATTTCAGGAGCTGCTTATGTCACCTGCATCCTCTTTGTTATTTAATGCAGTTTCTTCCTCCTATATATAGCTAAGGGCATGTTCCTGGACTGATTCCATTCTACTGTTGCCTTTTCTTCTCCCTCTGTAAGCTCGTATGGGAGCTGAGTGTCTGCAAAAGCTACATTCAAATTGGAGCTCTTTGAGCAGCCCATCCCCAGGAAATCACTGGGGTTACTACGCATTTTTCACTTTCAGAGAAATTGAAGCTTCTTGTACTTTCATTATGGCATCTTTCTGTATTTGTCTGCTCTTCCCACAAATGGATTTCAAAGCACCAGGACAGTGTGGGCTTTTCAAAGAAGCCTAATTGAAGTGTTACAGAGCGTTAGTGCCTAATTCACTTAGGCTCCCTTGGAAGCATCCTTTTTCATATTTATTCCAACACTCTTTCCTGAAACTTAATGCCCTTGAATACACTGATTGATCAATTAATTTCTTATTATGATGAACTAAGTAATTTGTACATGCTGGTATTGGCCATCAGCTTCTATCATTACCTCCTTGTCATCACAGAGCAGTGTTGGAATTGTCATTGTTACCTGTCAGATTCTCCATTTTCCTGAAGCAAACTGCTCTTCTGCATGGAGGCTCTTTAAAATTTGTCTGAGAAATAAAGGATCTTCCATGTGCTCTCTCACAGCCACCAACCCTTTCTCCTCTGTAGCGTCCTGCCTTCAAACTGCCACTCTCCGTCACTGCCAAAATATAGCTCATGGGCATTTGTAGCTTTTTTGACATAAATCCTCTTCTCCTTCTCTCCATCACTTTTCCTTACCCTCACTGACAGATACAGAGCTTACAGGTGGGCTTTGTGTTAGACTAATTTGCCAAGTCTCAAATTCAATTGGTCCTTACTGTTGTTATTCCCATGCATCCTTCCAGGCAACCCCCCTCCTTGGGGCTTCAAACATTTGTAGACATTTATCCCTCTTTAGCTGTCATTAGGCCAAGTCATGCATATTCACATCTTTTCATCTTTTTTTTTCTCACATCAGTTCCTTCAGTCTTTTAATCTTTTGTGTTGCTCTTCTCTAAATTACCTCAAATTTGTCTATGCATCTCTGGTTCTCAGACACCATGAAGATGCTGTTTAGATAAATCTGCCTCTGAGGACTCAAGTTCATAAAAAGCTTGTTAATGCCTTTATGGAGGAGACATTTTGCATTGCTGCTGGTCACCAAGATTTTAAAGGTTTGGAAAAAGGGCACATGATGGTATCCTTGCAGAGTGCAATGAAAAGTGGCTCTCATTCAGCTGAGCCTCTTGTCCTTCATTCATCACTGCAGTGTTTGCCTCTCTTCTAGCACTTCTCCGGGCAACTTGTTGGAATATTTGCCCTCTCCTCATGTCTTGTCCCTCCTCAGGTGAGAGGGAAGCTCCATGCAATGGGGACTCTGACAGGTTTTCTGTCATTAATACACATGGTAGTGTGGTTTTTTTTGTTTCAGAGTAAACATACAACTTTGGACTTGGCAGAGAAAGTGGGAATGTTTCCAGTGAGATGGGATGTCTATGGTTTGGACAGGCAGCAATTTGCTATGCATCCAGCAACTTCCCATCCTTCCCATCCCATGTGGATGCTGGGCATGACTCTGAGCAGCTTTGGCAGTCATCAGTACCTGTGGACAGTGTGGCTCATTATCCACTGAATCCTCCCAACAGCCCTCATGGGAGGCATCACTTCCCTCCAGCTTACAGGGTAAGAAATGGGAGCAGAAAGGTGAAACAACCTGCCCAAGGCCATGCAGAGAGCTGGGGGATGTGCTCAGGTGAAGACTGTGTGGGGCCTGGCAGAAATCTTTCCTTGTTTGGGCAGCTCAGACCGTGCTGGTTTCAGACAGCAAAGCCTTCATTATGTAATCTATTTTTTGCATGAGTTTGCTGGAGTTGTAATAAGCTTATCAAGGGGTAACTGTTAGGATAAAACCTACAATCTCATCCATCAGTCAAGAAGAGAAATAAATAGGAAAAAAAAAGAGTAGATTCAGCTTTCTCAGATGTGTCAGTCAGATGTAGGCTCTGCACTCGGTGACAGCAATCAGAAGGACTCCTGCAACCAGTGCCCTGTGTCCACTAGAAATTACCTACTAGTCCTGACCTCACCTCATAGGCTGCTTTTTCTGGCCAGACCAATTTTAAAATGCACTACCAGCAGCACTAAGCCAGCTTCATAAATGTTACCATGTGAGCTGGGGCATTGCTCCAACACGCTAGAGGGATACAATTATTTACCAAATCCTGGTATAACATGCCACTCTCTGAACTGCCTCTTTGTCTTATGCAGATGATCAGCAACCCTTAAAGCACTGCTGTTCTCTTTCTGTAACAAGCTCAGGTGCTGTCTTTTGTAATGCCACAGAGCACTTTTATGAGCACTGCTCATATGAGCACAATGTGCACAATTAAACATCAGCCAGAGCACAGCTTTTCAACTTGCCTTCCAAGAAAATCCTGCTGCCTTCCCTGTCACTGCCCTCCAGCCTGGTGAGAAAGAATTAACAAAAGCAGAAACAGTCAGACATCTGAAGAAAAGCTTTTAGAATGGCAGAGAAGAGCAGGTAGACAGCAAACAACGCCTTTCCAGGAGAACAGGAGGCTCCGTTGAAAATCTCCTTCCCAGAGGCTTTCAGCAGGGGATCGGGCAGGAGGGGAGGCAGTGATGGATAAGTTGTTGTAAGAGCACGGCATGAGGCTGCAGTGGGGGAGCACAAGTGGTGAGATTTACTGTCCCCAGGCACTGCAGAGTGACACAAAGCCATTACAGCACCAGGACTTCTGGAGGGCTGCAGCTGCCCTGGGGGCAGAGGGTCCTGATTCAGAGAGAAGCGCCTCTGTGGGGATGTCTCTGCTGAGAGAGCCCCTGCCAGGCTTGCCAGGGAAGATGGACATGCAGGTGAGATGAAGAGCACAGCCCTTTCCCGTTTGTGCCAGACCTCCACCTTTGGGAGAATCACCAACGCAGGACTTGGAAGAAGCTGCCAAAGAGGCATTTTAGTTACCTGCCATTGGAGCTATTGAGAATAAAAATGTGACAAGAGACCCTGAACTGTCAAGGTAAAGGGAGATGGGGAGACAATGGAGCAAGGGGCTCTGGAAATCCATGCCTGGAAGGATTTAACTGCCAGCACAACTTCTGGGAGTGAGAAATAAAACCGGACCGGGTCACCTGAGGAGTGCAGTAGAGCTGGAGTGATGTGGTGGGACTGCTGCAATTCAACAACCCTCCCAGGACACCCCAACAGTCCTGGTGTCCTCCACCCCAAAGAGTCTAAAGGCACCTCATAGAATCTACCTCCAACATGTGAATAAAATAAAAATATCCAGGCACAGCTCCTGCAGGAAGGTTCATCCTGTGTTCAATATTGCCACAGCTGCCCAGTTCTGCAAAACTTTGAGCAGCCTGTGTATCTCACAGGAGCTTGGGCAGTTCTTGGGATGGTGGGCTGTGCTGCACATCATGCACAAATTTTTATTCGTCATCATCTTCATTAGAAATAAGATCTTTTAGGTCTATCTTCCCTCCCATGCACCATGGAAGCTATTTGTTCCCAGGCTCTGAAAATGCAGAAGTCATTACTGTAAAGATGGTACTTTTCATGATAAATGTGAACTCCTACTTTAAAAAAATAAGTACCTATTTAACTAAGAGCTTTATAATAGATCAGCAGTGCACAGAGTACTAAGAAAAGTGAGAGCCACTATTTAAATAAACTAGCTTAGTGGGAGGATTGGGCAGGAAAATAGTTTCTTCTTGGAATCTTTTAGAGTGATTTATTCAAACCCCTTATCTCTGGATAAATACAAATTAAAAATTAAAAGCTCCTGAAAAGTAATGCATGAAACTAAAGCACCACAGAGAAATTTGGAGAAGCAAATAGAACTGCCATCATAAACTACAAAAAGCACTTCAGAACCAGGGCAGAGGGCAAGGGAACTTGGGAATAAAAAAACCCCAGAAAAGCAACTCAACTGCAACACAAAAAAAGAGAGAGGAGGGGATGGCAGTGGTGGCAGCAAGAAAAACCACCACTTAAAAAAGCAAATTCCCAACATTGCCTCAGCAGGATGCAGAAGGAAATATTTAAAACCACAATTTTGAGAACATAACCCAGACTGTCTGGTGAGTGACACCTTCTGTTGGCACCAGGCAAGGAAGCTCCTGCCGCAGGGCTCCCGAACTCCCTGGGAACAGTCCCTGAGGTTGTGTTAAGTTCAGAGTGGCACAGAGCCATCCAACTTCAAGCACTCAGGGAAACACTCTAAAACAGTGTGTTTTTCAAGGGCAGCAAGTGCCAAAAAGGCATGCATTTCAGTGAATCCATGGTACTGTGTGAATGTTTAAGCAATAATAACATTGGGCAATGCTAAATGGCCCTGCTGGCACATGGGGTGGGGCCCAGCACAGGACTGTCCTGCTGAGCCACAGCTCCTGGGCACACAGGGCAGCAGTGAGGCTGCAGGCTCTGGCAGGACCAGGAGCTCAGCTGGTGAAACAGCACAGGCAGCAAGGCTTGGCCTGGCATGCAGTACCCCACTGTCCTTAATGTCCTTATCCAGCAGCCTGGGGAGAGCAGGAATTACTATTTCTCCCACTTCAGAGGTGAGGTGTGGATGTGCAGCTGCTCTGGATCACGTCCAATGACACATTTAACATCCAACTGCATGTTCAGGTGCTTGAATTCACATTTCAGTCAAGAAGGTACAGATTGTCACTATGTGGGACGGCATCAGCAACACGGCCAAGTGCCTCCCTGAGATACAGTGGGGTCCATGAGCAACTGCCCACCTTAAGACAGCCAAAACTATGACTGGGGGTCAACAGAAAAAACTCTGGCCTCCAAAGAAGGGGAAAACAATCTTCCCCTTATGGGGTCTGTGCAGAGAACTGGCCTCCAAATGGAGAGGTTTGGGGTTCAGACCACAGAGTTGACTCAAGGCAAGCAGCAGGTTTTTAGGTATCACCAGGGATGACTTCTGGTCCCAAGGACAATTACCAGCCTCCAGTCACTATCTCGAGACAGCGCCAGGAAAGTTACAGACTCGGTTTCTTTAGACAAGAGCAGACTGCATAACTCATATGGCAGAGGAAAGGCTAACTCTAATAAATACATAAAACTCAAGGGATCTAAGCAGCCAATAAAGATACAGAATCTTTATTTTATGAACTGGAGTTATACTCATTCAGTATGTGGCATCAAAAGAAATACAGATTTTCTGACAGATTTTTTATTTCCTGCTGTTACTAAAATGCATCCCCTTAAAGCAGCATCTCACAAAACTGTAATTCTTCTCAGTTTATCTCTGACTGAGCCTCCAGTCAACAACTTTGTACCATGCATGTCACAAATGAGATTTTCATTCTAAATGATCAGATATAGGGATCAGATTTTTAAATTACATACATTTTGTGCGTAGCCTCCATTCCCTTTGCCTTTTTTTTATCTGAACTGCCCATCCCATCTCCCACACACTCATATGGTTAATATTGCATAAAGATGGTTTCTATTCCAAAAGAGACATTAATGGAAATGGAGCAGAGTGAGGCTGCTGAGATTATTTTTACCTGAGCTCTGATGGCGGCATCCTTCTTAATCCACTTTATCACTGTTTCATACACCAGCTCCTCTGCTTTGGTGTTTAGGCTGTCATTGGACATGTAGGAAATGAAGTCATCTTTGGAGATATTAAGGATCTCTTCTTGGTTTGCCACCTCTGGGAAAATTTGCAGGGCATAAGCTTTGGCCATGTTGTATAGTTCAGTACACTGCATGGCTTCAGCCATGGCTAATATTCCTAAGCAGTTGCTAGCAGTCAGCTGTTTTTCTAAAAAGGGCAAAAAACAAATAAAAAAGGCAATTGAGAATTATTAAAAGCAAGATTCACATTTGTTACAGGATCATGAGAAAAATCAGCATCATGGACAAACCTCCAATCCTAAATAATTTCAAGGAGTTAACTAGAAGCAGCACCCTGGGTTAATTTGGAATTGGGGTTTAAAGTACAAAAAGTGAGTTGGAGATGGGCAGAGAAATGCACTTTCTGAGTTTGCTTTTTGTGTAAGCCTCCACAAAGCACTGGGGAAACCTACTGACATAACAGTATCTGGGGCTTCCCAAGGGATGGGAACCCAGCCAGGAGACTGCTGCTGTTCCCACCGCCTACAATGTTGCTTTAAGGAGCAGCAAAGATGTAAACGCCAGTGCAGACACTTAAGAATAAATGCAAACAGCATTAAGGACATTTCTGAGAATGCTGCAGTCATTTTATGATAATTTTTGCCCTGTTCAGCTACTAAGCTACTTCAAATAAAAAAAAAAAAAATTCCTCCCCTCTCTTTTTTTTTGTCAAAGGAACTTTGTTGCAGCTGAATGTGATGACATCCCTTATGCAAAACACAGATTATACTAACGCCTTCTGTTAAACGTTGTGTAGTGGGTTTCAAAGAAAATCATGCACAGAGGAGACAGCATTATCTCCTTCCCAGCAAACAGAAGCAGCAGCGCAGTGTGTAGCTTTGCCTTAGAAGTGTGCTACACCATACATTTGACTGTACTTTTTTTTTCTTTCCAGCTATTTGGAAGAAAAAACCCACCAATTTTAGACATTTATAAGAGGAACTCTCAGATTCTTTGCAGCTTTTGTTAACCAAGCCACTACTAATAAGAAGAATATATTATTTTAAGATATAGAACTGAAAAAGAAAAAAGTAATAAGCGTGAGACTGCAACAGATCACAAAGGCGTGAGCAGGCTCCAGTGCTGTCAGAGAAGTCAATCACATTTGGCAGTGTCATATCCTAGTGCACTGTGACAGAGCAATGGACAGGAATGTGCAATAGCCCCATATCTCTTCAAACAAAACTCTCATCAGATTGCTTCTGCTGGAAATGCTCAGGAATTCTTCCCTACACCCAGTGTCTGCCTTCCTCAGATTGAAAACCTGCACACTATCTATATGCGGCTTTTAATAAAATGGGATTACGAACCACCTTTTCCTATTTTATTTAAATCTGACATGAGATTAGGAGTTTTGTGGGTTTGTTTTGCTTTCTTCCCCTCCCAACACTTCTTATTTTCTTTTACAGATCCAGCAGTCTCAAAACTAGGTTATCTCATTTTGCATCAGTTGATTGTACTGACTCCAAGGAGCCCATTTCCTCAAGCTGACTGCAGTAGCAGCACTGTTTGCTGTCAGTAGATTTTGTCACTCAAAGACTGCCCAGAGATGGGGTGTAAACTGATAGCTATGAAGCCCAAAGGTACCAATGTTTTTTCTTGAAAAAAGGGGAAGGGGAAGGGGAAGGGGAAGGGAAAAGGAAAGGGAAAAGGAAAGGGAAAGGGAAGGGGAAAGGGAAGGGGAAAGGGAAGGGAAGGGAAGGGAAGGGAAGGGAAGGGAAGGGAAGGGAAGGGAAGGGAAGGGAAGGGAAGGGAAGGGAAGGGAAGGGAAGGGAAGGGAAGGGAAGGGAAGGGAAGGGAAGGGAAGGGAAGGGAAGGGAAGGGAAGGGAAGGGAAGGGAAGGGAAGGGAAGGGAAGGGAAGGGAAGGGAAGGGAAGGGAAGGGAAGAAAAAAGAAAAGAAAAGAAAAAAGAAAAGAAAAGAAAAGAAAAGAAAAGAAAAGAAAAGAAAAGAAAAGAAAAGAAAAGAAAAGAAAAGAAAAGAAAAGAAAAGAAAAGAAAAGAAAAGAAAAGAGAAAAACCACAAAACTCCCCAAAAGACCACAAACATCTTCCAGATTCCTTGCTTCTGTCTGCTGGCACAGTTTCATGGTGTACATACGGCTTGGGGTAAAGTAATCATCTACCAGAGCCCAAAATTCTTACAATTTCTTGGCAAACTATCAAGTCAAAGGCCAATCTGCCACTGTTCCACCTTATCCTCACAGGGTTAATAATGAGGGGAATAATCAATTTGGACTCATTAAGCAGCACATCATGGTAAAGACTTTCAAGTCTTTCTCTTCAGAGGACTGGTTTTGCCTCTGTCAGGAGAGATCCCCACAACATTTCCTGCTGAGCCTGTGGTGTGCAGCAGAAAAAACTGCTCACAACGGATTTATTCTGATCTGGACAACTTCTCTAGCTCTAACAACACCGGGTGCCTGATGCAGCCTGGTACACTGGTCCAAGCAGCTCCATCTTGGTCCCTGGAGCTTTACTCCCTCCTCTTCCCTGAGAAACCCCTCGGTGGCGGATTCCAGTGATGTCCCTGTCTGGTTCAGGAACTGTTGTGAGGCCCTGTGGAGAGGGGTCCCAGGGAGATGTGGGATGTGGGATTAGGGGATGTGCAGGAGGCTGGTGTGCAGGACACACTTCCCTGTACTTCCCTTCTGTGTGGTGAGAACCACAGCAAGGTGGGCACAGCAACATCTGTTTAGATGAGGACTGGCATGTGAACTAGAGAGATTCACTGCTGGTGAGGAAGACAGACCTTGGGACAACAGCTGTAGGTGATATGGAAAATCTCTGTCCTATGAAAATAGAGACACCACCTCATCCTCCCATTTTTCAGTTCTGACTAAAAATTTGGCAGCAAGACTGGTTGACTCTCAACTTCAGCTATCGTGTAACTCTGCATTCACAATCTGTCCTGGTTTGAAATGTCAAACCATGACACAATTATATGCCTGCATACCCATAAACAAGCAATTCCAAGTAACAATTTGGTAATATTCTGGATTAATCTGGTAACATTTTGGATGACAATTCCAGAATGAGCAGAACCTTGCCTTACTAATGTCTATTAGTCCTCTCTGGCTACAAAGGGCATGACTACTCAGACATAGACTTCTGCTATATAATACAGCTCATCCCAAATGACTGCAGTCCAGGGGTACTTGTCAATGCTGGCATGACAAAGACAGCAAAGGATCAGCTAAGGACCAGTTCTGCTCCGCCTGCTCCTGTGTTCCTTTGGACACTGGCATGTTTACAATAATTGTTGTTTTGCCACAGTGACACTGGGCTTGTAACGACACATTTTTTTGAAGTTTCACCTTGTGTCTGTTTAGAACACAAATGCTGACTACAAAGCTACTCTCAATGCTCAAGGACAGTTTATAACAGAGTCATGAGTGGACTTTAGGGATATCAGATGCAATCTAGTTGGTTCTCTCTGGTTTGAGACAGTGCTGGATAGCAGATTTGTTGCTACATGTGCCACAATAATGCAGATCACCAGCTGGTATTTTCCACTGTGTTAGATGTGACTTTGGAGCAGGATCCTGTGCACATCATCAGGAGACAATCAGCCAAGGAGACTGCTCCAACTGCACTTCTGGGAGTGGGGAGACTCGAGATAACACCAGAGATAAACAGTATGCAAGAAGGGTTACTCAGTGAGATTGTGGTAACAGTATGATGGAAACTCAGTGGTGGTTGCAAATCCCCTCTTGTGTGCATTAAGCACTGTATTTTCACTCAGAGACACTTTCTAGATGATGATTTGGATATCAATTATAACAGCACCAAATGTGCACCTGGTGATAACTCTGTGTACATTCTGATGGGAAACTTACTCCTCAGGTATTCCTACTAATGTCAAAAATCATGTGGAGATGGGGGCTAGGGGGAAGACTATCAGATGCATTCTTTGTCTAACGAATTGTCCAAAATATTTCCCTTCCCTGTGAGAGTCTTCTTCCCTCTTCCCATCTCCAGATATAGTTGAACTTGATACATAGTTTATATGAAGTACATATATTAGAGTTTCTCCAGGGGTGGGCAGTGCAGGTCTCCAGCTGGATCAAAATAATACTTTCTCTTGAATTCTAAAAGACCATAAAGGCCTCTTTTTTCCTCAGGTGCCTGAGGAATGCAGGTCCCATCACTGGTATATTGTTCAGTTTTTTCTCATTGCTTCCTCTAATACTCTTTCCAAACATTGATTTTGTGCTCTTTGCTCAGGACACTAAGAAAATTCAGAGCTCCTGCTCTTTCCTAATCTGGCCCATGAAACTACCAGGTTCCACCAGCTTCTTTAGGCTTAAGGATGAATATTTTTACTTTATCAGCAGCAGGCTGAAGTACAAGCTCAGAATGTGTTTCCTCCCGTGATGGGTGTCCATGCACCATGGACTGAAACCATGATACTGGTGAATCACCTGAAACCCAATTAAAGCCATGACTGTGGTGATAGCAAAAAACAAATATGGAAAAAAAAAAGGCTCAAGTCTCCAGCCATATGGGTGGAGGAAATACCTATGATATCCTGACCAGTTTGCAAACATTTGCCCAGTTATCATATGGTGCCTGCATGAACCTGTCACCATCACTGCATCAGTCAGCACAAAACTGTTCTCATTTCTCATGGTCTACACCAAAGCTGAGGAGACAGCATGTGGGGAAGAGAGAGAACATGGCTATAATTATCCCAGGGAAGCCAGTTAAGAAATCTCCCATTGAAATGAAACTACTTCCCTGACATATTTTGCCACATCTTTTCACCAAAAAGTGCAAGAAAATTTGGGGTGCCTCTTCCCAAGGCTGCTGAGAGGCCCAGGATGGACACAAAAGCTGCTTGGACATCACCACGACAGGATGCTCCTGGATCTTCATGGCCGAAAAAGGATGACCCCAATTTCCTCTGAGATTGTGCTGTGCTATGCTGAACAGACTTAATGTTTTGCGTCTTTTACTTCTTTGAACTTCCCTTCTCTCCCTATTTAGACATGCACTAATGGGAAAAAGTCACTGTTTATACTGGTCAACCCTCCAGAAGCCCTGCAGGAAAAAAACCCCTGATTTTTACCATATTTTTGCTTTGTATAGCACAGAGGTGTCTGAGGTGAAAAGTAAAAACACAGCCACAGAGAAGACAAAATGCTTTTCCCAAACTTTTAAGATGGCAAATGCTCTGCTGTCTCTGTAGTGCAATCAGGTCACAGCTATAAATAAAAATAAGCAATTACACTCTGTGAATTCTCCAAATGAGAATACAAAGTTCCAGTGACTCTCCATATATCACTGAACTTATAACCAACTCTACTATTTCACACCATAACATGGTTCACTGAATTAAAATATTAACTATCAGAAAAGAGAACTCTCACAGTGATTCAGGGAAATGAATGTATTTTGGTTTTGTGGCTGAATCTTCAGTGCTATCCAAACTTAAACACATCCTGTATTTCTGGAAAGGCTGTAAGATCTAATCGCTGTAAGAAGCTGGTGAAGGGAAGCTGGGAGCAAGCAATGCCAGAGCCAGAGCCTCACTCAAATTGCACAGTCTATATGGTGGGATTGCAAAGCCTAAATTTCACATCACCAGTACACTCCCCATTTTAGAACAGACTTTGAAATAAGGGGCATATAAAAAGTTGGAAAGAAGACTACAATGCCAGGGATTCTGTACTGATGCCTGCATTGTACCAGCCTAGTCACACCACTCATCTTGCCAGTAGGCTGGCTCAGCAGTGAAAATTAACACAACAGTAAACTGGACTAATTTGAGAGATTTTTGTTGTTGTTTTTTGAGCACAAAATTTTCTAAAGTCTCATTTTCCACATTCTGCAATAGTAGATGTGAATTTCAAATGAGAATTGCCCCGGGAAAACCTACAATTTATTTGAGCTTCAAAGAGAACAATGCCTCCCACACCAAGATGGAAGTTGAGGAAGCCCAAGCAGAAATCAGATGTCAAAAAAGGTTATCTGGTACTTACACCTGGGAAGTACATCATATAACATCAAGATGAATTTTTTGGTATTAATAAATTTATGTTAATTTTAAAATTATTACTGTCTTATGAACTGATATTACAGCTATGCCAATGAAGGAGTGGCTTGTGGTACAGGCAGGAATTTGAACCATCGTGTTTCATTGAGCTCCAGTTGTGTCTCCTCTTCTGCCATGCCAGGTCTGTTTGGTTCCTGTTCTGGCCAGTGAAGTTTAGCTGAGCTGGAAATCTTGGACTGTTTTGAAATACCCTCTGCTGGAAAGCAGAGGGAAAGTGGAAGGAGCAGGATAACATGGTAAGTCTGGCAAGAAGAGTGGATTTCTTGTGGCCATGAGAGGATGGGCTGAGGCACTGGCAAAGATGTTGCTCTGTAGACCCTCACTGAGACAAATGCTCCCTGCACACACAGGGCACACCAGTTACAGGAGTGGGCACAGCAACCTTTCCTTCTACCCACCTTTGTGATGACATTAGGCCATAGCTCTGTAGGCAGCAACAAACCCTAGGAACATTCAATCTGGAACACTGGACATGTAAAGAAGGACTTTCTCACAAATGCAAGAAAATTGCAGCTATTGCAATGCAGTTCCTTAATTTTTTGGCAGATTTCCAGGAGTTCTTCCTCCACTGGAGCCCACCTCCAAACTCTTTTGGTGTTTGACCAAGCTGGCCTAGTGTAGAACCCAAAATATGCTGTCGCAGTTATAAGTAACCTGTGTGTTACAGCCTGGTATCAATGCACATATCATCCTCTGGGAAACAAAATGTCACCAAGATTCCAAGAGTTGAACAAGATTCAACAAAATAGGTTATAGAAGATGTGAAAGCTGTTGCCACTCAAGCAACAAACTATACTTCTCCAGACCATTTTCCATTGGCCATCATGTCAGCATTGGAAATTCAAATCACAAACCAAATTAATGTTGCTTTACTTTATTTTACTCTATTTCATCTTGGGTTTCTTCATTATCTTTCAAGAGTTGTTCAAAGACAGGTTTATAAACCTTTACACAAGATTTTAAAAGCTCACTAGATGCAGTGATTCTTACCTAGAAATGAAACGCAGACTTTACAGAAAGTATGAAACTGGAACTTGCTGGCAGCTTCCAGTAGTGTTTTTGCATTGGCTGAATCTATGATCAAAGAACCTGTATAAACAAACTCCAGGAGTAACTCCAGGACATCCGCAGTGAGGTTGGACATGGCCAGTTCCAGCTTCTCCCCGCTTCTGCTGCTGTCTCGTGGTGACCTGGTAACAGCAGACAATTAAATTATGGACATTACACCATCCCCATTTTATTGGCATTTATTGATTAGTGAGGGCTAGAAAATCGCTTTGCACCTCATTATATTTCTCCATTATTTTTGTTTACGGAACTGAAGAATATGAATTTTAAAATAACTGAACTTAAAAACTTTAACTGGATCTGAAAGAGAAGAGTCTTAAAGCAAGTCTTACGAAAAATCTTTATTGCTACTTTGCATTTTCATGCAAAAACAGTTGCAAAAGAAAAGGAAAGAAAAAGAAAGAAAAAAAAAAGAAAAAGGAAAATGAATGATTCAACATTAATGAAAATGAGGAACAGGATTAGCTTTCAAAGGGAAACAATACATTTTAACATCTTGGTTAACATCTCATCTTCTGTGCATAATATAACTGTTAAGGAAAAACCACTCTCCAATTTCGAGAGAAAAGGTCATCTACTTTTTCAAGAATCCAGCACTAGAATAATTTTAGATGTCATGTACACTTAAGCATACATTTAAAGACCTTTTCATAAAAAATAGTAATAAAAATTACTAATTTCTATTTAGCTTGAACTTCTCAGTATGTTATATTAAATTACAGATATAATCAATATGATATCTGTGGTACACAGACAGCCATATCAAATATAATATATGCTTATTCTAAAAAATCTATTGTTCCCTTTTAGGCACTAAAAAAAGGAAGCCCTTCATGGCAATTGCTTTGAAAACTGAATACAAGACAAGCTAGACAGACAAAATGGTTAGAGCAAAGAAGGGAGAGGGGGGAAAACAACAACCAGCTCTGCCACAGGAAGCCAGCAGCCATCCTCTAGGAGTTTCATGACTGTGGCCTATGGTTTTTCCTGCATGAAGTGCTGAACAATTTGGGGATCAAAGTATCTCCTGCATTTGAAGTGTGCATTAGTGCTTGTGAAATTATTGGACAAAAAGAAAGTCATACTGAATTATAAAGTAAGGGCCCAGTTCTTAATGCATGGCTGATGTGTCTGCAACACTAAAGACAGGTTACACCTGAAAGACAAAAGTGATGATAAATTTGGTAACATCAAGGAGGGGAGGGGAAATCTGTTGGAGTAAGAAAATAAACTCTTTTAATGGTTAGGACCATCCAGCACCTTCTCAAAGAAACATGAGCTTTTTGTTTGTCACTGGACAGTCAACGTCTGCTCGCTCCAGTTCTGCTCGAGTACTTGCAAAAGCCATGGCACGAGTGACACAAAACCGGCACACGATGCAGCGTGACAGATACGGACTGGCCACAGCATCACTACTCACAGGCAACGCCAGCTTGAAGCGTGAGCAGAGACTACCATGAGCACTACCAACCTCCTGGGTTCACACAGATGCCTAGAAAGGTGATGGTCAGACCTCTACTGCCATCACAGAGGAAAAGTAAACAACACACGAGGTTCATGTTTTTTCCCGCATGACACCCCAACCACCTGCCCCAACAAACCTAAATCATCTGGGGAAATGCTTAAAATTTGCAGTGGATGCTTTGTCACTGGTCCTTCATTGACCAGCCCTGGTCAAGTCAAGGGCACAGCTTTAATTCATGTGAATTAGGAGCAACTAGCAGTGCCTAATTTCTTAGTTTTCTCTAAGGTAGTGAACAATGGTTACTCCCATTCACAGGAGGAAACTGAGGTACAAGGAGATTAAATCACTTGGCTATGATCACAGAGTCAGGAGTAAACCAAGGAATTAAACGCAATTTTTAGAATTCTAAATACTGAACTGTCCCTTTTCATGGCAACACAGATGGGTTAGAGCCTATTCTTCAAGTAGATGCTAAGAACACATGCTGGTCGTGACACCTGTTGTACCCTACAAGCACAGGTCTATGCTACCCTAAATCCTTATGCTTTATCACACCACAGTACTCTTTCTGAACTCTTGCATATGAATTCAATTCTGCATCTGAGGCAGAAATCCTCTGGTGGCAAACAGAAGAGTTGCCATTTCCTAGATCCTCAAGAGGATGTCGCAAAATGTTGGGTTTTTTCCTTTCTCACACTCCCAATGATATGCCCCATATCTGATTTATCTCCAGTTTACATACATCTGGTGCTGCATTCTGGGCTGTCAAATACCTCTTGGTACCGATGTAATTCTTGCTGAATTGCTCCCTGAAGTGGTTTGTACCTGACAGTGAGCTCGTTTTCACATGGGCTGGTTAACAAACACACCACCTAAAATTTCAGGGAGGTTTGGAGGTACCCAGCAAGCAAGAGTCAGGCTCTTTGCACTGTGGGACTACCATAAGCAACTCTTTATTTAATGCCACTACTTGCACTGTGCTGGTGCCAGCCATGGGAAGGACAGTGCGTGATCTACTGGGAATCGCACAATCGCACCCAGTGTGGAGACCAGGAGCAGCAAGGAAAGGATGATGTGACACCAATGTCAGCACAGACACATACCCATGCTAGCAACAACTGCAAGCTGCTATTTTTCACAATAATTAAGTAATAATCTCTTTTACTTTGTAATACACCGAGCAATAAACTGCTGCTGCAATTGATTAAATGCCAAAGAAAAGCTAAGGTGTTTAATCAATCACTAGAGCCACTTACGGCAAGTATAATACAAAGGTACAGAGATTATTGATATTACACAATGAGCCAGAAATGGGAAAGAAAATTATCCCTATTCCTGCTTCTGCAAGGTCTTGAATGTGTTGTGCTGTTTTCCTTGTCCTTTCTAAGCATGCAGCCCTTTGGCTCCATGTTTGGCTGGATCAAATACTGAGTACAGGCTGGACTCAGCCTGCACAGGGAAATCACAGCTACCCCAGCTTCCATGCCAGGGATCTGGTTTGGTAGAGGCTGGAGAATGGGCAGGGAATTGGCTGAAGCAGGCCCTAATGGATCAAACATTAAATGTCTGAAGGATAAGAAGATGATAATGTCAGGAAACAGACTGATGTCACTGAAAAGGGAAATTTCATAGACTTCTTTATGAAATTATTTCAGTGATTTAGGCTGAAGCATTCCCCTCAAAGCCTGAATAAAGGTTTCTGTGTTCTTTGTTTTCACAAATCTTAGAATGTATATGCCCTGTGCAGTTAGAATTCATTTATTTGGGACAGTCTTCTCTTAGCTCCTCTAGAGGAATTGCAATGAAGTGGCTAAAGCCATATTACAAGAATAGAATTTAGTCCTGTAACTGCAAATGCAGTGGAATTGGGAAAATCTGTAGCAATATATAGAGCTGTTCCCCAAATAGCTCATCCTGTGTCACAACAGGAGGAATTTTGTTGGTGACAGCAGTAAATGCAAACATTTAGAGAAGTCTGTTACCAGAAAAGCCCTGACTTCCTGCCTTTAGAGCTGGGAGAAGTCACAGTTCTACCTGGTACATACACTGCTGTTCCCCAACTCCTGGCACAAACAAACATGAGGTGTTTTGGGGATTGAGAGCCTGCCTCCTTCATGTTTCAGTCTCACCAGTCAACGCACCCTTATCGTCCATGAACATCATTAAATGTGGCACATTCTGCTATTTGCCCGGCGAACTCTAAAGTTTAAACAGAATTATGTCATTTTATTGGCCTTGTAATCATTGCTCATATTATAAAGGTCACACATTTCACATTGTGGCAGAAAATCAATAGCTCTCCCAACAGCCTCTGGGGGAAAAAGTTTTGCTTCTGAAGAATAATATATAATAAACAATTTTAGTCCTTACTTTATCATGGCTATAATCTTGGAGAAAAGCTACAGTAAAAATCTGGCAAAGGCTGATATATAAACTCATTAAAATTGGGAAGTGATTTAGAACAGGACTTTTAAAAAGATTTATCTTGAGCTAAACAGCAAAGAGGTTTGTTTAGGTCTACATTTAAACAAGCTCCAAGAGCTCTTTAACAGCTTAATTTTATGGTAGCTGTTGGGGAATTCTTTCAGATTTACAAATCATGTATTTCTACAGCAAGGTGATAGACCTGAGCAATGTGCAAGCAGAACTGAACCTGCAGATAAGCAGGAAGCACAGATATGCTCTGAATGGTAAGGGGGGAGTTACTGAAAAATATTCTGCATTGTCTGGAATAATTAAATCCAACAAAATCAAGTGAATGCCTTTGAACATAGTTTGGCTGCTTATCCTTCAACTAAATTGCTTCAACTAGAGAAGACAAAGGCACAGGGAGCCCTTAAAAGCAAAAGATGGTTTGATTACACTCTCAAATAACAAATCAGAATCAATGTCTCTTTCTGTTAACTAATATATAGGAAAGAGAAAAAATGTTTAAATACCTGATAGCAAGAAAAATAACCCTAATACTTCATCTGCAAGATCTAGTAGTGAAACTGACAAAAGAAAAAGTAGAGAAATCTACATTTTTTCTATTTATTTGTCCTTGAAAATAATTTCCAAACATGGAATACACACATACAAGAATCAGTCATACTGCTTTCATGTTTAATAGTGATGCAACTGAAGTTTTCTGCATCTTGAGTTATAAATAGATGAGTATCTATGCATTTTTCCTGCATTATTTGTATCAACACGTTCCCATAACTGAACGTCTGTGTGACTCTGTTCAAAACATTTAATAGTGAGATGCCTTGAATTGCAAAGCCACATTGAGAGGCTGGATAAAGTAGCTGTGTAAGTGAAACACCGCGAGCGCATCAATTTGTCAATTTATGGACAGCGCTACCGCCTCTCATTCAGCCTTCCCTCATGGTTTGGATATGCTGCCTTTAACTGGCTTGCAACATTATTTTGACTGACTAATGGTTTGGCTACAGCTTCACTCAATTTTAGATCAAATACAAAAAAGCTACCTATACCCAGTGCAGATGTCAGCCAACGCTCTGTTTACAAGCTACAGTCACAAAGTCAAAACAAATTCTGGATGTTCAAAATGGAGCCATCTGCACAGAATAAACATGAAAAATGTGAAACATTTTATGTAAATGTATATTACTGCCTAGGAACAGTTGGTTCAGCTTCCACCCAGGCTGCCTGGTTGAGAACAGGAGGACTGACAGAGTTTGTGACACCTATTTACATTCGATGCCATATGACTCACCATGCCGTAGACTCAGAGGTATGACGTATATTTAAGCTTTGTGCTCCAAAAGGGCACTGAAATAAATGATTAACATTTAAAATAAAGACACACTTAGAACTGTTATTTCCCTGGACAAGTGGGACTTGGTGTGTAATTGTTTCATTTTTCCTCTCCAAGGTCCACCTGTGAGCCTACTGCCACTACCTACTTCTCCCAGCAGGAGACAGCAGGAAGGAGCTGCCTCCATAATATAACCTCAATTTTGTTCATATTTCACTCAGAATCTATCTTTAAGAAATAGGAGAACACACTCGTTCTGGCAGTGTAAGGAAAAAAATTGTTGTCTTTGACTATCTTTGGGTCAGGGTTTTATACAACTCAGGGATCTGAATCTTATCCACTAAAAGCAAGTGTATGAGCTGACAGGAGGCTGCAGGATTGCTGGCAGCAGGGAGGAGCTCCAGCTCCACCCTGGACTGAAGGGGCTGATCCCTCCCTGCATGGACCAAAGCAATGGCCTGTCCCATCACCCAGCTGCCTTTTGGTATCTCCACCCCAACATCTTCCCAGGATTTGCCCTATCAGCTCAACATGCTGATCTTGCTGGCTTGTTTTCATAATCAGGAATATAAATGCTTACCCTAAAGTAATTGTGTTCCCATTATAAGAGAGCTACATATTTTCTACCAAGATAGACAGGACAATAAAATAATCAAATTAAATTGCTTTGTTCCCTGGACAGTATTTAGGACTCCAGAAAACAGGAAATCCAAGATTTTCATGTAAGATGAAGCACTTAACCAAAGAAAAGCTACTTCTTTTTATCTCTGTCAAATTATTTTGATTACTAAAGAAAGGACTGCAGACTGGGGTAGACAGCTTCTCATGAGGCTTAAGAGTCTGTTAGCTGTGTGCTCATTAGAAACTGCTGCTCAAGTCGACACAACTTAGACTGAACATCTTGTTTATTGTGGAACTTTAACTTTTTACTTTAATCCTTAAAGCACTGAAACTTCAGGCAAAGAAAAGAGTGCAATGATGCTGCATTTAAACTGTCCACTATTTGATTCTTTTATCGTCTTCAGACTGATTAATGGTTCAAAACCAGTATGTCTAGGTATTTTGGAAAAAGCAGAAAAGAAATGTTGTTAAATTATAGCCAACCTTCAGCTATGTACAAATCAGACTCAGCACTCTACATAGAAAGTTGTATTTTGTACTGAATATCTTGATTTATCGTAATTATGGGTTCATGAGATATAAAAGCTTAGATGCCGAAACATACAACATATATTTCCCCAACATGCAGCAAAAAACATGTGCATACTGAGGTAATAGGTTATTTACCGACATATACAAGTTTATGCAGCTGCAAGGTAATCAGTCATGTAAATGATGACAAGAAGGGACATTTATAGAGCAACATCATTGCAATACGTATGTCATAAGTCACTGAATGTTTTATTAAACAGGATAAAAAAAAATACACCCCAACATTGCTTCTCTTTTGGAATTTTTTTATGAGCTCAGAATGTATTAACTTGCAAATCTCTGCTTCGTTATTCTATCTTGTAGATAAACATTATCTTTGAGCCTCAGTCACTATCCACCTGTCTCATGAGAGAAGAAAACATGTACTGAAATGGTTCTATTGTATGATTACAATAAAGAACTAGTAAAATCACAAGATTAAATAAATTACATTGTTTAAACACAGGCTTGCAAATTCGTCAGGAAAATTCACCTGCCCAACAAATCCATTTGCTCACTTTTTATCAGGATGTTGATACAAATAATGTTCCTTGTTCCAGGCAAACAAAATCTGGCAAGACTAGTGTAACTTATTAGGGTCAAATGCTGCCAGTTTGCACCTGCTCTATCAGAAGAAAATCAGGAAAATTAATGGCTGTGAGCTCGGGCACGCACCAGCAGCTCCTGCTAATTCACCATCACAGAAATGATCATTGCAAACCAAGACGAGCAATGGGATTAAGAGCAAATGCTTTTGTTCACGGACAACATGGCCAGAATAAAATAAAGCAAACAAAAGTCCCACGTTTCCTATATACCCTTAATGCCATTCACTGATGGAATACAATCTAAATGCTTGGCCAGGACCATTTCTAAAGGCAGGATCAGCAGCAGCCTGTAACGCTACGGCTACGGTGTCGGGGATCACAGTCAGAGGCACAAATCTGGCTCCCTGCTGAGATTTAAGAAAGAAGATGACGAGTTTGAAGATGCTGGCCTAAACGACTGGCAAGTGAATGAAGAAGTGAATAGCAAGTGCCCTTGGAAGAACAGTGTTTCATGACCTAGACTCTTCCTAGGGACTGAGAATAGACTGTGTCTCACAAGGTAGTAGTGGAGAAACAAAAAACCTGGGACAACTTATTAATAGTGTGGCATCTACCTTGTTTGCAAGTATGTCTGGCAGCCTAATTCAGTAGCAAAACAACCTGGGTGAGAGCTACTATTTGTTAAAGGTAAATAAAAGATGCAAGCAGGTTCTGGGGGATTATATAGGAAGGAAGATTAAAAGTAAGTTGACAGAATAAAAAATATATTCTCATCAACCTTAAAGCTCAAACCCTTACTCAACTCCTATCTGATTTCTTTTAATGATATTTATTACACCATCAAAAACTAGCTTAGCACAAAGCTGGCATGCAGCTAATAAATCTATTTCTTAGAAATGTGGTCAAATTTATACAAGTAATTGTCTATGTAGTCTATCCAAGACTCTTTCTCATCATTGCAATGTCTAGAGGGAAAACAATAATAAAATAATGATAACCACCATTATTATTTATTACTACTACTATGATTATGACAGTGCCCAAGGATCTCAATCAGTATTACAGTAATTAAAATTAATTCTGTCAGTGTCAGGCACTGGTTTTTTCTCCTTCAGCTACACGGTGTTGCTAGTGCTTTTCTACAGTATTTATAGATCCAGAGACATCAATGAATGAAAGGCATGAAGCACCTCACCTATGGCCACAGCACAGGCAGGAAAGGGCACGTGGCTCTTCTCACCCCATCAGTCCCAGCCCATCCACCCTGCAGAACTGCTGTGAGTATTTCAGACACTGAAGCTCAGCACTGTGCAAGCAAAATGAGGGCACCACAATCAGATATGATCATAGCCTGGTCATATTAATTCAAATTCATTATTCCAATCCAGCAATGGCTCATCCTTGATGATATAATTGAAAGGAGTGAACTACTGATCCCTGAAGCTACCTACAAGCAAATTGGAGTTGGAGATTTGGTTACCCTCATTTAAGGGCAAGACTGGCTTTTGGAATTGCCCCCAAAATGACAGTTTTCAAGAATATGACTCCTGTTACTATGCTGTGGAAGATTTTTTTGTTTTCTTTGATTAATTTATCTTGAACTGCACATTTTTAGATAACTGTTCTCTTTCAGCCCAGTATTTTAACAATAGTTAAGCCTAGGCAGGGCTGTGAGATGTAAGCAATCACAGGGAGGTCACTTGCACTGGTGTCTTGAGAGATGTTGCATGACAGCTGGGTGGCTCGTGGATGGGTAGAGCTGGAGCAGGGGAGGTGATTAATCTGTCATTCCTTAGGTAAGATTTGCAGAATTTGTGCTTGAGTCTAGAAATTATGGGAGCAAGAAGTCCCAGCTACAGTAAACAGAGATGCTGTCAGCGAGGAAGAGGAGTGAGAGCTTCAGGGATCTGCTCGGTGCCTCAACAGCTGCCATCATGGCAGAATTTTACAAGCAGATTATTTTCTGTGCTGCATCTCAAGGCTTGAAAAGGAGCCCTTCTGTCCTCCTTGCCAGGGCTTCTCTTCAGAGCAGGGCACATTGCTCTGCCCCTCCTTGCAGAGTGGCATCCAGCCCGAGCCACTCACCCTCCAAATCCACAGCCATGCGTGCGGGGCAGCAAACAGCCAGGCTGTGACACCTGGGATGGGTTGTGTGGCAGTGCAGAACAACACTGAATATTTGTAAAGTGCCATTCATTTATGTAGAACACCATACATTTTTGTCTGATGAAAACACATTTCCCAAGGTCTGGCAGCTGAGAAATTTGAAGCCCAGCAGGGAGCTCTGAGGGGTGGGCAGGTGGCTGCTTGGGCAGGCAGAGCGAGCGCAGCACTCATGGAAACAGGCCACTGAGAGCAGGGGGCTTGTCCCATGCCAAGATCTTGAGCCCAATACACAGCAATTATCACTACCTCATTTAAGAGAAAATCCTTGTCCACAGCACAATTTACACCTGCCCCTTTTCAGTAAGGGGTGAAAGATATTTTACACTCCCATGTGACCTCCCATTCTCCTGGTCTAAAAGGTTTAACAGAAACTCCTGGAGCTCTTTCTCTAAGCACAAGGTACCTCTTCTGGCATCAGAAACAAATATTGTATCTTTAACTCCCTATTTCTCTGTTTTCAACTATGCGCTATAGTTTGTTTCCACATTCATTCTGTTCTACAATGGAGCTGAAGTATGCAGATGTGGAAAGCTGCTTGCTTCTCTCCCAGAGTTAAAAGCAAGACTCTTAATAAGCAGGAAAACATGAAGAGGTCACTAAGAGTAGATTTTTCTTTCATCCTGCTGTTTCTCACTTTTGGCTTTTTAGAATGTAAACACAAACCAGACAGTCTGTTTTCCAGACACCTAAACGCTTTTGCAGTTTTGTCAGGCTGTTTCAGATGGATAGTGGCAGGTTTCTCTGTTGTGCATCCAAATGCTTCCTTTCCACACAATGGTGTAAAATGCAGAATGACATCTTCGTCTTCTGCGTAGGTGTAAAGCAAGAGGAATTTGGTCTTCTCACCCTAAATGCTTTACTTCTCCTGCCCTGCCTTCAAGCCCTCAGAGAGTACTTTAGGAAAAGAAAATCAAAAATCTGAAGACTTGAGAAAAAGGCAGAGTATTGTGGAAAAGCAATTTGGCCGTGAAGTCACTGGGTCTGCTTTGTAGGAAAAGAAGGATGAACATAGCTGGGCCAGATTACAGTGCATCCAAAATACTGCTTCTTGTGACAGAATCTCTTTGTACATAAGACTTAAGACTTCTACTCTAAGCCAGTGGAATCAGACACCCAAGATGACTTAAAGATCAGAATGCATCATTAAAATCTATCTTGAAAAGATAAAGCTTGTAGGACAAGATCTGTGTGTCTTTAGAGACTGACCAGAGAGAAATCTACTTGTAAAAGCTTGCTTATAAAAGCAAGCATTTTGGCCAAGAAGAGACTTTTATCAATTGCTTCCTTTTAATAATGTCATATTTGGTAGAGATCCCAGTACTCTGGGTTAAGAAGAAGAAAGTAGCAAATTAAATTTGTTCCGGTGAAACACTTTTTTGTTACGGAAATATCAGAAATTCCAGTTATTCAGCAGCTGCATTTGTCTATCCCAAATACAGCTGGAAATAAAAAAGATGGCTCTTTGTGGGATTTTCCATTCGTTCCTTCCTCCTGCTACATACACCCACACCGACCTTCCACCATTTCTTCTAGGGCAGATACAAAAACAGAGCTCATTTCTTTCCTCCCCCAAACCAAGAATGTTTTAAATAAGAAAATCTGTGCTCTGCAAGAGGCACATTTTTGGAGAAGCGTTTTTTGATGGATCTGGATCTGTTCCCTTTTTTTTTTTTCTGTGTACAGATATAAGCATAAATATGTGCCATTAAGAAAACCACTAGTTGCCATAAGAAATCATTCACGTCCTTTTAGTTAACTATGATTCAGGCTGGGTGACTGGTCTTTCTCTCTGGGTCATGAAAAATAAGCACTTCAGAAGGCAAATCGTGCTATTTATTGTGAGATGGGATGTATCATCCTACAGACATTCCCATCTTTCCTCCCAGCTGCAGAGAAGCCCAGACAGCCAGCTTAGGCTGGACCCCTGAGGGAATCAATGGTACGCCCATCGTAAGTTCACTGTCTATGCAAATCACTCTCTCTTTTATAGGAAAGGGGGATGGCCTCCTCTTTCACCTCATCTCTTAGACACCTATTTTGTGGGGAGAGGTCCTGTCTCTTGGACAGGCCTGTGTCCCTCTCTGCAGACTGCAGTAACAGTCAAGTAGGTGAGATTAGACTCGACCTGCCTTAGACACCAGCCTTGGACCTAAATGTTG
Source organism: Ammospiza caudacuta (assembly GCF_027887145.1). Lineage (NCBI taxonomy): Eukaryota > Metazoa > Chordata > Aves > Passeriformes > Passerellidae > Ammospiza > Ammospiza caudacuta. The sequence goes on from NC_080595.1 coordinate 75,048,855, forward strand.
GTGAGTTAACACAAGACATAAACACCTTTCATTGATCCATGGGCCCGATCTGCACACAGGAATCAAAATTAGGAGAAAAAGATCCTTCAGGAAGCCTTCAAGGTTCTCCTTTTCATTGTCTGTATCATAAATTAAGCCGTTGTTTTAAGATGGCTGATTCCATGAGTAGCAAAGTCAAACAGGCTGGAGTCAATGTGGTTGGCAGTGAACTCAAAATATGTAAGATGGCCTTTAGGGGACTGTGCCCCAGTCCAGTTGCTGTTTATCATCCATGTTCTCCTGAAGCCCTATACTGCAGTAGTCCTGTATGGATCCTCACCCTTCCCCTGAATGTCACCTTTTGCCCTTTGTGGGCACAGTGATGTGGAACAGGTATCAGGAATATTTCACACCTGCTGTTCCTAATACACATGATCCTTTTCAGATGATTCTGCACTAAAAAGGGCTGAGATTGTTTTCCATGGTCAATTGCTGTTGGGAGGGAGATGAACACCAAGTTCTGGCTTAGGCTTGAGTGCTGTGCAGCTACTGACAGGGATGACCTGTTTCCAAAACAGATGCCTGGTATGGTGCTGAGCTCAGGCTCAGGACTGGACTAAACCAAGCTCAAAAGGGCTCATATATTTGAAAGATAAATCACATAGAATGGAGAATTTTCTGGATGAGGAGCAGAATGCTCAGCACAGGATTAGCCATTTTCTGAGAAACTAAAGGGGTTTCAAAATGCACTCTCATTACCAATTTTGTTTAGTAAATAACTTTACAATTGTTTTGGACAATCAAACCTAGCTATCATCTTTTTATCAGAGAAATAAAAATAACATATTTTCTTCCCTGCTATGACTAATTCTCATCAAATAGCGTTGCTCAAGATGAGCAATAACTCTAGTTCTATTATGTTTTTTATCTGTATTTTGGTTTTATTTTGAGAAGGAAATAATTGATCTTATTTGATTTTGAACATTTCTCTTTTATTCTTTTGAGACACTACTTGCTATTCTACCATCAGATACCAACTTGAACACACAGTGGAATCAATGGCAGAATATGAGGTTAATAATAACCAGCCCGTGGCAAATAATAAGCCGAGGTAAATACTCTGAAAGATTCTATTTCTGCATGTTTCTATAGAGGTACATAGTACCTTCATGAATAGATCATATTCTCATTGATGTTTCTGGTGACACATCGGTGCCTGTGGATGGAATGACACTAGTGTTTAACCTTGGCTTGCACTGATTGAAATGGCCTTTCTATTATATTTAATATAAAGAGATCTCTTTTATTCTTCAAGAAAAACTGCCATTTCTTGTTTTGATTTCTGCAATAATACAAGGAGTGCAATATAAATCACATAAAGCTTTAAGTGCTGCCTCAAAGGAGCTGCTAACAAATATCATAGAGGATTCTAGATGTATTGTATCTGTAAACATTCTAACTATGAACTATAATGATTGTGTATTATTAAGGGCATGATCCCACAAAAAATTGAGTGCCTCTTGCAATCTGAGCCCTTGACTTCCATGGGGTTTTATAAAAGACAAAGCTTTACACTGCAAATATCCTACAAAAAGCAAGTCTTTAGAAATTCCACCCCATAGCCCCGAGTTTATTGTCTCGCAAAGACACATTTGCTCAGTTTACAGGTGAATATTTAGTTTTCTCACCTGACAGTTTTGCAAACTCAACTTGACATCAAGCTGAATTTTTTCTTATTCAAGCATCATCATCAGTAATAAAGGCATTTTTGCCTTGGATACACCTGTGCAACTCCATTAGCCTCCATCAAGGTTACATGTGTGCAGCTGAGGTTATATATGGAAAGCAACTGGGATGGAGAGACCTGATGGTGGACACAAATTGACCTCTGGAATATTTATTGCTGCTGATGATGTGAAAGAAGGCAAAAAGTGGTGAGTTTAGCAAACAGTCTAAACCTTCCACTATTTTTTTCTTGTAATGCATGCAAGCCTTATGTGGGCAGCTAAAAGACAATACATGCTAAAAACCAGGCTTTTGCTTTCACAAAATCTAGGAATTTAATTTTTATATTGTTTTACTAAGTTCATAACAGAGCAGTGTTCAATCTAACGTATATCTCCATTTAATAACTAAATAAAAAAGCAGCAACATTCGTCAGTGTGCTTCTAGAAATAGATGCTGCCTGGTGACTTCTGCACACAAGCAGATGTCTTCACAACAAAATCCAAATGACAGTCTTTGGACAGTCAGTGATTTTGTTTCTCTAAGTTGGTTCTATAATTTTTCTTTTCCTGTAGACTCTACTCCTTATTACCCTGAAAAGCATATACTGTAGCCTTAACGATTAAATAATAATGAGCAGACAGAAGAGAAAGGACAGGAGAGATCTGGCATAGCTACTGCTAGCAATCATTAGATTTACAGAGGGGAAAATACATGCTTCCTAGGCCAACATATTTTTTATGAATAATTGATAAGGCAGTCAGTACAGTTATATCATAGAAATGTAATATATATCCATAATTATAGAACCAGCTTTGTGCAAAAGGACACAATACACTGAAAGGAGATATCAGCCAATATGCCATCCTGAAATAAAATACAGTCACTATTGTGTTAGTTGGCAAAATTTAAATACAGGATTTGAAGCAAGCAAAATGTTCTTTAATCCCATTTTTTAGCACAGTCCAGGCTCAGTCTGCTCAGGAAAATACTGCAAGGCAAAATCAGCAGCTGCATTAATTTGCTGATGATTGAGAGAAAAATGAAAGTTATCCTCGTGTTTTTTTTCTCCCTACTTGCTGCTCTAACTTACTAATAATATGAGAGTACCAAATTATTCCTATGCAAGTATATGAAGCATACAAATTGAAAAATCAATGTAATGGAAAAAAAAAGATTATCATGCACTGTTTAGAATCAATCAGCTAGAAACAGAGGGGGGAAAATGCGAAGGTGGAGACATGATGTTTAGAAAATGTACATACTGTACCTACCCTAAGCTGAAGTGTTTGTGTGAAAAAGCTACTGTTAGTCCAACATGCAGACTGAGCTACATTTTGACCACAAAATCATCTTATTTCTGATTATTTTCTAGAGAAATTAATCAGTTTTTTCTTCTTTTAAAGGTCCCCAAATAATAAAAATATCAATCCCTTTGCCCATAAAAGCCACACAAAAGCATGTAACAAAGATTTCAGGGTGAAGGGATTACAGTACTCCAAATGCTTTATTTACACGATGTCTCAGCACCGTTCACCTGAATGCTGATGGCTTTCTGCAGCCTGAAGCACAGACTTTTGTCGTGTGTGACAGAGTCCCTTGCAAACATTGACAGCAGTAGTTTTTAGTTGTGGACTGAATCACCATTAGCAGAGGAGTTTAAATCTTAGATCTCTCAGTGGTGGAACACTGTCTTCGGCCAAAACCAGCCTCTACTCATCAGAAATAATTACACTGTACGAGTCAGATGTGTAACAAATGGATCTGAGCCTCAGTTTGGAAATACATTCAGAGGAGGTGGAAAGAATGGCTACTGGCTCTGTGACAGGAGATTCAATCTTCATAAACCTGCAAGAGAGGGGAGGAAAAAAAAGCGACACAAATGCGCCCTACAAAAGAACAGAGCAGATCACAGCTGGAAGGAAGGCAAACCTTTTAATCAGGTCCTTGAAATACAAGCTGCAGGAAGCTAGAACATTTTGGTGGACTTCAAACTCTTTGCCTTCAACAATAATTTTCAGGTCTGTAAACTCTTTCGCTCTGCGTTGCTGGTTCAACTCCTTCAACATTTCTGCAGAACAGAGAAGACAGACAGTGCCAGGGTTCCCATTAAGAGTTTTTTATTTTTACTTTTTACTTTTCATTTTTTTGTAAAGAAGTAGAGAAACAGGAAATAATTGATATTTTTGTTGGTAAGATTGGCTCAACACAGACAGTCAGAAGTTATGAACATAACATATTAAAATAAAAAGAAAAAGAAAAAAGCAGGAACCAGTAGGTCTAAACAACTGAAATATATATACACAGAAAAAAAAAAAAGCAAAAACAATTCCTAAATTTTGAAGGGTTAAAAATGAAAATAAAATATTCCAGCATTAGCAAATCAGAAACACAGAGAATGCATTATCACAGAAAGTTAAAATAATTTGTTATAATCAAAACCAAGAGCTAATGAATTTCTATCCAAATGGAAATAAGTTTTGAACATACTAGAATAATATTAGTAAAAATGGTATTATGATGCAACATGAACTGGATATGGGTCAAAATAATAAAACCACAAGACCTGCAAAAATAACTTATCCTTAACATAGTAAAAATGTGTTAAGCCTCTCAGTTAACATAAAAAATAGCACTTCTAAATAATATATAAATTACAGTGCATATAAAATTAGCTAAATTATCAATGCACCTTTCAATATACCTCAGCTATATAGACTACAATTATATAGGTTTCAGAATTAGCTTTAAAGCATCCTTTTGATAAAAAGAAATCTCATGCAGAGAATAAATTACTCCCTTTTATAGCAATTCCTATTTTTTGCACTCCAAGGATTTTTACCATCACAGCATTTTTATTTTTTAGCCTTCAATGGCTTCATTTACAGCAACAATCAACTTTCACACATCATGAAAGAATCATAATGATTAAAATAACCTATGAAAGTGTTTCCATGCTGCCATAAAGCACCTACCTTGCGTGATGTCTCCTTTTATAGAGCCTATTGGTGCTAATGGAATGAAAAGATAGCATGCCACGTCTCCATGTGGGGATGTGAACTACTAGGCAACCTACATGTTTTATATGCTGCCTGGACTTTTAAGGCTAAGACTTCCCTCCAACTTTGCAGACTAAAGTGGCTATCAAGATGAATAATATACTTTTCACCTGGGCAATAGCCTGGTGGTTCAGAAGCCAGTGATCAAGATGACAGAAGAGCTGATTTTAAATACTAAAGGACTTTGGGTTTATTTTATGTTTGCAATAGGTCAAGGTTCTCATTTCCTCAGTGTAACACCCTGAACACATTCCTCTTCAGACAGATCTGTAAATCAACAACAGTTCCTTACATGGAGTCCTTACATGAAGTAAAAGGGACCTCAAGGGTCTGTAACTCTAACTGTGCTCAAAGCCACTGACAGGCTTGAGCAAGAGCTGCCAAAACTGCCAAAGGGTCTCATGGTGAAACCCAGACCCAAATAATCCCTGTGTTCCCCTGCTTCGCCAAGGAAACTCAACAGGAATAATTTCAGTCAATCACTACTGTTTAATGACACAAAAGCATGTAAATATACAACTGTTTCATGAAAAGAAATTGAAGCTCTCCCAAGCCCCAACATCTGCGGTGCATATTTTTCAGGCCTAAGTAAATAAATGTCACCTTGCACATTTATGTCTATTTAATGGAAACACAGTAGTGTCTGAAAGGCTAATTATTCTATGCTGAAATGGGTCAGTGCTCTCCAGAGAGCAAGCAGATCATTAGAGAGGGCACAGAAATAACAGCAGGCTTTTGTCAGATCTATAACGGGGGAAAATAAACCACTTTGTCCTGTGGGTGCTATAGCAGGGACTATTTTTAACAAATTCAGCTGAGGTAAAGCACAATGATACATTTTGAGCAAAACCTAAGATGGGATCTGAATGTTCACTCTGGTGCAGGGGAATCTCAGGCTTTTGCTGCAGGTGTGATGCCTGAAGTCTCACTGCACAAGGAACACTTTGGGCCTCAGCCAAAGATCAAGCATGGCTTGGGCACAAGGGGTGCAGTACTTGACTGAGGGCCAAAGTGACTGAGGTCTCTGGTTTCACAGGACCAGCAGCAGGTGCTTTATCAGTTGCATATATTTATGGAGGAAGCATTTTTCTGTCCCTTTTCACATATGAACAATTTTCCCCCCCATTCTCTGTCGTGGTCCATTTTCCCACTTTCATTTACAGCAAGGACATTTTCCTCACATCAATTTTCTATCATTTCATGTCTTAAAGACTGTTACTTTTCCCTCTAAACTTTCTGATACTCTCTCCCCTTTTTCAAATTTACCCAACCACTGTCCTTGACCCCCATTTGCACTTTTCCTAAGTTCCTATTCAAGTTCTATTTCTCTTGTATCTGTGACTTTAGAACCTTCCTTGCAGAGGCCTTTCAGGACAAGGGCTCCATCCAAGACTAAGTCATACAGGTCTAAGATTACCCTTACAAAGGGTCAATCTCCACCTCACCTCATTCCATCTCCCTCTTTTAAAGCTTATGATCAATTATTACAGTGGTCAAAGGGCACAACTGTATGAATAGCAACTGCACAGATGGATCCTGGGAGAGGAGAGGAGAGGAGAGGAGAGGAGAGGAGAGGAGAGGAGAGGAGAGGAGAGGAGAGGAGAGGAGAGGAGAGGAGAGGAGAGGAGAGGAGAGGAGAGGAGAGGAGAGGAGAGGAGAGGAGAGGAGAGGAGAGGAGTTGTACTCTTGAATGGGCTGGGGGTTTTAGGAAGTGAGCTCAGGGTAAGCAGATCAGTACAGACCATCCTTGAACTCCTGACTGTGGCCAAGATTACTGAAAAACAAGACACAAAGCTCAGCCACAATACCTATTGATGCTGTGCTCTCCGTGCTGCTTCCACTATTGTGAGAGCTGGTTTGAGCATCTAATTCCCCAAGCAGCTCCCACAGGTAATGGGCTCATTATTTGGACTTGCTGAGCACCCTTTAATTACACTCAGTCCTGGGCACAGCTTCCATCTATGCTCTTTACACACTTGAATGTGCTTTATGCTGCATGGATTCATTAAGGGATGCAAACCAGAAAAGAGGTCTGGAGCAGTGAAGCAATTTGGCTCACAAAAACCCAGAAATCAGAATAAGTTCTAATCAGAAACCAAAGGTCCTCTTCTCCCAACAGATATTTGCAAGCTGTGATTTCCTCCTTGTTCCCCTAAATTGCTATAGTGTTGCCCACAGAGAGATGACTATGAACTGTCCTGAATTTTTGCAGCTCAGTATCTGAACTAGAAAGAGGAGAGGCAGGTGGAGAGCAGAAGGAAGTCAGGAGACCGCATTGATTCATCGATCTTCCTCGCTCAGGCTCCTTTGTATTACTAAATAACTAGCAGGCATTAGTATTGGACACAAGGTTGTATCAGAATGGGCCCTCATTCTCAGAGAATTTGTAATGCTCACACTGTGCTTAGCCAGGCATTAATGATTTATGAGGACTCAGGATGAGTTGCAAAACAAATTTTTTCACCAGGTAATAATGCCTGCCGATGAGTTGTAAAAGAAGAGACAACACAGTGCAGTACTGGCAGTGAAAAATGACCTCAGCTGTCTCCTGCCAGGCCCTCTTCTGAGCTCCTCCTAATTTTCAGCATTTCCTCAAACAAATGGAATTTCCTGAAACCTTCAAAAAGGGATGTGCTGGGAATTTCCTACTGGATTGTTTATTCCTCTCCCTTCTTTGTTCTAATGGACTTTATTTTCTTTGTTTGTTTTTTTTTCCCCTCATTTGACTATTTGTTTTATTAAGAGATCTAGGCAAAAATGAAGTGCAAGGACAGTTAAGGTGCAGAGTTTCAGCAAGATGAGCACTGATGTTTCCTCTCCTCAGGGAATCACAGCCACTGCTCTACCCTAGTGCAAGGGATTTTTCCTTCCTGACAGGTGTGCACACACACACACACACACACACACACACACACTGGAATGAGATTTCAAAACCAAGCCAGTCCTTTCTGTCCCCTCCTTCCCTAGTGATGCTAAGTCATTCTCAGTGAAAGACTGGTTGAATACTTTCTTCATAAAGAGCTGCAGAAGAGACCCCCCAAAATTACATGAGCTACATAGTGGCTGAACCTGAAGGGGACTTGACCTGAAACCTGCAACTGAACATCTCTGTGGAGCAATTTCTGTCTTGCCATTATCATTGCTTGGGGGCATTTAATATAATTATATTGAGAGTCCCAGAGACATTATAGGTCAGAAGGTGTAAGTGACTCTCCTCAGGTCAGAAACAGAATCAGGAAGAACTCAGAAGTTTTGATTCTTGGTCTCCCTAGCTTCAGCCATCATACCACATCTTACCCTCTTAATTAATGGACAAATTACAAATTAAACTTAAGAGCCCACAAGCTTTGGATCAAATACAGGACCAAGCACAACTGTGTAACAGTGCAGATCAAGTAAAGGGAAAAGAAATTATACAGTATTTAAAAAAAATTATCTATAATCAGAAATAAAAAATGAACAAGGAACTTATTCCCAAAGTTTATTTATTCAGTATTTTAAGCACAGTGAAGACTGGATACTTAAAGACCCTCTCTAATGCAGATTCCCATGGTACAATGGAAGCTCTCAGGTTTCTTTGCATTTTTAATAAAGTACTCTTTACTTAAATTCTAGTAGATAAAGCTTTAAAAGAGTGCAGCAAGAACTAAAATATAATGAGCTACAAAATATGGAAGAACGATTTTTACAAATAGCTTTTAAAACAATTTACTTGGGAAAACTAACCTTCTATAAAACTGCAAAGGGTAATTGATGAAACATCAGTAATTATTCTAGTGAGGAACGTGCAAGAGACCAATGCTTGCTCACACAGCCTCATGCTTTCATGATTGGGACAGAAAATGTGGGAAAGCCAAGAAAAGTTACCAGGAAGAAAATCCAATTACCTTCTTCTCTTAATAAGCATGGAGATTAATTCCCAAGGTTATGCTCTAGTTATGCAAAACAAAAATTTTAACCATTAAGTGCCAGCACTGCCCACGCCTGCTTATTTTTATAGTGGTAGAGTAGGGATAGATAAAAAAACTAAATCATGAAGCAAAGATCTAGAAGCCAAACAGGTGCTGTGAGTGACAGAAAGGAATTTACCATGGTGAACTCTTCCCACGTGAACCACACAAGAACGCAGGATTTTTTGCCACTTTGACAAGTCCTTCTCATCACAACATCCACAGACACACAGAGAACCCCAAAGCCTGCAGAGAACCCCAAAAACTTACTGAATACACCCTTGTGCTGTTGATACATGGCTTGGAGCAGCTGCAGAGAGGTAACAGCTCCATGCCCAGCAGCCTCATTAGGCCAGGCTGATGAAGTTAAGCAGACAGACTTGGCACTGCCGTGGCTGATGTTGCTCTCCACTCCTCCAGACACCCTGGCCTGGCAGACCACGATGAACATCATCCACCCCTCAAGGTATCCCATGATGTTCAGCATGAGAGTTAGTTATTTCCCAGCTGACAAATACAAAAATCAGCTACATCATATTTCTTGTGATGTGAAGACAAGTACACACCTCTGGAGAACAGCTTTTTACTTGGGACTTAGGGTAAGGAATAGGTCCTTTAATCTCTTTTGGCCTGAAAGGAAAAGTGAAAGGGAAATAAGTGAAGCTTGGTGAGAATCACTATCAGATGAGGATGTTACAGGTCATAGAATAGCCTGAGTTGGAAGGGAGCCACAAAGACCATTGAGTCTAACTCCTGGCCCTGCCCAGGACAGCCCCAAGAATCACACCACGTGCCTGAGAGCATTGTCTCAACATTTCCTCAGCTCTGTCAGGCTTGGTGCTGTGACCACTGCCCTGGGAAGCTTGTTCCAGTGCTCAACCACCCTCTGGGGAAGAACCCCCGTGATCTTCAGTTTCCTTCCTGGACCCTGAAGATTATACATTCAGTTACCTGGAGCCTGTCTCAGGCACAACCCAACCAGTTCTGAGTGCTTGGACATGTAGGATGTTCTGTCTCTCCCCAGGGATTTCCAAGGCAGATTAAATAATTAGCTGGGACCAGACAGTCATTTCTTTTTTCTTTTTTTTTTTTTTTTTTGCAGAAGGTGAGAACTAATCTGTTGCAGATAAATACTTCCACTTTTTTTTTTTTCTCTTACTGGATCTCAATTTCAGTTGAACTCCTTTTCCAAGAGCAGAAGGAGAAGGGGCGTAAGAAAGCTGGGACTGCCTGTGCAAGGATCCTTTATGGGAGAGATGGGGGAGGCAGACAAACAGTGAAGCACTCTCTCTCACTCTGTACTGTACTGCACTGCAAAGAGCCAGGGTTGCTTAAGGCTTGGGATGGAGTTGCAAAATACTGTCACATGATACTGGTGTGCCCAATCCTCCTCTCCCAGTCTCTGTTCATTATGGAGTTTTCACAGGACACCATCCTGCACCCAAGGCACGTGAAAATGCTCGACTGGTTCTGGGTATCTCCTGCACATTTTGCTTTCCCAAGCCCTTAAGCCTGATAAAAAGAACTGAGAAAAGCTCAATACTAAACATGAGCATGGAAAGGCCGTGCCCTGACGAGCCTGTGCTAGCCAGCTACACACCCTGGTGAAGATGGAGCATATGCTGATGGAGAGGTATCACTGCTGGCACAGCTACACCAGCCCCTGAACAAAGGCAACGAGAGTCATCTTCTGCTGGGTTTTGTCAGCACAGCAATGTGAAATGCAAGGTGTGAAGCTGTCATACTCCAAGCTGGTACAGCCACGGCAGTAGGACTTTGTAGTGCAGACCAACCTGTCTAGATCTTGGCTGTGTTGACACTGTTAGACACCTGTGTTGCTAAAGAAAACAGTAACAGATGCTGGAGAGTTGGAAAATATTTTTAAATCCTGCTGAACAACACGTATGTGGTTGCATATGATAACTCTATCCAAAGGATTGTTGGCAATGAGATGCCCTGTTGTGCTAAATAAATTTTTTTGTTCGCATAGGCAAATTCTTCTCACCTTAGGATGAGAAAGGGTCAGTAAAGTCAGCTGAAGTGATTATTCACTTGAGGAAGACAACTGCAGCCCTATATGTAAATGGAACCTTTCTAAACATACTAAAAATTCAAGGAAGTCACCATATCATGTTTTGAAACTAATTTTCAGGCTATTATCATCACTGGAACTGACATTAGGAGGTACTTCAAGGCTGCCTTCACATATTACACAGTTGATATTCCCCTCCATTAGCCCATAGAACTATTTCAACATACTTTCTGATTATATTCAGAGATGAACTACACCCTTAATCTCTAGGGGGAAAAAAAGTGCGCTTTAGATGCAACTTTGGAGAGATTTTGGTACCAGAGTTATGCATTAAAATAATAAAAAAAGGAGTTCTGGGGGCTAGAATACCTTCGCTGCTTTGATTTATGAGGTAAAGTCTTCTATGGTATCCATGCCTGCTAATTTATAATCAAACAGGGTTACAAATGCACAGTGAGCATATGTGAGCGGGTTTGAAAATGAACTGCAATTATATTACATATATGAATGCAAAGAATGAGAAAAGAATATGGTGACAATTTGATCTCTCTTATTTTCCAGCACACACTGTGATCCATGTAAGGAAAGGCAGCAAGACCAAAGGACCAAGCATAAAAATACCCACTGAGATGTTGAGATAAAGATGTAGCTTCCTATATCAGGATTTGCTGGGGTTTTTTTTCAGGATTCACCCCTGAATAAATACAAAGTTGGCTGCAGCGTGTTCTATATTGGCCAAGGCAAACAAAGCCCTGGAGATCCCAGCAAACTGCCAGTCTGGTCCCCTCTCCACATATAACATGCCACTATGTCAGTTAGCACTGTAACTTGATTTCCAGGCAGACAATAATTTTCTCTGGAGACAAAATGAGAGAGACAGGCAGAAAGAGAAGGAAAAAAAAACCCCAAATCTGTGAGCACTGGAAAAGCAGAATAGCCCAGATTCAAATGGAAATTTAGTTCTGATTGTTTTATTTACCAGGAGGCAGACCTGACTATCAATCCAGGCTTAAGGGAAGGCTAAAATATTTATTACTGTGTGGTCTGGGATGGATTCAGTATTATCCTAATTGCTTGTAGCAGAAGACAAAGGGATAGCTTTTGGACCTTTTTGATCTCTATATGTAGTACAAGGCATTAGCTAAACGTTTCCCAGTTTTGAAGGCTTTGAACAAGCAGCACCCACCCATCTGTGAAACTGATGGTGTGATCACCAACAGTCTCCTGACACAGCAGCACCAGTGAAACACTGACCAGTTTTGGTGCCAGTTGTGTGTTAACAACAGCCACAGGCACATCTGCACCACCAGCCAGCAAAAAAATCCATGCATGCTCCAAAAGAAAAAAAAAGAAGAAAAAAAAAGACAGGCTTCTGAAAACAAATCAGTGATGTATCCAGAGTAAATTCCATCTATTAGAGCAAAAAAACTCAACCCCCAAGATGCCACAGCTCTGAGGTATAACACCTGACAATCAAAGACTTCAAAGCACTTAGCATACATTAATTAGCAAGGACCAGGCTGCTCCTCTGCCCATTTAAACAAAGCAGAGCTGCCCAGCTCCAACAGGGGTATGGCTTAGGCTTTTCATGGAATGTATGTAAGTGTAATCAACATAAATCTTTGAAATACATTTTTACCAGACAGTGGTAAGGCACATATTTTCTAACATTCACATACTGCTGTACAGGATGCCTAATGAAAGCAAATAAAAGCATTCAAATCTTGGGCACTGAAATTTCACCATTTCAGAAGATATTATACATCACCTATAAATAACAAAGCATTAAATCTCAGTATTTAGGCCTATATACTCTGTGGATGGTTTACTACCAGGCATGTGTTATGCACTGGGTTAAATGCATGTGACAGTATTTCTTGGTCCAGTGGACATCTCATATCATAGAGAACTGGTTTTTTGGTGAGTCCCCACAAATAAGTCTTAGTGATTCATTACACTATCAGAACAGATAAGTGTAATCAAATATTGCAAAATAATTTTTAAAAAATTAAAAGAAAAAAGAGAAAAAATGCTCTCTGTCAAATCTAGGCCCTCCCTGGGGTATTCTGCAATCCAACTACTCCACTTCAGCAACTGGTTCCCTGCTGTGTAGCTTCAGCAGCTGTGGGGGGCTGCAATCATGACTACAGAAGTTGTTGTGGTAGTTAAATATAGGGCTGTTAACAATCATAAATGACTACAGGTTTGGAAAAAAATGATAAATAAGCTAGATTTTGGACCCACTTGAGCTTTAAGAACATGGTATTTTATGTTTAAAAAGCCATAATTTGTGTCAAGATTTTGTCTGAACATCATCCTACTTACAATAATTTCAAATCTCTACATCCTATCTGTCCTGAAGATGCGAAAAACTTTATAATTGTTTTTTCTCGCCTACATTTTAAAGCACTGTAAAGTTTTCAAAGTCTAACAGTATTGTAGCTGTTTATGAAACATTTTGCAAAATGTCCTTCTCACTTCTGCCTAACTAACGATTTCCTGTGATAGAGTAAAATCTTGATTTTTAAGCCTTTATTTTAAGCAAACTTCTTGAAATGTATTTCTGTTATTACTAAATATTTTTGTATAAAACCTAGTAAAGTCACTTCCTAGTATCCATGCCTGAGCAGGGGGTTTGTACAGTATGGCAAGAGAATATTAGCCATAACTAGCTGATAATGTAAGAAACCATTTAACTGCAAATGTTGTTTCTGTTCATAGAGAATTAAATTATCAGGATGTGCTTAAGTAGCTGCCTTACCAAACTCAGAATTAAGAAAAAAAAAAGAAACACTTTTAAGAAGTAGGTTGAGATTAAAGGACACAGATTTATTTAATGAGTATTAAAATTTATGGGCTCTTTAAGAATTAAGCAAGCTTATAAAGACTATTTTGAGAACTGAATGGCTTTCACATAATGAAGATGGTCGATAAGACTCGGCTAAAACATTTCAGAAACAAATGAAAACAAAGGAACACCTCAGAAAACATGGTAATTAAATCAAAATTTCAACTGCAAAGGCAATATACAAATTTCACAATCATTTCATAATCTGAAAATGCTACTCAAACCAACCCGCAAAGGTGCTGAACCTATGAAAGGATGACAACAGGCAATTTTGAATCTAGACAAGCATGAAAGAAGCATGTTTTTCTCCTTCTGTGTAGTTATGGCAACAGAGAGATATAAAACCCCTCCTAACTGAACAAGGGCTTTTTTCCCTCTCTCTGCTCCCATCCGCAACTTTACAGCTGTCACCACAAGTCATCCCGCTCGCTCCGGCACGCCAGCAGGCAGCGAGCCGGCATCTGAGGCGAGCACAGAACAAAAGAGGCTGCAACACAGCTCCAGTTCAAATGACAGCCTCACCAGGGCTCCAGCCCGCACTGGGAAGACAAAGTTATAAAGTTTCACAAAAGAATTGAAGTGAATTTCTTCTCTGGATGTCCTAGTGGGAAATCAAAGATCTATTTTAATTTAAGGTACTTGCGAGTTTTCTCGCTAATGACCGAAATATCTAGAACAAGAGCTGCCCAACAGCAGTTTGCAGGTTTACAGGGGTCCATAAAGCCACTTGCACTGATCTGAAAAGCCACAAACACAGGAAAGCATTTACTGTTTCCACTTTTGAATGTGGGCATTAAAAATGTGGAGGGCTGGGTGGTATCTTTGAAAACTATTGTTGAAACCATGAGGATTCTGCATAGAGCTTCAGGCAAACAGAAAATAACAGGATTTAATTTAAATAGAAGATTCTTGATGGGGATTTATAGACGTTCATCCATGGGCTACTTCACTGATCTGTGACACACAAAACCAGGACCTACAACCAAGTTACAGGAGGGCTTCCTCTGAGGTCCTCACAAAGGGCAGCCTTAAACTCAGTGATAAAAGCTCCAAAAAGGAAACTACAGGATTGGAAATGAAGTAACAACCACTTACTGTCTGTGGCCTTTTGAATTTTTATTTTGCATTCCTCAGGAACAGAACAGTTAGTGATCATTTACTTTGTCTTTATGATATGTTGCCCTATGACACGGTAGAACCTGGTGTCTCTAATCAGTGTGTGCTGTGCGTCTGAACCTGTTTCAGGGGACGTAATTATACATTCATTCCTTTTTTCTCAGGTCTCCAAACCACACACACACACACAATGAAAATGGTGGTACTTTTACTTAAGTATGTAGCAATACAGTTTATGTGTACAAATTAACAACCCTGGGAACAACCTCATTAAAAATCTATGGCTAAACTTCAAGGGCTTTGTGATTCCACCTCTCGTGTACTTGCCCTCCCCGCTCTGACAGCAGAAGGCCAACATGTATTGAAGAAGAACAAACATCTACCTGTGCAAAAGCTGCCCTTTATGTTTCACATGAAATGTCAATATTTCAAAAGCTGGTTTTGTCTTTCCAAGTACCTGTGACCCTTTCAGTGGACTGAAGATTTCATGGACAGAGTTTTAAAAATGAAAATAGTTCTCAATTTGGTTTTTTTTTGCTTTGTATGTACATTTTTACTTTGCTGTAGAAAATGTCATTAATAGTGACAATATGGCACAACTGTCAAGTCTCACAGTGCTGACGTCTTTAGGTTAGTTTGGAAATGGTTTTCCTAGGTCATTATTTTTAATTAATACAATGAATTAGTACATTTTTATTCAAAATGTCAAACTGTTTTAATCATAACACAAATATGAAACATTGACCTAGAAAATAGGACATTTTTATAGTACTAAATAGCAACAACATAATTAAAAGCATGACATTCTAAAATGAAAATAGTGTATTTGACCATTTTACATCTTAATGAACTATCATATCAACTTGCTATTTAAATTTCATTAAACTGGATAACAAATATAAAATACATTTTGAAACAACATCATTTCTCATAACAAATTCTGGAAATATGTACCTTGTTAATGACGGTTAAATGACTTTTCTAATTAGTGTGGTTTGGGAAAAACTGATTAAAATGGCATTTTACAGGAAAAAATAGTTTCAAGGACAATTTATTTCACTGAAGACACTGTCAATACTCCATGAAGCAGTACCTACTTTGCCATAATCAGAGCTTGCTTCAGCTGTGTGGCTGTGCAGTGTCTTGTGGAGTTAAACTGACACAAAGCCTTTTAAAGTGACACTGAGTATTTCCCAGTTCTAAACCAGCACATCCCTTCAACCCAGAGCAGATTCTGGTCCCCATGGCTGTACTGTGTAATAATTACAGTTATAGACACACACACTTGCAATACCACCAAAGAAACACTGTTTCTTGATTTCCTGATTTTTAATGTTAATTTTCTGGTCAACTTCACTTCTGTCTTTTGTTTAGTCTTTCTCTTTTTCTTTAACTGTTACACTTTTATTCTGCAGCTCCTTCTTATACACTTGTGATTTTCTCCTAGCAATAATTTTAAAGGTAGTAATATATCATTGAGAATGTGATTAAGATAATTCAGTGCATTCCTAAGGACACCAAATTGCTCAGCTGAAGTGTAATTTGGGTAGGCTGCAACTTATTTTTAAAGATTCATAATGCTGTAAATGTAAAATAAAACTGAAGGTGAAGCAGCACGTCTGGGGTCCTTGTCTGCAAGAACTCTGAGAAATGAAAAAATCCCAACAAAACCACAGAAAATGTAGATTAAAATTTTCAAAATGCCTAAATAACATCTGAGTCTGGGACTTAATAGCTCTTGAAAACTTAACCTATCTGTAATATGTCATAGAGACAAATAATGATTTCTCTTGAAATAATAGGATCAAACTGCTTTTGACTAACCAAAGTAATGTCAGAGGTTAAAAAGACAGAGCAGGAAGGCAAGAACCTACTCTGTAAAACAGCCATTCATCAGAGCTTCAAATCTCTGCTTGTTCTCCAGGGAACAGCAATGTCAACTTCACATAAAAGCAAGACCCAAGTCCCCCTTTGAAGGGGATATATAATTCTTGTGTTAATCACACAAATTTTACATGATTTTCACAACAATCTTTAATACTGATTCAAGTAAAAGAAGTCAAAGTTCAGAACTCTGGAAGTTTGGAAGTGCAAACTCTAGCCATTCTTATGCTTTTGTTCCTTTGTAGTTGATGGACCCAAGAAATAATTCAAACCATTATTTTGTGGTTCTTAGTATTCATTGTATAAATGAGAAAAATTTATGTAACTCCTTAAAAACAACTGTACAGTACTGAATAGAGCTTCAGGAAGGAAAAAAAGGACATTCAAAGAAGGACTCAATTTGAATCTACTTGAAGTGCAATCTTTTCAAGTTCTATTTAAAAGCAAAAAGATAATATGGTTGCTGTGCACCCACTTATTTGGTGGTGCACTGAAACAATGCCTTCCTTTTACCCAAAAGTTAGGAAGCCACAAAGATTTCCAGTATGATGAACTTTTAAAAAAGTTGGTTTTTTTAATAACTAGCAAGCTAGCTGCTATAGATTTGTTTGGAATCTACTGACAAACAAGGCTGCTGACTATATTTTTGGGCTACTTTCTTTTATTTTTCTTGGAAGAAGAAGGCCAAGCAGACTTAGAGGCAAAATTCAGATGAACAAAGCTAGGAGTAAACTTAGTGAAAAGACATCTTGGAGCAGAATAACCATAAATAAAGTAAAACTGTAAAGCAAGGAAAAAAAAAGAAAAAGAAAAAGAGAGGACATGGAATTTTGAAGGCTTGTGCCAAGCCATAGAAAAGGGAAGGCATGTTTTTAAGCACCAAAGGTAGAGATCAACACTATAAGGAAAACCTGACTCTGTTAGCTCTGCAAAGCATAGCTGTTTCAGGACTGTGCCAGTGGCAGAAATCAGACTGCAAATGATCAAAGACACTGTTATATGTTGTAAAAAAAAATATACTACCTCACATACACATAGTAAAAGTGATCCAGGAACATTAACAGCAGTTATTCTGGAGTTAAATCCTAGTGGACCAGGCTAACTCTAAAATAATGCAACTGTTAGAGATCTTTAGAAGTTACGGAACTTGCTAAGTGACAGGTATGACGAGAGAAACCCTCTGCTACTTTGGACCTTCCTCAAAGAGACGCTTTTCCTCCCATGAAAACAGAGTTATAACTATGCAGATGTGGCAGATGTTAGTATATGAATATTTATAAATCCAGAGGATATTTTGTTCTACCTCACCAAGCATGTTAATATTTGAATAGATTAATCAAAGCACTGAGTTCACAAAACAAACTGCCCCCTCACCTCCTCCGAGATGGAGGTGGTTTCTACTCTGGATGTGATGCTTGAGGTACTCAGTCCCAGAGCTGTGCCTGTATCACCTCACAGGGCACTTGCAGACCTTGGAAGGGAGTGTAGGGCAGCAACACTGGATTTCCAAAGGAGCCAGGGCATGACAGAACCACAGCCCAACACAGAGTGGTGGTGTGTGGGCTGAACTCAGGCTGATCTGGTGGGGCTGTGCCTGACCTTACATTTCATCCCTCTGGGAATGACTTCCAGCATCCTCAACAGATCACAGGATAACTAGCCTGAACTAGGACCTGTAACAACAAAGGCCTCATGGCACAGTACAGCACAGTTTGACTCAGTATCTTCAGTCTCCTTGAACTCAATTGCAGTAAGTCACCCCCCTGGCACCTAAAGCCAAGCACTACACATGGCCCCATGCATTGGACAGATAAGCTGGGTGGAAACTTCACCACTAAATCTGAAATGCATTTTTTTCATGGAACTATAAAAAAATTAGGGTTTGCATGAATAGTAGCAGCACAATAAAGCATTTTTATCAAGAACTGAACTAAGTTTCTTTTATAGAAACGTTATGTATGTGGCCACACACACATGGAAGGCACTGACGTTGCTGTGGGAGGAATCAAAATGGCATTAAAGCAAGACTACATCTCAAATTGATTTTTGTGCCTTAAAAGCCAGCAGAGGAGAACAATGTTCTCTACCTGCCTATTCATTTCTACTAGACTGGAAAGTAACACACCTTTTGCCATTTTATCAATTTCATATGTATTTTGTACACCCATTTTCAAGTTTATAATTTCACATAAACACTATACATGCACTGGCAATACATAGTGTTAACTCTGTCTTATTTTCCAGTATTAATGGTATCCCATGTGGATCAATGTTTTTAGTAAGAAGAATCACAGTGGTCCTCGAGTGATGGAAAAATAATGGCATCATCCATATTGAAATATTTTTCTTTTTTTTTTAATGAGAAGGGGGCTATTTGTGGAAAATCTGGAAAAAAATAAGAAAAACATCTGAGTAGGCTGTCTTTTCTCAAGGCTGTGAAAAGCTAGAAAGATCTTTGATGTGTCAGCTTTGACAGTTGTTTCAGTCCACCTCTGTTGGCACTGCAGCAGACGGCTGAGGATGTGCTTGCTCTCCTCACCAGTCCCTCAGGCAGAGGACGGGAGAGCACTCCTCAAAATACTGCTTATTAAAATTAAATTAAGATAAACACACTTGCATACTTTTACAGAGGGTACATATTTTGGGCTGAAATTTATCAAATCCACATTTAGATGTGTAAAAGGCATTTGGCCTTAATTTCGCTCTCCAGGCTCTTTCTGCAGACAGAAACAGGCTGCTCCAGTGGGAGAGTCTTCTTGCTTCCTTGGACATCTGTTTCAGCACATCTGGGTTTCCCTCAGGACTGTCCATCTATCCCTACTAAGTACAAAGGAGGGAGAGCTGATGAGATTTGACTACCTGTCCACATTTTTCAATTCTTTTGATCCCCCTGGGTTGATGCTCACCTACCAAAAGGCAGAGATAGCTAGGGGCTGCCCCCATTGTTCCCAGTGGCCAGGGAGCACCTAGGACAGGAGCTACTGGCATGAAAGACACCATGCACATGCTGGCAGCTGATTAGGACAAAAAAGAGTTCTCCTGGTCTTGGGAAAATCAGCAGGTGATTTTTCACTATTTGGGAAGTCACTGTGAGAAATTGAAGAGGCTTCTGAAGCCATAAATGTCTGAAAACTCTGAAAGAAAAAGAATGTGAACTGAATGCAAAGAGACAAATGGCAATCAAATAGAAAGAAGAAGAAATTTAGGGTTTATTTTAGACAACCAAGCTGTTGAACCGGGCATAACTGATGTGGAAAACTGTTATCACCCAAAGGTTGGATGACTGCTTTTGAATGGTGGTTACATAAAAGCAAACCTTAATGGGTACTGTTTGGCTCCTGGCCTATTCTACTGTAACTTTCATTACAAAATTGCCATTCAAGGCCTAGGAATAGTTCTCATCCAAGATCACACTGGAGAAATAGACTAGTAATTCATATATCCATAGAGACTGAAAAACTGCAGTAGCATTTCAAGGAGAGGTGAGAGCTAGGTATGGATAGAAAGCCATTTATTGTTTTGAAAGTATTCAGGAATGGTTGTCTTTAATCTGAGCTACTTCTGCCAAAAAATAGTAATCTGAATGAGCACCAAAGGAAAGACAACTTAAGACTTTGATCTCCTTACATGTTTGTGCCACCCCATTCCTTGATGGCTTTCCCATCCCCTCACACACGCTACTGGCTGATTTTCTTAGGAGCTGTTGCTCATCCCTTTCACAGCTGGACTGCTATCCCAGAGCTGCAGACTGAGCTGGCACCACAGCCCTTCCTGAGACATTTAGGACAAGTAGAACTATTTTAAGATGAAAGAAGATAGATTTAGATTGGATATCAGGAGGAAATTATTTGCTGTGAAGGTTGGTGAGATTGGTAAAATTATTTACTGGCACAGGCTACCCAGGGAGGTCGTTGACACCCCATCCGTGGAAGTGTTGAAGGCCAGGTTGGATGGGGCTTTGAGCAACCTGGTGTGGTGGAAGGTTCCCTGCCCATGGCAGGGGATGGAAGGAGACAATTTTTAACGACCTTCCGACCCAAAGCATTCTATGATTCTGTGATTTCCAGGACAGGCACAGGGCAACTTCTGCCACCTCATTTGATGGTGAAGTTGACAAATGACCTGTTCACTCTGGCTCTGGAAGTCCAAATGTGTCCTACATGTTTTTGATCAGCAAAGCAAGGTGTCTCTGTGCCTCAGAAACCACCATACATCATTTGGAACACTGAGAGCCCCAGCCAGTCTGGACTTAGCACTCCAGCTTTATCCTGCAACACGAATCTCCCAGCTGACAATGAAATGCTTTGCTGCTGCTCTGCCACGATGTAATTTTCCCTTGCACCCAGCAACTGGCATGAAGGCATTTGAAATTCCACTGTAACCCTGACAGGTGCCCAAAGCCTTTCAAGGCCAGCAGAAAGAAAAGACAGAGAGGGACTGAAAGAAAGACAGAAAGAGTATGCAAGGATGGGGAAACTACACTGAATTAGAGTTAATTAAACCCAAGCTTTGACAATGTTTAAATAACAGGATTCTACACCTAGCCCTGGAATGCTTCTATGAGCTGTCATTTAATTTAAAAGAGCACAATAGCTAAATGTCAGTCTCCAGGCAGATCTTTTGCATCTTTCTGATACTGTATTAAAAAGTTATTATAAAGCAGAAGTTCAGGATCTTTTTTTTCAGAGTTTGATAATAGCCTTCTCAAACTTCCCATCGCAAACACTCAATACAGTATTTGTTCCTATGAAACCAGGAGAGTTATCCTGGATAGCTCTAGGAAACCAAAAACCAAAATCTCCTCAGCTAAATCTCACTCTAATCTGAATGTAATAAGAGGAGAGTATTTTCCTAGCAAGACAAATCATCTACTAGTAAAATGCTCCTACAATAAAATCAGTTTATAAAAAGATCTGAATCATCCTCCATTTGTAAAACATTTGATCAAAACTTAATGAATATTGTATTGCATGTTTTTAAAGAATAGTGCTAATACTCATTCAGGCTTTCATTTTTCGACCTGCTTTAAGAAGGATGGCATTAATTTTCCCATATCCTATTCAGTGATGGTTCCGGATCTCTTTTAACTGCTAGTTTTCAAAACTGTTTTCTCAGCTTGAATTTATTTGAATTAGCATTTCTAATAGAAATTGAAACAAACAGAAATTAAGTACCATATTTTAATATAAATGTCAATAAAGAAATATTTAATATTTTAAGCTACTTTCTTGAAAATTGTGTATCTTCAATGATATTGGGCTATTATTTCTTCAGTAATTAAACATCTGAAAATACACTATATTCATAACTTTTTAAAATAATCAATCTCATATAACTCACAAGAACTCAAAAGCAGAAACATGTAAAGTTATAAAAATTCTCAAATCGTTGCACAGGAGCTATATGAAAGACAAATATTTAGTCTCTCAATAATGATCTTAGTATTAGATTAGTATTAGAACAGTCCTATGCGGTCCTGATGACAAACTTGACACAGCTATTTGAATATGTTTTTGATGCAATAATTAAAATAAAGTCACAGAGGTAATCCTTGGTAAAGGCTGCAGTTTAGAAGAGATGGTACTTTAGGAGCTCCTGACTCTCAAAAAATAGAAAAGAACCTTATTTTGCACTTGTCAGCTAGAAATATCACATTGGTGGGTACCCTCCAGATATGAAATAGAGAATGGCAGCTGAGCTTCAAGTACAGATAAAAGAAACAGGATACCTGAGTTCAGTCAGGACAAGCAGAAATGTCATTGCCAAGGAGAAGATTCAAGTTGCCTGAGCACTCAGGTGGACACAAGCTCTAGTGTAACACAGAAAGTGTGTGCATCAGCACTACCTGAGAATGGAGCACCCAAAAACTCACTGGGGATTTTGCTTCTGAGGCTGCAGCTCCCTGACACCAACCCTTCTGCTCTCATTCCCAAGTCCCTGCCCAAACCAAAACAATATGGTGGGGCCCTGTCCCAGGGCCAGAGGAGCAAAGTCAGGGGGAAACCTCTCTAAACACAATGAATGATCAATTTCTGGCTGAATACTGGAGACTGCTTCCGAAGACAGGACAGGCTGAAAAAGCAAGACTTCTGCAATGGTTGTTTTTGATATTATTAAAATACTAGCAGAAATCAGTCAAATTAAGTGAATCTGCAGATTGCCTGATGGCAATACAGGCTGAATTTCACCCTTCCAGAATCCATTTAAGTGCATGGATAAGACTCCCTTCCTTTTGGAGGCTGTCAAATGTTAAATAAATGATGGGTTGAAACAGAGAGTGCTCTTTGTGGGAGAGTGCAGCAGCGAACGCTTAGCAGTTCTCCCTCTCCTGCATACCTGAAAGAATTTCAGTGTTGTACTATAATATGATGGGGTCACTGACACACAACATTATTCCCACTGCGAACCACAGAGCTGAGCAAAAGGTGCCAGGAAATCAAATACTGTGATACAGGACAAATGACATTTCTAAAGACAACAAATAACTCTTTCTTTCAATCTGGTGGGAGCAGAAGCAGAAAGGGACAACACACTGGGAAAAATACAGGAAATGAGAAAATCCTGGGCTATTAATAGTTTCAGTACAAATTAAAACAGCACAGAGAGAAATATTTTTCCCCTCTGTTGGGCTCTACTGCCCTACTAAAAATCTTATCCCTTTAAGCAGTAACCTTCACGGATCCTAACACGGGTCTAGATTTGTTTGTGTGCCTCTCTCTTGCTGAGAAATCTGTCCTTCCTAATTACTTCTAGAGCAGTGACAAAAACCTTGTTGATCTGACCAGACAAATTCTGGCAAGTAAAACATTCAGAAGTGTAACTATGAACATGCCAACTGCTGAGAGACGGGGATGATAACAGCACTGTTGATAACAATAAAAGGGACATAGGGAAGGATGAGAACTTAATTTTTGGCCATGTTCCATTTAAAGCAACTACAAAAGACATCGAAAAGAGATGTCAGAGGCAGACACTCTGACAAGACATCTAAGAGGAGATGTCAAAGAGGTAAGGGGCTGCTTACAGAGATTTCAATACCCAGCTGAAGCAATACAATCTTCCTTCTGGACTGTCTCCCCAGATACCGAATATAGGTGTAATGATAAGGAAGTTTTCTTTATATTAATTGAGGAGGCAGGACAGCTCAAAAGTATCTTGACATTATGTATTTTTCTTGCAAAACATCATGTTAGGAAGTGTGTTGCCATCAGGAGCAAGTACTCTTTCCCTTTTCTTGAGGGAAAATATGCAGCGGTTCTGTGGTTTATTTTGGGCAGACACACTACTGGAAATGCTTCCGTGATTTACTATTTATGCTTTAAACAAAAAAGAAAAATTTCCATCTCTTCACATCTATGAACCTTGGATCAGTTGTGCTTGGTCTGTCCTCTGCAGTCTGTTACAGCATTGTAAGATTCACGCTCAAATACAGGTCCATAGGATCATAGCCTAGACCTCCTTCCTCTCTGCTTCTTCCCCATCCAGAGGCATTGTGGCTGTTGCAACTTGAATATTGTCCACATTTCAGATGACTCTTCATTTTAATTTATTGACATGATGTCTTTTTTGTTTAAAAACAAATGCATGAATACCACCACCCTCTGCTGCTCTTCCAGGTCACCATATGGCTATCAATTTTTAAATTTCTCTCCTGCTCTCTCTCTATCAGTCTTCACCTATCTGAGATGACTTTAATATTTATTGATGAGGAGAGTGAGAGTAGGGCATGGATATGAGGGAAGAATATTGAAGAGGCTGTTTGTGAATCTCACTGTACTGCAAGAAGCCTTCATCTGCAAGAGACTCAGGAAGGCCTTGACAGTAACAGAGACTGAGTCCCACGACTATCAGTGGTTTTGGGATTTGCTTCTCAGAGTTAGATGATTTGTAGTGACTGGTGCCTTTGTGCATATTTGACTAGTACCTTTTGGGAAGATTAAGAATATTTCTTGCCTCTATCTCTGGAATGAAGATTAGTCTGTTCCCAGGATGAAGCCAATGCCTTCAAAAAGTGCAGGTTAAGCTCTTCCTGCACAGGAGGCACTGATATAACCTCATGCCAGTGCCTGGGTGCAGACCAAACTGATAAGCAACAGTATCAGTAACAGTGCCAGTAACAAGAAAAGCAAATGTATGTCCCAGAAGATGAGCAGTCAGGGATACAGAGCTACCTCTCACACGTGACTACATTCTGGGGAATCTCCCTTGCATTACAGAGACTTTGTGTGTCCTTCATACACCTCAGGAAAGAACAACTTCCTTTCCTATCTCCAGAAGAGTTTTTATGTATACTTTCAGTGTGTACTATCATTCTTCTACTGTCTTGATCCTTCCAAGCAAATGTTGATGCCTTCTGGACTGTTCTACAATGACAGTGCAAACAGAAATAACAAGTTTCTTACAAAATCCAAGGAAGGTACTGCTACTCTCTGTTCTTCACTTGGTACAGTGAGAAAACCCTGTGATACCCATTCAGCTGCTCTAACAGAGTTTTCCATATAGTACAAATGTACAATGTACAGCACATGATTTTTACAATAAAATGGTCTTTATTTTCAAATATCATTTAAAAATTAAAAACATGCACCCATCTAGCACAGATTCTGTTACTAACCATAGGAATATGCAGCACATTGGGGAGCACCACACCACAAAGAACCCTTTTTGTGTTTTTTCTTTTCAGTAATTCTCCAGTTGCAACACAGAATTCAGTATTTCAGAAAATGCAAATGCTGCTGAATTAGTGGTTCTGTGGCACTGAAGCACCCCCTGAGCAGTATAACAGAGATAGCCCTCCACAAAGACATTTTCAGTAACTATGTTTTACTGTAAAGGAGTTATAAAAGATGCACTGCTTGGATTCTAGTCTTTGCTAATAATATCCAATATATATGAAGAGAATGAAACGTTTAAACTCAGGGATGGGGGATTAAAGGATATCCATGATGAATGAGCTGTAGAGCAGAAGAGAATTTGTTGTACATCCTGACCAATATAGCAGTGAAAGTAATCAATCCATTACCTCTCTACTGAGAGAAATGGAGGAGAGATAAGAGGATAATGAATGCCAGGCACAATACTGATAAGAAAGACACTTAAAATGACCAGCGAGAACATATTCCATAGTTAATAGTGCTGACAAAAACAGTGACAAAGTAATAATTTATTCATGGAATAAGAGCCATTCCTGTGAAAATCAAGGTAGCATTTTAAATTAAGGCAACTATTGAAATCAGACCAGTCTTATTAACCAGTAGCCATAAATGAAGTATTGTAGGAAAGAATACTTTTAAGGGCTTATTTTGCCATTAACACATGGGCTAAATTGCAAAATCCTGTTACTTACAAATGCAGATTTTTTTTTCTCCACCAAACCCTTCTGGCTTTTTCCTTAACCCTTTTCTTTAATGTAATAAAAATTCATATGAAGCTCTGCATATTCACATGCAGCTTGAATGGCTAATGCTTTTGCCCATGCTGACATGCCCTCATCTCGGAATCTTCTGAGAGGCTGACCTAGATTTTGAGTCCTAATAATAACACTGAGTATTTCCAGGACTAAATTTAAATATATTTGATGATTTAAAATGCAACCCTTAATTAAGAAACCACACCTATCCAGAAACTATCAGTTTTTCTCTCTCTGTGCCTGAAGATTGTGCAGTAGGAACATACTGTGCAACATGAAGTGTGGGAGATATATAAGGAACAGCAGTGACTGTGTTGAATGACATAAAATCTGCGTCTGCTTCAAATGGCTGAGGTTATGACTAAGAACCAGGCTGTTCCATCCTGATTTTCTTTTTAGATTTCATTTTACCATTTCCTAAATGGCTATACTATTCCTAAGAATACTTGTGGTAATTATCTACTTGGAAACTGAACCTGTGGCTAAGTATCCTGGTTTTCTTGGTACACAAACCAGGTTTGTGTGTTGTACACAGATCACATAACCTTCTGACCTAAAGGCTGTTATTAAAACTTGAAAATTTGATTTTCACCAAAATATCTTTGAATTATTTCAAGAACGTCTTTCTCATATTTCAGTTGTGGTGCCAGACAGAGATCGGTTTAGAGGGTTTATCACTTCCCACAGACAGTAATTTTCTCCCTCTATGTCCATAATAGATACACAGCTGTACCGTCAGATTTTTTTGTCTCATCTTAGATAGAACTAAAACATAACTTAAAGGGATTTAACAACACTTTTAGAATTCTATTTTTATATAAAAGCAATTTTATGTATTCATTATAGATACGAAATAATCTATGCTAATAAATGTGCCCATCACAAATCCTGTCCAGGCAATTACATTTTCCTACTTCTTTCTAATAACGGTGGTGGAAAGATACTGTAAGCCTGAAGTATTACTTAATCAGGTCCTCAACTAGAAAGTGTTTCAGGGAGAAAACAGTCACTAAATTAGGTAAAGACTTCTTTGGTGGGCAGCACTGAAATGTTTAGAGGACAGGGAAAATAGTGTCTAATGTACATACACACAGAATCTCCTGCTGCAGTAGAGCTCACAGAGCAGGCGCCTGCAGGACAGAGCAAACAGGCTTTAGATCCCCCAGCTGACTGTATTAACCCCCAGCCACTGAAAGCAAAAAGAGGGCTCACTGGCTACTCTGAGCACAAAACAGACTTTTATTCAATTCCATCAGAGCTCACGCAGAGATAGTGGCAGTTTTCTCAAAAGGGAACACAACTCGCCTCCTCAGCTCCTCGGTGACAGTAGCGAGCCGCTCTAATCGCCTTAGAGTGGCTCAAAATAACTGGGCAAAGGAAGTGCTGCTAAAAACCTGCTGAAGTAACCCCTGCTTTATGCTGAAATTGTACTACTTCGTCGTGCTCTGTTCAGGGTTTTCCACACAGAATTCTGCCATGTTCCCATGGGTAGATGGGAATTTTGACAGACCTGGTAATTCTCTTAGGCTCCCAATACCTTGCCTGATCACTGGCCCCCGTGGCTACAGAGCCTTCAAAAACCTGAACATTTCATCCATTTGTACCCTAAATTGGGGGTTCAGAAAGCAACTGACAGACCCTTCCCACCTTCCTTCCCACACCCCTCTTCTCTCCCTCCTACACACCTTGTTTCCTGCCTTTCCCTATTTTTTAGAAGAATCTTGTACAACTTTTGCAGCTCTTATCCTTTCTTGTAGTGGCAGAAGTTGGAAATAGGGGATTTTGTGGATTCCATCAGTTTTCATTGTGTTGTGGGAATACTCCCCACAGTTTCTAAAGAAGACGCAACCCTTCACCACAATGATTGCTGTAAGGAAATTCTGTCAAGAGCACATGTGAACCATCCTCCCAATAAAAGACTTGGAGTAAATCATCTCTATGAGGATTATTTCAATTTATGAGGAATGAAATCAGGTCTCAAAATGAATGTGGCCTATTCTGGTTTACTTTGAATGTAAGTTTTGATTGATTGGGAAGAATGTTTAAAACACTCAGTGCTCATCAACACCAATTCACTGACAATGGTTTCCAGCTTAAAAAGCAAGACACGCAATATGAGGAAGAAATTAAATGAATAAAATTAAAATGTCAGCAGAGAAAGTAACTAATCTCCATCAAGACTCTTATGTAATCCAGACCATTTTGCTGCTGTTATTATTCAAAACCCTTAGGGAACTAAGGATCTAGGTCATCTACAGGATAAAGAATGTACTATCCAGGAATCAATACTCACAGTAGTAAATTAAATTATAGTCCTCTCCATGCAAAGAGTTTTATTATTACAAGGAGTGTTGACAATTTAAACTCAACAGGAAAAAAAAAATCTAAGCCATTAGACAATTTTTTCACTATGGCATCTCCTTATATACCATGCTGTCATTTAACTGTCAATAATTCTTTAACTTTCTGTGAAATAAGATACTGCACTTTCCCAGTGAGCATATGGCTATTATAATGATAGGCTTAGATAAGCCATTGCATCTGTTAATACTGACAAAGTTATATTGCCATTAGCACTAAAGCAACATCAGCACCATGGATGGGGCATCTGAGACATCCTACAACATGCAATTGCCATTTGCAATGGAAAATTTAACCACAGCAGTATGATTACAGAATTTCCAATGCCTGAAATCTGATAGGGAAGTTGATTTACAGGAACACTGGTAAACCAGGCCTGACAGGTTTAGGAGCTGACATTAGCTGCAATGTCTCAGTGTAGTCTCCTACTGTTTCTTCCACATTTCAGTGGTCAGATTGTATTTACCTATGACCAACACACCAATTTTAGACCCTGCCCAGATGCAAAAGTTAAATCTTATAATAGTTTTCAGCCTAATTGAAGTTGATAGCATATGATTTGGAACTGAAGGCAATTGTACAATGTGTATCTAAGCAGTCACATTTCTGTTTTTAAACCTCCATAGAAAAGCTTCTCATTTCATGGTACATTATGGATCTCATTCATTGCATTAACTGATGAGGAAGGCAGACTGGTTTGATTGATTGCTTAAACTGGCAGAGCTCAACTTATCTTAACTGCACACTCCACGGCACTCATGTGCTGCTCTGCACTGCACCCAGGGCTGGCACAAGCCCTGCAGCCTCTTCTGGGCCAAACCAAAACATAAGATACAGAGCTTCCACCTTCCCTCCCTAACAACACATTGCTTCCTTGTCTAGAAATGGCCACAACTTTTTTTTATACTCAATTTCTCTTTGTAATTTGGTGAGAAAAAATGAAATGTAGATAAAGGAGAAATATTGCTAAAGAAATGCAGCACTATTCATTTATAAGAATCTGCTGATTCCCTTTCTCAAATGTATATAATCCCACACAAAAGCCTCTATTAAGCCACATAACAATGCCACTTTGGGGAAACTTCAGAAACCTGAAATTCAGAAAACTGCAAATACAGTGTTAAGATCAGACTTAAGGAAGGAGAGAAATAATCGTTTCATTTTTAGCTCAGCATCATGCAAGGTTCCAATACATCCAAGTGCCAAAGTCACAGTTTGCTGGTTTATTACTGAGCACCCGAGGCTCAGCTTGCACTGAAAATTAGGAAGGTTTTTCTTAATTGTTTCCCAAGTGTACAGATGACAACACATAACTACAATTAATATATTCTTCTGCTTAACTTGGGAGGTGAAAGACATTACTATGAACCACTGCTTCTCTTGCCAAATGAACCAGCAGATGCAGCAGGCCCAAGAGATGCTGAACCTTCTGATCCCACAGACAGACAAGTTGTCATGATGCTTCAGCAACATCAGATGCCTTTGAGGAACACAAGAGCGCCAGGCACTGCATATCAACACGTGAAATGGGCTTTCACATGCCACTCCAGCCAAAAGCATTTGGGAAATAAACACATGCCTGTCCTTCCAAGTGTGTTATCATCTCACTCTTGGTTCTGTAGTGCTCCTCCACCATTCCCTGAAACTGCAGGACCCACCACACCTGTCAGAACAAAGAGCTTCTATCAAGTGCCTCTGCTGATCATAATTAAAGTGGGACAAAAGAAATATTTAGAAAAATGGAGAAAGGACGGAGCAGATGGATGGAAGTAGGAGCGGGCAGCTCACTTCTGGCTGCTTCTCCTCAGCAGTCAGATTGCAGCCATAATGATGGCCTTTCCTTCCAGATCTGATCCTAGCCAGATGATTAAATACCCCTTTTGGCCACTGCAATCTCCTAGTGACTGAGATCTCCTCTGGTTATAGATGAACTGTTCTTTAATCATAGTGAAAAAAATCCCCAAAGCTGCTACATTCTACAGCACTCTGCATTCACCTATTTGCTGAGAGCAATGCAAAAAAAAAAAAAACAAAAAACCAACAGAACAAACAAACAAACAAACAAAAAAAGTAAAAGAAAAAAAGCTCTTGCACATTAACCTACCACCTACCTGGCCCATGAAACACATGTTTAAAAGACCATTATAAAGGACCATTATTGTGTTTGAGCAAGCAGCACAATATATTGCCAGAAGACAACTGATGGAAAAAGCTGAAGAGCAGCCAGAGCTGTCCAGAATCCAAATCCTACTCCTGTTTTATCTCTCTTTATCAAACTCAAATCACACTCCCTCCAGCTCTCTCCCTCCCTGTCTCTACACACATTGAGTTAACAAAAAATTTCTTGTATCTGTTAATGAAAGCTTATAGCCTGCAATATACTGTTGAGCTGCCCTGATTCTATCTAATACACATTTTATTATTTCAGGATTAATAACATGAACAACCGACAACACTACAATATACTTACACGGAACCTTAATTTGAAGATTGCAAAGGATATTACAAAAGACTGAATAAGTATTAATATGTCTTTGTCCCTGGCCAGCAGAGAACACTGATACACACACAAACAAAATTCATTTGGGATCTGAACAAAGAATCCTCAGCTCTGAGTGAGCAGGGTGTCCATAAGCCTACCTGCATGCATAACTTTAATTATGTATTAAATACGCCTCTGCCCCATGGCTGAGGTGCAGGCAGGAGCTAAGCAGCCCTAAAGTCAGTCTGGGGTGGCTGCAGGGGGTTGTGCCCCACAGCAGCAATCCTGTGCTCTACAGCAGTGCCAGCTCCTGCCAGGCTCACCTTTACTGCAGTAACCCTGGCTTGCATGTTTCCCGTACATTTTATGGAGTTATACAGTTGAAACCAAGGTTAGACTACGGCTTTACAGTCAGGAGTTAAATGTATGGGATTCATTTGCTCTTCTGTGCTTTAGGTTTTATCAGGAAGGTCTGATTACTTATCAGCGCTGATGCCATGTGAATTACATCAAGATGAAGAATTCACATGAAAATAAGTCATCAGCACTTTGTGCTGAGTTCCATATGACTTCACAGAAAATTATAACCTTTTTTTTATAATTTAAAATTTCTTCTTTAAATTTTCTTTACAGCATTCTACAGGACAGATGAAAACATTTTCCTTTCCTCTTCTCACTCTCCCACCACCAGCACACAGAAAAGGATGTTATTCTCTGTTAAACTAGGTAACCGGAGAAGTTTACAAAAGCACATACACATTTAAAAGAAAATCGTAATTCTTATAATCCAATTGGACTGCAACAATGTATAATTTTATAGACCTTATCTATATGATTTTATACATTAGCTTAAATGTGAAAATACTTGCAAGCTAAAATGACCATTTTGAGCACACAAATTGCAATATATTAGTATAAACTTGTATCATTATATGACTGAATTGCAGTTTCCTTTTTTATGTGTAAAAGAGAAATGTAACTTATGTTCAGAATTTCAGTGAAATTATCCAATACTGAATTGTACATGTGCATACAAATATATAATTTCATTATTTTTACATTGAATTTCTTCATCTTTAACAGCATTTATATGAGAATTAAACCCAGGTAATTTCGGAATATTTGGAAACACTCTCCCAGGATGATGAGACTCGAATGTGTTTAATTGTGCGCTTTGCAGCCCACTTTAAGTGAGCATTTGAAGTTATTGTCATCAGCAGATCTCCCATTTCCAAAGGAAGGCAGCCCCATAAAGCACAGACTCCATGCTCACTGGCTGCTCTATGGACACATTAAATATCTGCATAAATCATTGCAGGATTAAGTTCCAAGTCAGTTTGGAGTTCAATTACTGACTGAAAGCTTTCTTTTCTGCAATAAACTAATGCTCAGTTCACTGAAAATGAACCCCAAACCAGACAAACAACATTTGGAAAAAAATTCAGCTGGTATAAACCTGTTGTTCCGCAGGTTTAATGGCCATAGGGAACATGGAGCATTTGAAAATGCATCACCATAAAGCAAACAAGCACCCACTCTACAGGCCAAAGCCCTGAAGGGAGGTAATTTTTTGCTGAAACAATTATAAATAACTTAAGAAAAAAGTGGGTCTTGTATGAAAATGCCTCCTACACAGCCATCCCCACAGCACTGCTAATGTGCTGCTGTAATGCTTTCTGTGACTGGTTATAATTTCATCTCGGCATACCCGCCGAGTTCAGCCATTTACTTCAATTAATTGAAATGTGGCTACAAATAAACATTTGAAAAATATAGGTAAAATGCTGCTTTATTTCATTTTTCAGTTTTATACTTTAATTTTGCCTTTATGCACGTCTTCCTGTTCTTCCCCCAGAGAGACACATCTTCCTCTCCTCAATTTTCTATGAGACTTGTCACTCTATTGCTCTTAGTCTGGACTTAGGAGATAGATAATAGGGCAAATTTGACAAAACCTGCGCAGGAAATGAACACTTATTCATTTATTAGTGAGTCTCACTGGGCACTATTAAACTTGTAATAAAAAAGTTATCGAAAAGAAGAGAACAAACCTACTGAATTAGAAATACAGATGCTGGTGATGTCTTCAGCTTTTTCATTAATTCCCCACAGGTTGTTAATGGACAGCATTGCTCTGAGCCACAGGGAATCAAGGAGTTAACACTTAAGGCTGACAGGGAGAAATTATGATCCCACTGTACAACATTACTTGCTCAGTATTGCTGCCAAGGGGCAGCAAAGGTTGGGGACCAGTGCACTAGTCTTACTGCATAATTATAATATTACTTTTCAACCTATTTCTGGGAAATCCTGAGGCTCCACACAAGGTGTCGGTGACTGTACCAATCTGGAGATAAGCACCCCTGACTTTGGGAGTCTCATTTCCCTAGCCTAGGAGTGATTACACAGTGTAATTGGAGATGGTTAGTGGAGGTATGTGAATCTCTGGTAAATTCCTGGTGTAGTACTGCATTCTCAATTTACAGGATGAGTACGTGAAATACTGAGACTAGGTACCTTGGGAGATTTTATCAATATCAATAAACAAAATATAGTTTAGAAAGCAAGTTTGAAAACAGTTTTCATATTCAATAATAAATTAATTTTTAAATATTCATGCATTTTATGATTAATGCTATTAGCTGTTAATTAGCCAAATAAATATGATTAACTGTGTGAATTTCTCAACCTTCCTATCAGTTGCTTAGATAAACAGTTACATAGTGAGTGCTTTATTACGTACATAAAAACGTCTCATAATGCATAAGTACATATTGATGTTACATTTCTTTGCTGTGATATATGCATTAAGTCCCAGGCCACTTTGAAAAGAAACTACAGATCTTAATAATTTATGTTCTAAGTTTTAGCCAGGATTATCAATGGTAGATTTTGAGCTTTTTCTTTTAGTAACATAATATATCATAGTAAAAATGCACAGACAAGCGATGTGTCAGTTTGATTTTTTCCACCTGATTCAGCAACCCAAAATTCAGACACAGCAGTTTAAGCGGAGTTGCACACTGAAGAATTTAAGTCTAAGCATTTAATCTGTTCTTTCCATAAATTTCTGCTGCTTGTGCTATTATAATGATGTTACCAGAGGAAGTTTATTTATATCACAGATTTTCAGCATCAGCACATTCAGAATACAACAGCAATCATTCATTCAATAGCTAACAGCAATGTAATAATATCATCACTAACACTCTAAATATCAAAAGAACATTTAGAGAAAAGACAATGGAAAATAAAGTCACTTTGAACAATCAGTAACACAGGATTCACTAAACCCAAAATGTATGTTTTAAATACATGTACAGAGAAGCCAGCCCAGAAATAAATAGCAATTATGTGCAGCTATTTTGGAGCAACAGGTTGCATATAATTAAACAATAATAAATAAGGAGATCTTTATGGGCCCATTAATAGGAACACACACTCCAGAAAGCAGCATATAAAGATCTTAAGCCTTGTGCATCCCAACACACCTGAAGAGATTTTGTTCATGAGCAAACTATAGCCAGCATGACTGTAAAGCAGCAGGGGCAAACCTGACACCGATCTGTCTAGACTGTGCACAACAGGATCACCCTATGCAAACATGAAATGCCGAGCCCAATGGTGACAGATATGAGCCAACCCCTCCTTTTTTTGAGACTATGCACCATAGCTTCTTTTTTTAACAGCCTCAGATCTATCATGAAAGCTCTTCTCCCTGCTGTTCCTAATGTATATTGTAAAGAGCTACCGAGAACAGCACTTTAAGAAGTCACTTGTCATTCTCTCTTCCCTCCCCTGCCTGCTTCCCCAAGTATTTAGATAATAATGGACCTGGTAAAAACCATAAAGTCCATGAGCATACTGCTGAGGGTTCAAAAGGCTAGACCTGTAAAAGCACAGAAAAAGACTTCTATTGAAAATGATGTTAACAAAGCGATACTCTCAAGAGGTGAAGAAGTGGTCAATCCTTCATGTTGCCGTATTTTAAAAGAAAAAGTAAATTATTTCTCCTTATATTTTGCAGCATGTGTGGGTGCAGAGTGTGTGGTGGAGGGAAATGTTGCTTTATAGCATGAATGGGTGAGCACTGAGAAGGGCAATACAAGTCACAATAAAGTTTGTTCAAACAATGGGAAACATGAACACCAACCTTGTAATGGAGTCCTACAGAGCTTCAGTTAAAATTGAAGCATAGATAAGGACCCCTGCATGGCTGAAAGGCTGCCTGGCTCAAGGGGAGAAATGCCTATGATGGGACTTTTCCAAGGGAAATGGCAGCTCAAAGGATGTGTGCATTAGACCTGGGCAGGGACATGTCCCTATGGGAATGCAGCTTGTGTCTAAGTACCAACCTACAGCTGCCTGTGAGCCTCTGCTCACATGAAGGAGGAGAGTTTTCCAGATGAACTGGCAGGACAACTATGTGGTACTCTTAGGGATGTTTAGTTTCCTGGTGCAAGAAGTAGCACGGGAAAAGTGCTGGGTTGAAAGCAAAAGAGATGGTGTCTCATGTATGTCTGAGCAAAGTAGCTTCTTCATTGACCAAAAATTGGTAGACAGCAAAGACAGAGACTTCTAAGGACCTTTATTGTGAATGCAGGTGACATATTTGATATGGCAGAATAAAGTGAGGGCAATAAAAGATTCATCAAGTTGGGCAACCTGATGACAAGTCCAGTCTTTCCAGTCAGCTTTGTGAAAGCTCTAAAAGGAACAAGGCTGGCAATGTCTAAGTTAAAGAACATGAAAATTTGGTGGCTAAGATATAAAATGAAGAGAGAAAGAAGAGCTCAGGCTGTGAGAATGACCTGGAAAGCCTGTATCATGGAAGGGCAGAAAAAGCAGCAAGACTGTGATTCAACCAGACTGCAAAGAAGAAGGCACACATGTTGAACATGGTACCTGGAAAGGGCAGGTGAGAAGATGTTGTTGCTCACAGCAATAACTGATGGTTAGACATCTGTAGAATTAAAGGCCAAGATTTAAGTAGGACACACAGACTGTGACCCACCCAACTTGGTATAGATATCTCAAGCTGGGCTCTCAACAGAGGAGACGTAGTCAACAGAGCCAAAGGAGCCATGCACAGTTCACATTTAGCAGATCAGATGAATTGCCACAAATCCCCTTGATGCTCTTGTCTAGATCTACACTGATGGAAAAAAAAGCCCTGATAAAATACCTCGAATATTAACCTCCACCTGAAGCAAGGTGTGATGAATCTTACCCCAGGAAAAATGCCTGGAGCCAGGGGAGATCCAAAAATCATTAGACTAGATACACCTCTCAACAGTTTTTCAATCTTACTGCAATGTCTTCTTGGGAATCTGGAAATGAGGTGGATAGCTACATGTGGATCCATTATTGTAGATGGCAAGGATGATAGTATATCATGACAGAACATGAAATTCAATATATTTCGTGTTATGTCTACTTAAATGATATGAATAAATCAGCCTGGCCTAGCCTAGGTACTTAAAACTACAGAACAAAATAAATATAATTGTGTCCAGAGAAAGCAAACTGCCTGGAAGGTGCAGGCACAGTCACATTGAAAAATGCTACCTCATAAAGGCTGTAATCTCTCTCAGACAGATCTTCATTATAGCTAATCACTATTTTGCCAAAGGCACTCATGGCAACATATTTCTAGGGGAAGGATCAGGAAGGCAGCAGGGAAAAGGAAAAAAATTCTCAAGCCCCTGCCCTCTCACCTCAAAATTGAAGCCCAATGAGAAAGTCAAATATTTCACTTCAGCTGGAAAATTTTAAGAAAGAGTTCAAATGGAATATTGTAGCAGGTGAAATTGAAAACGAGGCAGATAAGTGGTTGCAAGGCATATACTCCCCTCTGGCAATTTTTAATCAGGAATACAGGACTCTTAGGTGGAGGCAATATCATATACTTACACAGGGTTATATGGTCCAAGCAATAACCTTGCATTGGTAATAAATTAATTTTTTTCCTATAAAAGTTGGTTTCACTTTAACACAGATATCTCCACTGAGAGGTATGGGTGGATGTTTCCACATCAGCACACATGCTCAATGCAAAATGAACAACTGTGCTCTCCCACTCCCTCCTGATGAAGCACAGACAGTCCAAGACAAAGCCTGGTTAATAAACCAGTTGTAAACAATCAGGGGAGACAGGCAGTGCACTGAGCTGTGAATTGCCTTCATACAAACTAGGGGATTGCAAGGTAGATACGGTGTGAGAGCCATCTTAGAATCAAGATAAAAGAGACAATAAAAGAGAAAAAGATAGAAGAGAGCAGACAGACGGAAAGCAGCAGGAATATAATTTCCTTTAAAAATAATTGCATTCAATTTATTCTCTTACCTTACACTCCCAGTACTAAGTAATCTAATCAGATGCATATGGTTTTATTCTACAAGGTACACACGAAGCATGCAATAAAATCCCCATAAAACATGACCTGTGGTGACTCACTGCAGCTTTCAGAGGATATATCTAATTTTTTCTTCTCTTAACAAAGATCTTTTTCAGCCTTGTTTTCTCCTTCCACACTCCATCTTACATGTAAATCTCTTTCCTTGGTTTTAAATGTAGTTTGGCTTGTTTGCTCTTTTATTTTTTGTTTGTTTGTTTTTGTTTTTGTTTTTTTTTTTTTTTTTGTTTAGAGGCACTGGAGTCGAATCTATTTTCTTTAGACTAGAAGGTCTAGCTGAAGGACCTTTGCTCATGGCTGTGAAGTAGCCATCCTTTCTGAATTTTAATTTTGCACAGCTTCCTAAGACCAGCTTTTTACAACACTGACAAGTCCATTTGATTCTCCCCTAATTCAGTCTTAATGTGGGAGAATACACAAGCTTTCATAGGGATCTAACAGCACCTGTAAAACCTTTGTTCCCTTTGCTTTGCCAATATGAACAGGACAGTTTCTTCAGTAGCAACAGTAATATCTGAAGTGAATGTTTTCCTGTAGGAAAGCTGGACAGGTATTTCAGGCATTTGTGATTTAGAAAGAGAACTCAGGAGCAGTCAGGGTAAGACTGACACTCTGCGAAATAAAGGCAACAATATTGTGAATTCACTTATTTATTTATCTCACTTGTGTATGATATATGAGCAGATTTTAAACCTTAATAAGTTTAAATTACGAAAAGTCTTTAGCAGAAAATACGCAGGTCAGGCTGTATTTCCCAAGTTAATTTATAGCTCTTTCAGATTGCCTGCAGTTGTTCAACAAGCTCTGTACCAGATCCATATTAGGAGGCAGGACCTGAAAGCAGCCCAAGTACAACCCCATCACGCAGAGATGTGACATTTTGATCTCATTTCCAGCCAATATGTTCCAGAAGGCAACGCTTGAGGCAACCTCCAGTGTGCCAGTTTTCTGCCTCTGAAATCTTCACCAGAGGTGCTTCCCCTAATTTCAGCTGTGATGCCCACACATAAAAGAAGGGTCTCCTTTCGACCTGTAGACCACAAATCACGTAGGGCATCACAGATCACTAAGAATGCTTTAACTCACTCCTACAACCAAACATTTTTCAGGAAATTCACAAAATTTGATTCTTCCAACTGTGCTTGCTGAAAGCTGCAGGCCCCTCCTTGTGCTGCTTAGCAGTTCTCTTTATGAGTAGCCCCATGTGTTTGGTTTATTTACTACTTTGGGTTATCTATTAACTTATACAAGACCCCAGACACCCTAACACTATTAAATGTATACATGTATCTCATGTTGCATTAATTATACAATATATGTAATTAAAGTAAATCTTGGCAGCCTTAAAACTGCCAGTCTGACAGGATCTCAGTCACCTAGGAGCCTTTTTCATCTTCAAGGAATGATAGCCTTAGCCTTTCCATCAAATCTTTCTTGCACAGAGAACATCACCAAGAAGTTCAGATAAAAGAGCAGGAGAGTTATACCCAGACTCCTCACAGACCATCCTGCCAGCCTGATTTATGACAGAGGGACTAAACTGGGCACACATCCAGCACAGATACCCCAAGGGGTCAGAGCCTTAGCCAGGGTAGAAAAGGGAAATGGCACCACAGTCACAACCATTAATGGGAACCAGCAGGATGAGGATGCCTAGATCTAGCCTAAAGCATGGCTCCTGGATGGCCAGTGGGAAGGGCCCTGGCTGAAGGCCTTGCTGCTTCCCCATAACAGTACGCTGTCCCACATCTCCGTACTTCCTGCCATCTTCTCCCACTGCTCCAGGACACTCCTTGTGATCTGCACTTGAACTTAGGCCTGAGCTTTTCTCCTCTGCTGTCAGCCCTGCAGCTTTCCTGTTTGCTTCTGCCACGAGGGAGGTCCTAAGAGTGCAGCTTCCTTGTAACATCTGTTTTCCACAAACCAAGTCCAACAGCTCCATAAAGGGCTCTCTCCTACCCTCACACATGGTTTAGTGGGCCACAATGGATTTCTCTACTTGATCTTCTAGCTCTGTGACTGCCACACAACAATCTAACATCCACAGAGTGTCCACCCTGAGACTAGGCTGGCTGCTCCCCCGAGAGATGGGAGACATGAGTGTCTAACACAGAGGAGGGTACTGTGTCTGGATTTCCTGTTTTTCAGGCAGTGTCTACCAAATAACTGTTCTTCCTTGCCACCTCCCCTCTACTTGGTCATTCATGAATTAAAGGTCCAAATGTGCAGCTTGAGGGTGTGAATCCAAGTTTCCAAAAGGAATCCATGTCTTCAAAAGCAGTGAGATTTTAGATGTACCAATTCTTTTGTTCTTTCCTGTTACCTGTCCTACGTGTGACACCCTGCTGTGCCTGCTGCCCCTTGTGATCTCTGTCCTTTAAGCCCAGCTCACAAGTGCTCAGTGCAGCCCAGAGCCTGACTCCTGTGCATTGGTGTGCTAATGCCTAAGCCTCTCTGGGGACAGAGAATGGTCAGGGTAAAAGAAAATGAACACAAGCAGAGAGAATTGCTGTGCCAGGGCTGGAGGGCAGCAATGAGACACACTGAGGCTGGGAGGAAGCCACAGCAGCTCAAAGGGATTGCAGAAGTGTGACAATGAAAAGAGGAGGCAAGGCTCTATAGGGACTCGGGGAACAAAGGAATGCTCTGTAGGGATTCAGGGAACAAAAGAATGGGCAGAAGGGTCTGCTTCAATATCTAGACCATGCAGAAGTACTACAATCTCTTTTTCTTTGCTGCTACATACTCAGTGGCTCTCTCAAGTAGTGCATTTTCTTTCTAGGCTGCCTAATACAGCCCATTTCAGAGGTAAAGATTTTTTTATCTTTAATAAAAACTCCTTTTATAGAAAACAACCCCAATCACATACCTTTGCAAGGATTTTGATCCCTTTTTGGCATGCCCTTGTAACAATTTTGATCCCTTTTTGAAATGTGATGGAAATGTAGTGCAATATCATTCTTATTTTGAATTTAATAAACAGTTTTTGTAATAAACAATTTTTTTAAAATATGCAGAATTTCCAAGTTTTTTCTTCTATGCTGTTTTACCCACACACATGATTAAATCCACAGCACTCTTGGTAACAGTAAAAGTTAGAGGAACTAGAGGAAAGGAAGTGTTTGTATAATGAAAGCATGGACACAACCCCACAGATTTGTGAGTGTGGCTATTACAATACCCAACTGCTGGAAACTACAGAATGGCACATGTTTCATTTCTAGCTCCATTCTGGTACGTAAGGGAAAGCAATCATGGAACACCTTGAAGAGAGCTCTCTGCAAAGCAGACTGTGGTAATGGGTCTGGAATTCCTGAGCAGTTCATAATTCAGTTCTTACGTTAAACAAAAGGAGACAGCAAGACATAATGAAAGGGAAAGCCCACGGGGAGAGCTGACATGGACATGACTGGCCACTTTTTACTCCAGCTGCTCTCCACTAAGAGAAGCTGAATGCACTGTTTCAAATTTATGAGTAAATATTGGTATTTGTAGAGGTTAAACAAGATGCTGTACTAGAACCTGCCAAGCCTTTATTTATACCTAGCCAGGGGACAGGATGAGCATACACTGACAACCTCTTTTAATCCAATCACAGAGAAACCACCATAGGAATGAAAGTAATTTAGCAGGCAGGCTTGTCTGACTAGTCCTCATTCTCTACACTGAAGATTTTTTATTTGTTGTCATTTTAGAATAAGAATATAAGCACATGGTAACAACAGAATACACTAGCATCACAGAACAGCAGAAACTGTGGTATCAAACCTCAGAGAAAACATTTTCAGAGACAGAATAATGAGCACTCATTCCATATCCAGGATTACTCAAACTAATGCAGCTTCCAGAAAAATTCAGCAGGATCCTGATGGGTAGTTTGCAAAGGCAGCTGGAATCATTTGGTCAGTAAAATCATGAAGTGTCACCTACTTCAAGTCCGTAATCCTCCACAAATATCCATTCCCTGCAGAACTCCCAGGTGCCAAGCTGAATGCCTGCAGAGCTATTAGGGGGTGAGGCAGGACTGTGATGGTATTTACTGTATCCTAACTGGGGGAAAAATGGAGCATGTGTGGCAATAATGTGAGGAGAAGCTGAAACCCTGTTGGTAAATCAGCATTAGGGACTGTGATCTAAATGAGTGTGAGTGAGCATGGGCTACTCTCATTTCAGAAAAGAGGAACAGACTGCTGAGACCAAGGGCTGTGATTCAAAGCTGTGTGACAGATCTGCTTTGTGAACCATACCAAACCACCACAACTTTGGGCCTTGGCTGCCCTGTCTAAGGAGAGGGGGACTGAGTGGGAAGGGACATGTTCCAGCCAGCAAAAGTGCTGGGGACATGGCCAGTGTCAGCCCTCTCAAACTGTTTGCCAACTAAAAAAATGATGGCCCATACAATGGTAAAATATTTCCTCTGCAGACACTTAACTTTAAGAAGCTGCACTGCTCTTCCTTAAGTAAGATTTCTTGGAACCTTTGCAATTAATTGTATTTTATACTTAACAGTCAACAAGCCAAATGCTTCACTCAGTATATCAGTGTAATGAAGTGGGGAGCAACATTTGACCACTAGACATTCAGCCAAGAAAAACATGTTGGTCTGGGAGCATGCAAGGATGACTTTGTAGGGACAGAGGCTTGTGGTTTCAGTTTCCAGTTTTCAAGAAGACTCTGCTTGAAGTGAGCCTTTACTAATGCTACTGAGATCTTCCATATTTCCAGTAGAACATATGAAGCAGTATAGAATTCTCTCTTCTCTAGTCATCAGGTATTTAGTAATATTGGGAGAAAAATTACAGTCTCTGAGAACTCTTTGCAAACTACAGCATATTAGGGCTAATCAAATTAAAAACGGTGGAACAATAGTGAAATACACTGATGGTATAAGTTTCAGATCTTATAGAAGTCTTAGAAGTCTCTTTCAGTTGTCAATACAAAATGAACTGATTTTCGATGAAAGTGAATATGATGAAATGACAATAACAAAGAAAACCTTTATCAAAAAATCAGTCAAATCCTCCCTACTCCCAGAGAAACCTTACTTACTTTTCCAGCTACCTTGCATAAAAACTAAGAGAAAATCCTGCTATTCTCATCCTTCTGCCATAAGGATTTCTTTCTACTCTGAAATTATGAAATATTAATAGAAGGAGATTTCAAATGAAAGCAATAAGCTATATAAGCCTAGGAAAGGTCCTACAAGTCTCCTGCAGATTTTCTTCTACTTTTTTTTCTAAAAATCACATCTAACTACTGTACAAGACATGATGCCAAGGCAGACAGATCAGAGCACTGTTTCAATTTAGCTATTTTTACTCTCCTTTAACTTTTTATGTGTAACACAGGTTGATGAAATAGAATGTTTGTTTAAAGAGATGAAAGAATCACAGAATCACAGCAGAGTAAAACCCTGCAGTTGCCTCAAAGGATATCAGTTCCACAGGGGTGGTAGTTAATCTGGTCACATCATAGTGTGAAAACTGGGTCTAAAGAATCAGTAAGTAATCTTGCATAAGCAAGGTACCCCTTAGGTCTTTAGTCTTCTGCCACATGCTTTACTATCAAGTTTACACACATAATTCCTGTAAATCATTACATTTTGTGCACATCTGCTTCTGAGACTTATACCCATATATGTCTTGCTTCCTACAGCTAAATAAAAATAAAATATTTGTGTCTGTAGTAGTATTTCTCTCCTTCTTTCATAATTGTAAGCGAGATCACCTGTACAATTAGGTAGGACTATAATAGCTCTATGCCTTGTAACATAATTTTTGTAGTAAAATGCTCCCTTAGTTTCAATAACCCTAAAAAATGTGGCAGAAAGACATTGTATTGATTCACTCAGCT
Organism: Ammospiza caudacuta; assembly: GCF_027887145.1. Taxonomy (NCBI): domain Eukaryota; kingdom Metazoa; phylum Chordata; class Aves; order Passeriformes; family Passerellidae; genus Ammospiza; species Ammospiza caudacuta. The sequence goes on from NC_080595.1 coordinate 75,091,969, forward strand.
GAATTTCCAGTGCTATATGCTGAATTCCTATCACTTCTTTGTGATCTGCTTATATCCCACTGGCATTCCTGAGCCTCTGGTATCCCGACAGACTGGGGCCTTCCAGAATTCTGCCCCCATTAGTCTATTTCTGGAGACTTTTATTGCAACCTTTGATGAACAAGGACATGGAAACTGTAATCTGAGAGCTACCCAAATCTGTTTGTAGCTGGTGGCATGATGGGTTCTAACAAAGTAAAAATAATGGTAGGGAAAAAGAAGGAGGAGGAGGACAAGGAGGATGAGGAATCCACAGTCAAAACTCTCCAGATTAAGTCAGGAAATAGTCTAACACCCCTCTGCTTCTTCAGGAACGTTTGTCAAGTTGGGGGAATATTATTATCCCAGGCCCTACAACAGGCATTCAGGGCTGGTAACATCAGTCAGATCTGCCTGTAGAGCTTTTCATCCTAAGTAATGGCAAACTGAAGCAGCAGCAGCATCAATGCCTCTCCATGACAGTATACTGGGATTTCTAGGAAGTGGATGGGCTAAACCAGATGGCAGATGTATCACATTCCACATTTACCTGCACTTTTCCTGTCACTGCATTCCAAAAATAAACTCTTATATTGGTGCTGATACACATTCATTTCTCTCCAGTCCTTGCATGTTGGCCCTCAAGAGAAAAGCTCTTTGCTTTTTAAATGCTTTCACGTTTGATTTCTCATACTGGGGGATCCTCAGATAGCTCAGCCTTCTCTGAAGTTCTTTGTAATTTTCCCAGTTGGAAATGGCTGTTTATTTTAGACTAATGGCAGTCTTGAAAGCTTAGTGGAAGGGGAGAGAAAGCTATCTGGGCACAAACACAGGTTACAATTAGTTTTTCACAGAGTATATTTTAATTGCAAACCATTTTTTATTTATCTTCATTAAAAAAGAAGCTTTGTTTATGTTTTTTCCATGTACCCATAGACCAATCTGTGAAAAACTGAGGGACTTTTCTAATAACAGCTAATTGCTACAGAAGTACCAATGGATTTACTTCCAAAACCATCATCTTAATTCACAGACATAGAATGTTCTTAATTTTAACAAGGAAAAATTGTTCTTATTAAACCTTTCATTTGTCTGATATGAGGTGGAAGACTGTCACACTGACACTAAAGAAAACTGAAGATGTTCTTCAGGGAAATTTTTAGAATCAAGATAAAGCAATGATAAGAATTATTTTTTTGGTTCAAGTGAAAAGTCAAGTTAACCATAGGAAGGGAAATAGCAGGAGCTGTCAGAAATTGCTCACATTCTGAAGTTTAGGGATAATCCTCTAATGACCTTTGTAAGTACAAAGGTAATAAAAGGAGAAACTTTAATAGAAAACAAAAATGAGAGTTAACCCAGAGATTCAAAGGAATAGTCACTAAAGGGGTTCTGAATCTATACTGAGAAATTCCAAGATATGTTGGCTCTTCCTTTCAGATGTAGAAAGATCTAAAGGTCTTTAAGGCTGTATGATAAAACCTCTTTGTGAAGATGAAAGAAGTGTACTTTATATTACATTTTGGTTTGCACATGCATCATCACGGGCCATGCTGTGAAGCTGAGAGCCCTCAGAAACCCCACCACACTTTCAAATGCCTGCTTCAAGTTTTAATGAACTGGGTGGACTTCTAAAATTTGTTTATTATCCATTTGCCTCAAATAACTTGGGACTAACAAATCACAACCCAAGCTTGCAGACTTTTTATCTATCACTAGCACTGGCCCAGGGGAAGCAAGAGAATGTCTTTGAACAAGGATTGATAAGATGTCTATTGACTGAGGATAAAGCTGAGCCACGCTGAGAAAGCAAAGTAGTTCATGGTGATTTTGTACAGCTAATGTCTGATTGGTGAAAAGGCACTTCTGAAACATTCTAAAATTAAATCTGTCTCAGTGGCATAGATGGATGCAAAGTACCATTAAACACAAGATCCAGGCAAAGCAATGTACCCCCACAATGGCTTCTATAAAAAAAAAATCACTGAGTAAATACACAAATGCTTTGTCTTAGGTCAAAATTATTTTGCCTCCAAGACCTGGATTTTGATGATAAGTAATGTAATGAGATTGGACTGGGACCACCAAATTGTTTTCACTCAACATTTTTTGCTCTTGAGTACTCATGTACTCTGCTGCTACAAAGCTCTGGCAACTTGAGTATTTGCTTTATTGAATAAACAAATTTCCAAACTCACAGTGTTGCCATCTACATATTTATATTTTATTTTCACTGGTGATAGCAAGCAGGAAGAGGCCAAGTGTTATTTTTGCTTTTAGTATATGACAGGCAGTAGGAGACAAAAGATAAATTGAAGAAACGAGGCATTCAGGACATGCTCTGCAGCTAGAATGCATATAACTTCCTGACTTCAGGCTGTCAGTAACCCATTACTAAGAGAAAACTGAGTTTGACATAGATGTGAGAGATATTTAACTTGAGGGACATTTACATTTAAAACTGTAACTTATTTAATTTCTGGGAACAAAAGAAGCCCAAAGGAACAAAGCCCTGAGAGTGGTCACCAGTGTTCTCATGCTGAAAACAGGTGTTGAGGACTAAAGGAGGCATTTTAACATCTTTTCAAAGATAAAAAAACGCATTAAAGATTTTTTAAGAAGTCTAATAACATATTCTGGAAAAATCTAATGAGATATTAAGACACATGTATTTTCTTGGGGAAAATCCCCTCAATCTATTTTCTCTAATGACTTTGTCCCACATCCTCAGGGTTGGTGCTACAGTACTGTCAGCAACTCCAGAGTGGGGAAGGTGGGGAGGACTAAGAACAGACTGTGCCTGTTGTTTCCTCTGAGGTAGGGACTGAAGAACATGCTGCACCAGACAAAGCTACCTGGAACTCCGGGTCCCTCAGCCCCCAAGGCAAATCTGGCTGTGCACTTGATACCAACTCCCATGTCCAGCTTGGGTTTCACTCAAGGAGTGGTGAGAAGGCTGATGAAACACAGCTTCAGCCATTTGTCAGTTTTAAAAACAAAACAACAACCCCAACGAGACCAGCAGGAGTAAGTGAGCCAAGTCAGTCCTCATTCTGGCCTTTTATTGTGAGGTTTATTGCCTTGGTAGCTCAGGAAACGCTTTTGAAAGTGGTGTACTTTAACATATAGTAAAATAAAAATGCTAATCAATAGCCTCTCTATAGGAGCAACTACCTTATGCCAATTAAAGTGCCTTAGAGAAAAAGAGACTTCTAAAAACCAATTTTATATCTTACAGTGGGGTTTGAGGTTGGGAGAGGGGCTGAAATCCAATTTCCCCTAAGGCAAGATTAGCTAAACACGATTTAACAGCAAGGTCTGCATGTAAAAGGATGCAGCTAATATGCCTGTCTAGCTGCCATGTTGCAAGCCAGGCTAACAGCATTATAGCATCTATTAGGGTGTTGCACACAAATGTTACAGTTTGATCAATTCCCACTGCTGGCAGTGGCTTTTTAGCTTCGAAAGCAGAAAAAAAAAAACCCTTACATGAAATAACATGCCATTGCAATGTTTGACTGCCTGTTTCTGCTGTGCTTAAAGCTATGGAAGAGGAATGGTTGGAGAATTCTGGCTGAAACGAACCCCAAAATCCTCTATTTCACACCACCCTCAGATGCAATATATTCTGCAAACATGGTGACAGTTTATTATATGCCCCATAAAAACAAAGCCATGAGACAGTGTCTGTGATGAACAGCCCATAACCAATGCCCCAGTAAGGATGTAACAAGTGAGGGCTGTATAAAATTGGCTTTATTTTATGGAAAAGGACTACAAAAACTGAATGTTAAAGTAAATAAAATTTTGTACAATTCAAAATCTGTAAAAATAAAATAAGCTAAGTCTCTCCTGCCTCCCTCTAGCGTTTGATTCACAGAAACCATGGTGGTCATTCTACACTTGATTATTTAATTTGGGCAAAGAGCCAGGATTGGAAGTTAAAGGTTCAGCTTCTCTACTAGCAGATGGTACTACAGAGGATGTTGTCCATCTGATGCTGTCCGTATGTGGGCTGAGGGAACAGCATGCTGTCACTCCTAGTCCTAATGAATTAGGAAGATTTGACGGAAAGCATCATAGAGACCTTATGAAATAAGGGGCCAGAATTTGCAACAGAACAAAAACCAAACCATTTTAACAGTGAATATGGGAGAAAAACAAAACCAAAAATACACAAATGGAGGAAACAACCCACAAAAGATTCACAGAGAAGAGGGAAGACTGTGCCATTACTTGGAACTCATGAATAGGTGTTTGTAAGCTTGGGCTCCCTGAAGATATATCTGTATTAGTAATTTCACTTTTGCTAGGGAACACTCTTCTGCACTAGAACTCAGTTGTCTCTGCCACTCATATGGTTTTGGTCTCGGCCAAATAACATTCTCCTAACAGGACATGGATCATTCCCAAGAGACCATTTACACTCAGGCACCCTCTCTCGATGAGTGCATGATTTTAAGAAGAAGGATGAAACTTGTTCAGTGCCAGCTGGATGTCTGTACCAGGGACCTCCTCACATACATCCTTAATTTATTAGTGTAGGTGTGGTCTGAGGGGCTTAATTAACCCAAAAGATCCAGGTAGTACTGACTTCAGTGTCAAACCAGCTCACTACAGGAACATATAGGAAGTCTAATGGGCTTTCACACAGGAAAGCAGTGTCTATTAGATTCTGGGTGTCTATTAAATTCTGGGCAGCAGGCTCCCCCCCTTCCCCTCCAAATATTCCCATCATTTTTTTCATCTCTAAGAACCTGATTTGCCAAGAGAGAGCAAATGGGTCCTGAAGGGCAAAGTGCGCAATTCAGAGAGCAGCTGGGGAAACTTTCAAAGAGGAGATTTAAACTAGCTCTGTGACTAGTTGAAAGTTATACTTTTCCCCACCTAATTTTATTTTTAAGGAACTCTTCAAAAATTTAGACTCATAGAACTGCAGAATAATTTAGGTTATTCTGAACTGTTCAAATAACTTCTAATAGAAATATGGAAGTCCTTGCATTTCGAAAGAAGAACTTGAAATCTAAAATAACCATAAAGCACCTCTTCCCCTTAACTATGGATAAGGTGAGGAAACTGAGATCTGCAAGACAGTCTGCAAGAAGTACCAAGCTTGTAGCTCAGCATCCCAAATGACACACCTCTATCCCAGGCCAGGTGCTAAAATTTGCTGTCCAATCAAGAGAGAAGATGGCCAGTCCTCTAGCAATGCTTTAGTCCACTGATGATAGATGGAGACCAGTCGTTGAGCCACTCAGGAGCTAACAGTGTATCTGGAAAAACTAGGACCAGCACTTAGAAACAGATTCAAGGACCTAATCATAATTTTCCTTGCTGTATTTGAAGTAGTTGAAGTCTTGTATAACACTGTGGGTCCTGGTTCTGAAAATGCTTTTGATCAGGTACACCAATTTAGGAAGTATATAGTCCACCAACTTTAGTGAAGAGCACTATTTTTGGCTGCAGAACCAGAGAGGCACTCATAATTCACAGTGTGTTTGGTGCAGCCACCTTTTATTTTCTCTTTTTGTGTTATAAATGCTATCTGTAAATTATTTGTATGTAAGCAAAAATAATGCAGCAACAGTATAAAAGAGCAGCTGTACAAAATAAACAAGGTAACTTGCAGGGAAAAGGTGCAAAAGTAGGTAGAAGCTGCAATTCTGATGTCCCTGCTAGGCATTATTAAAAAGAAGTTTGTCTGAATGGCTTTATATAAAGCTGCTAAAACACCATTTTACTGAAGTTCTCCTTCCTTTCCCTATACCTTGCTCAAAATATAAAGTTCACAGAATCACAGAATATGCTGCGCTGGAAGGGACCCAGAAGGACTGTCAAGTCTAATTCCCTGTTTTGCACAGGACCATCCCTAAGAGTTACACCATGTGCCATAAAATTGTAATATAACTCTTTTTTTCCATTGTTCATGGGGTCTCTGAGATTGTTATGTTGGAAACAATGAAAAAACCCCTCTAATAACAGAGTTAGAAGCCAACTCTTTCACCATTTTGCAGCCAGCATCCAAGGTATCAGAAGACTAAAAACTATGTATTTATAAAAAGACTTCTTTAAGGCAAACTTAGGAGAAAGATAGCAAAAAGCCATTCTAAGGAAGTATTTTTTACATATTCTGAAAATCAAGCTGATGAATCAAGCTTGCAAATGCAAACAAACCTCAACTGGGTTTATTTAAGCTTCCAAGCAGACAGACACATGCAGGTGCATCCGCCTTTGGAGGAACAACAAACCAGAGATTACTACTATTTGCATATGGCAGTGCCTTGAGGTTCAGTCAAGGATCGGATGCCCACTGTGGGAACTGCTGTCTGGACATGCAGCAGGAGGTGGCCCATTCCTCCCAACATTTGTGATTAATTGGCCCAAACTTGCAGCAGATGCTGAGGCAGTGAATGGTGAACATGATGCTTGCTCAGCACTGCTCATTCCTGGGCCTGGGTTATGCTCCACAGCAAGGTCAAGTCAGGGAATAAGGTAAAGCGAGATGGTTGTATATAAAACAGAGATGGAGTATATTAAGATGAGGAATTTTTATGCCCATTTAAGTGTTGCCCTTGAAATGGAAAGGAACACTTTTTTTGAGCTGTGGAGGGCTGAACGGCCAAGAGGCACTTAGTGAAATCCTGTATGGGGATAAGGGATCTGTGCAGGCTTTTTGAGCTCCTGCCAGCTCAGACCCTCTGTGTTAAAGTGAACCCTAAGGCACCTTTAGGACTACACCCACTACTCCCTCTCCTTGCATGGTGTTTCACACCTAGTATATTTTTCCCTCTTTCTCAGCTTCCCTTTTTGTCTCCTGTCTAACTAATTCCAAGCATGACCAGCTTTAGAATTAATTTAGCTGCATGATATCATCACCACAACAGGCTCAGCCAGCTTGAGCTGCTGCAGCCCAGTGTGAAGGAGAAGGGGTGGGAGGAGAGGAGTGTGTGCTGGCCAGATGTCCTCCTGGAATGGAGAGGGACACCAGGGCCAGGGGCTTTGGATACTTGTGTGTCCTGAGCCTCTCTCTTGTATACAAGTGCAGCAGGTGAATAAAGCAAAACAGGAGTGTTTCTCCCTGTTCTTCTTACTTTCTTTTGCTTTGTTCATCCAAAGAACAGGGATAATCTTCCAATCTGCAGCTAAGCCTCCTTGACTTCACACTGTTGTCTTTCTCTGCGAGGATATCTGGCACCACCTTGAAGGCTGGCTAAGAAAAGAGGTTTGGTTTTCTGCTTCTTTTTTAACAGTCCTTCAGCTAAAGCAAAAGGAGCACTCAGACTCTTCAATAAGGGGCCATGTAAATGCCTCAGTGAAATTAAAGTACTCCAGATTATCACAATGAAAAATATTATTTTTCAGGTTGTCCCTCCTTATGCTTTACTTGCTGATATCAGTTGAAGATTAGAGAAGGTTGAATGTCCTTTTCAAACTCCATCTGTGCTAAATCTGTATAGCTTCATATTCAAGCTCTTCACAGCATTTTTGCTATTAAAAGTGCTACAAAGAATCAAGTCAAATTAAGGACAACATATCTCAGCAACTCTGTGTGGCTCACAGCGAGAGACAGGGCTCTCACATGCTCCTCCAAAACATTTCAGAAATGACACTCATTAGTACAGTCAGCACTAAACTATGTTGGGCATTATCTGAGGCTGATGTAGTGTGTGAGTGTAGGTGCAGACACAGACAAGACAGAAAATAGGGGGTGTAAATGCCTCAAATTCCTGATCACTGCAGGGCCCTCCTCACCAATAAGAATTTTCAGTGCTGCTAGATTCCTGTTTCCCTGTTTTCCTTTCCAGTTGGGTGTGGCATTCCTAATTTCCTATATTTAACCACTTCTGCCCAGCAGCTGCTGCCTTTTCCCCAGGAGCTGGTCAGCTGCATGGATTCTAAGAAAAGTGTTTAGTGTCCAACAGGTGCTGGATCTGGACTTGCATCATTCAGTGCCAAATGGCTGCGGGCTGCTACCCAGGTCTCTAGGACAGGCACTTGCAATGCCACTTTGATTTACAACTCTCTGGTTTGGGTGGGCAACTCAACAAAATTGAACAAGTTCCCAAACAGAAAATGTAATCTGACTCCAGATCATCACCAGCTTAATCTGCTGGTGATGATCTGGAGTCAGATCTGGGATTTCTCCCAGTTTTTTTGGCACAGTACAGCACAGTGCATTTCCATCTTTCACTACAGGTGAGAGATTTCAGAGAGGAAGGATACTGTGGCCCCTGGTATGCACTGGAATGTAAGGCAAGTGATCCTTGGACTCTCCTAAGAGATGTTTTGCACAAGGTTACCCATGACTGCAGAAGATGGGACACAAAACCCCAGGAGGTCCCTTCTAGCCTTGCACTTCTAAAACCCACTGCCATCCAAACAAATAAATAACAATAGTAACTCAGCAGCTTTGCAGCTTTCTCCAAAAGAAACAATACCTGGGTTTGTATCCTTCTCTCCTATTCTTCCTGGTTTGACTGGATCCATATTTATATAGTCATATATTTTAACATATATACAGTCTTTTAATGAAGACTCTGTCCTTCAGACTATTTCTGGCATCTGCATGATGCTTCCCACAGAGCCACCAGCTGCTTCCCCAGCTGCTTTAAACCATACATACTTGGGGCCACTAGAGCTATGGTCCTCCCAGCCATTCCCAGGATCCACTACAGGAAAGCAGTCGTTTTGAGTGCCTGCTGGTTTTGGAGATGCTACCTAAAGATGACAAGAAACTGTGTTTGTATATAAGGGTCATTTTTATGAAGGTAAGTGAATGAGCACAGGTGGCTCAGAAGAAACTGAGGCCAGATAGTGGCAGTTCCACCAGGGATTCCTGGAAGGAAAATTAGGGAAAAGGAATTCCAAGTAAGATGAACTATTTTTTCATTATAAAGCAAGCTAACAATAAAGCACAGCCATAGGAAGGCATATGTTTGAACAATTTGGAGCAGGCAAGATTCTCAGCACAAATCAGTGAAGGTTCATTGCTTTCATTACATCACTGATGGTTTACACCAACTGAAGAGCTGCCCACTGTGCATAATTTCTCAGGACTGGGGTAGAAAAACCATTAGGTTACATGCTCTTTTAATTGCTAATGAAACTGCAGTCAAGACTACTTCCAAAGGGATTTCAAAATCATCTGGTTCCCTTTTCAACACAGAAAAGGAGAAAGGAGCTGGACTCTTCTACCACCACCAAGGAAAGTTTTAATAGCACTAGGAGGTAGACTGCAACAGATATTACAATGCCAAACACAGCAGTGATTTAACATAGGAGAAATGTTAATAATTCTATAATTTTTTGAAGTAGAAGTCTACCATCATTTAATAAGGAGGTTATGTTATTGTACATACTGACTGCAGCTCCTTCTGCATTGCTATAGATAGCTACTGTACTTAAAGTGGACATTAATGCAAATTTACAGTGAAACACTGGCTGAATTACATATCACATCCCCATGAGACTATAATGAACTCCCCATAATTAATATTATTAATCATGGGCCTAGCACAGAGGGCACATATCATGCATTTCATGTCAAAGGTTCTTATTAATAAACATTCCCATTTTCCCAGATGGTGAGAGCTAGCAGCCTGCCAGAACTCTTATCATTCAAACCTCTCCCAGATTTATAACCCATAATAGAGCTCAGCTCTGTGCAGGTATCTCTTCCCTCAGACTTGGGGTGGTCAACACTTTATGGGAGTCACCAGGCAACCTGCATGATGCCTCAAAGCTGTTTTCACTGAAACAATTCCACAATAAATCTGCATGGGGTCAACGGGGCTCGAGAAGTGACCTCTACAACCCCATGCGGCGAGACATGAAATGCTGGGGATCTGCCCAAATGCTGCAGAAAAAGGAAGTTCAAAACAGAGGTTTCACTTTGATTTTAACTCTGGCTGAAATGCAGGGGTCTGTGCAGTAAGTCAGCAGCCCAAAGCTATCATGTCATCACAGCCATACTCATTTCTGAGATGCAGTTTTGCTGCAACAGATAACTTTTAAACTGCTCCTATCAAAATCTTTCAATGCCAAGAACTGAAAAAGCTCCAGATTCTTTTCTCCTAGCTGCCTTAGTTTCCATCAGAGGTGAACAATATTTTTCATGTAAAGCTTTTTGTACTTTATCTTTCTTCTGGCTTCCTCTTTACTTTTCAACGCTGATGTGATGTCAAATAATAAAAATGTCACTAAATTCCATGTTCTCTTATGAAAAATCATAGTAACTTCTGCTAAAGATAGCTCTGCACTCTGAATCATTGACAAGATAATAGTTTCATTAATGGGTACTTTGGGACCCTATAGTTATATATCTATCTGCATGCATTCCTAAGTTACTATGGCCTATGTCAATGCCTCCTTGAGGAGCTTGGCATCTATGGAATCCAGAACAGCTCTGTGCATCAACTTACACAAATTCTATATCACAATTCTATTTCTTTTACCATGAAGTTATTATTCCAGTGTGCTCATACTATCATTCTCAATTCTTCTTCCTTTTCCTAAGACAGTGTGCTTTCCCCCCTTGCTCCAACCTGATCTTTATTTTCTGTAATTCTCTTCGAGTGAAAACCACCAGTGGGGTCATCATGGATGTGTCTGGTCATGGTGGCTGCATCCAGCTTAAAGTGGACACAGATAACAACACAACAGCCAAGGGCTCATCGGAGCAGTGCACCCACCTAACCACAGTGTTGAACAATGTCTGACTCCAGGAAAATTTGGGAGAAGTTAACATGTGTGGTTGGTATGCAAATATGACTATGAGTCAATTATCATGCTCCATAAATAGTGGAAAGCCCAGGGCCTGCTGAGCTCCCCTGCTTGGCAGCAGGCTGCACACCAGGATCTCCCCTTGGGTAGGGACACCTCTCAAGGTTACTCCTCAAAATGGAAAGATTTCTTGCCACAAGAGGTTCTTAGTAAGTGATTAATAGCATGCTAAACTTCAAAATCTTAGCTACATGATACAAAGAATTGGTTGCACACAGATAATTCTTAAAGACATAAAATGCTGGGACTAAGGCTGGATCCAGCAGCACCTAAACTCCTTTCTGAAAAGGAGTTTAGAATGCAAGCAAGTCCTTTCTGATCCTCATGACTGAAGGACAGGGTCTCCCTCACAATTTTGTCTGACCCTGTCCTCTCTACAGTAAATAATCAAGTGGATCTTGTCACCAGATTTTGTTTAACCACTGCTGTGCTTACTGTCAAACTTTCTAAAATCACTGTTTTATATCAACAAACATATTGGTGCTCAATCTTATGAGTGAAGCTTGTCACTCATCTACAAGAAGTCACTTTAAGTATCTTTGTAACAGTACAATTTCATCAATGCTGAGGAGCTGTGCTCTTCTCACTACACAAATGCAATTAATTTAAAACTTCTAGAAGACAGATCCCAACAGCCCTTCTCAGTACATGAATACCAGAGATGGAAGAAGTATCTTTTTTTCAGCGCAGTCAAGGAAAGATCAGCCTGCCTCTTAACTAAGCTGCAATAAACAAACCAACAGTTTAATTTCTGAGCCTGTTTTCTGTCTGCTATCCATATTTAAGATGCTGTTTTTTCACAAGCTGAGAAAGGAAGGCTGGCCTTGCTTCCCAATCCCAACTTTAAATGAAGAGGAGTCTGCTGCTGAGAAACAGGAGAGCTCTGATCTCACACCAGCTCTATCTGAGGAACCTGTGACAATTGTTAACTGCTGGGACTCCTGCATCAGTGCTGAAAATGATGTGGCAGGATAAAAAAGCAGCCAGGACTAAGGAAGTACAGTCAGCCAGGCTCAGACTTCATCTCAGGCATGCATTTGCTCACGGTGTTTTAAAAATGGCAGCAACCCAACGAACTGCCTCCCTAAGGGCCACTGCTGACAGCTGCTGTCACCCTCCTACAGCACAAACCTCCTGGCCAGCACCTCCCTGCCTCCTCCCGCTGACCAATGCAGTTTGCTTCAGAGTTTTTGGGGCTATTTGCAGAGTTTCAAGAGTTCAAACTGACCATTTGCTCTACTCTCTGAAATCCTTCCAAGAAGCCAACTGGGAGAACAACCTAAAATCTGCCAGAATATACTGAGAGTTTTCTAATCTGTCCTGCATCTCCCAAAATGCCTCTCTGAAATAAAAACCTGTTTATAGGGAGAAAAAAAAAAGAAATCCAATGTTGGCAAAGGGAAGTGTGAGAAAAGGGAGGGAGAGAGGGAAGTGGATGAAGACAAGCTGTCTTTTAGAAAGTACAACTGTTATTCCCTTTTTCTGTCCTCCTTTATCCTGCCCTGTGGGCATGTGGGCTAATTACCATGACTTGTTCATGCCTGCTGAGTATTACATGGGATTTATTACACAGAAGTCTTTGCTGGGAATTCTGCCTGTGTGGGAAGTAGTTGGATTAAAAAAAAAGCAAACAAAAGTCAGAACTTTCAAAATCTAACTTTTCTTACTGTACGAGCATCTAGCGCCAGCTGCACAAGTCAATGAAAATTAACCTTCCCCCCTACCCCTCAGATATCCAGTAAACTCAGATTTGATCCGGATGTTCTGATTTCCACGGAGCTAAAATGCAATCAAATGCTTGATTTTGGGGGATAGATTTGCTTAAATTGTATTAATTCACAAGGATAAACACAATTAGTAGAGCTCATTAGCTTGCAAAATGTAATTTATTTTCTTGAATATACCCATTTCCTTGGATGAAGAGCTCCATTAGGTTTATTATATTTGCAAAGCTTATATAAAAATCCAAACCATGGCAACAAAGAGAAAATTGTTACTACACAGTCACAGCAGTCACTTTTCCATGTTAAATAAGTTTGGCATTTATTTATATTTAAATGAGAATATCTACCACTATCAAGACCAGGATATGGGGCAAGTTCTTATACAGAATATAATTAAAACTAATTCAAGCAACAAATGTGGCCTGAAATTAAAATAGCCCCCAACTTCTTTAACTGAAAAATGATTTAGTGTTCTCTCTCAAAACCCCTGTTTGCAATTGCTTAATTATAATAAGCAGCAATAGTAAAGGGATGCTGGCCATTTACAGGCTCATCAGATGGGTCTGCATTTAGGCACGTCTGCTCTGCTTAGTGCTGTGCTTTAATTTTGCTGTGATATAAAGGCTAGAGAGTGGAGAAAATGAATACATGGCAAAGTACCTGTCATTACTTGTATCATATTACTGAGGTATTCTACGTGCACAATACGAAGGCGGCTGGTCCAATTTTCACACTGTTATCATTTTTGATATTATACTGTCTAAAAGCAGTGACACACAAAAGAAATGCTTTTATCATTCTCAGTGCAAGGATGATACTAATTACATCATCTGTCATCATTATACAGCTAAACAAAACTTTTCTTTCATAGGAAACTGCCATTTAGCAAATTAACGGGTAATGACCCATAATATACAGAAGATTGAAATTTGGGAATTACACTCACATTAGTTTGTTTTCTGCTTTCCCCTCAATTTTAGTCCCTGATACATCATGAAAAGGAAGAGAGATGGAGAATTTCTTCAACTATTTAATTTGCCAATAGCCCTGTCGTCCTTTTGGAAACTGATGCAGGATCATCTCTGTCCATATCAGTGAATAGTTTCGTTCTACTTAATGATACAGCCAGTCTGCCAAGCCAGTAAAAGCCAGATGTTGGTACAGTGATGCACAGAAACCTGCTGCTGAGGCCAGATTTTCAAAATCAGACATGAAACGATGAGCCTGTATTTGATGCCAGATAGTGGATGGATGCTTGGAAATCAGGTCCTGGGATGTGAGTTGCCTCCTGAAGCCTGACCAGGTCACGTAAGATGATGGCATGGAGGAGGTATCTGAGGTGTCCCAGCAAGGAGCCCCACAGTAAGGCCAGGTAGGGTGAACATCCCTCCAAGAGCCCTCCTGCTGCCTGGACTCTGCTTCGAGCCTGGTGTAACACTGCAGTGAGCTGTGTCTGGGGAATGTTCAAGTGCCACTACTGAAACAGAGATCTACAGGGATTACAAGAGGCACAAACCATTGTGGATGAGTCCTTAGTGCAAACTCCCATGCTTCTGGGAAAGAAGAAGAATAAAGAGACTTTATTTTTGATTGTGTCTGATCATGCTATGTTCTTTATATAGAAGCGAATACAGATTTTAGGTGTCAGGTACTTACTACTAAGACAATGTAGCAAATCCATCAAAATCCAGGGAAGTACATTTTAGACAGATCTTTGCTCAACCTGAACTTCTGTGGCCCAGATCAGTTATTTTCTTTCATCATGTACCAGCTACAATGTGGGGAAAATAAAAAGGGAAATTCCACAGTGAATTAAGAATAAAAATAATGGCAAAGACTAGTGAATTTTATATGAACCAGCCATGTCAGTGGAAGATTCAGTCACCAGTAGGTGCTTCAGATACAGTAAGAGCAATTAAGTACTTGGCCTTCTATTCCCATTGTCTGCATCAGGGTGTTTAGGACTTTTCTCTTGCCCATAAAATGATTTCCTGACTTAAGTGAAATTCTGAACTGAATGTATCTGTAAAGTAAGAGGAGTTCTCAGTTCCAATTTATCATTGTTAAAGTGGATTAAAGGATTTTTTATTAGTAACACTTAGAGCTCACTTGTTCATGCACTTGGAGACTTCTACCAGAGGAAACCTTCCCCAGCAGACAGCCAGGCCAAATCAAAAGCTGAAAATGAGCGTGTGATGAGCACATTACACAGGCTGATGAGGACTGTGATGAGCTGGGAATTAGTGAGGAAGCCTTTGAGGAAAGACTGAGCGCTGGTGGAAACCCGAGCATGGCTCTTGTCCTTTTCTGAGTCACTGCTGAACGAAAAGCCTAAGCCCCCTGCGGGACACCGCACTACTGCAACGATGGCTCCTCAGTGAGGTATGTAAGCCTCTCTCTCAGCATTAACCCTCTTAGCAAGCCTCAGTATTTTAAACAGTATAAGACAGCACTGGAAATTGTGTGAGATAACAGTGTAAGTAGAAGTTCAACAAATCCTGAATCAAAACTGTTGACAATATATGCCCAAATTGGCTTTAGTGGTGCTAATGAAATGATGCTTGGTAAATGACTGGATGTATCACATCCACAAGTAGCTCTCCACAGGCAGAAGACGAAAGCCATATTGATCACAAAAAGGGGCTTGATGTGTTTGTTTTCTCAACCCAATAGGCAAATACTGTATTAATTTTAGGTAATTTGAACCAACATTATCAAAATGCTCTCTTAACACACAGACAGTAAAATAATTTAATAAAAATTGTACTTTGTTATAATGCCAGCTCCTCTGACAGAGGAGCTATGTTCATGCTGAGCTGTCCATCTGCTGAAACTCTTGACCCTATCCATGAAATTTAAAACAGGATTGATGAATCCAAGTTGTTAAAGTGTATAAGTACCTACATCACATTTATGGAAACCTAGTTAGTGCAGTAAAGAACCGAGAGTGATTCAACTGGGCAACCAGAGGAGCCCAGAGCAGCTGTTCCCACACTGGGCCCTGGTGACCTCCAACATGTTCTGGGATAGCCAAGTGCCCCCAGACAGCCAGAACCTGTGGGAAAGCTCTGTTCTCCCAGTACTCAGCAACCACGTCAGATGTAGTAACACATCTAGGATCTACATGGCCCCAGCTGACTGTCTTTTAATGAATGAGTGACATTTTCACTTTCTCAATTTAAGCAAGGGAAGGAATCTTAACAGACCTGATTGCTGGGTAGGGCTTTTATAACCAAGAGTTCAGTTTTGAATAGAAATTATTTATCATTCTCGTTTATTAACCACATAATAACAATCCAAGATGCTATCACTGCCTTTTCTTTATTACAATGTCTTTTTAAACATATTCTGTTTTCCATTTAAGGTTTTAAGTAAATCTCTCATCATCTGGTTTTGGGACATCAATTCAAGATTCAAAGGAAGTTCCTTGAACTCTCCTGGTCCTCAGTTCCTGGCTAACAATTACCAACCCAGCCAAACACTTTCCTCCCTCCAAACTTGAAATAATAATTTCAGTGTCTTTGCAGGCCCAGACTATGCAATTATAAGCTAGATCCAGTCTGGATAATTATAAATTATATCTTTTAAATCACCTATTTCACTTGGAGAAAATATAAATACCCCTTTTTATGGGGTACCTGGGTTGTCCCACTCCAGGGCTGGCTACCTCCTAAGCCAGTGAGAAATTACATTAAACTCCCAACATTCCCAGGGCATTTGAATAGGTAGAAATGAGACAATGTTACCAACCCAACACATGTAAAAGGACTTAGCATTTTTTAAATACGTCCCTTCTCTCATTAAAACATATTTTGATATTTAGAATTTGTCTTCTATATATGTTAAAACATTATTTCTTGATAGTTATATAGATCTTCAGTACATAAACAGCCCTTCTCTACTTTCTTTATAACACAAAAAGAAGGCTCCAGTCTCAGGAAATACCAAAACTTACTGAAATATTGAATTTACCACCTCAACATCCAGAAATTTGGACAAAAATACATGATAAAATAATTTCCTGGTTTTAGTAAAATTCTTGGTTGAGTTCACCCTTAAAGCCAAGAGGTGCTGTCAGCACCACTTTATCTCCCCAGAAATGAGTGAATTAAGGCAGCCCTGACTGATAACATTGAGACTCACTGCACAGGGTTTACCCATATGGCAGTTTTGAGAGAAAGAAAAAATAAAAAAAATAAAGTAATGATGGCTTATCCAAAGACATGAGGGCAGTTCCAGCAAAGGGTTGCTGAATTCATTAAATTTCTCAAGGAAGAAATTCTTATTGGTGTGGGCTTTTCACAGATAGGCTCTTGTTGAAATGTAGTGAATTTCTGCTTGTGAGCAGATTTGCCTGTCCTTGAACAGCTGATCCTTGGACAAGATGTCAAATTTGCTTGTACTGTTCCAGCAAGTAACATACAATGAAGAGTTAGTTTGTTATTCTGGAGCTGAAGGAATATGAGCCAATGTTCTTGATACATTTCTACAAATGAAAGAGAGGCTCATGTATTTCTTTGGAGTGGTTCTTTACATATGGGTGATTAAATATCTGCATCTGTCTAAACCTGAAATCACTTGAGTGATTCCTGTAGGAGGTACCTACTATCCATCTAGAAAAGAGTCTTCTAAAATGCTCCTAAAAAGTGCTTCTCTATTTCGATGTTCAACAGGGGTTCCAAATTAGAGCTCTAACCATCCTACAGAAGAACAAACAAAACCCTCAAAGAAAAGGGTTGTTCTTAAAATGGCACAGTATGCCCATGATAAGAGAATATCTAGAAGAAAAACATCTTAACACAGCAAATTCAGCCATCTAGAGAATCCACATCTGTAACAAAGTTCACATAGCATGCTGGAAAAGGCGAAGAGCAGAATCGTGTATTTCCTAGGTTACAGGCAATGGAAGTCTACTACCACTGCTCCTACTTCTGTTTTCCACAGGATGGTAGTGTTTTGTGCAAAATGATCCTTGGTTTAAAGAAACCACAGCTTGGGGATGCAAGGAATATTTCCCTCTTCCTTCACAAGGAAAAGGTCACACAGACGAGCTGGGTTTTATATTGGATTTGGATACTCTATAAGTCAGTCAGACTGAACAGGAGTGTCAGCCCACATTTGCTCTTAAGATTTCTTTTATTTTCTCTGTATTTGTCTTTTTTTGTTCCATCTTCCTCACCCTCACCCAAATATTTCCATGTGCAGGCTGATGAGCAAAGCACATTTTGTCTCCCTTTGAAACCTCAGAGGAATCATCAATAAAAACCATAATGTTCTCTTTAATCCTACATTCTTTTTTATTTATTTTGAGTAATGCCAATGAGCAAAACTGTGCAAAATATAATGCACAAAGTCTTGAGGGAAACCCTCCATTCTGTTCTAAGTATTGCATAGTCATATGGTGCAAACTTGACTAAGCATATTGGCACTTTCTCTAGGCAAATGCTTCTGACTTAAACAGGCCTGGTCAAGTATTTCTCTTGAACTTAGAGACTTTTTCTGCAGCCCAGAGATTTTTCCAGTACAGCAGTATGTACATAAAACACTTAATGCTGCAATTTTCTGAATTTAATAGGAAAAAAATTCAGGCTGCTTTTATTTGCACATCTAGATGGTGGAAGTTTTGTCTATGAGTAATCATCTCTGCAAGCTTATCTACCCTCTACCTTCTGATAATTTCATCCCCGATGATATTTTTCAGAAGATTCGAGGTGTTAGGTAATCCTATATTATTATTATTACTGTTGTTATTACTGACCATGACTCAAAGCCCGCCTCACTGTGGGACAGTGGAGCTTATCATTAGCAATCTCAAGGCACAGTAAAGTGAGGAAAGTCACTGTTTGGAAATGTTTGCATTTCACAAATTTGTTCAGATTTTTTTAATTTAACATGGGACAGAATAATTCTCATTCTGAATGCAGTGAGACAGAAATTATTCTTTTTCTTTCAGAATTTAGACACTGCTCCATGGAGGACTGCTGATTTGAAAAAAAGCATTTCCACATTCTTGTAAGGAAACCAAAACTCATTTGCAATTTAATAAATCTGCTTCTCTGGAGATCTCCAGAGGTCACAGAACAGCCCATTTTGGGAACATTGATGTACATACATAAATGCACAGTCTGGTGCTGGATGGACCTAGCTTTTTGAGTTTGGACTGAGTGTGAAGTCCCCATTCTCTGACACTGTAGCAGCTATAACTTGACTGTCCACATTTTAAGTCATGATACCAAAAAAAGTGGAATTATGCTGCTGTGAAGAAGAAGAAATCTTAGTGGGAAATTTTGGGAAAAGCCAAACTTATGGAGCAAACTAAATGCTCAGGAAAGGTATCTTTAAAGCACCTCCAGGCACAGGAGGACAGAGTGAAAGGGAACTGGTATATTTCTTGTTGCACCCAAAGGGATGGATGCAGATAAGGTTGCACCTCAGTATGTGTCAAGAGTTGAATGAGACAGATGACCAAGTGAAGACAAGGTCAAAGAAACCAGATATGAAACATGAGTTCTGAAAGGAGAATGGCAACTCTGCAAGTATTTTGACAATTAACAACTTCTAGAACATCCAAATGCAGTTCCAGCTAACTGCAATAGATTGCTGGACAGTATTTGGAAGGATGGATACATGGATGGATGGATATATGTATGGATAGGCAGCCTGCCTGAAAATTTGGTCTGTATTTATAAAAAGTTGCCACTTATGCATTCTGTGCCAGAAGAGATCCTAGATTTTGGTTATCATCCAGCCCCTGAGAAATTTTGCACCTTGTGAATACAGTGTTGTGTGGACGGGAGAGAAAATAGTAATTCAACAGAACTCTGCCGCCTCTCAGACTTATGTTGAATGCATTTGATGGCCACTGTCATGGACAAAACTATATTTGGTACAAAACCACATTCTAAGCAAACTTAAAACTAGGGAGTGGGAAGGAATTCAAGACAACTTCAAATGTATCACTGTCTAATTAACTAGGTGGATCTGCAAATGATGACATAATATCTGCAACAGTAAAATGAAACTTCTTCAGCTTTGTATTTGTAACACATAAACTACAGTTGCAAATCTGACATTTATTTAAAAAACAGACCTACAAAAAATAGCAGCAGGGACCAGATGACTTTTAAAAGCAGGTTCAGAGAGTTTTGACTCACTTCATCAACGCCCCAATTTTTATTTTTATTTTTATTTTTTATGATAACCCACATAAAACATTGGTGGTGCTGAGTGAGAAGATCCTCCTCCAGTTGAAATGTGGAATCTCAAGACACTGACATACTGAGAGATGTCAATCAAAAGATAATTCAATCACCTTTTTTATGCTGTATGTTTAGCAAGGCAATGTTCTAGGACGATTACAAGTCCTCTTTGACTCTTCAGTGCAGTTAATCTCTGTCTGTCATGACCTACCGACAGTGACATTAAAAGGACAGGAATTATGAAAAAGACCCTGCTTGGACCACAGAAAGGGGAAATGTATTTCATTTTTACTCAAGTGATGGCTTAGATACTCTCATCAACTTCTCAGTCCTGTTAAGGCTATTTTAATCAAAGAAGATGGTAACTAATATTGATAAAAATTTGATTTTAGAGGACCTGTTTGCTTTAAGTTTATTACTGCACATGAACAAGCTAAAACATGAGCCAGCAGCATGCTCTTGCAGCTAAGAAAGCCAGTGGTATTCTGGGCTGGCTGAATTAGTCCAAATATTGCTATGAGATCATAGGAGGTGGCCCTGCTCTTCTACTCAGCACTGGTGAGGCCTCACTTCAAGTCTAGTTCTGGGCTCCTCAATACAAGAGAGATATACTTGGAGAGTCCAGCAAAGGACTATGAAGATGATGAAGGGACTGGAGAACCTCTCCTAGGAGTAGAGGTTGAGACAGCTGGGGCTGCTCAGTCTGGAAAAGAGAAGGGGGCTCAGCAGGATCTCATCAATGTATATAAATTGAAATTACATAATTGTTTATAAATTGCACCTGAAGGGAGGGTGCAAAAAGGCTGGAGCCACGTTTCTTTCATGACCCTCACTTGTCAGAACCAGAGGCACTGGGCACAAACTGAAACACAGAAAGCTCCCTCTGAATATGAGGAAACATGTTTCCTCAGTGGGGGTCACTGACACTTGCTCAGGGGCTTTGTGCAGTCTCCATCCTTGCAGATATTCAGAAGTCATGTGGATGTGGTCCTGGGCAAACAGCTCTAAATGGCTGTGCTTGGCAAGGAGCTGGACCAAACAACCTCCAGAGGCCCCTTCCAACCTCAACCATTCTGTGATTCTGTGAACTCGTATGCATCATTACCAAGCTGAGCTTACAAATGACCACTACTCATCAGTGCCTTGGTACCATTTAGGCCATCCCAGGAAATCACCACTGTCCTAAGGAAAACACAAGAAGAGACATGCACAATGCTAACACTTCCATGCTAACATGGAAGACACAGTAAGAGAAATGCACAATGCTAACCTAACTCTGCTACAAACAATTGGAGAGAATGCAGTAGATTGTAGATTTCCTTCCCTACAACTATGTGGATACATATCCATATATATGTATATACACATACACATGCCCCCCATACAATTTTATATATAATTTTATACCTATAATTTTAATACTCTATCTCTCTACCTTTCTAGACAAAAGGGAGGTTTTCCTAAGGTTACACAGGCCATGTATTCTGGTGCAAGGCAGAGAATGGAAAAGAATCTTTCTTTTAAAGAGTCTTTATCACACAATATCCTTTAAGTACTGTTACTAGAATAACAAATGCTAGGTTACGTGAAGAATTTAAACACTCTCCACCCCCCAGCATTCATGTCTGGAAGTAGGTCCACTCACAGAAATGCTGGTCAAGCTGAAATCCCTTTGAAAATTCAGCCTTTTCTGAAGAAAAAGTTGACAGTTATTGACAAAATGTTGTACTCTGCCTTGTTACTATTCATGATTAAGGAAAGTAAATATTGTCTGAGGCCTAATGAGAATTCCAATGCAATAAAGTCAAGTGTGAAAGGTGCAATCAATAAGTGATGATGCAACAGTATTCCTTTGTAGTTTTCTTATTGTTTAGTTCATGCTATTTGCTGATGCTTGAAAATGAAGTGTTAAGAAATTAGTGTTACAAGGATTAACATTCAGATTTTATTTCTGATATTGTTATGTTTCTACAGTCATTACACTCTGAACACTAATTAGCATCTGCTTTCTTTTCCCACTAGTTAAGGACTGCAAACCAAAGAATTATAGAACACAAATACTATGGAAACGAACATCAGTATTTTCCATTAACATCCACAAATTAAACCCCATGATGTCCATGGTTAATTTTACACTGCAGGAGTAAGTAGTGCAATAAAGTCCTGTATTTTCCTCATTTTTTGTGTTAGAAACTATGCTTCAAAGTATATCAAATGTATGAAGGTAGTGTATTTCCAAATGTGTAATAGCTCTCAGAGCCCCAGCTGGAATGTTTATGTTCTACGTGATATCATAGGTATCCACCAAGGGCTCAGCTTTGGATTTACAAGGCATGTCTATCAGGAAGCATGTTGCTCCAGGAGACAGACAAGGACTACATCTCAGTTACTCAGTTTCTGCAAGGGAACCAATCTCTTCCAGTCCTTCATCAGACTGATTAATTCCTCTCTGTTTAGCTCAGCTGGATTGGCAGGCACATTTACATTGGTCTCTGCCACTGTGCTATAGCACAGGACACTGGTACCTTGTGTCAGAAATTGAAGGGATGATTTTCTCTCTTCCCTGCAGGCACATTGTACTAGTGACAATTTGTGCTGGCCACATCACGTAGCCTAAAGATCCTGAAAATCTGTTTGAATATTCTTTGCAACTCTGTATTTTCTGAAGAAGCCACGTAAAAATTTGGCAATGAGAACTTCAGTGGATTTTCACCGAATACATTTACAATTAACATCTTTATGTTTTTGAATATTCTGCTGTATCAATTGCTCTCGAACTTTAGCTTATAGAGCAAGATTTAGGACATGGATGGAAAACAAGAGGTGGTTGTGTCCTAAATAGTTGGTTACATACCTGTGTTAAGGTGTCATGGCTTTTGAAGTCAGCTATGAGTATTTGGCATTAATCCTTTCCAAAGGGAAACTACAGGTCAGAGCAGACGCCTCCCAAAACTCCTGTTCGTTGTGCATGGTAAAAGACCCCATGCATTTCACAAGGCAGCTCTACAGTTCTTCATACATTGCTAAAAGCAATAATTCCTTTGAAATTTTATTTCTCTTGCAATGTAACAACTTTATAAATTCACTAAGTAAATAGATCATGTAGTTAACTTTAACTCCTGTTTAAAGAGCATAACCTATTCTGACCAAGACGATTCTCTAATTCATGCACAATTTCTCTTACAAATAGTTTCAATGGAATTAGGTAAAAAATAGTTGTAACACTGGAGAATGACATATCTATTTTATATCATGGTTCTTGTTATCAAAATGCATTTTTTGCAAAGCCATGGAAATAACTCTTTCAGTCACATGAGATCTCTTGACCTATTGCAAATAAGACAGCAGTGCATTTAACTTTTGGCAACTTATTTGTTTATGCGTATTTAGAAACAGCTGAGGAAGAAATCTAGTTCTGCATGAACACAGTATAAAATGGCCCATACACATACACAGCCAAAGGAAAGATAAATATGGGAAATAAAACATGATGTTTCAAATCGGCTCCCTAAGAAAATCTAAAAATATAAGAAACCCTATCATATTAACCAGAAAGAACTGTTCTTTCACTTAAGGGATAGTTGGGCAATTATTCAAACCTGGACAAGACTGGATTGTCAAGTGAAATAATAATTCAGAGTTCCACAGGATAATGAGATAGATCTCAAGGCCATTAGCAGTGGCCCTTATTATAATACTGGCCAAGTTTCCCTAAGAAAGAGAGAGAATATTTAAATGAAACTTGTAGGGAACTAGTTTGAACTTGTATATTTGAACAGCTTAATACTGTCTCCTAGTTTCCATTCATTATTGGAGAGAAAGGTATCTACCATGTAAGACTGTGAAATCAGTCAGTCTTTCGAGACTGAAATCCCTGAGGGCAGAAACTAAAACATAAAATAATTGGATAATCAAGCCACATTGAAACTCCTGGAGCTTATATTAAGAATCTTATTCTAGTGAGATTTTAAGGTCTGGTTCAGCACCCAGTTGTCTCCTCTTTCCTGATTGTTTCTCTCTCATTCAACACAAACAAATCCACCATATATCTTCTCTGACTTCAGGTGTGTCATGAAGAATTACAGCTTTAGATGTAAGGGCTTTCTAGGTTGGAAACAGAGGAAGGGATTACTTTATCTCTATGAAATAGGTTCTGCTTATGAGACATTTGTATATGCATGCTTCAGTCTGTTCTGTTTGTTTGCTTTTAACCACTATGGGAATAACTCAATAGCTGGTGGTCACAGAGAAGCTCTCCAATCCCTGGAAAAAACAGTTGTCTAGCCTGCAGTTTGTGAGGTACAGTATGGTTAATGTGTCAGCAATTACCATGGATCAGAAATACTGCTTGTTTTAGTATTCTCCTTCTGATCCTTCTCCTAAGTACAGGAATTTCCAAATACAGGAGCAGATCTAGGTCTGGCATGCTTGGTATCCTCCAGTGAGGAACTCTGCTCTGCACCTTAATGAACATCTCCTAGGCTGACTGGTCTCTGGGGCACTTGGACTATTAGGCCAGACCGGGGTTTACAGCAGGTTAAGCAAAAAGGCTGACTAAGAATTTGTAAATCAAATATTAAAGACTGATTAAATATTTTACGATCTTTTTACTTAGGCTTTGATTTGAAGTTTACTTCATCTGCTAGCCAGAGATCTGCTGAAGGTTAATTGATGGAGGAAGAGTAAATAACAGCTCATGCTGCTGGCCCTAAGCATGCGAGGCATTTAGGAGTATTCCTAACCTCTAGTGTGCAGTCACTGGCATGCTCATTTGTCTCACTAGGTTAGTGTCACTAGGGCTCAGATATGTGATCAAATTACTGCCCTGAAAGTGGTTTAAGCTTATGTGTTTTCCCTTGTATTGTATATTTGCACATGTCTCCAGTGACACCAAGTAATCCCTTAAATTGCGTTAATTTGATCATGCATCTGAGTACCCAGTGCAGAAAATTGGGATAGGTGGCTATGGAAAGTAGAGATGATGTTTCTTAGAAGACAAATAGTTCCTATGGAGAAGAGAGACATCCAGCAGAACTCAGTCTACCAGGATAGAGTATAAATCTCTCCCCCTTTCTTTCTCCTTCTACAAAATCAATGGTTTGTAACACATAATCATGACTTGACAAATTGCTTTTGTGGACTTTGGGCTTTTTTCTTCTTTTTTAAAGGGAAAGAATTAACAATACCCTTATAATTGTTGGTTAATTTTTGGCTATCCAACTGGGCCAGTGTCATTTAAGGCCCATCTAGAGAGCTCGAAGAAAAATTCAGAGGCTCATTATCCAGCAAGAGCCCTCACCATAGAGGTTTAGAGTTGGAAACTTAAAAGCGATCTGAATATCTGGTTTTACAAAAGTACTGCTGAGATTCTATCTGAGCTCCTTTTCAAGGGAACTTTGGTAAGGGTTTACACATACCAAAGTACAATTTATGTAAAGAGCAGGAAGAGTTATTGGACCAATCATTTTTAATAGAGACTCCTTGTCTTTAATTCAGAGCTACACAACAGAACTTAATAGCTTGTGGCAAATAAATAATTTACACATGGATTGTGTCTGAATAGAAATGCATACATAAAATATCACAGACTTAATGAAGGTGCTGTTTTTTTACAAAATCAATTTAATTGATTTTGCTGATAGGTCTGCATTAATATTTTTGGAAGCTCCATTTTGCTTCACCTGTACACATGGCCCAATCGTGATTTGTAAGGGAGGAAGGGAAAACTCTCCAAATGCAATTAGAAACTTGTAACACAGAGAGCATTGGTAGTTTTGAAGTGTCTGGGGTAAGACACTCGGAAATAACACTCCACTGTGACCTGGTAGAGGGGCTCATTTACAAAGTACTCCTCAGAAAAGGTCAGAACGCTCATGACTATTCAGTCATGTGTTTTGTAGCATTTGAGCCCAGTGAAGATGGTAATGAAGAGTTTTCCCCTTAACACTGAACATGTTGGGCTGTTGAGCTGCAGTCAGCTTTGACTTATGTTTGGCCTAAGCTCCTACCAGAGTGGGGAGAAGGCAAGGGCTGGACAAGGAGGTTGTTGTGGCAGATGCACAACTGCAGCCAGGAGAACAGTAGTTGGATGGAAACATTACATGGGGTGTATTTCACAGGGAGAGGCATGGGATGATGGCTGCTTTACCCTTGGGAACACCAGCTTATCTGATGGGCCTGAAAGCTGTTTTTCACTGCTTTTCGCCCACAGCCTGTCGTACCTCCTGCTAACATGTTGCTTTTTGTCGTCAGTAACTCACAGAAGCTCTGCATTTTAGAAAAGCGCGTAGGCAGCCGCCATAGCCGGCGGGCCCACAGAGAGCGGCCGGGACGCTGAGGGTCAGCTGCCGCCCGCCCCCGCTGCGCGCCCCAGGGGGCCGAGCTGGCCCGCCTTACCTTTGGGGTGCCAGGGGTCCGTGAACTCGTACTTCCCCACGCCGATCGTCCGCAGCATCTGCACCCCGTTGGTGTTGTCCGGGCCGCCCGCCGCGGCCGCGCTGGGGGGCAGCGGGGCGGCCGCCTGCCCGTTGGTGGTGGGCGCGTTGCTGGGCAGGGCGGCCGAGGGCAGGGCCGGCGGCGGTGGCGGCAGCATGGGGCAGGCTAGGTGGCCATTGCCCACCGCGCCGGGGCCTGGGTGGGCCACTGGGCCCACGCCGCTCATGGAGGGCATGCTGAGGGGCTGGCTGTTGGTGTACAATGGCTGGCTCTGGAGGTTGACCACCATGTTGCTGAGGGGCTGGGAGGGCTGCGGCTGGAGCTGGTAGTGGCCCGGCATCAGCGGGAGCTGGGGGGTGATGTGCGGTGGGAGGGAGGGTGTGACGCCGATGACGGGGGCCTGGACGTTGGCGGCCGGGCTGAAGGTGGGTGGCTGTGTCATCCCATAGGAGTGCGTGATGAGGGCGGGCTGGCTGCCCGCTGCCACCGTGGTGACCCAGGGTGCTGCACCTGCGGCACGAAGGAAGGCCAGCAATGGCGGTGGGCTCGGCATGGGGGAGAACAGACATCAACACCCTCATCCTTCCCCTCCCGCACTCGTGGACAGCACTGACACGCCCTGCTGCACTACACCTAATGCAGTTTGGGATCTGGAGCCCTTCCCAAGCAGTAAGTGCGTGAAATTGCTGCAGCGATGTGAGCACAATTGTTAAAATACTCATCAGGTGACATGCGGCATGTTTGCGGTTTTATGTATTTTGCACTTTATGCAGCTTAAGCACACGCTTCCAAGAAAATTAACCTCTTTCCCTGCTGTGCTTTCACGGCTCCCTGACAAACACTCTGTGTGTATAATAATGGTGCTCCAGCCACTACAAAGACATTGTAATTAGGCGTCTGGCATAGTAGCACAATGTATGATATGTGTCTGGAAGCTGGAAATCATTTCAGGTAGTTCTGGACATAAAAGAAGTCTTAAAGTATTACAGAGCGCCTTTCCCTCCAGTGAAGGTAGAAAAGGATAAAAAAAACCCCACTCTAATGAACTTGCAGCATCTTAATACATTTGTATCAGCCCCAGCACAGAAGAAACTTGAGGGGTCTTTACAATGAGGGAAAACCCCTGCTAAAGAATAAAGAAAGGGCTCACAATGAAGTCTAATTTACAGAGGTAAATGGAGATAGTGCATTGAATTTGCTTTGAACGATTTTCCCTGGTAGAATTACAAATAAGATTAGAGACATACCTGGGTTTTCATTCTCCCTCATCTGTTTAGATGGAGGCTCATCAGTGTCCCAGGGCGTGGACTGATTGATGGGTGTCTGTCCCCACCTGACGCTTGTTGCAAGTCCTTGAGGCTGATTTTCAGTCTTGGAAATGCAAGGTGTCTACCAGAGAGAAAGAAAAATACAGAATAAAAATGTTTTGACTATTGGGATTAATTATGGTTCCTCATAACTAGTAGCTTGCTTGTTTGTTATAGTCCAAGAGGATATCCTAAGATCTTTAAATATCATTCATTTGGGGGTTGGACTACATGATCTCCAACAATTCTGTGATTTTGTGATTCTGTGATTGTCCTCCTGGCTTGCATGAGATGTCTGTATGGAAATACAATATATTTGAAAAAAAATTGCTTCTGGAAATTTAATAGATCTACCTTAAAAAATCCACAACAAACTAGTATTTTCAGAAATAAGTCACTTCATTTGCCATAAAAATAAAAAAAAAACCCAACAAACAACAACCCAGATATGGTAATATCTACTCAGTGGCAGCTACATAAAATGGAACAATCTTCTGTTTGCTCAATTTCTTCCAAAAATAGCGAGTTTTGTTTAGCAGGAGGTAGAACAAGAGAGACTTATTTACAACTGTAGGACAAATTACTGTAGAACAGTAAAGAGAAGTCTTTGCATTTACTGTCTGTCAACCCTTGAAATTGAATGCCAATAAAAAAAAGCATAACATCACTGGCTGCTAAAGTGGGTATGTTGGCAGGTCTTCAGAGAGGTTAAAATAACTGTAAAGGAGGGGAAGGATTTGGGCTGAATAATCATCAAAGCAGACATGATCTGAAAGAGATCTCTTGATGAAGAAACTATCACATGGATTTAAATGCTACACCAGACCCCTGCTGCAATTTCAGGGGGCCTTCCCAAACAATCATGCCTTTGCTGAAGAAAAGGCTTCTAGAAAACAAGGGTGCTCCAACAGGTCTCATTTATTTAAGTCTGCTGTGTATTTCATTGCTGGAAGATTAAAAGTTTTTTGTTTTGTTTTGTTTTTACTGGTGTCAGAACCTCTAAATCAAGCAAACGGAACCAGCTGCCTATTGCTGAATGAGTATTGAGGAGTGAAGCCATAAAGAACAGGAGACCAGTCTGAGTGATTGCTTGTTTGCCTCGCATCTGGGAAGTAATTTAGCTCAGAGATGGGGGTACAGCAGCTCCATAAATGCCCTGGGTCACACTGTACCAATGAAATCTCTGTCAACACCAGCAGCCTGTTCACCCATCACCAGTACCTCAATCAACCCACGAAAGGAAGTTATTAGCAAACCCATTTATGCCCTCTGCAAATACATGCACACCTTCCCCAAGCCAATCTGTCCTTCTTCCTCTCTGCAAACCCACCAGAGGCACCTGCTTCCTCCTGCCCGCCCTCCTTCCCCACCAGCACCCCCACAAGCACCTGCCCTGCTCCAGTGTTCCCCCCTTCACCTAAGAGCCTCTGATCTCTCCTGACACCCACTCCCTTTTCTACCTGAGCTTTATCCTCTGCGGGCTCCTGGACTCAGGAGTTGTGTGTGCAAACCTCAATAGACGACCAAGGTTTTGCTGTGCTGCCCTCTTTGCTCCCAGAAGCCACAATGGGAATATTTCCCCCACTAGACATGCTATACTTTGTTAAATGCAGAGGTTCACAGGGAAATGTGATTTTAATATATATTTTCCTGAAATTGTTTTTTTTTTATTTTCAAAACTCATGAATTTATTATTTTCCATCATTTAGGGGTTATGGTTTTTGGTTTTTTAATGTAATTTCTCTGGATTCTTTTTCTATTTTATTTGCACCAAGGACAATGATAATCTGGTTTTAGATTCACATTTACTTCTGTCCCCACCATTCTGACTACCTCTATAACTTTTGCAATTGAAATAAAAATGAGTCAGAAAAGACATAAAGAGAGGACATGCAGACAGTCAAGAGCTTTAAGAGCTCTGGTCTATTCATGGTGAAGAAAGGGCAGGAGGGGAAGAAATAAGTCTCGGTTTTGAAATGCTTTCTATTTATAAATTGTCCTGAGAAAATGATTAATATGAATACCTTTAGCTTTTACATTGTATGAGGTCTTTGACACAAGAGGATATAACACTGCTGGTGGTTTACCAGTTCATTTTAGCAGTATCCCTTTGGGTCTAGCTAAACTGTTTAACAGCAGCCAAAGCACTCTGCAGTAGAAAAATAAATAAATAAATAAATAAATACATAAATAAATAAAAAACCCACCACCATTCTCTGCCTATATATCAACTAAAATACGCCCCCCAGAAATACCAATATTTATTCCAAAGCAAAGCTTTAAAAAATGTACATGCACTATAGAGAAACGGGCATTTTTAGAAACCAAAAGGAGGATTCATGACTCAAATCACACCCTGTGTGCTCCACGTGTGGCATCGGTGTGTTGCATTTCTTTGTTGTATCAACTGGGTCTTACTAGTGGGTTTGAAATATACAGCTGTCATTATTGTGAGGCATTGTCAAGACAGGCAGCATCTTGTTTAACTTTGTTACATTCCCAAGCTGCTTTAAAACTGTGTTGATACAAAATAAGAAAAAAAAAAATTTCCTCTACCTTAAATAATACAGAATGACACACATGCGACCATTTTAAAAGAACCTGTATGTTTTGTCCAGAATGGGTAAGAAGGAAGTACAGTTCTGCTAAATCCTACAAAAGATCCAGTTGCTTATTTTGGAACTTGTTTTCCAAAAACCCTAGAGCACCACACCAGACAACACATGTGAAAGTGGTAAAGTCTGCAGCCAAAACTAGATCTAAATTCCATACTTTGAGCATTAAAAAAGAGGAAGGAGGTTATCAGGTTTGCCATCAATAAATGCTTCTCCTTCACTTTCACTAAATGACCGATTTTATTTTACTAAACATGCTCACAAATCCTGCTTCTTAGAGGCTCAGTGGATTTAAACATACAAATCCAGTAAGTTGCTTTCAA
This sequence comes from Ammospiza caudacuta, assembly GCF_027887145.1. Taxonomy (NCBI): domain Eukaryota; kingdom Metazoa; phylum Chordata; class Aves; order Passeriformes; family Passerellidae; genus Ammospiza; species Ammospiza caudacuta. Next base: position 75,122,372 of record NC_080595.1, read on the forward strand.
ACTGCACTCCTGAACTTGTGTTTGTTTGATCAGAAAGTGCCAGAGATCAGTTGGTATGAAATCACAACACGCATCCATGAAACACAGACAGTAATGGTGGTGGAAAGAGAGGAACAGCTCACTGAACTTCCTTTTAAAATGTATACATACTTCTGGTCTCTGATCTAATTTCTGCTTTATTTTTCTTAATACATGAAGGGTTACATTACAAGTGCTGTATGTCTCTGATCTGATTGCAGCAATTACCCATTTGCGTCTCTGGAAAGTGAAATTATTTCCAGCGTTATCAAACAAAGGAACTTTCTGTCCATTCGCTCAGGCCCACAACAGTGCTCTATTTGATGCTTTTAATGTACAACACAAATGACCAAAAAATGGCCTGTATTATGCTAGTTGTGCAGGGGGAAGAGCTGTGTTCCATTAGTGATCCACAGACTTCACAGAAACTAATTGTACTATGTTACACTTTTATCTTTAGCTTTCATGTCAGATGCTTGTTTGAATTAAACATGGAACACATGAAAAAAGGAAATGCATTACAAAATCTACTGGGTATACATCTCTGCCAAAAGTCTATTTACATGAAAAGACCAAAAGGTTTCTAAAAGGTCTGTTAAAACCTGGCTAGTCAACAGCAGCATTGGCTAGTTAATTGCCTGAAATTCCTGGCAGACTACAAAGACTACTTAAGGAATCATCAGCATCTTTCTAGCACCTGTAAAATGTTCAATTTGTGCTCTTTGTCATGGATAGAGTACCCCAAAATAAAATCTCAGGATTTTTTTCCCTCTTTAGTTGAAGCCACCATTAAGAACCAATAAAAACGTTCAGCTGAAGTCTGCATTTCACCACCTGCCACTTTGAACTCCAGAAGGGAGCAGTCTCCCAGTTTTAAGGAAATTAACTGCAATACAGATGTACAGGCAGAAGAGAGCAAGACAGAACAATTCTGGAATTACATGAGACTAACACAGACAAGTTGCCAGATTGTCAATTTTTTGCAGCTCAAGCAGTCATAAACCATGGCCCATAGGCAACAGTAATTGTTGTACAGCTGGTCGACTGAACCTTATTATATTAAAACATTAAAACCTTCAGATTCATGAGGCTTTTCAGGATATATACAAGAAAGTTCATGAGTTCACAGCCATCAGATGATGTTAAAGATTGGGAATTAGTGATTTGGTCTATACAGCATCATGGCTGTATATGGCTACTCTTAGGTGTTGAGGGAGCATAGCTACAACTAAGTCTGACTTTAAGCCCTAAGCTTTACAAATCTGTAATGAAATAAGATCTAAATGTCTAGTAAGACCTTTTTTACATCAGTAGAAACATAAAATCTATTGTACTACTAAGAGCATCAAAGTGTATGCTAGTGGACTTAAAGAACTCAACATAATAAACACAAAAATCCAACAACAAAAATTCCAGTAGAATCTTCCCCAGGTTCAACACCACCAAGCACCTCCTGGAAAGGACTTACAAACACATTTTAGCAAATTCCCCAGAGCTTGTGGAACCACTGACATACATCCTGCTATGGCTCAGTGTGTTAAGTCCTATTCTAACAGTTTCGTGAGCAAAAACAAACTAATCTGGAAAGAGAGATACTATTTGTGATTCCCAGCAATCAAAACTGTTTTAATAAGGCATTCATTTAAAGTGATGGATGAGAAGTAGCGAATCTCTGTTCCAATTTTCCAAAAAAGATTGGGAATGGCAGCTTAATACCAAGGTAACGTATCCAATATGCAACCCAGTCTATTTTTCTTCCCATTGAAAATAAAAAGGTTAAGGAGCATGCATGCACAGAGGCAAACATTCCCTCCCACAGATTCAGGTTTTATGGCCTGTCATGGGTAAAAGCAACTTCAGTTTAATGAGGGAATTCCTTTTAAAGCCATTCTCTATGCCTCTAACTGGTAATGACTGGTGGCCCTGGTTGGGTTTGAAGTCTGAATGTGTCTGATGCACTAAAAAGTTCAGTGGTCTCTGCACCAAAGCGTTTATGGTCTAATTTGTAGTTCGCACTGTTAAATATTGCATGAATCAGGTATTATTTGTAGGCGTGCATGTAAAATCTGACCATACAGGGATAAATCTTTATATGGAGCAAATTCCTACACGGTGCTGGACAGGACCCAAGTATATTTCTGAGTTTAGTCCATGGCCAAAGTAGCTCTTAAGGATGGAAGCAGAGCTTTTAAAGATGCACTGATGACAGCAATATCTCCCTAGCACTGGCTGTGTGGCTGGGCTACAGAAATTAAACTGTTGTTTTAAGAGATGAATGTACTGTAACATATTAAAAACCTAAGAGATATTGACAGGCCAGCATATAAGAGGAACAGAAAGAACAGCCCTGCAGTAAAACCTCATTCAAGGACTTGCTCATGGGTGGAGAAAAGAACTCATCTACCTTACAGTTCCCATCACCAGGCAATTCTGTGATGACACAGCGTTGTTTTTCTCTTCCCAAAACTAATGTGGGAGCCGCAAGAAAGAGAGTAATACAGTTAACTCATAGGAAAAATGTTACTACCCTGCATAAAAGACAAAAGAAGTCTAAGTTCCCTCTTGAGCAGACAGAGTAATTCAATACTTGGACTCCTTAAACACCATCCAGCGAGGAGCCACCAGTCAGGGCGAGCTCCGGAGCACCATGCACAGACCAGAGACACGCGGCTCAGCAGTGGGGTAAAGTCCTCACTTTGCAGCAGATTTAAAAACACTCCCCACCTCAAGGTTAATGATACAGGCCTGGAGAAACCCATGAGTGCAGCGGGCACACATCCCTGTGATGCATGCATTCCACCCCTTGACCAAACTGGGATAGTTTGGTAGAGGTTGCAAAGGAAGTAAAGGTCTGATCCGTGTCCAGGCCAAGAACTTCTCTACTGTGAACTTGTTCCCTGAAAAACCATTAAGGAAACAGTGACACAGTGAGCATCAATGCACATGAGCTTGGAACACTGATCGTGCGATTAACACATGAATAGCTGGTGGCTTTTCCAAGACTCATTAATCAAGGAGCAAAGAAATTTGTTGTTACAAGAAGAGACATGCATACTTTTTCCATCACATGCAATTGGACTATAACCCAACCGGCTTAATTCCAGAAATTTGACAGCCTAAGTGAGCCTTCTTGAGCTCTTCTGGCCAGGCAGCCTGGTTGCATGGCGGTGATCCTTCCTTGAGCTGGGACAACTCTTAAGAAGGCTCCTTGAGATAGCGAGACCTTTAACCAATGGCTGATATGTCAGGAACCTAAATTAATACTAATGAAACATTACTAATTCATGTAGCTACTCAATATTAATTATTATCAACTTATTATAGATCATTCCATTAGATGTAATCCGTTGTCCAAGTCTGAAATCTCTATTGGATCTAACTGTACCAAGGCTCTATAATGAGTTTAGAATGCAAGCGGGTCCACTCTGAACTTTGTGACTCAACAGAAGACTCTTCCTTACTCTTTGTATTTCTTTCATTAGATATAGATCTTTGTCTGAGACTCAGACTGGACCTGGCTGCACCTAAGTTCCACCATGTTGTACCTCATGACTCATCAGGAGAGTCTTCCTTACCATTTTCCATCTCCAGTCGCTGTGCAAAACATTCTGCCTCGATTCTAACTCAGTTGCATTTGTGCCCTTCTTCCATGCAGTAATTAATAAGGTGAACCTCACCATCAAACTTACTTAACCTTTGTAAGCCACTGTTAAACTTTGTTAAATTCCACTGAACTTATTGAACTAATGAAACATATTGCTGCTTCTCTCTTGAGTGAGGTGCATTCCACATATTCACAGGAGTTCCAGACGAGCACAGCATCAGCACCTTTACCCAGCCCTGATCCTGGCGTCACGCACAGCACAGCTTCTCACCACTCAGTTTGGGAGCTGATAAGAAGGCACATATATGAGCATGTCCAGCTTCTTCCCAACACCAAAATCAACCCAAACTTTCTGGGACCGAGCCTTGGCTACTCTGATAAATAAGAAAGCTCAAATTCTCTTGCTTTGACAATGCAATGGAAGATAACTCCATACTGGGAAAGGGTCAGCTGCTTCTGTCTCATCAACTTTTTCTAAGGCTCACATCCACATTACCTGCAGGTTTGTGAAGGAAAGAGAAGGAATGAGATTATGGAAAAGAACAGAGAAAGATGGGATAGAAAAGGGTTGTGAATTGACCACAGGTGGTGTCTACTTCTTTCTCATGGCTGACTGCCCAGTACAACCACCGCTCTCATACCAGTGCTCCAATCATTAGCTAGGAATGAATGCAGGACCATGAAATGACAAGAAGTGCTTCATAAATGCTACTTTGTATTCTGTCTTGGCAAATTGCACCAGCAGAGGCTCAGGTACTCACCCAGCTGCCTTCATTTCTCAGCGAGAACATCAGGGAACGGAGCTGAGGTATCGAACCAAGGTCCCGGCTGCGACACTTGCTGCTCCAGGACACCAGGGACATCAGCGCACGACACTGGGTTCGAGCACAGAAGCCCCACTTTAGCCTGAGCAGAACCTCCTCTACTAACACGGTCTGCATGCAGATCAACCCCAAATCAGAGCAAAGCTACGAATGCAAAATCATCTCACGACGGAGAAGAAAACGCGCGGCACGGGGAACAACGCGACAGCTACAGAGAACATGCACTGCGCAACGCGAGAGGGCTCTCAGAGATCCTGCAGGCATCCCATGGCACGGGCACATAAATCCACTTCATCATAAGTGCTTTTTGTCAGAGGGCTTAAGGAAATAGGGGCAGTAATGGAGTAAGTGCTTGTCAGACCAGAATCCCAAGGGTGCACAAAGGATGTTGCCCTTATGTACTGGCAAAGCTACTGAAGAAGAACCTAAAGGCTGACTTCTTGAAAACTAAACATTTATCTTGAATGCAAATGCTGGCCATTGGTAGGCTCAGAAGTCACTCCATATGGCATTTTCATGCCAAATTTCTCATGGAATTCTTTTAATTATCCAAACAGGACCCCAAATTTCATTCTGGAGGAGGGCCTGAAGCATCAGAAAGAAAGAGAGGAATACTTAAGAAGCAAAATGCCCCAATCCCAGCAGTAAGTTACTGCTCTAAAAGTTCCTTTTTCTTGCATTGGATGCCAGCATTCTACATTCAAGCCCTCTGAACTCAGTATTTCAATTGCAGTACACAGTCCGTGGCAGGAAAGTGCATGTTCTCTGCCTACACAGCAGGCACATAAAAAGAAAGGGGAAAAAAAAAGAAAACCAATATAAGCCTGTGAGTGTTGAACAGTGCTGCGTGTTATTAGTGATTTATTAACTTGGCTTGATCAATAAGGCTATCATCAAGGGCATATTTAGTTTGCACATATATTTCACTTTCTAACAAGCACTTTTGTGTGCTCACTTTAGTTTCCATAATCTGATCCAGGTTTCAGGAAGCTTTCTTTAAGGGAGAACAGAGAATTCTTTTTCTAAAAAAAGGATCAAAGTATACTCAGTCAACTCTCAAACAAAAGGACAGACAGTACTGTAGAAACAGCATGCTTACCTTTCACAGCAAAAAGAAAAATAAGCCTATAGGTTGGGGTTTATCACTGCCTTAAGTTCACCAACACCAATTAAGCTATTAAGTTGTGGCTGAATTAGGATCACAGCAATTAAAAATTTCAACTTTCTTCGAGTGTCTTCCATCAGTAACATGCTAATTTAATGCATAATTTAAACTCTGCTGTCCTTTAATTCAGCATTTGTAAATAATTAAAAAAAGAACTAAAAATCCTTTTGCACTTACAAAGCTGACCCCCTCCCCCTTTTGCTACTGCAAAACAAAAAATACTTTTCAATCAAGAATTTATTTAATTTTTTATATGTGAAAGTAAAAGCCATAAAAAAGATGAGAAACTGATTTACAAGATAGAACAATTAGCTCTGGGATATGTACATTAAGACTAATAAATTTCACATCATATTTTAAGAAGTGGAGGAGGAATCCCAGATATATTAGACTTTATTCAAATTCTATTGAAATGTTCAATTAAGAGCATCTTAGAAAGGTAAGTTATGCAGGCACTAAAATTAAGATGTGAAAAACAGCATTAGAGTGCTATTTCTCTCAGACACTATACACTTTAATAATCCATCCCTTTTTCTACATCCAAGATAACATCGAAAATCTGGGTATTCTTGTAATTGTTCTGGTCTTGTTAAATTTTTATTTTGTGTAGAGGAAACACAAATGTATTTCACAGTGAAAAACACTACAATAATATACTGCATTCCCTTTTAACCCAAAATCACAGATCTTAATGATTCTTATTAAAACTTTTTTTCCTCTGCTATAAAGACATTTTCCTCTGTGCGGACAGATGAAAATGTCCTTTAAGATTCAAACAAGATTGTGCAAAACCAGCTCGAACCCATCGATATCCCATTGGTTCCTAAAAGAACCTAAACATTCCCCAAGCTCTTCTGACCAGACATGACTGGCAGATGCTTTTTGGGAATGAGGTCTCAAGACACAACCCTATTTCCATTCAGATTCAGAGCTTTATTAACACAGGAACTTCAGTGCAGGATCAGGCAGTGAGGTAGACATTTAATTTGATTTACAACAGACTGCTAATATATGTTTTTTCTGGAAACACAGTAACTGTTTTGTTCAATTCTTCTGCTCTGTAGGTTTTACATTAAAGGGTTCCTGCTTGTTTTGTTTCTGTATCTCTGTGCTACCAATAGGAAGCTGCCCAGTTCTCCTGTTTTCTTTCAGCAGAACGGGTTCGTGGACTAGCATGACTGCCTCAGGTGCCTCAACCACCATCCTTCTAAAAGATTTATGGCAAACACATTGCATCCCAAGATATAAATCTACCAAATGGCTATTAGACAAACTTTGCTGTCCACAGCCACATGATTTAAAGCAAAACTGATAATGGTATAGCTTGGCCTAGCATTACTGGTACACCTGTCAGAATTGTGCTACATCGCCGCACATTTCTTCCAGATACCTCATTCTCATTTTGGGTGTGAATCGGATGATCCTTTAGTATTACTCTGTTCACAGCAACTTGTGATGCTAAACACTCCTTTGTCATCCAAGGATAAATGGGTACCATCAAGATTAGGCTCTACTTACATCTCCTTCATTGATATACATTCCTTTACCTTTTATTCTTTTAAGATTAAATTATTCTAAGCATCTAGTCCAATTTGAGCCATTGGACTAATTAAGAAGAGGAAATCCAGCAAGGATGCAAGTTTGGCCAAAGACTTTTCTGTTTTTGAAAACCCCCTGTTATGTATCTTTAAAAGAAAATTCATGTTACGAAAAGTATAAAACCTCACACTCTCTTTTCTCCCAGGAAGTTAATGTCAAGGCTTATTGTGAGCACTAAATAACACAGGTTAGTTCTGTAAGCCATGAAGGGAAGGACAGACTAAAATTAAATGACCTTTGGTAGGGATACCTCACCTACAACAGCAAGTCGTTATCTGATCTTCCTAATTCTCCTCCTCCGCTGTCGCAGGTCATGGTCCATCAGAAGCTGCTATTCCTGCTAGGATGGGTGCAGGGCAGACAGTGCCCTTGCATTCCCCCTGGATGGACTGCCAGGGAGGCCAGCCTGGGGTCATTGCAGGTAATACCCCTGAAGAGGCAGCCTGTCCCCTGCTGAACTCGCTGTGGCCTTCAGAAGAGCAAGGGGAGTTCAAGCGGTTTTTGTACAACCTTTGCCTCCAGAATACAAACTGAGCCTTGGTTTGTTGTAATAAAGGTTCAGTTAGAACACAAATCTATAAATATCTAACAGTGCAGATCAAAATGGCCAACTTTGGTCACAGCTATTGATCAGAGTGAGAGAAGAAGCAAAATGGGACCACACACCTACTCTGAAAAAAACCCCAATAGGTATGCTTTGCACACAACAGGTGGAAATCAAAGTTATCTTTGTTGAGAATCCAAAATCTCCTTTCTGCCCATACCACAGTTTTTGGAGTGACTGTCAGCTTCAGTCACTGCCTGACTGGCTCTACCAGATTTTCCAGATGTTATTAGAATAAAGCACAGAGCCATATTTTGGTTTTTAGTGATGATTCTGTGCCAAATTCAAACATAGATCACATGCTGAGTTTCTTAAAATCACTGAGTTAACAAGAAAGTTGAGCCATTAAGCAAGATCTTCCACCAAACATGTCTCAGAAAGGGTCACAGAATTTGTGACATTTAGATGCTTTGAGAGGAGATATGAAGTTGGACTGAATGATAACTGTAGGTCCCTTCTGACTTAACTAATTCTTTTCTTTTCTATTCTATTCTATTCTATTCTATTCTATTCTATTCTATTCTATTCACAATTAAATAAGCATATGTACATAGATACATCTGTATGTCTTTCCCTTTCTACTAATGAGCTGTGGATGCTATAAAAAAGTTCATCATCTTTTTCTAAAAGTAGTCCAAGCTTCATATACTGGGGAAGAAAAACTAGAGGTAAAAGCTAACAGACTCACTGAGGGCCCGCTTTTCTAATGCTGCATTTGATTAATTATATGATTTACTTTCAATGACTGCTTCAATCAATCCTGATCAAATTAACAAAGACAATGATCAGAAATACCAGACTAAAACACAATACAAATTATTTGGTTCCAGGGGATCCAATCAAAGGAAACAGGATTAAATTAACCAGTGATCGGATTAAGGAAAAGTTGCTGTATAAAGTCAGAAATGTATTAGTACTTCAGGCCATTTGCTGTGTCTGTAGGTTGCCATTTCCTGCTCTTTACCTGGAGTTCTCAATACACTTTAAACAAAATTGAGTTTTCTAGGTATTACAAAGGTAATGTGGAAGAAATAAAATAAAATAAAATAAAATAAAATAAAATAAAATAAAATAAAATAAAATAAAATAAAATAAAATAAAATAAAAAATAGTAATAGTTACTATATTACTACTATTTCACAGTAGCATAGTATATGGGGGTCTGCCACAGTAGGCATCCTTTAAAGAAAATATACACCTTCATACACCCTCCTTCCCCAGGAGTCTGTACCTCAAGGAGTTTCTAGTCTATGTGCACTACACAGAGATCAAAACATGACAGAGTATCAGGATACAATCAAAAAGACAGAAAAACCCATTTAATTCTACAACGTTAGTAAAGTACAAAGATGAAAAAGCTACTGTTCAACAAGGAGCATTAATGAAAGTTGCCAGTGATACAGCTGAAAATGTAGTTCTTACCTAAAAATGAAAGTAAATACAAGTATCACAGGAGAAATACTTCTATTTGCTGTGTACTAAGCTGAACCTTGAGCAGCTGACAAGGTCCTACAGCACTGAACAGAGATTTACTTTCAAATGCCTTGGGCTCAGGCTGGTTCAACTGGACCAGTCAGCGCCGAGCTGCAAAGGGACTTTGTGTCCAATGTGAGGCAAAAGAAAGGCTGGGGACATCAGGAGCCAGCTCACTTGGAAGTAATTTAGAAAATATAAATGCTGAGTTACAGACTGAAACCAGACTCAATTCCTGCCCTCTTTTTCTGCTAAAAGATTCACTTAATAGATAAATGAGGGATGTAGAGAGGTAATCCCTAAGGACTGTTAATAAAGCTACTTTAGAATGCTGGCACGCTGTGCTGCTTGTAAATCCTGGCCCCCCATGCTGCACGGGATGAGGAAGGACACTGGACTGGATGTGCTGCTCACATGGCAGCAGTCCTCAGCAGCACAGAGACAGAAGAAACCTACACTGCCACTGATCCCACTGTGCACATTAGGGGCCAAAGCAGAGGGTTCACTCATCTTTCAAAAATGGTAAGAAAAGGAGCTGCTGTAATCTGAACAAAAACAAAAGGCAAAGCAGGTGTAAGCAGGTCAGATTCTAACGAACAAATCCAAGTATTTGTCTCTTATGAAAGTATTCAGGAACTGTACGGGAAGACTCCTTCACTATCACCTGGTACAGTGCCACTTCCATCTCTGAGTATGTTCTGTTGGTAACTGCCAGCAGGCATCACGCCCATCCAGTCACCTGAAAGGACTTTGGCACTTGTGATGGCCCCAGGACTTTCCTTGCATGCAGGGAACAGACCAAGCTGAGTGTTGTGGTAGCTGACCTGAGTGTGAGATGGTCTTTGTCGGAAATGAAACCACAGGAGACATGAGACAACAACTGCTGGTCAGCAAGGCAGATATTCACCCATGGGATCTGGTTTGTATGGCCATGGCCATGTGTCCTTTCCTTGCAGCTCACTATTTACACCAGGTATTTGTGCTGAAGGGCTCTCCTTGCAAGACTGAACATTGGATGAGCTGCTTTACTTCCTGAACTTGAGAAAGTATTTAGGGAAACATCCATCTCTCCTTTCCCACAACTTAAGGGACTTAATATTTTGTCTTTGTTTTCAGCTATGACAGCGAGTAAATTTTAAAGCATCAGCTCTTCTCAGCCAAAAGACATTTGCCACTATGATTAAGAATGTATTATCTTGTCTCTTCTGTCGCCTTAAAGAGTAACTTATTTTTATGTATGGCTTTTTCTCACGCTGTGCATTGCTACACTCTTTTTTCAATCTCATCGCAATTTTTTTCAAGAGTATTCTCAGTTTCATTTTCTTACTTTATTTTCCTCGTGTCTCTGTCTCTCTCTTCACCATTTCTATCATGCTATCTTCTAAGTGAAATCAGAACCCAATTATACTCCTGTTAGAACTGAACTTTCAAATCCATCATGTGCTAGTGGGCTCAAAATTAGGCAAATAAATTCCCTCAACCCTACAAATTAAATTGAATCTTTGCATATGTTCTTTTAAGAGCACAAAGATGTCAAGTATTCACCCAGCTGTCACAAAATATGATAAGCAGGCTCTTTGAATTCATATAGATTTTCTAAATCGTTTGTCAGATTTAACCGAAATGCTAATGGATCCAAAAGTAAATTCTAATCTATCCTAAATATCTGGTTATTATTACTATTACAGTAGGACTTGGAATTATCAGTTGAGGATCAGGGCACAATCTCTATGCATTTCATACACAAAGACAAACATCATCATAAAACTTTCTCAAGTTTTATCTCATTATTTTACAACAGCCTCCTCATAGCTATACTCAATTTCATTTAAGAACAAAAGTACCAGCAGCTTGTAATGTGTTGGCTGTTGAAACCTGGATCTTACATTTGGTAAAGCCAGCAATTGTCTCCCAAATGCAGAGTCTGAATTTAAAAAGCTGTCATGCAGGTCGGGCATTGCTCAGGTTTCATTCTGGTCAAAGCTCATGATGGAAAGGGAGCAGAGCCAGATCAGCCTCAGCAAAAGGATGGGCACCTGCACAGAGCTGCTGATGCCAGGGGGTTGGACATTCCACAGTGCACCTGCACCTGCTCTGTGTGGGGCCAGCACTTCCCAAACGAGCAGGACTTGCTGTCCTGGCACCAAACACCTGTACGGGACTTCTCTAGAGGCCAACCCAACACACTAAGGGAACCTGTGATGGGGTGAATGTATCCTGGGAGTTGTTCTCTCCATATATCCTGGCTGCTTGTCCAAAAACCCATTAGGGCACTGCTTTAAGCGGGAGGGCAGCAGATCCTGGCTGTCAGTGATAATCCACTGCCAAAATCAATATGGTTGGCAAGCTTGCTTCACAGATATTTACGATCAAAGAGCACATTTCCCAGGAATGTGTTGTCAGTCCCACTGTCTTGGCCCAGATTCAACTCCAGTAATTACATTCCAGCCCACCTAATATTCCCCTCTTGCTTTGAGGAGCTCTCTCATCCAGTCCCACACTGTTTCACTGCATCATGGCCACATTCAGCACCAAGTTGGACACATAAAGACAGCTTTCCCTGTTCACATTTTATACAGCAGGTACTGCTTAAAAAAGCTTTGTGATTCCTGAAGAGGTGAGAAGTGTAAGATACTCTTGTTGCTGTTATTTAATTTTTATTTTTTTTTGCCTCTGGAACTAGAAGTCTAGAGACATATTTTAATTTCCTTCTCTTTCATGAGTAAATTTTTACATTGCAATTATTTACTAAAGGTTGAACTAGGTAGGTCTCAAATTTGCTTTTTTTTTTATTTCACTAATAAAAGTAAAATAGCTATAAAATGTGATTGTCTAAAGCTTTTCAATACCAAGCTTGAGGGAGTTCAAGCCCTTTCAGAACTAGCCAGGAGAGCTAACTCCACCGGCAAACTAAAAACCTGCCTTTCTCAGTGGAATAAAATTCCTGTTTACAGCCGTATAGGGCATAAAATGGGAGGCTTTAAACTTGTGACATTTCCATGTCTGGAAAAGCTGTCACACACCCAGCACAGCATCTTAACTTGCGATGTAGGCCCAGGGACATCAGTAGCATTATCTGAACTGGAAGAGTACCAGAGGGAAAGAACGGTGTATCTAAAAACCTCCCCAAATCTTTTTTATGTTCAGAAAACAGGTGTTTCTCCCTATGGAAAGAGAGCTCTATTTCCAGCTGTATGTGCTTCCAATCTTGCTTCTCAAAAACATCTTGGTAGTGCTCAACTGACCAACTCCTTCCCATTAGAATTTTTCTTGAGGAAGATCTCTGAATGCACAAAGTGAGAGAAAGCACTGGGTTTACATGTTTTTTAAAAATATTTTAAAGACTAAACAACTGTTGGAAGCTGCTCTGAGCCAGAAATTGGTCAGATCAATGCTGTAAACACGGTTTTGTGGACAAAGGAAGGTGTGCTACATAGAAGTCATCATCAGTCGCCTTTGTCTGCATTCCCTGCACTCCTCTGCCTTCCCAAAGGGACCATTTGGAGTGTTTAAACAACTGCAGTTTTAAATAGACACCCTTAAGCATATTTTGCATTAAAATGTATAAAGAGTGCCAAACAAAACAAGCCCAGCAGAAAATAAAAACCAGAAAAGTATGCATCTGAGAAAGACTAATAAAGTATGAGTGCATGAATGTATTCTGGAACATTTGCATGTGTCAGAGGGAGTGGAAAGGAGGTGAGCATGATGAGAAAACAAGAGATGAAACACAAAGTGACAGGAAAAAAGCACTGGTTTGGGAAAAAAAGAAGCAAGGAGGGAAAAGGTTTTCTTGCAGATAGGCAAAACCTCTGTGTACAACATGGGGGGAATTTTTTAAGACTGAGCTTTCATCCACTAACATCAATAGGGTTATTATAACTAACTTGGCAAGATCTAGGGGCAGCAGCTAAACAGTGTAATACAGGTACCTAATTTTGGTGTCATGTCTACTTTTCTCTGTCGGCTCTGTTAGAAGCTGCAGTCTGGCAGCCCTGGATAACAAGTGGTCTAAATTACTCATCACTCTCCGGATGGTAGGAGCCATTGTAAACTCTCTGACTGTGCCCCTGTGTGCACTGCAGCAGAACCAGAGGGAAAAAGGGAAAAAAATGACAAAGAACATCACCCAGCTATATTACAAGGAGAAGAAAGAAATTCAGGAACTCTATGAAGAGAATGATGACCTAAACCAAAGAAGATGGGATATTGGAAGTTAAATTATCTGTGCAGAGAAGCTGAATGTAAAAAGATTCAAAGGAAAATACAGTCTATGTAGCTGCAGTCTAGTGCATCTACAGGGAAAAAAGCCAACTTTGTCCCCCTGCAAAAAACCCTAGAATAAACTAAAGGGAGTACATAGGAAGGAGGGACATTTTTTTGTTTTGAAGTATCTAGTTCCTAATTTAATCTTAATCCACTCTGACATTTATCCTCATGGATAATTCAGTATACAAATTTAAGGCAGAAAAAGAATCTATAAAAATAATAAAATAAGAGCTGCTTGCAAGGACAGTATCAGCAAAAATTGCCCTTGGGTAAAAATAGTTTCTACTGCTTTGTGTCCCTTTCAGCTTCAGGCAATGCACCAAGATCCCAGGAACTACTTCTTTTCCCCTTGTGCAATCATTTGTGGCTCTCATCCAGTCTCTGATTATGCTAATTGTATTTGATAGAATTTGTATGTACTCTCCTTCGCTCTCGTCTCAGCTGAACATACACAAGATGCATTTTTAATTTTTAACTCTTCAAAAATAAATATATAACACAACTTTCTCCCCAAGGTTGTGTAAAAGTCAACGTTATTACTACTTCTAAACAGCAAATATACAGCCTTTATTACTAGCAAAACAAATAACCCCTTCTATATTAATATGTTGCAACAAAGCTTTTAGTTAGTGTGAGAGGAATGTCATAATGTAAGAGTTTGCATAACACAGTCTGATCATGTCACCTAGACACAATTCCGTTTGCATTAAATTAAATCCACAATCATAAGAAGTGCAACTTTAATATAAAGAAACAGGCAAGTTGGCTAGATCAAGAGCCTACATCATTCTGAGAGACACTCAAAACCAGAGAGACGGTGAGCTGTTGTAAAACCATTCCCAAGGGTTAGCGATAAAGCCCAGGACTTAAATTCCTGAATAAATTACTTCTTTTTTTCCCTTTAAAAAGCATTCTTTACCAAATTGCTAAACATCAAAACCCACAGGATTTTGCTGAGACAAAACCAGATGACCTTAATGGCCTCAATTGTAGTTCCTTGACTGTCTTCAAGACCCCAAAAGCAGCAGTGGCTGGGTTATTTCATACTTCATGGAGCTCCTCTGAACCTCTAAATTATTCTTTCATTTTACAAACTGGAAGCTAAAGAAAAATGTAAATGCAAGAGTAAAGGACTTCCTTCCTCTTCTAAATCAAAACAGGACTGGGTTTCCAGTCTTTATTTAAGTGAATTTTAGTGTAAAATGCCCAGTGGGCTATCCTGTGCACCACAGCTCCACTTTTCCACAGCTAAAGCCTCCCCATACCCGAGTCCCTCCTCAGGGACAGGACACTGACCTCCCAGAGCACCTCAGTGTGGGACCATCCAGGCTGACCACCACAGCTGGCCCTGCCTCCTAGGGCCACACTTCTGGGGTAGGCAGGTGTCTTCAATAACACAGGTAAGCACTGCAGGGATTTCTGTAATTGCCAAGGCAGAGAGGGCTCTTGATTTCTGCCCAAGTCCAGAGAGATGGAGTTAGGGTGGCCAAACCTGAAGCCTGACAACCCAGAGGTACCTAAAGGCCCTTCAGACTTAGAGAGTTTGTTACCTCCAAAAATGGGACATGGGGGCATTGAAATATCAGCAGAAATGAGGCAGGAGATGCAAATTGTTCAGGGGGTTTGGGCACATTCCCTTCTGCCTCCCAGCCCCAATATCTGTACACGTCCACAAGATTTGGTTGAAGTCTGAAGAAAGCAGGAGTCAGCCATCACCCTGCTCATACTAGAGCTTTGAGCAAGTGTTTTTGTTATTGTCCAGGCATCTGATGTGCCTGTGCACATTACTGGTGTAAATATGAGTCCTGGAGGCTGGGTCCCCAGCCACTCACAGTTATGGACCCTCATAGGAGTAGTCAGCCCTCCTGAGATGGGCTCCTTGAGCTGTTTGATAGGAGTGAGAGCTCTCTGCATGTCAGAATCTGCCATGTGAATCTCTCTGTGGTGGAATTGGCTCTTTTCCTCAGTCTCTGTTTCTTCATTCTCCACCCTTGTACAATGAACTGATTGTCAACCACTTCTCTTGCAAGGGTGGCTGCACTTCACTGGTAAAATGTATATCATTTATTTGGAGTTCACAATAAAAGTAACTCTATTGAACAAAAAAATAATGAAAAAAAACAACCCCCAAAAAAACCAAACAGAAAGAGAATCTTCAGAACTCTTGCCATCCCTGACATACTCTTAGAACACAATACCACAGCAGCTAAAACACATAAATCATCCAAAATAACAGAAACACTTCTCTCCACCTCATGTCTGCTGTTACCTAAAGTCTTTGTGATTCTTTAGGCACAGTTGTTATATACATGCAAATTTTAATTAAGGGAAAACTTGGCTGAATACTAGATAAAATTATGTGTTGTATCATATATTTGAAGAGCAATGCATTATTCAAATAGATTATTCAACGGATATTTCCGAACTTCTGTAGAAGTGTTTAGCTAATGCAAAAAAGAAAGATTAATTGAATAATTTATTTGATGGACAACAGCATTATTCATTAAATACATTATTCAACCAGTAGTATTCAAGCAATACTGATTAATTAAAATGAGAGAGACAATTGCTTTTAAGTAAAACTCATTCAGATCCCAGTTTTGGCTCCATTAAAAAAAGGGTTTTGCAGAGCACTGTCTCAGTGAGAGTGTAGATGGTGCAGATTTTCTTTGTGCTGAAGGAGCCCATGTCCTGAATCACAGTGTCCTTGACCAAATTTATCTGCATGACTGTGGTAGGATTTGCACCTCTTAATGAATTGCCTGCCTATACTGGGGTTGGATTTGACCATCCTCAGCTGCGGAGGTATTTTAGCACACGGAATAGATTAAATGAGATTATTTAATTTGCAACCTGCAGAGAAGGTCCAGCTTGCTAACTGCTTCTGCTATGCTCTTCTTGGGAGCTTTCAGATATGAGAAAGAAGTAATCTGGCAGCCCCTTTGCTACTTGGTTTCCCAAGTGTTTTGCATACACTCTTCCCTCCCACGACTAAGACCTCCAATTACCTGATAAATGCCCAGCAGTGTCCTTACCCAGCCTGGTGACATGCCATGCCTATGTCCCATGGTGCTGCAGGACTGCAGAGCATTCCAAGCATCACCTTCCCAAGCGGCTGTGTCACCAGCCATGTCCCCAGCACAGCCCATGCTGCTCTGCCCTGCCAATGGGCCCCACTGGGACAAGTCAGTGAAACCACCTGTGCTTCAGACACATCAGCTGCTGCTACATCAGCACAAGCATTTTAGCAAGTTCCATTCAGCAAGGAACAATGAAGAACATCAGGCCTTAAGAGCAAAAGGATGACAACAGACGAGTCCACCAGATCGTGGGAAAAGGCAAACACCGTAACTTTAGTCCCAAATAATTACCTCCTAGAAGCACACAAAATTGGAAAAATTCTCATTCCCCACAGATGAGAATACCACCATCTGAATAAAACCAGCCTCATGATCGTGACAGAAGGCACATTTAACATAGTCTGCACATGACAAGGAATATATATCGTGCTAGGACTTTATAGACATAATAAACCCTTGTTAAGTGCCCACCAAATGCACCGTGGAGAAGGCAGCCATAAAAATTGGCAAATAAAGACCCTCTTAAAGTTTAGCAAGCTTCTAAAAATATTTTACTATTTAACCCAGTATCTCCCCTATTACAAGGGGGTTCTAGGACAATTTTCAGGGAACAAGGCTCAAAACAGTACGAGAAGAGTTAGGATCACACTGACTAAGTATTAACTGAAACAAGTTTGCAAGCCTAATTAACCCTACTATTTTAAGCAGAGTCTCTTTTAATGATTCAAGACACATTTCCACTCTAATCCCCTACTCCCGTTTGGAAGGAAACAGATGAATGCGATGAAATGCAATGAAGATAATAAATTCATGCCACTCGAAAAGTGGCAAATGACATTTACTGGTCTCTCAGTTCCCATTTCATGATTGATATGGAACTATAAACAAGAAAATAAGTACTGTTAAAAATCTTTCTATACAGTGGCAAGTAGGGTTTTAATGGTGGCTTGCCTGTGCTTATTAACCAGCCATGGCAGTTGCTGCACACTGATCAGTAACTGCGTGAGAGCTCAGCCTACTGTGGAAGTCCTGAGTCTATGTACTTTCAATTTTAGAGCATAACCATCATACGCTCCACAAACCAATGAAATTTCTAATAATACAAACCAATGATGTGTTAAATTGAGACACTTCTAGCTTGAATGCCAAAAACTTCACTATGATTTAAAGGATCTGCGCTTACCTTTCTCTATCAATTTACTGTTAATTTGCTACCACTGGAGCAATTTACAAAAAGGGAAAAAAAAGGCAATATTTTATTTAATTTCTAATACCAATCCTGGTCATTTCCAAGATACACTCAAATGCCATTTATTGTACAAAATGCAATATAGTCATTCAAGAGGAATAAGAGATGCAATGAGAAGTGCTGGGGGGGAACAGTCAAAAAGAAATCACTCTGCAAAATATCTGCATTTAGAAATAGGTGGCAATCCTCACTGCTCCCCTTAGAAGAGGCTGAGGCATTAACAGAAGTTTAGGTCATAAATGTTTGGCTGTTTCAATTATACCAGACATTTTATATTTTGTTTATTATTTATTACACACTTTTACTGCTGTGCTGGTTATCATCAAATTGTAGCTTCACAGATAATCTGTATCAAACAATATGTCAATGGCCTATGAAAATGTGGGGTTTCCTAAAGGTGCCTGCCACCTTATTTCACCCCAACTTCTCAAGACAGAACCTAACCATTTATTTATGATTCTGTTTGTACTTAACACCAAAATCAGACATACACCAGGTTTTTCCTCCCCCCAGGATCTTGTTCCCACTTCCTACTCAGATACTAAGATATATTGTAATGACCTTGCATGAATCACACTGACGTCATGCAGGCTAGTCCGTGGAATAATTATGAAAATACTGTTCAATTTCTGTCTCCAGGGGCTCTCTAAAAGTCCCTTAAAATCTTTGCCACATCTTTACGCAGGCAGATAGTGGTAGGACAAGGGGGAATGGCTTCAAAATAAAAGTAGAGAAATTTAGATTAGATGTTAGGAAGAAATTCTTCCCTGTGAGGACAGTAAGACATTGGAGCAGGCTGACCAAAGAAGCTGTGGCTGCCCCATCCCTGGAAATGTTCAAGGCCAGGTTGGATGGGGCTTTAAGCAACCTGATCTAGTAGAAGGTGCCCCTGCCCACAGCTGGGGGCTTGGAACTTGATGTTCTTTAAGGTCTCTTCACTCCAACCCATTCTATGATTCTAAGATCTTTCCCCTCTCCAACTGGCTTCTGGAGTAAGTAAAAGGTCACAGCTTCAAAAAGAATGGAAACTGCTCAGGGTGAATTCGGGCACCTTTAATACAGAACATTTAAAATTGGCTTTGCCATTAAACTACTGTTTGGCCAGGTGAGATGTGGCCTTCAGCAAAGCAGGATACACTGAAACCACTGTAATCCTCTGTGCAGCAATTGCACTGCAGAGCAATTTCAGAAACTCCAAACTTTGCTGCTAGACAACAGCAGAGCATAGCCCAAGCCCAAGCCAAACCAATCCCTAGCAGAAACCTGGTGAACGCAGCAGCTCTACCAAGTACAGATCTGACCCTCGGGTACAGGTACAAGGTTAGAAATTGATAAGGTAATTGTCCAACATCAGAGCCTGCTGTAAAAGCAGTTGCAACAATTAAATGTTAACTTTTTATATTGAAGGACAGCAGGAAAAATACCTCACCCATCATCATCTCCTCCTGCCCTCCAGCTGGGTCGGTATCATCACACCCCGACTACCTTGTTATGTGCCAAATTCAGTGCACAGTGGAGAGAAAGGGCAACCAAAGATCTCAGACCTCATTTGTGAGCAGAAGGCTCTAAGCACTCAGGTTGCCTTATGGACATAGTACTTAATAAGCTACCCTGGAATGCTGCTCCATGTGTCCTTGGTTCAACACCCACTCCCTGCACTGCTGGGAAGTCCATTAGAGCAGCACAATTTACTGCAAGAAGGAATCTGCAGGAACTGTGGCCCTGGACACAAAAGAGCAGAAGAGACTTTAAAATACATCCTGCTCTGCTCCAAAGTCAGTGTTAAGCATTTTACATGGCTACTGGAGGTGTTCTTAAATATGATTTTTGTCCTGTGGTTTACAAAATGATAGCACAACTTAAGATGGAAGGGTCAGTTTAAGGCTGTTTGGTCCAACCTCCTGCTTAAAGCAGGGCCAATCTCCAAGACAGATCAGGTTGCTCAGGGCTTTGCCCAGTGGAGTCTGGAATACCTCCAAGGATGGAGATGCTACACCTTCTTTAGCCAGCCTGCTCCAGTATTAGACCACCTAATTTTGTTTTAAGCAACCGATTGAAATTTCCCTTGCTGCAGCTTGTGACTGTTGCCTCTTCTCCTCCTGCTGTGCTCCTCTGAGAAGAGTCTGCCCCTGCCAGACCCCTAGAAAACTCCCACGAGCCAGTCACCAACTTCACGCCATGATCACAACCATTCAAGACTTGTCCTCCAGTTAACTTTTCACCCACCTTACAATATACCACCTACCCAAAATCTAGAAATAACAGCCCCAATTTGCATTCAAGGATATTATGTGAGACCTGTCAAAAGCCTTGCTTAGGTCACAGTGACTGTCTCTGCTCTCTCCTTGTCTGGTCCAGTGTTCTTCTACCATGGACATTAATTTAATTCTCCAAACTCTGGCATTAGGAATGGAGCCAGGAAGACCTGAGAGCAGAGCTTTCTTGGATGTAGTGCCCGATACTCATGCACCGAGAGTATGTCCTTGTGAGAGAGTCTCTTGGGCAAAATCTGAGATTAGTCTGGGATTGATGAGCTCCTTGATTTCTAAGAACAGAACACCATCTAAAGAGACAAAACTACTGGTGTTTATATCTAAGGAAAGGCACTATTTATCTGCTGCCTTCTGAACAGAAATAAGCACTAAGGGACACAAACCTTTCAGCAAATCACTTGAGTATGGGGTAATGTGGTGAAAGCCCTGTATCACTTGGTCACATCTATACCATGGGAAACGTGGGCACTAAGGCATAAACATCCTTTATGTCTTTTATCTCCATCATGCCATTTCTTTGGCACTGCTAAGGTGCAACCCCTGTGGGACTCTAGGGGAAAGCAGGGCTAGGACAGAGTTGGAGAAATCAAAACAGGAAAAAAATGCATAACAGGCTCTTTAAAACAAAGTAGTCTATGGCTATGAATGACAGGGATGAGTTTAGGTGACATTACCTGATCTTTCATGAGTTTTGGATGCTCCACAATTTAACTGAAGGCTCCCCTACTCCTTTCAAGAGGAGATACCTTTTGGTTTCCAATGCTGTTTGCCACTTCTGCACACACCTCTGTATTTATGCATGCAAATGTACCCTAATAAGCCACCCTTTTCTACAGCAGATATTCCTTCTTTGTCACTTATAAACTTGCAACTACCTAAGTATTGATTCCTGACCAATTTCTCACTATTATACACAACAGTTGTGCTGCCTGTATTGCTTTTACCAACTGCCAAACTTTTCTCTGGAAAAAAAAGGATTTAGAGACACAAATAACAGTCACTGGCTGCAAAGTCTTAACTGTACCTAATATTTTCTTGTCTTTCTTTTTTTTTTGAACACGAACAAATGACTTCTTTCAGGCAGGGAGGTGATGCTGACTGCCTACTGTAAACTTTGATTCAACAAGTTTAACTGCATGCTCTGCCTCCAGCTAAATGGTGAGATTTTTTTCACAAGCTTCAGCATTCCAGATGTCAATGTTTGTGTTTCGACACACATTCTGACAGATGAAAGTTTAGTCACAGAAGAATAAACTTCTTAAATGGCTTTAGTTGTGTCATGAGCCACAAGATTTGCCACTAAAAAAGTTTCTCTTCTATAAAAATAATACCAGTAAAAATGCTGAGAAACAAACTGTTGGTTGCAATACAGTTCAACATCTCTTTCAGGGTTTTTTTTAAACTTAAAAGTGCTTTTCATTTGCAATGAAATTTTCATCCATCATACATCCCCCCGAAGTCATACAATCATTAAGGTTGGAAAAGACCTGCAAGATGGAGTCCAGCCATTAACCCAGCTGTGTTTACCACTAAACCACATCCCCAAGTGCCACATCCAAGCACTTTCTGAACATTCCCAGGGATGGTGATTTCACCACTTCCATGGGCAGCCTACTCCAATCCCTAACCATGCTTTAAGTGAATAATTTTTTTCCTAATACCCAATCTTAACCTTCTCTGGTGCAACCTGAGGCCATTTCCTCTTATCCTGTCACTTACTGTGGAGAAGAGACCAACACACACCTG
Organism: Ammospiza caudacuta; assembly: GCF_027887145.1. Taxonomy (NCBI): domain Eukaryota; kingdom Metazoa; phylum Chordata; class Aves; order Passeriformes; family Passerellidae; genus Ammospiza; species Ammospiza caudacuta. The sequence continues at coordinate 75,144,276 of NC_080595.1, forward strand.
GCTACGACCTCCTTCTAGGGAGCTGTAGATAAAGTCCCCCTGAGACTCCTTTTCTCCAAAATTTCAAAGTGACTTTGAAATAAGATCAGCCACACATATCACTGGAAAAAAAATCTTAACATTTTTTAAAAGAGGAAAGAAAAGTCCTTATTTTCCAATGTCTTTTTGTGTTAACTTTTTTTGTTACCCCCTCTAAAGAAAGCTATGGAGGAACATGGGTGTCTTGCTCTAGCAGTGATAACTGTGATGCAGAAATAGAAAATATCCAGCACTTCAGCAGAAATACCCTGGGATGTTTCTCTGAATGCCTTTCACACCTGTTCCATCAAATACTTTTCATCCCATTTAAAACAGAAAGCTTCCTTATAGCAGGTCGTGCTCCCTGCAGACAACCAACCAGTGGCTCTGCCCTCCCTCCACTCTTCCACAAAATGACCTGGAGCTAAAAATTCTCTTGTTTTCTCATGGAGGTGAGAAAACTTCAGAACATAACAAGTTCCTAAATACCTTTAAGCTAGCTTTGAAGTAATCAGTCCTTACTAAACCTGTCTGTTCTAAAAGGTAAAAGTGAAAGCTAACACCAGCTCTGCACCTATTGAACTACATAAATTCTTTTAATCTTAATGACTGTAAATACAAACTATACATTCCCATGCCATCCTCTTCTCCATCACCTCTTACACCTGTCTAAATGCTCTTCTTACCTTGATACACATCTCCTGAGCTCCTGTCTCCCTCCCTGTATTTAATAGCAGTGTCCATTGACCACCCATCACGCCAATATATCCATAGAAAATTTCAGAACATTAGACACATTGCTATTGCTTGAACACTTTGCTTGAGTACTTTCTTGCCACTCATCATCTCTTGGGTTTTTTTTGTGCATAAATCACATTTTCAGTTGGATCAAGGCACAACTGTCCCAAGAACTACTGAGACAACTGAGAATTCATGCCACAGACCAGGCTGTGTCTGTTCACTGGCACTGCTTAATGGCAAACATGCCACCTGCTCTCACTAAAGAAATACATTTACAAGTAGTCTCTACCCACAGGTTTTTGCCATGAAACTGGTTTTTTCTACCACAGATACTCAATTGCAGCATCACTGTCATTTTCAAAAATGTAAGCTCTCAAAATGTTATCTGCTGTTAAATTCTAAAAAAGGTCTAAAGTAATAGCTGTGTTTGTAGAAGTTCTTCTTCATTTATGGATTCTGAAAAAGGATGTCTAGACTTCCAGCTGCCTGAAGTGACAAAAACCAAAACCCTGAAACAAACAGATCTGTGAATTCTCATTAGAGCACCAAGAAGTGAAAGGACTGAGGTGTTGGCATATTTGAGGTCAGGGAAGGCACAAAGGAAACACCCCATGAGCACAAGGACTGTTCAGACTCTGCAGAAGAAGCCCAGGGCTGAAGAAGCTGAAAGAGTTTTAATATGAGCAGCTAAAGACTTCCTGCACTGAGCCTGGCTATGTCTTCCTAAGCTGGAAAGGCAGAAGGGCAGGCAGTTTATGCACTGTGCACCCAAAGACTAATTCAATGCCCCACATGCTTCCCCACAGCCATTTCAATGACTCCAAGGGAGCTATTTTGCCAAAAGTGTTATGAGAATATTTTTATTTCAATAAAATGGCTACCTTGTCAGAATTAATTCCAGCAGATGTTTCAGCAATTATAAAATCACTTAACTAATTATCTCAAATACCTTTTTGGCTATCTCTACTATGATAAACACCTCTAACTAAATTATGCTGAATAAACTGCAGTGGGATTGTACAAAACCTTGGCTTTGGGAGAAACAGGATGGAAGTTAGTGCTTGGCACTTAATGTCATCAGCATTATAACAATTCAGCTAAAGTATATATAATTTTGTTGCTGACCTTACATTATTATATAATTAAGGTAATTTAAGTAATTACTTGCTAAAAAGACTAATTTTGTTCATCAACGTAAAGACTCTCAAAGCACAGCAATATGAGGGAATTAGATTCCAATACAGCAATTTGGGAAGAATTAGAACCTCCAGTGAATAAAGTGAAATGGGAGTAAGCAGTAAAAGGGAAGAAAGGACAGTAAAAGTTCAGGAAACTTGGTTACTACTCTGTATTTTGACACAGACATCCCCTGAAACTCCCAAGCACTCTAAACATAGTAAAAATTTTCTTATCACATATAAAATATCCACCATGAGACTTGAAACTGTAAACTTAAATTTAATAAGGTGCTAAAACTCTCCCAAGCCAGACAAGCAAAAATATTTCCTTAGGGATGTCTATAATCAGGGTGATTCTGTGACTCTACTCAAGACAATTTTGTCTCTCCCCTTTAAAATATGATTATCCTAGAGGATGCCAACAAATTAACTCTTTAATTGAACACACTGAGAATGCAGCAACCTCAGTTATTTCAAGCCATAAGCTCATCCATAAAAATATCCCACCTAATTCCTTCACAACAATGTAATTGTAAACCACAGAGCTTTTCCTCTGAAGAAATGTCCTATTATAAATGATAATATAAATGATACAGTAGTGTCTTTTGCAAACTTAACAAGAATTAAGAGGATGTAAAAAGAATGCTACATTTGAGAAACTTCAAGTGAAGCCTTTTGGATTAATGTCAATTCATTACCTCTTTTAGAGGTGACAACCGCCTTGTTTACCTGTGTTCAGACTCTTTTCAAACTTTTTTCTATCTTTCAACTTTGTATTAAAAAAATCCTGTAACAGAAAATAATATATCCAGCTTTAAACTTTGCTTGTGGTTTAACCTTGATGCTGTTTTGAACTGGATGATGGCAGGTACCTGCTTTTATGACAGGAGGAAGATTCTGTTACAAGTAATCAGTATTTTGTTTGTTTAATAACTAAGGGATTGCTTAAGTATATAACTGAGGAGTTAAATATTTGGCAGGGCTATGAAACATGTTAATTAAAATTTTAAGTTACATGAATCCTACAGAAGGATTTAATAGAAGAAGCTACACTTGAAGAGGCTATTTTAGTACTTCAATCAAGCATGCCATGCTAATAATATAAAGTTTCAAAGTACTTTATCTATAAAGCCAGGAGAGTTTGATATACACAATCTATATTTTCTAATGCAAGTGAGAGAACTTTCAAACACTCTTAAGAACGTCAAGCATAAGAATTTATGGGACTGCAATGATATTGCAAAGGATACAGTTTTTCAAAACAAAATTTCAAAGGCATTACAGAACCTGGTGAATTAGGAATGGCAACTACTGTCCAGTTCAAATACATCACTGCACACAGAGAAACTCACCACTGATCATATTTTTAAGATAGAAGAGGAAAAAGGAGGATCTCAAACAGCCCCCAAAGTATCCAGCTGCATTTTTGAAAACAAGCTGCACCTGGACTTAGACCTGAAGAAATGATAGCACTTGTAGAGTTTTACCTGTAATTGATACTGGTTTTAGTTGAGCATTAAAATGTTGTTGTAACTTGAGTTTTTTTAAAGGCTTCTTGCATTAACCCCCAAACAGCCAGACAACGAGAGCCAACAAGGGTAAGACAGAGTCTATGTGAGATCTAACTTGAATTCAAGATGCTTGATTTTCATTAAACTTTCTGTCTCAAGTAATTACTTAAACAAACTGGAAGTTAAATGATATTGAGGTTTTAAGTGAAAACTTTCAGAGTTGCTTCATCAGGTCACAGAATTAAAGCTTTCCTCTCATTACAAAGCTTCCTGTTTCTCACAAACATTTTCAGTTTTGCTAGGTCAGAAAAAAGACCTTTTTAAATAGACTTGTCATTAGAACTAACTGGGTTATCTATGATAATTATCTGTGCTCCACTTTAGGATTTAATAGCACTTTCCTCCACAATAAACACAGGTATGATTTGCGTGGGTGATGCAGTTCGCATCTTTCTGGGGGAATAACGGAACAAATGACAAGTTTTATTGCTTTTTTTTTGACACCTTTTTATATGAAGAAAGAAAAAAACCCATAGATTTGTGATTAATAGCTTTGTTTGACTACTTCTGTCAGGTTTTCCTCCAGGGCATAATAAGAATCTTTACAGTATGACACTAAAAGGACTGGCATGTCCCCAAAATTGCATTGCATAAACAATCACATGTAATTCAGCTCATGGCTTCCTCAGAGGCTTCCTCAAAGGCTACATTATTTGGTTTCTGACTCTAAAATATCTTCTCTGTCATGTCTTCCAACACTAAAAATGATAAGAGGAGACTTTATCAAAGCTACCTTACAATGGGAAAAGCCTTTTAATTCTTTAACATAGGGGACAATGACTGAAGGGATCCATTTGTTGGGAGCTGCAGAATGGTACATTCAGAGGGGAAATAAGATGAAGATTTTGCAATTAGCTAACCCCTGGAACATACTGTCAAGGGACAAAGAGAACCGTCCATCATGAATTAGACTCAGAATGAAGGATATTTTCAGGCCATGATCTTTGTCCATCATTAAGTATGGGATCTGTTCCAGGACCACTGGATCAAACTATTGCCTTTCAGAAGGCCACAGACATCACCTGCGGCCCCAAACTCTACAAATATATGGAAGAACTAAATCTCTTATATTTTGGCTGAACTGGTTATGAGGAAACAAAATGTGTCATAGACGGCAGAAACAGTCAATAGTAAAAGGAAAACAGCAGACTACTAACAAACACCATTGCCTGGCATGGAAAAAGATCATCTCTAAGTGCTTTTTATTGGAAAAATGGTGGATAAGTTTGGCTTTGGGCTAATAAAATACGGTGCAAAGTGACAGGTGTGAGGAGTAAAAAGTCTGGAGAGCTTAAAGCAAAGGAATACTGAGGAATTAACTTCTGATGTGGAAATACTACCTTTTCCTTTGACCTCCAAATATCTTTTAGCAATTTTAACATTTATGTGAAACAGAACTTTGGTTATTTGTCTTTATTGTCTTCTTGTGAAGCAGTGTTGCTCAAATATTTCCTTGTGTATCAGTGTCATCACCCAAAGAACATCCAAAGATCCTGTCTGAAAGATTCAGTCCTTTCATGCACAACTGAAGGACTGAAATGGTTTGAGAAGTACAACCAGGTCTTATGGCTCTGAGCTCCATGTCAGCCATCTACAAACATTTGTGTCCCAGTAAATGATAGGCAGCATTAAAGAGAAAACGAGAAAAATTGTGTAAAACTCATGCAGTCCAGGTTTTCAATGTGAGCATTAATGTGCTCATCATTCTTCAGAATTGAGCCACTTCTCAAGGAAGTTCAAAAATAAAATATAGCAAGCAGGATGAAATATTTTCAGTCATGAAATATTTCCACTGCATCTTACAACCAGAGAATCCACTGGTTGAAAAATGTATTTCAAGGAGTAAAATAAAATAATATGACAATGTGAGAAAATGATTGTTGTAAAGTGTTTACTCCCATCCCTGAGCATGCAGGCTCCTGCTGTCCTTGGTGGGGATAAATTTGACAACCACTCTAGCAAGTAACGTGAACAAAAGGTGTAAAGGTGTATCATATCCACCAGTGTGAAAAAACTGTCTTCACGACCCACAGCCACAATGTCTGCTGATGCTGATTTTTTCAGCTAATTCTGTATTCTCCAATTGACACTCAACTTGTTTTTTTCTGGAACTATTAGCATCCTCTCTACAGCTTCAAGGCTATTTCCTGAAACTGTCCTTTTTATAATATTAGTCTAGGAAGACTGGCACGAAATAAAACCCTGACAAGAAATCAAAGAGTAAGTTATTTCTAAAGGAATTTCCCTGGAGAATCAGGTCAAAAGCCTACTTCCAGCCTTGAACACTTGGAAGACATGAAAGCAAGCTTTGTTTTAGAAGCTCAGATGTCTACACACAAAGATGATAATTGTTTTCTCTTTTTTTCTGTTTATTGCTTTTGAAGAAATTCAGTTCGAGACCTGGGATGCATCAAAGGAAAATGTGTATTTGGATGAGCTTTGTTTGATGGCAGGAGCTTTCCTTGTTAAGTCATCAAAACAGCCTGGAGTGAGAAGGTAGCAGAAGCTCTTCTGGAAAAAGAGTACCAAGCATCACTGAGGACAATCACGGGCACAGAAACTCGACTGCTTTTATGTTCTCTCCTTTTATGTGCACACAATTAGGGAGCTGGATGTCACACGTGTGATGAGCCAAGGCATCTGATCCAAAACTCATCAAGTCAATATAAGCAAGCCCTTTGACTTCGGATGATCTTGGGATGAGCCCTCAAGGATTTTACGAGTCAGAGATTTTCAGACTTCATTTGGATAACCTTCCAGGTGGGGGTGGTAGAGGGTCGTTTCAAAAGCAGACCTGAGCTCTGCGTATTGGTTGTGACTTGATCAGTCAGGGATGGCTTTTTTTGCATTCATTATTGCAGTGCAAAGCCCTTTATGGGAATACCAGCATGTACTCACCAAACAAAATTCTTATTGCAACAGTCTAGAACACTGATAATGTGTTTCTGTGTTACAACAGACTCTCATGGCTTTTGTTCCATTACAGCCTATGGATATTGCCTATGGAGTGAACAGGGACATGCTGCCTATGACCTCACTGCCATTATTCAGAAGGATTGGGTTATTTCCCGATCCTCTTTAGTCTTATGTGCCTTGTGCATTAAAACAAACAAAAATCAAACCAACCAAACAAACAACCCCCCCCCAACTGAATAATCCAAACCACTAACTCACAGTTGCACAGAACATTTCTCTCTGCTGCAATCAAACCTAAGCCAGTTCAGCTTGCACCAGCAGTCCATTTCAGGGACATGTAATGAAAATGCAAAGGTGTCCTTCAGATTGCGCAGACAGAAGGCCCAGGCTGGAGGTGCCTTTCCCATGAAGGCATGGTGTCACCGAGCTCTGTGTTTCATGCAACATTCTTATTTTTATTATTTTGTTTTTGCTTTTGAGAGATAATCTCCATTATCACATCAATTCCTGTTCAACACTTTTTAATGCATGTATTATTTATCTTCAGAAGATCCTTTACGCTCTTGTGTGAATTCCAATTGTTATGGCTGGTTTTAATTTCCTTTAAGGCCCTTGGCCACTTTTTCTGTTGCAGTATGGCTGGTTCCACTTAATAGAAGCTTTGTTATGCAGATACATGAAGCTTCTGTGCCCCACCTTTGAACTTCTGACTAAACTGCACCACTTCATCTGATATATTTTATTCAGTCAAACACAAAGGAGATGACAGAGCCTAAAGCATGGGCAAAGTCATGCTTAACTCTAGCATGTACAAAAAAAAGAATTTAATTTGGGATAGGTGTCAAGCAATTTAATTTTTAATTTATTTTTCCTTTTGTCTGATTCGGATGCGGATCTGTATTGGTGGTGATGTATATACATCTATCATGTGGCTGTTCATCTGGCCCAATTAAATCTTGTTATATCCAAAAATCTTCATCAGAGGCACACTGTAAATAACAAAATTCTATAGCAAAGCAAGATGCTTCTCAAACTCAAGTCAGTCTCAGAGGATTTGATCTCAAGACTGCTTCTGACGAATACTGATTTCTGAACATTAGATATTCAAGCAAATGGTACTGTTTGACAATACCAGTAGTAATTTCAAGTGTTTTCTCCTGTGTAATTTTTTTTCACAGTTTATCATATCAAAACAGTTTGAAGAGAGAAAATAGCCATGACTTTTCCATTTAACCAAACCCTTGTTTTCTCTCATTTATTTGTTGCCTCTAATCATGACACAATGAAGTCAAGTATTTGGGTAAAGGCCCTTCCTTTCATTGTGTGTAACATCATTAGGGACTGTGTGATTTGGATTTCCATGTCTGAATAGAAATAATTAGAAAATATGATTTACACTTTTTATTTTGTCTGGGAAAGCTATTGGGATAAATTTTCCCTTGCTCTGTGTGTGGTGAGAAAAATTAAATTGGGTAAAGGGCTCAAAGGCAGTTTAGAAAGCTGTATCTAAACTTTCATTTAGCTCCAATCCCTCTGCCATGGGCAGGGACACTTTCCACTAAACCAGGCTGCTCGAAGTTCCATCCAACCTAGCCTCAAATGCTCCCAGGGATGGGGCACCCACAGCCTCTCTGGACACTAAGGACAGGGGTGAACCAGATAAAGAGGGTTATATTTGCTCAGGTTTTAAAAGTTACAGGATTTGAAACACAGAGCTTTTACAGCCACATGCCTGCCTATGCATGAGGAACCAGTCAGAAGGCAGATATAATGCTGTGAAGCATCTACTCCTTATCTAAACATGTGCAAGTTTAGAGCATTAATGTTCTCCAAATTGACATCTAAAATATTTTCATAGGTGCCCCAAACCAGACAACTGAATATACTTTGTTCCCCAGCAGAGGCCAAATTTAATTCAGTGTATTCTTGGTGATCTTTGACCACCACAGTCACCTTGCACCAGAGCAGAACAAGAAAAAAAAATCATGCCTCAAATCCCTGAGATTTCATCAGAAGGAAAAAGATCACAGCACTACTGAGAGCAACTTAAGTGTCGAAGTCAGGTAGAAAAGATCGCTCTTTGGGAGCCTTCAAAGCAACTGTTTCTTCCCAGTGGCTTTATAAGGAATTTATGCACTTGCTTTACAGGGACATCTTCACCAGAACATAAAATTTAGGTGCAAATTAGGCATCTACATTCCTTCATATGATGCGTCGTTACTGGCTTGGCATAGAGATTTGCAAGAGATTGAATAAAAGAGCCTGAAGGATGTACAAAATACATGCATATAAAAATACACAGATAATGAATGTTACAGCTATATGCACTGACTCCTAAGACAAAACTGACTGCAGCAAAAATGCTCACAGCAGCCAGAAATAGGAACACTCAGATTTGGAGTCAGGCTGGACATATCTCTCTGCATGCTGCACATGAGGGTGGGGGGCACCAAACCCCTTCACAATACTGTCTGATATTTGTTCAGTCCAGATAAAAGAAAGGGTTTGAAGCTTGGGATTCTGCCCTTCTCTCTCATGCTCAACCCCAACGCTGCTGATTTTATAAGATATCCAAAGACAGATACCGGAGAATGGAGGGAGGAACTTGCCTCAAGGCTACTGAAATGTTCTTGGTAATAGGTTAAAAATGTGAAACATTTAAAGTGTCTGATGTTCCTTTTGATATTCTCCAGGCAATTTCCTAAATCAGCTTCAAATTTTAGTCATTTTCGGCTTTAGAACAAGCAGCAACACAAATGATTAAAAGAAACAACAACAAAAAATTAACACACACCCAGATGGTAACTATTATCTGAGCCAGAAAATAGAGACAAATACATCCACTTAGGGCAAACTAACATATTGTATTATATCACTATGATGTACTGTAATGGGATATGATTTACATTAAAACTTGTGAATTAGAGATTTAACTTATGGCCTTTCTCCACAAATTACAACAACAAACAAGAGCGGGAAAATCAGCTCTAATAACAGTATGCATCCCATCACAATTTGATGGATTATTTCTAGACCAAAGCCATGGATAAAATATTCAAAAGTGCAATTTTGTAACAGTATTCCAGAAATATGATTTTAGTGAAAATCCTGATTCCCTGCAGTCAGTAAAGGTTTTATGGCAATCTTCCCAAGAATTGGGGTGTTTTACGTGAGAATTTGACAACAAAACACTCCAGAAGAGTTAGGCAGATGGTGTGACCATGGCTTATTATGTTAAATGTAAAGGTCTCAGTTGTGCTCCCTCCATCTGTTTGCTCATCCACCTCTTGTGTGGTATCATAACATCCTAAGATACTGATTTCAGGGACTATCTTCTAGCTCAGTGTGCTGAAACCCCCAGCACAAAAGGAGACAGTGCTTTGGGCTTCTCTTTGTTAATGCAGCTGAGCTAAACAGATAAACAACTTGACAGGGATGAGTTTGCCAGATTTATTCTCTGTAGCAAATTGTAGTTCTAATTGCATAAGGTTCTCTTCCCTGCGTGCTGTCATCTGGTTTGTGATGTGGTGCACCTCTTAAGCACTGCAAAATCCCCCTCTGAGACAGCTGCATTTTGTGATGGATACTACACAAACATACACATAAACACAACACGTTTCAGTTCCCTAATTTATAGAACTGCTTCTTACAAAGAACCTAGGACTGAAAGTTACTCTGAGAGGGAGAATGACATGGTAAGTGGATTCCAATGATTTGAAGTTTTTTTTCTCCCTAAATGACTTGCCAGAGCCAAGCTCATCTGTATGCACCAATATTCTCTAAATAATAAAAAAAGGGGATAATGTTTCCTCTTCTGACGGATGTGCACTCAACTTTATCCACACTGTGCTTTAGCAGCTCTGAGAGAATGTAAAATAGCAATCTAATATCCTGCTTAAATTTGCTAGAAACAGTCACCGAGATCACGGAAGGCAACTTGTCCCTGCTGAATGTGTGCCTGCCTGAAAGCTTGAGACTGGGAGGGGAATAATGAGCATCCACCTCAGTTAAAACGGCTCTTTTCCTTCCTGATCTGTTGCAAAGAGGGGGGAAAAACCAAAGAATTTATTTGGATGGTAACTGGGAAGCAATTACAACTGCAGCACCTCCAGCAGTACTGAACCAATGCTACTCCAGCTCCTTGGGTACCAGGGTGATGCTGGATCCTCAGCCACACAGTGAGCCACAAAGGGCATTTATCCTGCTGCACCTCCCTGTTTTTGTTACAAGCTGCTGTGATTAAGGCTTGGATGGTGTCCTGACTTGTACCACAATCACAGCTCTGTTTACAGCATGGACTGACCTTTGCTTACTGACTGTAGAAACATGAATGATGTATCTCTAAATGTTAGGCCTTCAAAATAAGAAAGATAAAAAAGGAAAAAGGAAAAAAGAAAAAAGGATATAGCTGCTTGTGTCTCCTTGGCTTTGGGAGAGATTCTCCCATCAGTTAGTCATTCCTGAAATGATGATGGTAAAGAAAAGACATGTGCAGAGAAGGGTGAACAACATCCCATTTGGGATGGGTGTATCAGATAGCCAGGCTGGTAAGACTGCTCTGCTTGGGAAAACAGCTGAGATAGCTTTCATTTCTTTGAAATTCGTGCTCACTGCCAAAGGAAAATAAGGGCAACAACAATGAAACAGAGATAACAGTATTATAAGAACTATGCCAGCAATGAAATGACAGAGGAAACAGTAACTGGAAGAAGAACATGTCAAGGAGAGGTGGCAGATCATGTCACTGTGGTTTATTCTGTGGCAAAAGAGAGATCAAGTTTTGCAATGCTCAGGGTCAGGCAGTAATGAGGTAGGAAGCAAAGCCACAGAAGTGACTTACAAGCAGGAGGTTACACTCTCCTGTGAAAACTGGAACTTCTCACAAATTTCATAGTGCCAAATCCATTTTTAGCAATTACCCTGCAGACTAATTTCTCCCTCATTTGCAACTGCCTAATGTGCTTTTAGCAACTGCAGCTATGCACAAGTTAAAATAGAGAAGGCAGAGATTGTTCTTGCTAACATTTTTAGAGTTCTGTCCTTTTTGGATGAGATGAATCATAATGTTTACTATGGTCTTTCATTTTAGTCCCCTGTCTTATACTCCAGCTGGAAGTGGGTAGGATAACCAGCACTCTGGCCCAGTTAACTCACAGTTGGTGTTAAGAGAGGCATAGCACCTGAAACAGGATGGAAAACACACGTAGGAAGGCAGAGAGACATGCCATGGGGATTGCTCCTTTGATGTTATGCTCAGAGGGACAAACTCCTGCTCAGCAGGGTGATGGAGACCCACCAGCTCTGCTGCTGTGGCTCCTGCCAACCCCAGTGTGAGTGTGGACCCTGCCAACCTCCCCAGGGCAACAACCTCACCCCTGCTACAAGATACTGAAAGGACAAAACTCATGTAACATTTGGCTCTCACACAGTCTCAATGGCAAGCTTGTGCCTTTCCCCCACAAACTGAGCAATATCTGTCAGGAGAGCAAGGAGTAGAGTGTCATGACAAAGCTTTGTCACAGAGCTGAACTGCCAGCTACACGTGTGGAGAAAGCATGAGTGCCAAAGTGTTAAAAAAAAGCAAACAGAAAGCAAAATGATATGAAAAAGAAAGAGTAATGGTAACAAGAGTTAAAAATATCTCATGTAACTGAGAATAGCAAGCAGGATTTAATGCATGCTACCCTTGTTGGTGCTGTATAAATGTCTTGTTCTGTTCCATTCTGGTGCTATTCCAGGGTCAAGTATATTCAGTGTCCTTTATAATCAAGCTGTCAATATACAGTCTTGATGTTATACATTGATTTTGTGCCACAAGAAAGAGGAAGTTATCCCTTTGTGTGCAGCACTGTCACAGTGACTTAATATTTCTTAGCCTACAGTATTCAGTATTACCACCAAGACCAAGGTATCTGCCTGGCCCCACACATTTTGCCGGCAGTTTATACACATGTATGTTCATCACAAACATGTTGACCATGTAATGTAGCAATTTATTTAAAAGCAATGGGAAATCTGTGAGGTTCCAATTTTTACCAATAAACTAGTTATACAAACTTCTGTGAACTATAGGGAAAGGGGAAAGAAAATGCTCCTGTAATCCTCTTAAGGAAGATATAAAAATGTAGCACTTAAATAAAAAACTGTGCACAGAATAAATGAGAATAACAATAATATTTAGCACTTACATGGCTCTGTCTCTCTTCATTACTCCAAAACTTCCCAAGAGAGATCAGACTGAGCCTCAGAGAGGCTACATAAAGTGAAGAGTTGTATGACTTGCCAAACCCAACTTATAACACAGCCAAGAAAATTTGCACTTTCAGTCCCATTTCTTAACATTAAGCAGGTTGTTTTCTTGCCAATTTCCCCATGTCTTTTTAACAATGAGCAGGGATGATGCAAAGGCTCTTCCACCTGAACTCCCAGCTACCTAAACAGAAATTAAAGCTTGTAATGCTTTTTCTATTTAAATGTTAGAAAAAACAGATGTTGCCAAAGCAATTCTAAAAGCACAAAAATTCCATCATAATTGTCAGGCATGTTTCATTACTTTATATCCAGACAGTATTTGTCATGAAATAGGTTACAAGTTAAGGAAGATGAATTCAGCAGGAATGGAGGTGCAGGGCTGAGCTTGCACAGTGCCAACACTCTCCCATTACAGACTGATATTGATATGAGCCCAGCCTGAGAGGTGTTATCAGAAAATGGAACAAGTAGAAAGCCAGAAGGAGCTCAACTGGACACCTCAAAGGTGGTACCCACAAACACAGCGTGACCCTGGTGTACACATCTCATCATCACTGAATCATACAATGGTTTGGGTTGGAAGGAACCCTACAGATCATCTACTCCAACACTCCTGCCATGGGCAGAGACACCTTCCACTAGACCAGGTTGCTCAAAGCCTCATCCATCCTAGCCTTAAAAAACATCTACAGGGAGGGGACATCCACAACCTCCCTGGGAAGCCTGTGCCATTTCCTCACCACCCTTAAAGTGTTTCTTCCTTCATATAATCTAACCCTACCGTCCTACAGTTGAAAGCTGTTTGCCAGTGTCCTGCCTCCATAAGTTTTTACAAGTCTCCTGAGAAGACAATTCAAGACCTTGCCAAGGAGCCCAATTCAGTTCTTAGCTGTATTTGTCACCACACTTTCCTACCATCTGACCTAAAGCTCCTATTTCAGGTATCACTTCCCAGCCCCCAAATTCCCTTTTTATGTTTGTGCATTTTGTTGGGGTTTTTTTCCCCTCCTACTTCCACATCTGTTTACAGAATTGCCTTGCACTGATAAACCAAACAGTCAACAGAAAGTCACCTCTGTACTCTCCAAGCCTTCCTCTCCTCCCCCGGAGGTGATCATCCACATGTGAATGCCCCTGAGACAAGCAGGGAACAGCCAAGCCTTGGGGCCAGCCCAAGCCTTGGGGTTGTCTTGGGCTGCCCTCTCAGCTTGACCACTCCTCCTTGTTTTACTTGAGAAGATGTTACATGTGTCCATATCACCGACCTTATTGCCTTATTCCCAACAAACCACCTTCACCCTTTCCTTCTCACTTATCAGAGGGTGCCCAACACCCTGCAACATGCAAGCAGAATTAGTTGGTCTTTTACTTTGTCAATAAACCCCAATGAATAATGTTTAAGTTACTCTCAGTGAAAGGCTTCTCACTAAACAACATATTTGCTTCTCTCTCTCTTTTTTTTTTTTTTTTTTTTTTGTGTGTGTGTGTGATAACCTGAAAGGTTTTAAGTTCCCAGCCCCAAATCCTTACGGAGCTGGCTGACTCACAGTCTTCTTCCAACAGGATCCTGTAGGTCTCTGGATATTTGTCATAGGTGGTTCCCATTCCCAAAATAGACAGGGAAACCCTTTGAACAAGATCCACAGAAGAGTAAGATCCATCTACCTGAATAAGGTCCAGCTGAACTGTTTCCAGTGATTACAAGATATGTCAGAGACATTTAGTGGCCAGTGTAACTTGGCTTGCAGATAAATTTTGAGGTCTACTTTTCAAACAGGAATAGTTCAGATGATGGATTTTTAGCATTTTCATGAATTATGAGAACTACCATAAAAAAGAAAAGTTGGGAGTACATGTGTATATATTTCATAAAACAGGACCACACACTGGTAGCCTGGGATATGTGACTTCTTCAACTACCAACTATTGACATGAAAGATGAGCTGCTTTTCACTGGGGCTCTTCTATTCAGAGCATGAAGATGTTGGTCCCCAGGTGCCAAGTTCCCCATCCCATCCTCCCTCAGCATATTTCTCCTGCACCTTTTTGACTGAAGATGAAGTTTTCATCACCTTTAGATTAGGCATCATGAATTGCAAGTGATCACCATGCATGCTGAGTGGCACATTAAAACTACTTTTTAATGTCTCACTATTAAACTTGCTTTCAATATCAAACAAAACATTAAAGATCCATTATTTCTCCATACCAGCTAAAGACTTTTTAATGAGATTAATTACAAGAGAAGAGAACGTATTTTTCAGATCAGTTTAATAACACATCTAACGTTTAGTAACTTTAAATATCATCTATTAGATCTGATGTTATTTGAAAAATGCCTGCGAATATTTATAGTATTTCAAAGGTGTGAGACTAAACACACCCTAAACCTGCCCAAAATAAACCTTCTGATTTTTTTTTATGAGCCTAATAGAGCTGTACAGCCAGGAAATTATTTGATTTTCCAGAAACACATAAATAAAATGTCCACCACGATCTGTACATAAAATCTGAGATAAGGGAGAAGTCATCAGCATTCATCCCTTTTGTTCTGCTCACAGAAAAACACAATTTTAAAATAGCTTTGTAGGATGATGGCTCTACCACAATGGTGACAGGCTTCCTGCATAAATGACCAAATAGCAGTTAAGGGGCTGTGAAGAAAGAAATGTATGTGAAGAGTGAAATTTAGAAACACTATATGCAGGCAGCAAAGAAAGAGTATTTATGAGTTTATTTCTTAATCTCATTTTAGGCAAGGAGAAAAGAGACCAAAGAGAGGAAATGATGCTTCATTTGCTCACTGGATCTCCTTGAGGATACCACAGACTTGTCTAAAAAAGATCAGCAGAGATCACCTATTTGGATTTCTAACCTCCCCTCATCTTTCTTTCTTGCTAAAGGTCAATGACTGAGTGAAAAGGAAAATTGACATACTTCTATAAAAACCCAAAGTCAAATATAAAGGGCAGTCTCAAGTGAACCACAGGATCACAGAATGGTTTGGCCTGGAAGGAAGAGACCTTCAAGATCATCTTGTTCCAATCTCTCTGCCATAAGCAGGAACACCTTCCACTATCCCAGGCTGCTCAAAGCCACATCCAACCTGGCCTTGGACACTTCCAGGGATGGTGCATCCACAGCTTCTCTGGGCAACCTGTTCAGGTGTCTGATCACCCTCATAGTGAAGAAGGTACTCCAGCCCTTGGACCATCTTTGTGACCTCCTCTGGACTCACCCCAAAATGTTTCACATCCATTCTTCATTCAGCCTAAATCTGTGCTTAGGACTTCCCTGATGTATGTGAAAGATATTTTTCCAGCCAGAAAAAGCTGCTGCAGAACAAGCAGAAGCACCAAGACTTATTTTTACTGCTATTTTTATTATTAGAACAATCTGTATCTGCATGAAGAGTTCTAACTTTGCCAGAGATGATAAATGAGAGAAAAGGAAATTATTAATGCATAAGGACTAGGATAAATCAAACATCTGAGCACAGGGAACTTTATGCAAAGCAGCAGAGGACTCTGCTACAGTTCCTGGGAAAAAAAGAAAGTAGCCTACTTCCTACCTGCCCAACTAACAGAAAATGTGGCAAATCTGTTCTCATCAAGATTCAGAGCTGCAATGCAAGTTGGAGATGGATGGCAATGGTTAAATGCAGTAAGAACATGGAAAGCCCCAGTTTGGATTCGTCTATACAGTCAACTAGGCACCCATCCTTGAACACGAAAGAACAGCAGAGATCTTTGTGGGAGGCTTGGCTTCAGACCTTGTGACACAGCCAAACGTGATGGGTCCACCAGGCTCCCTGGTACCAAACCTGAGGCATGGATATGTATTTCTCTGCACATGCAACTGCCTTTCCTACTTATTTCAGAAAAAACCCATCATATTCAGGACACTTCTAACAGACCTTTGGTATTAGCCAGCAGGAAAAAAAAAAAAGGCAGCAACCAAACATGTCTCCTCACAGCTTCACAGTTTCACAACTGAGGTTTTCCCCTTTCCAAATCACACAGTACTGCAAAACTTGCAATCAAATCACAAGAACTGGCAAACTTGAAGATATTTACAACATTACAGATTAAACTGTATCTCAGAGACTTGAATATCTGGGAGAGACATGTATTCTACAGCCTAAGGACATGGAGGTGACCTTACTTTAAGAGAAAGGACAATGCCACAGTTGATAGATCCCTAAATTAAAATCTAGTCCAGAAAATATATTTTTCTAATGGCCATCTGATTCTGATAAAATCTATCAGTCTGCCAAAGCAAGGGCTTCAAGATTATTGGATTATTGAAGTGTCAACTACAATTCATGCCCAAGATACTTTGCTGGCCTTCTCTCATGTCACACGCTGCCAAGACTCTATGTCACCCATTCTTTGGGGTCTCCCAGTTTATTCTGATTGAAGTCAGGTCTTCTCACTCAAAGGACTCTGATGGCAGGGCCCCATCCCAGACCATGCTTCCCAGCTTCTTGCTGCTTTCTTCTTCAAAAAATCAGCATAAAATCAAGCCAGGTGGGCTATTCTTGACTATTTTAATTTTCTTTTTTCCTTAATGCCTGACTGCTCTGTTCTGGGGAGTTGCAAGAACATCTGCTACAGGAGCAGACTTGTATTAATTTCTGCTTTCTGCTGTATGATGCCACGTATATGTACAGGATGTTTTATGTGTTTGCTGCACAGCAGAGCTGATGTGAAATGGGAGAGATTAAAGGAAAACAACTTCGATATAGTCCTCTTGAGAGGAAGGAAACAGTGGGAGCCTTGCTGCAGCCCAGCTCTGAGGCAGATGCAAATCAAGACCTCCACTTTCCAGGAAGAAGTCCAAACTCCCCTGTGGCTGCAATTCACTTTGTGGAGTCTGTTGGATGGAAATACCTGCACTATTCATCAGGAGGGAGAATATGAAGGTGTGAGTAATGTCATGGTGGGGATGTCCCCCTTGCTGTCTGAGCACCCAGACCCGTGGCTGGGGCAGGATGAGGTGCAGAGTGGGTGCACAAGGCTGGCTGCTCACAGGGGGATGGACCCAGGCTCTACCAGGCAGGAAAGGGATGGCAACCCTGGTCAGTGCCACCCTGGGTGCAGAACTGAGTTACCAGGTGAAAGGGCAGCCATGCACTTCTCCCTCTTTGTGAAGTCTGCCTTTCTCTCCCCACTTTTCAAGAAAAGGAAGCCTTTTCTTGAGTGCATTGGATTCCTTTGTTTGACAGTAAAACCTCATTCTCCTTGTACTTTCTTTTTCCTCTTTATTTTGCAGCCCTTGTGCTGATCAGAAGAAATAGGCCCAGTGCTGTTTAGTCATCTAGGAGCATTTAACTGGTGTTGGTGATGATATTTTTCAATTTGGCAGTCTACCAGATGGATCAGTTATTTGCCAAGCCCTAATTTTAAAGCCATCCACTGTACAAATTGCAGGTCAGGACAGTAAGGGTTTGTTTTGCAATCAGCTTCTGGGCAAGAGCAGGATTCCTCAATATTACAATACTCTAGTGGCTCTTGAGCAGAGAAGCAGCTGTGATGTGCAGACACACTCATGAGCACAAACAAACCCAAAACTCTCAGGTGGTGCTGTTGGTTGGTCACCTCACAGATTAGTTGCTGTTATAAGTAGGCAATGTCCCTTGGAGACAGCAATTTTTCATGTATTTAAATATCCTGCTTGTTCAAGAACATCAGGGACAACAGGCAGAAAAGCAGGATGGTGAAATAGGCCTGTGGGCACCTCTAGCAACACAGTGCTGCTACTGTAAATTTACAATATCCCTTCTTTCAAGCCCCCTCAGAGCCCTGTTTGCTTCCACACACACCTGCCCTGAAAGTGCCAACAGTGCTGTATCAAAAGCAGCAGACTCACGGACAGAGCAGGGCTGTCTGGTTCCACTGCAGCTCACGCTCTTCTGGTACTGCCTGGATGTCTTCCACAATGCCACTCCCTTAACTGCAACAGCTACCTAAAGTACCCCATTTTGCTTTATTTTACTCCCAGTGGGCAAAACCCCCCAGGATGCTTCATGCAACTCAGTGGAAAAGAAACAGCAGGGATCCAGGTGGGAGGGGAGGAGGAGGCAAACAGCACCTGACCAAAGTTCCACCTCACTGCTCAGTGCCCTGCTACTGCCAGGGGTTTGGGCATGTCAGAGGCGAGCATGGCAAGAAAGCTGGGGGGAAACAGCCACATGGAGCTTACTCAGTTTAGCCCTGCTTGGCCCAGCTGTGTGTCAGAGCACTACAAGTCCTTTCTTTCCTTCTGGGGATAGTGTAAGATCCCCTACACCTATGGTGGATTCAGCTGACATGAAATGCATCAGCCTTCTGCTCCTCACTTCACCCTCCATCTCACCCAGTCTCCAGGCTTAGAAAAAGGAAGTGGTATTGGAGACCACGGTGCCTTCTTCATCAAAAGAAATTCCAGCCTTTCCAGGAAGATTCTCCACAGGGAATCTGTGGTTGATTTTTAGCCTGATTTTGTGCAAGGTGAGCTCTCACACACTGAAGAATGCAATTGCAAAAGCTTAATGGAAGCACAGCAAAAACATAATTTAAAATGCAGAGAAGAAAGCAAGGAGAGACAGTCTTCAACTGTGAAAAGTTTGGAGTTATTTTGAAATTTTACTATAGGATGCAGCAGACAAATCTGGTGCTATTATTTATTGAGAAGTGTCCCATGTGCACAGTAGGGCTTTGCAAACAAATGAGACAGTGTCTGCTCCAAGCCGAGACACAAACAGTTTGACATCTGAATACACCAGAGACAAGCTCTCTGTGAAGTGGTGTGGATATTTTCAGAGATCATTGCTGGAAGTCTTAAGGGAAATGGGGTGTTTGCAGGCAGAAGGCATTTTGTAGAGCAAGGCATTTCTCACTAATACATAATGCAAAGGAGTTTCAACTGTAAACAGGACACAAAATGGGCAGATAGCAGACATTTGGGGGAAAATGAAACATATTAGCACAAAATTGTTAACGGAGGGAAGTTAGGAAAGAAACTACTTAAAGGACATAAGAACAGAGGGCATAAATGAAAGAGACATTGGACAAGTCAGTGTGACATGACTGAAGTGGTGGCCGACAGTGACCATGGAGCTCAATTCAGGTCTGATGTCGCCCATGAAACAAGTGTCCCATGGGTGACACCACCCCAAGACCCTCATGGAGATAGGCTGGCAAGCTTTTCTATTTGTGAAGCTGTGAGTGCTATGGACAGGAACATGGGGCCCTGTCCCATTTAGAAACCATCTGAAGACCAGGATTTCATCAACATCATCTGTATATAGAAAAGGTACATGTGGAGAATCACTTGTGAGCCCCCCATCACCCCTTGGCCCACAGTGGATATGCCCAATCATGAAGCAATTTGATCATTTAGGGGTTAAAAACTCTACAGTGCAACAGTCTCTCTTGAGTCTGAGTTTGGCTTTTTCAAATTCCAACTGAGGAAGGTAAGAGCAAAGACATCACATGGCAATGCTACAGGGAGATTGAGACACGAGTCCTGATCCATGCAAGGATCTGGTTTTGCCAACTACTTGCAGTGGAAGGAAATGCTATGTGAAGTCAGGCTGTTGCTTAAGGATGCAGAGGCCAGTGGTGTGATGAGCTGACAACTGCCAGAAATTGCTTATCAAATGCTTGGTGCCCAAGTCAGACCACCCATTTTTTTCTGAAAGAAACTATTTGAACAATTATTTCTTTCCAGCAAAGTCCTTGTCAACCTACTGAAAAGACACTCCCAGAGCTAGCTAGATTTTCCAGGCCCTGATGTGTGGGGAAGTGGGGACAGCCCCTGCCATCTACCACCACCTGCAGAGGACCCCCAATTCACAGGATGCACTATCAACAACCCGACTTCTTCAACCCCATAAAAATGAAAACCAAAGAACAGGAAAAGAGCACGGGAAATTTTTCTCTCCACAATGAACTCCCTTGGAGCTGGTCATTTTAGCTTCCATTTCAATTTGTCCAGTGTGTTTATTAGCCATAAAGCACACATATTCCTTTTGCTGGAGAAATGCAGCACAATTGGCTCATCAGGGTTTAGTGGAATGGCTGATGCTATTGAGTTGCCTCAATCTGCTTGCCTGAGAGGTGTGCTCAGGCTCTCCCAGCTTGCCTCATCATCTCCTGGGCTCTGAAGGTTGCAGCCATGGGTATGGAGCCTCAGCTTGAAGAGCTGCCTCTTTGCTATTAAGCAATCCATGAACTAAGGGTGGAAACACACAAAAACACACACCTCCAGCCATCAACCCAGCTCAGTGAGTTGTGTACTATAGGCTTTGCAAAAACCTGTTCTTTAGGATAAAAAAATCCCTTTCAATATTGCAGCAGCAAAGACTGAACATCTCAGAAGGACTTTTTGTTTATTTGGCTTGGCTCCTCCTTTCTTTGGGAGAAAAATCTTTGATTGATACAGGCAATTCTTAAATGCCAATATACAGTTTCAAATGCATGGTCCACTTCCGTGTTACTTCAGGGAACTGACAGGACATCCAGTATTAATGAGTATCGATGTGTGGACATGTGCACACACAAAGAGTGATGGTGCAAACCTGATGGCATGAAGCTTTGAATAAATGTGCCATGAAAAATAATAAATTAATATTTAAGGTGGCAATAAATTATTACATGTCTTCTATCTTGCTACATCTGGAAGACCTAAAAGCCAGCATAAGAGAGACTTTTCTCCTCCACTCCTAAATAAATCTCAGGCGCTAAGCCCCCCAAACGTAGAGTTAGAACACCACTTCAATAAACATAATGAAATGCAAAGCAGAATAGTTATGTACAAAAGTGCTGAAGCTGCCCATAGGAATCATGAACCAAAAGTCATGTGGGTGGTCAGCTCCAACCATCCTGATTGAAGTCAATGCCAAAGCTTCCTCATTTCAGCTGGGCAAATTCTGTCCTTAGTTTTTATTGAAGCAGCAAGATTTCTGTACTTGCTGGGGTCAGAAAGAAATAAAACAGAGAAGAGGAGCTCTCCTGATATCTGCACACCATGCTTGTCCCTCTTTTAATGGCTGCACAACTGCAAGTGGAGAAAGTTCTTCTGAGACCGAGCAGAAGTCTTTCATTCCCTCTCATTTTGGAGCTTTTTTTGGGCTGTGGAAAACATGGCCAGCGATCTTGGCTGAACTAAAACCTTCAAGTATTTTTTGACGCTGCCCTGGCGCTGCCTTTGCAGACTTCAGAATCCCTCTGTGTATCATTTATAAATAACCCTGTCCATTACAAAAGGCAGGCACATCACCCCGGCTGCACTGGGAGCACACTGACCAGCTCCTGGCCTTCCCTGTTGACCTGACAGTTAACTTGGAGCTGCTGCCTGCCTGCAGCATCCCCTCCATGCTCTGTTTCATGCTGAGAGCAGAGGAAACTGAGAGCTTTCAGCTTTCCATTTCAGCATGGGTGGGGAAAAGGATGATTTGGAAAGGCATTCACAAGCCAGGCTGTAAGCAAGGTATTCCCACAACGCTGCAGGAGCATATGCAAGTTAAAAAGAGATGGTGAGGGATGTGACAAGGCATTTTTACCCAGAGCAGCTCCTTCTGAGTGCACAGAAATCATCATATAAAGACATGGTTTCTAAGGCACCTTCAAAATCACCTCATTCCAACTCCCCTGCTGTAGACAGGGACACCTCACACTAGGCCAAGTTGCTCCACGCCCCATCCAACCTGGCCTTGAAAACTTCCAGGGATGAGGCATCCACAACTTCCTCCATGTGCCTGCTGCATGGTTTTGCTTCTGCTTCTTTGAGTGAGCCACCCCACAGCTGTGCTCACTGGCATGCCCCTGTATTTACAGGGCAAACTCAGCAGGGTGTTAAAAGCCAGGGCTGGAATAGACAAAGGAGGAGAGGACATGCTGCCTGCTTCTTAGCCTGCTCTTGGGTAATTTTAGTCCTTGAGCACCTAGGTGTCATGACAACCTCAGACTATGGCCACCACTGTTAGCACAAAGAATTAAGTACATAAACTACATTAGCTATAATAGTGTTATAATGTACGTAACCTCTTACTAGGGAATTGGAAATTTAAGCTGATGTTTTCTTTTGCAGCAGAGGTAGAAAGGCAAGACAGCACAGTTAGGTGGTGAAAGTTAGAAAGGAAAAAGAACAGTTTTTTTCTGACGCTTACTGCAGAGTGCCTACAATATTGTACAATAATAAGCTGAAAATACAGACTTTATTTCCCTTTGGAATTCAAACGCTTGTACATCAACAGGGCATCTCTAATATCTAAGTAATAAGCATAGCTGCTCCGTAAGGACACTATTGAAACCCAAATTCCCTCAATACAATTTCAGATTGAGAGTGTGAGCTCGGGGAAAGAGAACTTTATTACATTTCATAAGGTTCTCTTAAGCATTTTCTGAATTTAAAGCTAAAACCACAACCTCCAGTGGGAGAAAGAACTGCATTCTCCTCAATCTGCATTCCTTTATCTGATATGCTGGACAAAGTAAAAATGCTTTTATTGTATCTGCAGACCTTGAACACTACATTGAACAGTTCTGAGGACAATGACTGAGCAATATATATGTATAAGGCTACTATTAAGATGTTCAGATTTGTTTGCTTTGCTTTGGTACATATAATGCACCAGCAAAGCTGATAAAAATTTGTATATTTTTCCTTTCTTCCTGATTGCTGATTACACCAGGCATGTTTGGGCAGAAAGCATTTGCTACAGTGCTTGAAAAACCTAGGTACAAACAATTTCTGGGCCATTAGGTGATGAGATTTGTTAGTGAGTGGCACCAGTGAAATGAATGTCCACACAGCAGTAACTGAGGAGTTAATGTTTTTCAGTTGTCCCCAGATGAGTGCAGTATTTCTGTATCTTCTCAAAGTTTAAGATTAAACAAGTTAGTCAAAATAAACAAACTGCCTAACCAAATAGCAGATGCCACTTATTCTCTAAATAAATACTATAGCATTTCATACCACTACCTCCAATAGTACTGAAACTCCTTTATTTGTTTATGGTATCCCTGGTTCAAATGGCAGAACCTTCAGATCCCATTTAAAATGCTGAAGAGGTCACTTAGAATTGTTGACTGCACACGGATCAAACCATAAAAGGGACTTTGTAATGAAATAAATATTTACTAATCAGATTATCTACCCAGAGCAACAATCTTTGTTGGTAGGCTGCCATTTATTACGCTTTCAATCAACCCTGTGGCTTCTAATAAGCTGTGTTTTCATGTTTCCCTTAATATAGAACTGCTTGTCATTCAGGGCTGGACAAGGCTCTGTTGTGTTCTGGGAGAGCTGCAGTGCCTGGGGCCAGGCAAAGGCTGACGGAGCCACTCAGCTCCTTCTTCTCCCAGACTCACTCTTCCAGCAGCTCCACAACAAGCTTTGGCAGGACCTCCAGCGTGCCTTGGCAGAGCTCAGGGTTGGTACAAAAACCCATTCCCAAAATAATGTTAGGCCATTTTAGAGATGCAAAGGGGGAAAAAAAAATGGCTGCTGTGGAGAGCATCCTTTCACCTGTGCAAGGATGAACGTGTTATTATCCATGGATAAAAGCGTTATTATCCACACAAGGCAGGGATGGGCTGCTAATTAAGAAAATGAGTTAGAAAAAGGCTTCATGAGGTGCATAGGTAACGATCCAGGTGCTCCTAAGTATAAAATATGCTGAGAAAAATGAGTCCTCACAGAGTTTGAGGAGATGGAGTATCAAAAACACAGTTGCGCTGACAAAACATACACATCTGCCTTGCCAGTACAATCAAGATTTCTGCACTCAAGAAACAGGGAGTGGGATAAATAATTACACATCCTTATGATTATTGCTGTAAGAAAATACCTAATACTTTGTATTAGTTCCACTTCCACAGTAAATGCATCCATCCATGACATAGCTGCTGGCTGCAGCTGGAGGATGCAAATCAGGCCACCTGAAAATTTCTGAACTCACAGACCTGCTAGAAAATTACTCCCTACCAAAATACAGTGCTCCTTACCCAGAGAACTTAGCAATTTTATACATCCACGATTAGTAGCTTCACAGAAATTTCCTGCATTTCTAAATCCTCAGTCTGTGTATTTGAATCCTGCCTCGTAAGCCAGGCAGAGACAGATCCAGCAAGGCAGGCAGAAGGCTACAGCCATGTCCTTAACTCACCGCCACGTGTGTCAAAAATCCTACAAAGCTCATCACCAGTTAATCCGTCCTATCGAAAGTGCCACGGTACGCTGACAAAATTAGAAATACAAGTTTGTTATTTTAATGAGTCACTGACATCTGCTGCTTATTCTTAGTTTTCAGTTGCACTCCCCTGCTCTGACATCATGGCACATGTGATTTTATTCAGATACTGCTCTCAGACTGGCTCAGTCCTTTGGATTACTTTGACAGCATTTCTCCTCATTCATTATTTAACAATAACTTTTGCTTACCGAGCACATTTCAACACAACTAACTAAACTAATAGCATGTCCTAATCCTTAATGAAGCCCAAATGCTTCTCCTGGGGGCAGGTAAGTATCATCATCATTTTCTGGATGGGAAAGCAGATATTAAGTAATTTGCCAAGGTCATGTGGCCTGTCTGTGCCACAGACTGGGAATTAAGTGCTCTCAGGAGCTCTGACTGTCTGTCCCCAAGTGTAAACAACAACCTTAACCAGCTCAGGCTACTCCAGACCGAGAGCAAGTGCACAAAAGAAGAGGTTCTGCAGTAGGGTCACCTCATCACCAGAAGGCTGTGAGCCTGCACAGTTGGCCAGTGACAACTTTCATTACCAGATCATTCTCAAACAAAGAAGTCTACTTTGCACCCTACTCAGGAGCCCTAAGGTTGAGATATTAACAGGTTTTTTTTTTTTTGTTTTTTTTTTTTTTTATTCCTTCATTTCTCAGTCTCTTTTCAACCCCATGTTTTTAACAATGATGTTATTTAACACATGCCAGTATGAATAAGTTTATTCTTTATTCTGAGCTGCTCCTATAAAAGGAGCTTGTGTTACGCAGACTGCCTATAATTCATTAAGCCAAATTCCCTTCCATCTGGAGGCTTATACAGTTGTTGAAAAGCTGTCACTATAACCTATTGTCACTGCAACTTTTTATGAACCAACCTACATTTTTATGTCAAAATTTATCTCAACAACTTTGCTGTACTTACTTTCAATTATTTCTATATCATCAGCCTTTAGGTAATGCTGCATTCAAGATGCTGGGATTAACTTCTCTGACTGTGTTCACACTAAAAATAAATATAGTTGTGGATTTCAACAAGAGCTACACAGAAGCAGACAGAGCTTCATGTGAATACATGTGGATGTACAAACCAATAGCACATACTGATTTCACCCAGTCTCAAATGAAACAATCACAAATAAATGCAAGCATCTATGTCAGAAAGTAAGAATTTCTGTAAAAATGGATTTTTTCTAAATGAGAAGAAAATGAAATTAGGATGTCCTCATTTCATTTTACAAGAAAAAAAATCACATGAGCATGAAAATTCCACATGTTGATTTCTTGAAGAGCTGTCTCTGTCTGTTTGTTCTTCAGTACATTTTTAAGATGACTGGTGAAGATACATCCAGACAGATGAGGGGTTACAGTAAATCCTATGTGATGGACAACTCTAGGCTGTGGCTGCCCCATCCCTGGAAGTGTTCATGGCCAGGCTGGATGGGGCTTGGAGCATCCTGGTCCAGTGGAAGCTGTCCCTGCCCATGGCAGGGGAGCCAGAACTGCGGGATCCCTTAATGACCCTTCCAACCCAAACCATTCCATGGTTCTACAGTTATGTGATATTCCAGAGGGCAGATACACAGAACAATGCACAGAGGTAACAAGGCCAAAGACCAACAGCAGTTGCTTCATTTATCTCAAGCTACAGTTTACAGAAAGACCTATTTTCGTCCTGTCATCACACGCTCTGCCAGACCCACCTGAGACTTAAGAGGAGATTAATAATTCAGCATGCAAGGGACCAAAACATCCTCAAGTTCTGGCCAACTTGGGAAAAACTACTGACTGAAATTCCAGCAGCTAGGTCATGGCCCTAATCCTAGAACTCTATAATATAAAGTCCTTCACACCACTTTTTCTGACCTTTCATAATGGCTTTAAAACAGACTATGGCACTGCCTGTAGCAGAGGCTTGTACTGGCATAAGATGTACTGATATGACCAGGACTAATTCTGCAGCAAAGAGAAAGCCAGAATGTTCACGTAAAAATTAGAAACAACACAGAAACAAGAGCTGATGGGTAGCAAAACAGGTTTTGGCACGCCTCTCCATCACTGGATCAGCCAAGGGTGTATCTGTGTTTGTAATATGGCTTCATCCCAATATCACTATGTTTACTAATAAAATAAAAATCACAACCTAAACTGGCATGTAAGTCTTGACTAAACCCTTGAATTAAAATACAGTATCAAAATGGGGTGAAGCATCAGCCTTTTCCAAAAGCTCAGTTTTGTCCAACTGAAATAGTTTAACAGGCAGGACTGGAAAAGGAAGTGTCAGTTTTGGAAACGACAAAGATCAACACGTCTCCAATATGGTATATCTGGCAAACTGCTGTGCAGTAAAATTAAGCATGACACATAACTGCTGAAGCAGTCTCGGGCCAAAACTCACGATTCTTACTCATCTCGCAGTAAAACAAAACTCGGTAATTGAAATGACGGCGAGAAGCTGAGCTGCCTGGGAACAGTAGGGCTTGGCTCATGCAATATATATATATATATATGTATGTATGTTCTGTTGGTAGCTCAGCTGCAGACCACACAAGTAATTTGAGGTTTTATTTCTTTGGTAGAAGTATGCATGTTTGGGTGGAGAACAGAAGCAGATGGAGCCAACGCGATCGCTGTCAGGTCGTATGTTCCTAAGAGTATCTGTCTGCATACAGACACAGACACCCTCCCCACATACTGCACTTTCTTCTGGTAGCACCTACTACCCTATGAGCTCAGGAGCAAGGCAGTATTACATGAAATCCTGCACCAGCCAACAGCAGCAGGATGGCCTTGTGTCCCTGTATCTCTAAGGGAAGAACAGCACAGCACAAATTCTCTTGACCAGCCCTGGAACAGCCTACAAGGAACAAGCAAAAACCCAGTAGCTCAAATCCTGTTCAGCTAGGTTACACTAAAACTGCAGGGATTCATTTTATCAGAAATGGAAACAGAAATTCCTTAAATCTATGGATCAGCGATATCAGCCCCTCATGCTTGCCATGGTATTGGTTATGTGCTCAAAGGCCTTTCACCTTGTGCTGGCTTGGGCTTAATTGCTGTGGTTTTAGATCCACTTTAAATGCTGAACCTACAGTGGTCATTTCAAGGACTGATTGAGCTACAGAATAAACAAATGGGACTGTAATTGTACCCATGGGGGTACCAGGAGTGCGCACACACACTGCCTTGACCTCACAATACTTCCCCCACTTGACAAGCTCCCCTGGCTGTATTCTGGATCTTGGCAGCAGACATACAATGAGTTTGCTTGGTTGCTGCACTGAAAGGAGTATGAATAGGGGAGAGAAAAATACCTCAATGATCTCAAAAGTGCTTCTCTTGTTTCTGTTTTTGGGACAGTGCTGCTCACAGTTGCAGTTCTAAGAGAGTTACACTTCACCTTTTGGCTGTGTAGTAATCTAAAAGAGAGCATGTTCAAAGTGGTACAAGTGGATTTTTCTCCTTCTGTCTTCATCCAGAGAAATCTCTATGCAGGACACCCTGGGCAATTTTCTTACCTTCTTAACATGCTGTAGCTCTCATGCTGTGGGCTCCTTTCAGGTCCATTTTTCATAACTCTGACTAACAACAAAACTGACAGGATGTCAACAGGAGGAAGAGAAACAAACAGATTAGATAATCTATTTAATATCCTCCTGGTGAGCTCACCAGGTCTAAATAGCAGTGTTTTTTAGCAGGCATAACCTCAGTCTAAAAGCTACAAAACTTATTTCCATTGGAAATAAGTTCATGGTCCAGTCTGTCACCATGGAAGTTGGATCTTGCAGGGAGCACATGGCAAGGAAGCTGTCAGAAGAGAGATAACAGTGTGAGGTTGTATAATTGCTCCCTGCTAATAGGGAGGTAAACAAAAAATGAGGTTTTTCTTTATAGGAAAAGGTCATGACATGCCATTGAACACACCAGCAGAGAAGTGGAGCTTTGAAAGGGCTTCCTTAGACAGTGGTGGAGACTGAAACTCCTGGTCACAGTGCTTCCAGTAACATGATTCCATGCAATATCAAGGGCTTAGATTCAAGGAACAAAGATACTTTTCAGGTCATCTTTTGGGGGGGGGGGGGGGGGGGAAATGCTGTCTTTCAGAACACTTTAGACCAGTTTCCACATAAATAAATGGAGGTCCATGACCACAGGAGCAACTCCCTTTAGATGGTTTAATACTCTTAAATGCTAGAGGAAACCCAGCTTGGATGTAATGTGGCTGCAGGCTGGCACAATAAGCATATTTAGCTTTTTCCAGCTAGTTCATCTCACCACAGAATTTTTGCATAGTTTAAAATAAAAAGACATTACAAAAATCTTCTTTTAATTAGGGTAACTGATGTTCTGTGACCACAAAACCCACAGGTTTCAAAAGAACATGCAGACCTCTTTGGATGCATAAGGGAAAAAAAATCCAGCATCTGCTCTCCAGGGAAGGTCCTTTCTGGCAATTTAACTTCAAAAAACCAAGATCAAGACCTTAAAGGAGCACAGGGAAGCCATCACCCACAGCCTTCTCAATGGAACAGCCTTATCTACAAAAAGATAAAATTGTTCTGCAATATCTGAAGGGGATATTCAAAGGAAATAGGACAGAAAGATTTTAAAAAATATTTTCTTTTGCTTTAATAATGAAAAGATCTGAAACAATGAGAATCTCTGAGTTGACCCTTGCAGGCCAGGAACTGTAGTGGGAGCTTCTGCTGCTACCACAAGAGAATCCTGCTCATCTGACAGTTCAGACACTGCAGGAAATGGAAGGTCCATTATGAAATGAATGTCTGCCTTTGGCACCCTCTGTGTGTTCTCTACAACTGCCAAACAGAGCTGCACTCCTTGCAGGGACACTGGATCTTGGGAGGAGAAACAACTGGTGGAACAAAGAAGATGATTTAAAGTAACACTGGATTTTGTAATATGTGATGGCAACACATCAGCTTCTGGATGCTCTAAAGAAATGACAATCAGAGATTTCTTTATCCCTTGTAGCCTGCCCTCAGTGTCTGCTGAAGAGTGAAGAAACTCAGGGTCCTCTGGGGGTCTCTTAACATCTTTGACCTTTGGTAAGACCAAGGTCTCTTGGAAGGTGCAGTTCAGCCTCTGCCCCAACAACCCAAATCTAATCTTGGCTTTTGGCTAAGACTGTGGGATGAAACTCTTTTGTCTTCACCAGCATCCCCTGTCCTTTGCTGCCCTGAGTTTATACTTCTATTCCTGTGATTAGGCAGCTGCCACCAAACAAAGACATCAAGAGGTACTGACTGTAGAAGAGCCCAGAAGGCAAAACCTTTTGCTTGAAACTCTCTCATGAGACATGACCACACTTCTTTCCCATGCAAGGGAAAATGCTGTGAGACTGAATTAGGAGACAAAATGAAGTGAATTCAGGAGGCTGGCAACAGCCAGCTCTGTGTTCCCACAGCTCAGAGATGGTTCCCCGTGATGTGCCTCCACTGACAACCTGCTGCAGGAAGGCAGAGCACGGGGAACTCGTATTTTCCTGTAAACACCCAAAGAGCCCAGGATGAACGAACTTGAACAATGGAAGAGTATTTCTCCAACTGGTTTCAAGAGGAAAAGCTGCCTAGCAGAAACCTGCCTGAAATGGAAGCCTATCCAGCATTTTCAGAGGACAGTGTTTGATAAACGTTAATGGTTAACATTCATTTTTATTGCTAATGAGGAGTTTATAAAAATAAATGCCTTTCACGTAGCTTAGGAGCTAACCACTCTCCTCCTCAGCCGCAACGGAAACAGCTCGGACCTTTCCATCTTCAGGGCAGACCCCAAACCCCATCAATTTGTCAGGTGGTTTCTAGAGGCATCTGAAGCATGGAGAAACTTGGTTTATTATTGTTGCTTAACAGCTCTCCTCCCTTCTCATCTTTGGATAGAATTTGTCTTTATTTTTGCTATATTGTTGTTTTCTTTGCTACAGATTTTGCTTGTGATGCCTGCTGGCATGATTCAAACATTGAAGACATTTTTTAAAACGCTGAAAGGAAACTAATAATCATAAATAAGTAATTCTTTAATTTCTCTGAGGAGTTGTCCAGCAAAAGGAGAGAAATTGCTGAAGTAGTTCAAATGTACAAAATAAGACAGGACGAAGAAAAATGCATTGCAGAATATCCCTCCAGGCTTTCTTTCAATGACCCATTGCAATAAAACCAGAGAAAATAAAAGAGGAAAAAATCTGATTTTTCATTTATACTGTGAAGGTGATCTACCCAAGTCCAAATTTAGGCTTGTTGTGTATGATAGAAAGCAAACAGAACCCCAAGATCCCTTTTGGCTTATGCCTTTACAGACTGTGTTTGCAGCCAAGGCACCAAGAGGACAAAGCCACTGTGGATTTGAGGAGAAAATGAAGCAACTCAAATAGAGAGATGCTGCTCTGAAAGCCCTCTGATGTAAAGGTGATAAGGAACATATATTACTTTTACTTCACTCAATATAGTTAGTCAATACATGTTTCTTGTTTCCTACAGTCTGCAACTATCACTTAAAACTTTGCAAAGAAAAAAAAATGAGGCAGAAGTCAGAAGTAAAAATAGTCTTTTCCTAGAAGACTTCTACTATTGCCCATCATTCAGAGGGACATCTGTTTACCTCCCTGCTTCAGGATGAGCAGGGATGGGATGTGGGTTAAGCTGAAAGGACATTAAGGAGTCAGCGACATGAAACGAAAACATACTTGTCTGACAGCTGGAAGCCATAATATATTTTTTTTAAGTTGTGCATTAAGATTTTGGTTATCAAATCTTAAATTCTATGTAGTGTAGATTTTATGGCACTCAACATTCAGTAATAAGGATTTTTTTAGCTATAAAACAATTTGTGTTATCCTTGATTTACTCAAACCAATATGTCTCATTCCAGTTTAATTCCTCCATGTCAATCCCCTGTTTTTTTACCCAACTGACAGCACAAACACGGGAAGTTAAAATGCTAAGGCCTCAGGACTGACACACAATACAAGCAAAACAGCACCATAACAGATGTAAAAAGGCTGAACTAAAATGAGAATTTAATGGAATTCTTTTGAATTACAACAAATTCTTCTACACAGAACTAAGGTTATACACAGATGACCACAAAAAATCAAGTTACTGTAAAAAAACAAGTAACAACCAAGCTGCAGTAACATATCGTTGTTTTCTCTTAGTGTGCCCCTCTGGAGAAGCAAAAGGAGCTTGAGTCACATGTGTACATTTGAAATTTAAGCTAACTTGTTTGCCTTTAGAAGTGAGGCAGGTTAAAAAGTGGCTTTTAATTCCCAAGGGAGCTGAACAAGCCTCAGCAGAAAGCGAGTGAAGCACTGAATTAGGAGGCTGTGCTATTGGCTCATTATTTAAAAAACCCTTTATTTAAAAAGGTTTGCTTATCTGTAGTCTTTATATGTGTGAGCTGTTAGAGAGCTCTTCATTTTTTATTTATACATGTGCCCGTGGCTTCAAAGACTGTGAAGAATTACTGCAGCAACAAAGGATCTTCTTCTCACCTGAAGGGAATGGGCTATTGTCTTTCCCTTTGGAGAATGATGGCTTACAAAAATCAGCCCAAAGTGAACAAAGCAAATAAGCCAAAATAATTAATATGTGCCTTCCCTCATTCAGAAGCTGCTTTCTCGTTTTGTTCAAGTTCTCCCAGCCCCATGTTGTTCTGATGACTTTTTCCATCTACTCAGGGCTCAGACCTCACTACTGAATTTCAAAAAGTATAGCAAAGACACTTTGGAGAGCACAATTAATTCTGCATGTCTCTCACTGAGATGTGTGTTATGGTTTGTGTTGAACAATTTTTCATTCCTTTACTGGACAACGTAGACTAAAGAAATTCCAAACTGGTAAGAAGACCAAGGCCATCTCAAAACAAATTTTATACCCTGCTTAAGAAACCTGAAGTAGTTTCTCAAAAAAATTCATGAAGACACACAATCTCTTGTCCTAAACGTGCACTATTTAAAATACATACAGCACTCTCTCTTCTTACTGGCATGAACAACTTCTATAAAAATGTAAATTAATATTTCAAGCTTCCAGAAGGTTTGTCAAAATAAACAATGAAGTTGTTTACTATAAATTTGCAGGAGTTATCTGCAGCTTACATTATGTTCATTCAATGTTTATAAAATCATACTATTTAAAAATTATTGCACTTAATTGCTACATCTTATAACCACTGTAATCAAATTAACTCCAGATTTATTCTTCAAGTGCCACTGAGCTATTTTAAGTATTCTAAGTAGGTGTGATAAAAAACCCCACGTATGAGGACACTGATCAAGCAGTAGGATATTGTGGGTGAGAACAATAACAATCAAGAAAGAAAATAAGACAGGTGAAGCAGACAATAGCAGCCAGCTTATTTTTTGCATTGCGTGAAAAGGGAATCCTCCAAATCTGATAGTATAAAACAAAGAACATTTCTGCCATTGTTGAATTCTGAAGCTTACAGAATTCATGTAAAAGAATTCTTTGTACCCTGAAGTTGGAAGGAAAACGTTCCCATTCACAGAATTAAGTGATTTGCTGAATTACAGTTTTGCCCAGCATAATCTCAGTTTTCATTCACTACAGTGCATGACAGTGTTTCTACTGTGAAAATTATTCTTCGGGAACCCTTCTAAAGATCATGCAAACTTTCCATAAATGCAGGTCTATTAAGGGTATGAACAGGTGTAGTCAAGGTAGAGAGTCATTCTTCCTACCCTGCCACAGCAACTCAGACTTTGAGGGGTCTCTCTGTGCTAGCCCAAACACACGGGATGAAATTCTGACTTCTACCAAGTCACTGATTCCAGCTGGGTTGGGACTGCACTTCCGCAGGTAAGGGCTGGGTTTTGTCTTAGCCTGAACAAACTGCATGAAAACAACAATGTATATATAAATCCTTAAAGAGCCTTCAACCCATCCTAAACCATCCCAAAAGTTCAGCAGTCTTACACACTGCACCTCTCTGCACAGCTCCCAGCAGAGCATTCAGCAGCGCCTCGTATTTGGTACAGGCAGGTGGCACAGCTCAAGTGAAAGATGTGTGTGCACTGGTACATCTTTGTTTACTCTGAGTGTGGGGGCTGGTTTGGGGAGTTTATTTGGTTTGCTACATTTTTTCCCTTGCTCTTGGATTTCTCGCGATTATATTTGTTGCTATGCTTGTTTACACTAGAAAATGCAAGCAGAAGAAACGCACCTTGCACTGCAGGCAGGGTACAAATGACCTGATATGTATTGCTAAGGGGGTATCACCTCCCAGCTCTGCCAGCAAATCCAGCCTTACTGATGAAATAGAAGTAATATCCTTCAGAGCTACCTCCAGCTTTTAACTCTACCCACACAGAGGTCTGAATCCACTCATGATGACCTTTAACTTTTTGGGTAGTGCTGAAGTGAAGGTGTATTATTGCTAAATAAATATGCAAGGCAAAAGTTCTCTGTGCATTTGCAGTAAACATCCTCTGCCCAATGCTGCTCCTGCAAACACAGGATATCTTCTCCATCTCCTTGTTTGCTTTGCATTATACAAACAAGCATATACCCTTCCCAGAGGTTCACTAGATGCTATCTTACCTATGCAAGTGCTTTTGCAAAAAGGACAGGCAAATTCCAGCAGAGCCATGCTTATCAGTGCGAGTCTGGCAAAAACCTAAAGCTTGAGGGGCATTTTTTTTCTAACATTTATGTGTACACTGCATTTTTACAAAAACAAAACATGTTAGCGGCTGTAAGGACAGAAAGGTGTTTGTTTAAGTGCTGCTCCTTCTGCAAGCAAAACCATAAATATTCACAGAAAAAGGAAAACACCTGAAGTGAACTTGTATCAGACTTCTCCATCCTGCAGGAAATGTGCGAGCAAATGTATTTTTAAATACAACTATTCTGAATTATTCTTATGTTCTAGGGAATTAGCCCTGTGTCAGCACCCCGTCCTGCAGTACTGGGGTCACCCACTTTGTGCTTGTGGAGTCATATAAAACCTTTAAGCTTTACGTGGGGATCTCTTGCCACCAACCTAAGACAGATCACAAGTACCAAAGACCACACATTCTCCTTAGACTTAATGCCAGGTTTCTTGCTACAGCATGAGATTACAGAGGACCCCAAATGCAAATTTGGGATGAACAGTTTGTAGTATGTATTTTTTTACACCTGACCTTAAAATACTTGTTTGTCTCTTGGTTACCATGGTGCTTTCTGTAGATTACTTCATATGAGGCATCCTTAATTACAAATCACACTCTGCAGCAGGCAGGGACTCCAGAAATCATGTTGACAATAAGCAAATAAATCAACAAGGGCATCTTATCAGAAAAGAACCACACAGGCCTCATGTACAACACAATGGTTTTGTACAGATTATCATAATAATTTTTTTAAAGATGGGTGTACCTTTGGAAAGTACCCAGTGATGAGAAAGAACTTTAGGATCCTGGTAATACTGAATTATTGAGAAGGGGTGATGCACCAGATAGACTATTAGAATTATAA
Source organism: Ammospiza caudacuta (assembly GCF_027887145.1). Taxonomy (NCBI): domain Eukaryota; kingdom Metazoa; phylum Chordata; class Aves; order Passeriformes; family Passerellidae; genus Ammospiza; species Ammospiza caudacuta. Next base: position 75,179,676 of record NC_080595.1, read on the forward strand.
ACTGTCTTTTCTTTCAGCAAGGAAAAATAAGCCTCCAATTTAAACCTCAAAAAACCTAACCCCAAACCCAAGAAAAAAAGACCAAATCTCCCCTTAATTATCCATGTTTAAGCACTTTGTGTTTCTACAACAATTAGAAAAACATTAATAGGTGTAAAATTTTACTTAGGGGGTATCAACCACCAGTGTTTGCAGTGCTAAGGATTATGCAAGTTCTTCCTCAGATGCATATTTGCAAACACTTTTATTTGGATACATACTTTCCATATTATAACTGCTTGATTACATTTACACAAATGCTAAGATGTTTTATGCATGTTTTTATTTGATGCTATAAACAATTTTTAATATGAGGCATCTGAGCATAAAACATTGTGTTAACCGGGAAACTAAAACAAGGGACTAAGAAGAGAAGGAACTGAGACTGCAAGGCGCTGTAAGGAAAAAGGGTATTAAAATACTGAGTAATTAGTTGAGTTGAAATTTGGAGAATTCAGACATCTTACTTTCAGAGATGCATGCTTAACTCTTGGGAACAGGAGTGGAGTTTGATTGAGTTACCCCTGACAGAACCACAAAGATAATTCTGATTAAACAAAAGGTGGAAAGTTTTCCACTGAAGGAACCAAAGCAATCCCAACCCTGCTGATGTCTCACCCTCCCAAACCATATCCAGGAGTGGAAGAAGCTTGCGAACCAAACCTGAGAAGAGGAAGGGCATGGCTAGGTCTGAATTCAAGCAGCACCTTGACAAGTGACTCTGCAGCAGAAGTTCTCCCTGAGCTGGGGCAGGGAACAGCAGCTGGCCCATCAAAACTTCCCTTGCTTGGCTCCTTCCAAGCAAATCTTCTGCAGCAAGAAACTCTCAGAACAGAAGACCCAGTGGAGCTACCAGGAATCTGCAAGTCCAGCACTTCTGCACCTCCTTAGGAACATTTAGGCTTCAGCATCACTGGTGAGAGGCACTTACCAGAGTACTTCTGCTTAGTTTGGGTTTTCTTTGCTTCCCCTTTCCCCCCCACCCCCCTTTTTAACAGCTTTGTAAGCTCCAATAAACCATCTACTTTTAATTTCTTTTTCACTGCTTTTATAATGGCATACTGAAATATCTTTGCAATTTAACAGAGTAGCAGCTTTTGTTATTCTCTGTCAAATCCCAGGTTGCACAGATTATTACTTCTCAGAGAGGGAGGAAGAGCAGGACCTATTGAAAAATAAGATTATTACTATTAGCACATTTACTATCTCAAAGGTTTCTTTTGGTGCTTCCCTTGAAAGAGTTCTTTCAGTCTCTGTAAGTTAGCTTACCTCTACATGTTTATAAACTGATTAAAAAAGAGAAGTTCTGCAATGAAATTTAATCTGGGCTAAACTAAAGTTGATTAAGAAAATATTGACCCAAAGGAAAAAACAAAGTGAAATTCCATTGTCATTCTTAACTAAATTAATAACTGTGAGTTATTCTGAGGTGGCATTAACTGCTGATTTTGGAAATAAGATACTTCGATCTAATAAAAGTTAATTTGGATGCTGCTTAAGGAATAATCTCTACTGAAGAATTTTTAATAAAGAGATGTGAAGTGTCTCCAATGAAGAAATGGGAATGCAACAAACTTCTGATCTTCCAACTGAAAATCCTTCTCCTTCCTTTTTTAATAATAAAAAGCCATGTTTCAAGCTGTGATGAATCTACTATGCTTCAGCCAGTGAGTCACCAGAAGGAAAAACAGAAATGTGAGTGATAAATAGTATGAATTGCATATTTTAATTATAACCAGTAGGGACAATTATTGATATTTGGTCAACCACATCTCCTACCTCTGGACCATGAATATCCAGAGCAGTATTCTAAGGGGCTTAAGCATGTGGAGCTCAGCAGCAGAGAAGCTCCTGATGTCTCACACCATCTTCCTTGAAGAGGGGACATTAACTGGAACCTCAGATCAGCAGTGAAAACACAGTTTCCTAGAGAAAATTCAGTTTAGACATTGGCTCTTCCACTCTCACACACGACGAGGACTAACTCCCTCCCTTGAGCACTCCGGATTTTCAGAGTGATAAATTCCACTGACTCAAGATGCAAGGTAGATGTGAGGGCCACCCCTTGGTGCAAGCAGTGGAGTTGATACATCCTGCTAAAATGCATATTTTTAGAGATGTGGGGCCCTGTGTTGTCTCCTGGGGCTGTGGAGACATGGAAGGACTGAATATTAAATCAAAAGGCAGCAATGTTTATATTAAAGGAGGTAGAGTGCTGGCAAGCTGAATTAAAAGAAAAGTGGAGGCTATCAAGATTATTAATATTCAGGCAATGGAAATGTTTTTGTAATCCAACCTCCTGACACACCTGAAAGGCTAGCTTTGATCTGATAGAAGTGAGTGGTTAAAGTGGAGAACAAGCACATGACCTGGAATAAATGTGAAATGGACTCTCCTGGAGTATGACCGAAGCTGTAAATGATTGTTTTCATTTACATGGATGAGCAGCACTAAACCTTCACAAATTTAAAAACAATACTTTATTAACAACATGTACAAAAATGTAAAAGTTCAGTTGCTAGCAGCTATCCAGAATTACATGAGTAGCAGCAAAATAATTAAAACTACTTGTGTTTAAAAAATAATAAATACATGTCATGACCCTAAGCAGCAAAACAACATAAAAATCCATTCAGTATGTAATTTCACTCAAATGATAACAAGTCACATACCCCAAAAAAAGAAAAGGAAAGAAAAAAATAAAAAGAAAGAAGAAATTATTTATTACATAAATTACGAAAAGAAAATCAAAGAATGTAAAAAACTCAGTTGTGTCTCTGCTCATTATTTTGCTTTAATTTCATCTAACTTTCTGAAATGCCCCATGGGCTAGGGACATTAATTTCTTGCTTTTGCTGTTTTACTAATTCCTAATGGAGAATTACAAAAGTATTTCAATCATGGGAAGAATTGGAATCATGGGAGGGAATGGGAGAGAAAATTGAAGGAAACTGCAGGATATCTAGAAAGCTAAAAATAAATTAGTATATTCTAAATGACTTTCAAAAAAAGAGGAAAAATGTCCATGTCACACACACAATCTGAGCTGATTTCAGCACCAGTGAGACAGAAAGAAAATAATCTAGAGGAATTTAAAAGCAACAAATCTCTAGGACCAGATGGAAGTTATCCCTGAGTATTAGAGAAGATCAAGGAAGGAACTTTTGGGCTACTGGCAGACATCATGGAAAGGCTGATAAGTTCCAGATGGAATACAAAAATCAGTAAATATGGCACCAGATTACAAAGTGATATGGAATAACATTTTAGTGTGAAATTAGCAATAAATACGGTTTGTAACACGGCAGCATATCACAATTTTGACATAATTTGACAAGTCGCAATATAAGACACAGTGTCAGAAGCTATCAAAGCAAAACAAAACACATCTCCCAGGTGGTTTGCTGGGAGAAAAGCAGTTATTTCACTCCAAGTTTTCACACAGCACTTCCCAATTTCCTCCTGCCTAGGCTGGCAGTGTATTAAAGTATTACTGCTTTCAACATGACTTGGGGTCCAAATGTGATCCCAGCTGTGCTGGGCACTGGCACAGCACTGCAGGAGGCCACCCAAATCCAGTGACCTTCTGTCCTAAATGGGTGAGATGGACAACTCCCAGGAGGAGGTGGCAGTGCCAGAAGTCCAGCAAATTTTTCAAGGTTACAGAGCTGGAGGAGGAAAAGAACTCTTATTTTCTCAGTCTGGATGACTGTACCAATGCCACTGCCTATGTGAGCAATGACAGCCCTTCACTTCCTCCTTTTGCAGAACTATAATCCTATCTCACTCCTGGCACTCTTTCCAACTTAGCAACTTCTACTTCTGAATCAGAACACTCAGAAGAAAGACGGTATATGGAATAATATTCCCATCTTTATAGTTTTTCCCTTGCAAAATCACTCCCAGAAATCTGCCTTCTTTTTCTCCAGCTGACTTCTCCATCTCTCTCTGCTCATCACCTGCCATGGTCGCTGGTAGCATGACAATATCACTGCTTCCATTCTTCCTCCCATCAAGGACAAGCTCTCAAACAACACAGAGTGTCCACCAGTCTCAAGGGCACATTTGATTAATTCACTGAAGTCTGTAACAGAATTGATGTGATGTTCAGCTGAGGGACTGTCATGGTTTAGGCCTGGCAAAGCCAGAGTCCCCATGTAAATACACTTTCCTTGGTGTCTGCTGTGAGATGTGACCGGGAATAAGCAAAGCAGGCTCCAGCTTAAACATAAAGAAAAGTTTATTAACTAAACTACACAAACAATTACTAAACTACACACAAAAGAAAAAAGAAAACACAAAGAAAATGAAAACCTCACAGAAACACTCTCCTCCTCCTCCCCCCTAAATTCCCAATACAATACATCCTCCAAAATCACCAGTTCTGAGTCCAACACCACCCTTTAGAATGCTCAACTTTCAGTTCCTCAAGAGGAGAGGGAGTCCTTCCATGTGTCGTGGTGGCCTTTTCTGTCCTTGTTCCGGTGCTCTCACCACCGAACAGGGATCAGGGCTGCTTCCAGGGTTGTCTTTTTAAGGATGCTTTGTCCAGTTCCAGAAAAGCACAGTATCTCACCTTTGGGACATCTGTCCCCCCCATATTTTATATACCCCCTGGGGCCGAGGGGTACCCACACTGAATCTTCTTTGGCACTGGGACATTTCTCCCCCTGGACTCAGTCTCTGTATCACACACGGAAATATAGCTCTGTCCATGGCTACACAAAAGAGTCCAGCATAAAATGCCACTCCATCTTCTCCATTCTTCTAACATCTCTCACTCTCTCTTTGGTCCAGACTTCCATCACTCGCTCATTTCCTTCATCCTCCTCCACTCTTATTCCTCGTCTAGGAAGGGTTAATGTTCTGTAAGGTTTTCATTGTCCAAAAAAGGGTTAAAAACTCCTGCGAGCGGCTGGACTCCTGGCTGCACCCCCCCATCTCCTCAGCCGGGCTGCCTGCTGCCAGCACATGTTTACTAAATTTCAAGGTAACGGCCACAAACAAAGGCTGCACTCTCTCTCTGTCTGTCTCCAAGGGCGGGGGGAACAGGCTGCACATTGCTTCCCGGCATTTCTTTACTTCTTCCTTCCACCCTTGGGGGGGCCAGGCCTACCTCTCCCGGGCCGGGCTGCATGGCTTTTCCCCTGCCCCCGCCCAGCCAGCAACTGGGCCGGGGGAGAGACCCAACTCCTTCCCGCCGGAAACCCAAAGAGGAACTGCCAGGGGGAGAGCCCTGCTTTTACCCTGTGTTCTCGGAGGTGGATCCAATGCCCAGTGGTTGGGCCAGATGGCAATATTAAAATCTGAGCACTCACTGGCCCCATCCACAGCATCCCAGAAATCCTGTTTCCGGGTCAAATCATGACAGGGACATATATGTAAAAGGACTGCAAAATAAATGACCAAGAAACACAGCAATTGCATCTACTACAGTATTTGAAAGTGGGAAATTTTGACTTGGATTTCATTCCCTAGCATGTGAATGAAGTGTCCCAGGCATGTTGTTCCCAAAGCTCCCTCTCTGGTCAGCGATGAGATGGGTCAGACCTTTGCTGGGCACCCTCCTCTGATTATATGGGGATCATCGCAACTTTGGCACCTTAAGTGTCTAATTAAATAGGATGCACCTGAGTCTCTAAAAGCATACTGTGAAATTCACACCAGAGTATGATATGAATCATAGAGAAAAGTATAAAAAACAGACTTGAAGCAATTATTTACTGCCATGATAACCATGGGGTGTAGGATTTTTCATCCTAACCCTCTACCCTAGGTTGTGATCAATGCCATGTCTATAAAAAAAAAAGTAAAAAATTAAGGACTTCAGTGCTTGGCAGCAGAAAGAGGGACAATGAAGAAGAATCATAAAGTTTTTATGAAACAAAGTTTGACAGAAATATAAAGCAATGTACTGTGGTCTCTGAAGTAGGAAACACATGTCAAAAATAAATGGAATTGAACTTGACCACAAGAAGGACTTTGAAAGCACCCTGGAGTAATAGCAGAATTCACTCTTGCAAACACCCTGGCAGCATTAGAAAGAGTCAAACAGCAGAGCGACCGGGAGGCAGAGGGCTGAGGCACCAATGTCAGACTCAAAATAAAAGCTAAAAAAAGCAGTCATCACAAAAAAGCACACTGAGAATAATATTATGGACAGCATTTAATATGCAAGAAGGAATCCAGAGCCAAGGCTTATAGTCCTGCTCTCAAATCAGCTGGAAGTCACATTTTTCATGTTACTAATTTTGGGACAGAAGAAGGTAAGACATGAACCCTAATGAAGTAACACTGATGGACACCTCAGCAGATTCCCTCTATCTCTTCTAATGGAAGAAGCTGTATCATAAAACTCCACACTATCAAGGCAAGACCTTCTAATCAATCATCATCCTCTCCTAGATCTGCCAAGTCCTAGCCTTATTTTCAGTCTGAAACCTTTCTCTTTCCCCTCCCAAGAATGTTTTAACTGATGTTAAGGTATAAGAGATAACAAAGCTGCTTTCAGGATTAAAGAACAGAATCTATGAAAATCACTCCAAGAAGCTTAATTCATGTAGCTGAGGAAATAAATAGAAGATATAATAAATCTACTTAATTAAAAAAGTCTTAAGACCCAATCCTGAACCATTTGAAGACACTAGAAAACATATAAGGAATATATAGGGATCAATCAACCTGGTAATAAACACAACTGTGATCTGCATAAAAATGTCTTTTTCAGTGATTACCAAGTAAAGAAATTGTGACTGACTGAAAGAAAAATGCAGGGGTTAGGTTGTACCAAGCCCCTCTTCTCTTTTTCCACAGGAAAGGTAGGGAACTTGCTCTTGCTCTACTGCAACAAGAAATGCTTGATGGAAAGGAAAAAAAACCCCAAGAAACAAAAAACAAACCCTCCACAGTTATCAGGGGGCTCTGAAAAAGTGAAATGTCCATGTGGAAAGAACAGTTACAGCTTCAAGATCTACCACAGCCACTTTCAAGTCTTTTTATCTGCATTGGTAAAAATAAAATCACAAACAGCCATCCCTAAAATGTTTTAAGTTTGTGACTCCATTAGAAACACTGAAGTACTGCATCAGGACTAATGTATTACATACTGGCAAAGTGTTCTGTGTCTCATGTCAGTGCATCATAAATTTTACTTAGTTACAGGAGTCATTCTGAGCTTGGTTATGCTATGCAATATAAACTTTGCCTTTTCACAATGTGATACTTATTTTCTGGGTATACAGACATTTCTCCATGCATTAGGCTTTAAGATATTCTTCACACTTCTCAATTAATGTATTTTATTAATTGCAGCTTTCTTGGGAGCCTGAAAATCTGGCAGCTGAGCACGCTTATTTATTTTCCTTCGATGACCTCTGTGTAAGATTTGCTTAGTTTTCTCTCTGTCAAGCACCTTGGGATCCATATTTCAAGCTGGATACTTTTTCTTCTTATCTCTAGTTATTATTATTTGTTTGTTTGTATTACAGCAGCCTCTTACAATCCCAGCTGGGGCTAGACACACTAGGAATACATAAGAAAGAGTACCTGCCTCAGGAGAGAGTCTCTATCTCAAAAAAATTACAGAAAAATGAAGAGATGGGGAGAGGATGGCACAAAAGGAGATGCACAGAGGTGCTGTGATGTGCCTCATGTGATACAAACATAAGAGCTGCATGGGCCCCATCCTATCCCATACCCACTGCATGATGAACCTTCAACAACATTAATAAAAGTAATTAATTTTAGACTTTCTGAAGTACATGTGATTGACTGTTCTATAGCAGTGTGTCCGCAAATCAACAGAAGAGGTGCTATTGACCTGCACTCATGCATGAGAGAAATAATCACAGTGTCTTCACTTAACTGGTGATAAAATTCCTGAATATTACCTATCCCAGTTACTATGGTTTTTGTCTCTAAGAAAAATGTCTCAAACAGGAGCCTTAGCCCACATTTCTCTCAGATCTGAGATGGGGTTTCTGAACTGTCTTCTTCAGCCTCCACAAAACTGTCTCTAGAAAATATGTGTTTAAGGGACCAGAAGAACAACAGGACTGAAGTGAAAACAAAGAATAAAATAAATAGAAAACATAAATAGTGTTTCATTGCCTAATTTTTTAGGTGATTACAGGCACTAAAAGCAATAACTAGAGATGCTAGGGCTGCACCATATATCCTGCTTTGTTCCACGCAGTACATTTCTGGAGGTGCCACAGCTTAGCAATGTAGAGTGACAGTAAAACCACAGGGAATTCTCCTGTTCTCCATCCTCCACTCACCCTCAGGCCACAGAGCAGCAAGGACCAAGGCAGACCACGCACTTTGAGTGGCCTGCAGCCACACAAACTGCTCCCTGCTGGGGAGCAGATGGCTCGGAGCCCTGGGCACACGGCACAGCAGCGGTGGCTGCAGCTCAGGTGGTTGTGCACCAGCAACACCAACCAAGCATCACAGGCATGGCCCAGCACATCCTCTCTGTGGCTCCTGCTTCTCCTTCCCAGCAAACTGGACTTTTAATATGAGGTCTTGGCCGCTGTCTGAGCTGCTCCGGAGCCTTGTTCCTGAAAACTGGAAAGACTGAGCCAAGTTGTTGAATGAGGATGGCAGTCAACCACTCAGCTCATCAGGTGAAGGCAGTGGCCAGGCAGATGCAAAAGGGAATCCTGCCCCTCTCCAGAGCAGTAAAAAGCATCACTACTCACCCCACAGCTCCCGGTGGAGGCTAAATTTCTTTGACTTGTCATCACCAACAGAGATGACAGCAAGGTAAACCAAACAAAGTAACCAAACACCCCACAGCCCTGCAGAGTACATGCTGCCCACCACTAGAGTGTCAGCTGTACAGGAGATAAATGAAAGAGCAATTCACAGGTGAACTAAGTGACATAGGACTTTGGATCTAACTAGTTTAAAACTATGTCCTCAAAGACATCAACAGTGAGATAAATTGCAACCATGTGGGTTATGAATGCATATTTACCCTGCCAGAAACAAATTTTATTTGCTTAACCTTACAAAATACAGTGTGTCTCAGTCCCCAGCACAGCTGCAGTTTCTTAATAGTGTTTTGAACAATCTGTTAGATTCCTTCAAACATGCTTTTTCAATTCATTTAGCACCAGGCAAGAGGAGAATTGTATTTTATATAAACTGTGATTTTTTTAATTTTTTTTTTTTCAGAGAAGGCTAGAAGGGACCTTTTGAAATTACCCAACATGACCTCTTGCATAATAGAAGCCACAGAATTTCCCTGAATTGATTGTTGTTTGATCTATAGTGTATCTTGTAAAGAAGCATCTAATCTTCATATAAAAATCAACACTTATGGAGATTCAGTGCAAAAAACTCTTCATATGTTGACCTCTTGGTCAATTTTCCTCACTGCTGAAAATTGAGACTTGATTTCTGAATTTATCTGCATTTGTCGAGGTTCAGTCTCTCAACACTTTGTTTGGCAGACATATTACTTTTGTTTCACAAGGATAACACATGCATTGTTTATAACAAACAAGGCAGGCAGAAAAATGCATCCAACAGCTATGACTAAATATGAATAAATTCCCAAGAGCTGACTCATTCCCACACTTCAGTCAGGGCTGGTGCTAACAACTGCCTCCCTGGAATTTCATGCCAAATGATCTGCTGTATCAAACTGAAGACGTGGTTCCACTGTGGTTATAGTGCCTTTAAATCTGCTACCCTGGTTCTGGCTGCAGCCTGGCCCTTACACACCGGGCTGGTGGAGGAGGGAGGGAGGGATCTGCAGTCTCAGACCAAATGTGGATGGACTCTGTGCCCGTGTGATTGCAGAGCACAGCACACAGGAATAACCCAGGATGCTTTCTACAACTCAGCCCAAGGACCCTGGCAGCAGCTACAATTCAGCCATACCCACGGGCAGAGAGGAAACCTCTCTCCCTGCTCTTGGCACCTTCTGACCTCCCAGTCCAGCTGCAGAAGCCCAGGGTCCTTCAGTCATGGGATGCACGCCCTGACTCTCCTGGCCATGGAGATTTCTGTAGGTGTGAATACATCAATACTGAGTGGCACTGGTCTGGCAAAGCTTGTTGGGAACACTTCCATCATTGGAAAAATTCTTAATAGTCACCAAATTGGTACCTAAATAGCCATATCCAGTACAACAATTAACAAGCTACAGTCAAGAACAGGCCTTCGATCTTGGCCAAGTAATACTTTTGTTCACTGCTCTAAAGGTTCAAAATTAAGCCTGCCTTTACCCACTGCTTATCTTCAAGTGATAACTGTTCTCCTCTGCTGAGTTCAGAGTAATCTTCCCTCTCCTGCTTTTATGCAATACTTTTCTGCTGTTTTTTTTTTTTCATTGGAAATCTATTTTATTTTCCAGGATTAAAAAATGAACAGAAGGCTCTTATGCCTGACCTGACCAGAGTTCCAGTTTATTTCCCCAGAACCTTCTGATGAATCACTAACACCTAAAACAAAGCCCGACCTGGATCCTCTGCTCAGCCTTGGGCATCGTGATTCATCAAGCCCTGCACAAGATGCAGCATCACTTTCAAGTCAGGACTTTACAAACGCAGAAAATGCTGTTTAAACAGTTTGTTTTAAAACACACTTGCGAAGTTCAAGGCTACACAAATATGCTGCTAACAATCTGATGCATTAAAGTATTATTTTAAAAAAGAAGTTATTTATTGAAGTGATTTCACTACACTGCTAAGGCACTGGCTGGCTAGTTTCAGCAAGGCTATTTCTCTTAGTGGATGTGCTGGTTTATAAATCACTCACTCATTGTGAATCCTGCTGGATACCAGAGGAATCCTATTTAAGCTTCTGGTAAGCAATTTGCTTGGTTTACTAAATTTTCCAGTCACACGTCTATGCAAAAGCCGCTTTTGCTTCCCACCCGAATCCTCCTCTCTGCCCGCTATTTGTCTTTGCCACATCTGTGTTTGTTGTGTGGCACAGGTGATGCCATGCCCAGGCAATGCCTGATAACCACCACACATCCTGGCTGCATCTCAAGGCTGACCTGCCAATCAGGCTGCCAAATTTTTTCATTCATTTCAGGCCACGTGAGCCAAAGCCCAGCAGAAAAGCAGGCGGGAGGGAGGCAGTGCCTTGCTGCAGCTTCTGCTCTGCAGGGGTGGCAGCTTCCCCCAGCCATGGCTGCCTGGCCCTGCGTCCCAGAGCATCCCAGGTGAAGCCTTGGAAGTGCACTGCAGCCAAACTTTCAGTTTCCTGCTTTAGTTTTCTCCTCATGCCGTGTGCTTCAGTGTTGACAGTTAACTCGCACCTAAAACAACCCTGTGCAACAGAGCTGTCAGCTGGAAATGTATCTGAGCCACACAGACCCTTTAAAATTCTTCCCTGGCTGAAGGGACATCAGTCAGCCAGGAGAGACCCTTACCTCTGGGTTAGGAGTCTGAGGGAGATACACAGCATAACCTTTTTTGTTGGGTTTTTTTTTTTGAGTGGGTTTTTTATTCCAGTGTGACTATGCAGAAAAGCTTGAAAGCAAACAAAATCAGGCAAATGGAAGGGAGAACATGGACTGTGTTCCTGAGAGAAGGCTCCCCCCTCAGCCCACCACCTTCCCCCAACTGCTGGTGACCAGCTCCAAGCCTTCTGATGGGGTTTGAGGCATCTGGGCCTTCTGCAAGCGTCATTATTTTACTGAATGGGGACATTTTCAACCCTCTTAACATAGTCTATCCCTGCAGTCAGCCTTCAGCCAGGGTTCAACACATAACCCCAAAGTAAGAAACTTGCAAAAGGCATCTCGTTTGAGAAAGCAGCCCAGAAACTGAGAAAAAAAACTGTTCAAGCAAGCTTTTGTCCATGTACTAGAAGACACATGGACAACAACTACTACAAACCAGACTGGCCATATCAATAATTAAATATAGGTTTTTTTCCCCCTCCAATTTTACCCAGCTGAAAACAGTTTGATAAAGCTCTTTATGAATAATCAACAGCAACAACATTAACCCTGCAAGCTATAAATAAAATAATTGAAATAGAGATTCCTCTGACACACATGCACACAAGCCACTTGGGAATGACAAACTAAGACAAAATCAGAATGTAGGTATTTCTATGTGAGAATATAACTGCATTAAAAAAAAGAAAAAAAAATAAAAAGAGACAGAGAGAGAATGTAATACAGGGAAACAACAGGAACACCTCCAGCTATCTTTCATGTCAGATCTTGTCTTGTCCAGATACAACAGGTGGCCTCACACTTATCATGGAGCGTCCTGTAACCTTCCCTGACGTCCCATCCCAGCCCCGTCAGGCAGCACTGGAACACAAACCAGCACTGACAGACACTGTGGGCATTTGCTGAACGCAACAGGAACCTCTCTGGAGCGTCTCATCTACTTAGATCAGGGCTCTGTGCTCTGATTACCGCTTCTTGTTGCCTCATCCACACTTCCTGAAGATTAAGGAATAGAACCAAACACCCCTGAACCCTCAGGAAAACAAACTCTTGTTAAGCTAAAAAAAGAGAAAACTCCCACAGCAAAATGTTGATGGTGCTTTTTGCCCGTTTGCCTTTGAACATTCTTTTCTTCATCAAAACACAGGCTGAGATAATAACTGGGTCTGATTTTTAATATTTCCAACTATTTGGGTTATTTTAGATGTGTATTTGATAGGTCAATGTAGAGTTGACCTATTCCCATATCAAACCCCACTTGATGCCCTATGAATCTGACCTGACAGAAATCAATCCCCCACGGTTTTCCTGTCAACATTATGTTAATTTACCAAGCTTATCTCTAAGAATCACTGAAAATTTCCAAATGTGAAACACTCTTTTATTCCCTGTTCACCAATTATATTCCAGACCACGGCAGCTCCACACAGCATGGACTATGCAGCACAACAGGAGCTCTGCCAGTAAACTAAAATATTCATGAGATGTAGGGTTGTGCAGGACTATTAACATGACTTGCCTCTCATTTAGCACACCACTGGGCTGTACTGATGGCAATGTCACCACTTCCAGATGACTCTTCCAGGAGCCAGAAAACACGGCAAGGAGGGAAGAAATCCTCCATGTGCAAGCACAGGGCTCAGGGAGAAGAGTGAATGGAGACGGGTGTGTGGGAATATTTAATGGATGCTTCCTTCTCTTGGTACTTGCAGACCTGCAGACATGGATCACCTTAAACCCAGAAGAAAAATCAATTCCCTACCTAAAAACCAACAAAGACGATTAGAGGTGCTGAACACACAGCAGTGAGATGGTATCAGCGTTTTGAAGACTGCAGTGGCACAAAGAAACGCATCAGCAGGAAACATTGGGGGAAAAGCAAATGTCTATAAAAGTCACATTCTGCTGCAGATGTAATGGAGGAAAAATAAAACAACTGAACTGCTGGTTTCCCAGTTGGCAGGTATTTTAGAATCTAAATGGCCCTGAAAACTTACTAGAGTATAAAATTGCTGTAATTTAAAAGACTTCTAATTAAAAAGCTATAACATTAACTTTTGGTCCTCTCCCAACCCCCTACTTCTTTTCTTTAAATATTTGCCTCACCAGTACAATAAAAATGAAATAAAAAAATGTATGTAAGGAGCTACATCTGGCTGAAGACTTAGAGCAAAGTAAAACATGCCAGAAAATACACAGAGGTTTACATTTACTCAAGACTGCTAAAATGTACAGCAACCCAAAGCCTTAATTTTCCACGAAATCCACTATGTAATTTCTTCTTCGCTCATTCCAGCTAGAACATCATTAGCTTACCCAGTTCCTACTGACAGTGTAGGGTTGTCTCCTAACATGGGTTCTTCAGCAATAACCCACCCAATTCTGCAGTTGTGAGTAATAGGGCTCCCTCCACATTGCAGTAAAGCTCACTATTAGCAGCTTTCCCCTTGGCTTGGACTGAAGTTGCCCCCTTTCCAATTTTTCTGCCAGTCCCCAAAATCCCACCCCTCCCTGGGGGAATCTGCTGCCCCTCGGTGAAGGACAGCAATGGCCACGGCCGATGGCTGGTGCAGGGGACACACAGGTGCCTCAGTGCCCTGTGACTCACTCATCCCCACAACTGCTGACTGGCTGCATTTCTGCTGCCTTTGCAAAAGCCTTCACAATTTAGTACTAAATAAATTACCAGTGGTGGAGGCTCAGCTGCCTATACTTTAGTGTCTAATGCTGATTTAAGTGCCTGAGGTAACTCTCACATCTGCAGCAGCCTGGATGACACAGGACAGGTCCTATAGGAGATCTATACCCTTGTGAAGCTGAAGACCTGGTGGGTTTGCCTGCTGCATCTCTAATATCTATAGAAACTTGTTTTTAAGGAAACTGAGTCTCATCCTTTCTTCTGAGGCAAAAGAAAGGTTTATTTCCAGTGAAAACCTCAACAGATTATCTGTTGAGTACATGCTACACTAACCCAGAGCTCCTCGGAGGTACATGATGATACAGCCCACAACTGAGATCAGCTACATTTACAGGCTGGAGAGTCATCACAGCTGTACACTGCATCCCTTCTGGTGATTCGTGGGGTTATTCCTCTGTTCACACTCATCCAACTTGTGTTGCATTGCCCTTTCTGACCTGTCCAGGCACATTGCCATTTATTAACACAACTGCCTGACAACTCACCTTCTAATGTCGGTCCTGCTGCTTGGGAAAATATGAAACTGGCTGCTGTAAAAACAATGCAGCAAGATGTCAATTTTCTGTCTTTACTGCTCTGTCCACCTCAGTCCTGCACCAAACTTCTTACTAGTCCCCTGTCTTTTCTGTGTGAAAACCCACTGGATTTACCAGTGTTACCAGGATTACGTACAAACTGCTTAATATTTTCATTTAGTGTTGCATTTTGATGGAAGGCTCTGAAGATTACATACTAAAGTCTGGATCCAGAATAACCAAGTGCCATATTTAGGTACCTAAATAAATAGTATTCTCACCATCTCAACCTCATAACATCAAAGACTTCTAGAGTGGGATGCAACAAATAGTGTGCTTCTACAAAGCATAGATTTCTCTGCACCTCAGCAGATGGGCTTTCTCTGAGCTTCCTCCACCCCCTATCTATTACTTCAGCTGTAATAAAACCTTTTAGTGAACCCCAGAGTGTAGGACTTGCTTGAATAATTTTGCATTTAAGAAATATTGACCATGTCCCTCAACCAGTTCAGCTACCATATGTAACCTGGACAGGTACACTGAGATATCTGTATTAAGTGATTGTCCTAAAAGTTTGGATTTTTCCCTATTGCACCAGAATTTTATTACCTGACAGTGTGTGCACATGGACCCTTGCCACCACAGAACGATAGAATAGTTTTGGTTGGAAGGGACCTTAAAGATAATTTAGTTTCAATCCCCTGTAATGGACAGGGACACCTTCCACTAGACAAGGTTGCTCTGCCAGTTGCCTCCATTAATAGAGATGGAATTACTAAGAATTGTAAAGACAGTAAAAAAATCCAACAGTCAGGACTTTTACACTGTTCTTTAAAACACAGATATAAAGTGAATGAGAAAGTACAGCTCAGGTAATTTCCTACAATCAAAAAGTAGAAAACTGACACTGATTAATCTGCTCACATTGTGGAAGTGGTGACAGCAGCAGGATAGAGGACTAAATAATTCAGCTTAACTTGCAAAGTAACTTTCAAAACACCACATTGTAGAGTTTTTAATAAGACTCAAAGACTTAGTTCCCATGGCCAGAAATATGGACCAAGAAACAGATCTTCTTAACATCCAATTAAAAATATTCTCAAAAATCCCTCTAAATAAATCCAAGAAAGATCTGAATGGAAACAATGCAAAAAATGAGGCAAAAAGTCAAGCTCACAGATCTTCATCTTCATCCGAAGCAACAGAAATTCAGAAGCAAAAGTATTCTTAACCTTTACCTTCACAGTAGCAGCATTAATCCTTATCCATTCTCCCCTCCTGCATCCAAAGCCCAGTGGCTCATGTCTTGTCCCAGCATCATGTCCTGCATCTGTCAGCAGGGTTGAACTGGGAGCCACACACCACCCTACAAATACTCTGATGCTTGTTTCCAGTCCCTTCTAGGCACTCTTGATACTGCTGCAGATTTTAACCAGAAATGCTCTGAACCAGAGCTTTAGAATTTCACTGCTGAAGATGTGCAGGACTGAGAATTGGAGATTATTTCTGTGGCTTCATCTTATATGGAAGGACACAGGATTTTTGGACCATGCTTGCTTTATCCATGTTTTCCTTATCCAAGAAGGGCCCAGAACACCGTGTCAGGCATTTGGACTTCATGTACCATCTGTATGTATATTTATAAGTGCATACAGATGCATGTCTCACAAAACCCAGCAAACTGAGATGAAAATTCCCAAAAGGCAAGAACCTCATTAAGTATCTGGAGCCCAGCAGGAAAGCTGGGGGAAGGAGTGAGTCTCAAATCCTTCTGCACTTCATTTAGGGTTGTGTGGCTCTGCAGCCCTGCTGTGGGATGGGAGCTCAGAGGCCCAGGTTTGTATCCTTGCTCTAGGAATACTGAATGTTGTTCAGAAACACTGCTGTGTTATAAAACAGCCCTGGAGAATTAGAAGTGTAAGTCTGAATCTCCTCAAACTGAGAAGGCAACTGAAGTAGGTCTTCTATTTCATAAGCTAGTGGTCTGATACTGTGGTTATTTTATAAAATTAAAGGATTTTTTTACGTACTGCTTCAGTATTTGTAACAATCTGGGGCTTGACTGGTGCACTGAGAACTTCTCTACCTCTAACAAGAGCAGCCTGGCTGCTATCTACAGGGAAATGCTTCTCTCCAGGGCCCAGCAACTTGTGCTGCCAGCTCTCTTACAAACCCTTGTTATTCAGATCGAGATAAACCCACCTCCCAGGCTGGCAGGTTCCCCGACGCATGCTGCTGTAATTGGATTTTTCACCTCCAAAGGACACATGCATCCTGGATTTGCAAGCTTCAGTCTGACTTTTAATAACTGAGACTGACTCTCACTGACTTGAGAGTGAAAACATCACAAGGATATTCTTGAAAGACCAGAAGTGTTATTACATTATTTGTGAAGTCAAAACCGTATCTATAAAAAATCAATATAACCCCCTAAAATTAAATGTATAATTAAAGCAAAATCCTTTCTTAATATTATATAACAAAGTTATGTGCCATATCATTTTGACTGACTGAGGAACTTTTACCTTTATTTTACTGCCCATAGGATCTGAACCCCAAAATTGCCCTGCAGGTCCTGAAGCCTTATTCCCAGGCATTGGGTTTTGGCAGACTACCTTTTTCCTTCTTTTGGTTTAATAAAAGATAATTTGCTGTTGTTTTTGTTGTTGCTTGGTTGTTTTTTTGTTTGTTTTTGTTTTGTTTTGCTTGTAGCTGGGCTTGCCTTCCTTTTGTCAAATGCAGGATATATCCCTTCATTCTTCTTCAGACCTTGGCTTTTTCCTTTCCCTTTTACAAATAAGCAGAGCATCCACTGCTAGGTCTTGAGGGAAAAAGCTTCTCCAGAGAGCACACACCTGACTGCAGAGCAGAGATGATGAACCTGCCATTGGAATCTCTATCCAAAATTCTCCTTCCCCACCATTTTTGACAGTTTTAAGATCTCCTGGAGCTACACTGTTTGCAAAACAAGACAGCTGCTGCTGACCTGAAGTCTTGTACTCAGATTTCCTTAAATCCCTTATTTTTTTTTTTTTTTTTTGAAAGGCATACTCTGAGAAATGCCACTTTGTTGATTTTGTTAAAGGACCACTTGGTTCCCACATCCCAGTAAATTTAACTCTAAGGAAGGGACAGGTCCTGCACATACAGATTTCTAGCTGAAGATGTCAGGAGTATTCCAGATTTTCAAAAAGTAAGGCATCTGCAGAGCTTCCAGTTATCCCTTGGGTTAGGCAGCAGGAAGATTTAGGGTTAAAACTTTGGATTTTGTTCTTTGAACTTTACTTCCCCCATCCCCCTGGGTGCACCTTCTTTTATGGCTGAGTAGAAGTGACATGGCTACAAATGATTCCCAAAAGCCACCTCTGTTTTCATTCAGAAAAAGACAAACGTTTTCCAGCCTTGATTGTTACAAGGAATAACATGAAATGCAACCTGACTGTATTCCAAAGTCTCAGAAGCCATAAAGAAAACAAAAGCAACTCTAAATTTATTATGTTGTAAAAAGCTCAAGACTTTGAGGACTTTGTCATAACACTGGAACACCTGGAGCCGGCAACACTAGAAATCACAAATGCTAACAGGATGAAAAATGTTATAAAATAGATAAGCAAGATGTACCTCAACAGGGCAGATGCTTGAGTGTTTTATAACTATGTAAACATTTCACTGTTATGAGACTAAATGAGATTTGTCACGACTCAAAAGTCCATTTTTTTATTGCTGTCACAATACACCTACCTATAAGGCTCTCAGAAGTTTGAATCTGAGAAATGCCAAATACTGAGTAAAAACAAGGCAAAATCCAAAAGCTGAATGAAGCATTGTGAGCCCCAAACTATACTACCTTGTATGGACCTTACACCGTATTCACCATCAGCTCAGCAATGTCACCAAATGCCTTCACTGCCACCTTCAGTGATGTGACAGTGCCTAAGATGTGTCATGCAGTGTGTGTTCACCTCCCTCTCCTTTTGTAGCCAGGTCTTACAGAAATATCTACATGGGTTAACATATTGTCAGACACAAGAAATGGTCTCCCTGGTGCCCCACTGTGGAATGATCCTCAAACACTCAGCACAATCTAAGTAATTGTGCCTTATGTTAACAGTTTACTTAGTATAGTCTTAGTTATGTTACTGACTGTTAGATAAAATGAGTGCTATGATTAAAAGAAATATTTACAAGCCATGAAGGCAGGGGGAAAAAACCTGGGAAGAAAATAGTATTATAGAAATAAAAATGGTGGAACAAAAGGAAGAAATCAAATGTGGATATTTAGCAACTGAGGACCTTGACATTCGCAGTAGGTCTTGAAAAAAAAATTGTGGTAAAGTGCGAAGTAGGATTAACACAGCAGTAAGATTAACACATCTTTCTCTAAGCATAATTTTAGATCCCAAACAGTGCTTCAGCTACAAGAGTTAAATTTTCAGCCATTTTCCCTGCAAAGACTTTCACCCACTGACGTTGGCTCATCCGGTCAGAGCATGATGCTAAAAATCCCAAGGCCACAGGAGTGATGCCTGTATGGGCCATTCACTTAAGAGCTGGACTTCATGATCCTTGTGCGTTCCTTCCAACTCAGAATATTCTGTGATTCTGTGAGGTCACATCATCCAATAATCTAGCATTACAAGAACATAGCACTCATGCACACACTGAAATATCCAGAAGGAACAACAACAGGTTTAAAATCAAGAGTTTTCATGGCAAAAAGTTTAAAATTTTTAAAAAAGGAGAAATATATATATATATGTGTACCATATATATAACTTGCTTCCCCCTCATTTCTGCAACTGACTGTATTTCAAATGAATCAGTTAAATATTTATTACTGCTGCAAAATACATCTTCCAAGTGAAGACCTACTCAACTGAAAACCTTTCAAGAGGACATCAGAGGACACCACAGTAGCTAGGTGGAAGACTGTGGTCCTTTAGTAATTTAAAAGTGAAGCTTTGATCAAGTGTTCTAGTTCTTCTAGATTCACAACCTAAGGCTGGAAGAAGGGATCATTTGGGACTACTTGATTTCCCAGTATCATCTCACTGCTCCTCATAGTCACTCAGTATTGTTTGCAAGGTTTACATGTTCTCCACTTCAGCTGTTTTTCCATTTGTCAGCTCCTAAATAATCATCTTCCAACCTCCCTCAAGAAACTGAATAGACTGAAACACATTTTTATGGCTTGCTCTCCAGGCCTGGATAGTTTCTATGGTCCTCCTTGAGAACTGCTTTAGTATTTTTCCATCTTCTTCAGTCATGAATGTCAAAATTGGGCAGAGTATTCAAGCATCAGCCTTACTAATGAAATGGACTTTAATCAAAGAACTTTCACTACTTTTACTTGATATTTCTCCTTTTATGCAACCAAGGTCCTTGCTGGCTCTCGTTAATTATACTGTTACACTGACAGATAATTTGGAGGTGATTATCTAGCAAGTTCTGGTGCCCTTTCCCGAGGGCTTTAAGAACAAAGCCCTGGTGGTTTGAGCCATGAGATCCTAGGCACTGCTGGCTCCAAAGTGCATCCCATGGGTTAGCAAATACAAGGTGCACCCAAGCTTCAACTGCAGCAGCTGAGCAGATTGGCTCTATGTAGAAAGATGGGTTTCTACTCATAAATCAAACCCCAGCATGGGCAACCAAGCTGGACTTACACCTCCTCACCCTGCAGGCCTTGCTCCAAGGGAATCCATGGCAAATGGGCAGAGAGCTGACATAGTTCTGTTTAAAAATGGTCCCACTGTGCCTCCCAGAGTTTAGAAACTCATCCCAAAGTCTCCAAAGCCTAGAACCATGTTCTTGCAAACAGAATCATCCTAAAGACATCACAGTGTCTTGGTTTCTTGCTGTCTTATTTTGTGTTCTCCTGGACCATTTGGTATTCCAGATTTCATACCTTTATTTTCCCAACTCCCTTCAGCAAGCTGTAATTTTTTTCTAGCAATGGTGATATATTACCAATCTATAACATCTGGTAGAATTTAAATCAATTTGCCTTCACGCTGCTTAGCACAATTTGGTTTTGCACTGTTCAAAAATTTAAAAACATTGGGGGCCCATGTCCTGTCTGACTGTTCAGAGTACAAGCATGGATGAAGCCTTGGAGTCCCTTGTCACCTCTAATGTGTATATCCCCACAAGCCTTGATATGGCTGCATTCCCCTCTCTCACAGGCACCAAAACAAAACAATGAAGTCCAGCTCCAGAGTTGTCCACACCTATATTTTAGGGAAATCAGGTTTCCACACATTGTGGATGATTTACCCAAGACTGAGACCTCTGTGAAGGACATATTCAAGAGGTAAACACAAACACCTCAGACCTCCTCAGCCATTTGGAGTGGTTCTCTCACCACTCCACGACTGCAGTGGTCACAATCCTTCACTACCAGGTAGCACAGATGGAAAATGTTTACCTGCCTTTATAGTGGTGGAAGTTAGACATTTACAACAAACAACTGCACCTCCTGCATTATTCAGCATGGTGTCCTGTCAGATAACACACACTGGAAAGAAGTACAAGCTGTGATTGCTGCAGCTGAGCTCCCTCCTTAGTATTTCAAAGCGAATCCAATGGTCTGGCTTATTTTTTGTCCCTTCTCAGTTTGAAATCAGTGTCCCATCCCCTCAATAGCCTCAAAACACCATTGTTCTTTTTCATTCATTTTCCAGCTCCCTATGGCATCTACAGATTCTCCTAGTGCTTTAATATATTCCTTTATAGTCTTTCCACAAAACTGAAAATGAGCAATTTGGTCAGAAATGGTGAACTGCTTTATTTGTGTGGTTTTACCTCAAAATCTTGAGGTTGAGTGCTGTATCTGCAGAGAAAATAGTTTTCTAACAACAAACTCCAATGTGATAATGTCAGCAACAACCCAGAATGAAATTTCCTGACACTTTTCTGTTCATAAGAAAGAGCAAATACCTTGTTTATGACCAAGCCATGTGTAATGGGCCAAGTGCTTCCTACTAGCATCACAAATGAGAAAAATTTGCATTAATGAAGAACAGCAAAAGGAAAAGCATAACAAACAGGGGAAATAAATGTATGCAGTGAAACACTAGGCAAAGTTTCTGGCACTCAAATGATTCAGTACAGGCAAGATGTTATTTTCTGTTTCCCTCAGCAGGTGGATAACAATATTAATACTGATATTAATACTTACAGTATCAATAACCATTTACAGAATGTGCATTCATTTCACATTTAGATCTTTAAGATCTAGAGATCTTTAGATCTTTAATAGCTTTTGCTGCCACAGATGGATAAGATGATGAAGAATGTGAAGTTGGGTTTCATTTCAATATCAGATTTCCAAAAGTGATCTACAGGGTCCCTCTGTATCCAATGGGAACAGAAAAGGATACCAAAGTAGACCTCCAAACCACCTACTGCAAGGTGAGAAAAATCATCTTTTGTAGAGTGCTAATCCCCTCTGCTGAATAAAAAGAGGGGCTACAAGCCAACTGCAAACAGATGCCTAACATTTGGATGGATAATGATATATGAAATGAATCAAACTTCAAAGATTCAACAGAAGCTGTCAAGTGAAACAGGATCAGGCTCTGTGTTTTCCTAAACTTGTTCTTATGCCTCATCTGCTTAGCCTGTTCCCAGGAATGCAACAGAGAGCTTGCAGGTACCCCACACTGCTGGAGGTAAAAATAAATGGAAATGGATGGAGAAATAAATGGAAAGGCATGGAAATAGATGAGAAGCAAAAAAAAGTGCATTACATATGACAAATCTGTATAGTAGGCACAAAAAAAAGCCTTCCAAGATCAGGGAAGAAACAACAGATGAGCCAGTTCATTTATGTCTTATCTATTTCATTTTTAGTGCTTAAGTAATAAAACAAAACAAAAAAGATCAATGAAACAATTTGAGATTTTCTGATCTCATACAAGAAATTTCATTAAAAAGAAACAGCTTTTTCCATTATTTTTTTTTTCATTATGAAGAGCGCAAATACAGCTGAAAGACTTGCTGAGTCAGGAGAAAACTCAGCAGAGAGCAGGGAGGTTTGTCAGGACCAGGAGAGAGGACGCCGACGTGCCGAAGGCCCAGTGAGCAGCAGAGGGATTGCTGTCTGCGGGAACGGCGCTTTTCCAGGGAAACACTGCCAATTCCTGCCACGAGACACAGCCCACGAGCTCAGCCCTTCAGCTGACAGACACAGCCTCTTGGCCAGGCCTTCAGGACTTGGTCGTGATGACACTGTCAGCTTCTCAGCTGGCTTCTCAACTTCCCAAGGACTGACAAGCTCGACTTGGGCAGCGGAGCACGGCACGGAGCGCTGCTGCTCTGCTGCTGACCTGACATCGCTGATATTTCCCCATCTGAAGACAAATGGACTTGCTGCAAACTTGTACTTTCGCAGACACTACTCTCAAAGTATCTCTGTTTAGTTTTAGATGAGCCTTTTCCAAAGCAAGGCTGCAAAGTCTATACCAGTACCCAAATGGAGAGAGATCAGCATCCAAAGTTACGTGACCGTGGTCCTGCCCTATGTCAAGGAGAAGTTTGCCTCGTCAAGTCAATTTTTCAAAACACTCATGCTTGGGCCAACTCACTTTTCAGGCTCTTCAAAAGACCTTCCAGGATGGAAACACCCCAAAATGGTCTGAATATCAGCAAGAAATGGCTCTCTCGCTATGCTTGAATTTCAAAGGTGTCCCTATTCAAATAGCTCATAAGAGCTGCTCAAGCAATCCAACAGAGCCAGAATAAGGAAAAGTAAATAATATTAGTCCTGTGTCTGCAGGAGGTGGAAGCTAAAAAATATAATTAGTGGGAGTCCTCAAGGACAGTCACTAGCTACTTTCCCTGAATCCTGCTGCTCCAATATTGTGTTGTGTTGCAAATGTCATTGATTTTCATTTTCTCCGTCTGAAACCCCAAACCTGTAATATTAAATAAGACTGAGGGAATTTCATTTTGTATCCAGAATACACTAAGCAGACAGCAACCCACTACTGTCTGTCCTAGCCCATTAACTTTATTAAAAAATTCAACAGAGCCGATTTCTGAAAAAGCAATTTATCAGTCTGCAGTACAAATACAGTACCAGTTCAAAGTTATTTTATTTGGATTTAGGTGTTCCTTGTCCAGCATGTACCATCAGACTTTTTAAGCTTGTCAAGATTGATAAAAAAACAGGTCACAAGTGTATGATAGGTATAATTGCCTTACTCTTCCTTAAGCCCCCTTTAAACAAAATGCATAGGGTTGTATTGCATTTCTTTACAGAAGAAGATAATTATTGCTGTCACTGTCACATTCACTTCTCAGTCTTGATAACAAATGAATTAAACCTGGCACATGACCAAAGGTCCTTCAGTTACCCTGTCAGTGCTAATTCAGGATACCATACATTTTGCATAGACTGGAGAAAGAAAGGAAGGATGGATCCAGCCATTATAAAGTTCAGAATTTGTTTAACAAGGAAGACTTTGGTCCCCAGTTACACTCTGTGCTCCAACACAGTAGGTGAGTCTCCAGATAGAGGGAAAAAGAATTCAGATGACAAGATCCCCTGGACATTAATGGGTATCCCATTACCAAATCCTGAAACTCAGCTGATGTACACTGCCATAATATTGCTTGACCTTTTTACACCTAAAAGTCCAACAGGTAGGTTTTAGATTCACAAAAGGAGACAGACTGCAAGAGCAGCTTGAACTCATTTATGACTTACTGTGGTTACAACAGCTAAAATAGACTAGAGACAAAAATAATCACAGCTCATGCTTGAGAGTACTCATTAAATTGACAGGGAAATCTCCCTTTACTCAGTTTGCTGCAAATTTATTGAAAACACTGCAAGTTTTTTCCCAAAAACTTGCAGTTTTACATACAAACTACTTAGACGAGATATCACATACAGTCTATCAATATTCTGTCCAATACACAGCAAGTTCTAGTTTTCTGAACACATATTTATCTAAGCTTTTGGCAGTGGCAAACTTTTTAAGCAGCTGCAAGCTTTACTGACAATGTAGAACCAAATAGAGGTTTGCCTAAGAACTCCAATTCATAACTCGATGCCAAATTAACATAAGTGAAATATGAGTATTTAATATAATAAAACATGAGCCGCAAGCACTGAGCCCATCCCAGGAAAAATGTGAAAGCAGAAGGTATTTTAATGAAAATCTGGAAGCAAATATCACAGTCTAATATTTAAAAGTCATAAGAGTTAATTTTAGTTTGAAAGGAAATCATTTTTCAAAGTTCTGTATTCTGTTTAAAAACAGATTGAGCACGTTTATTAAATTAGCAGACCACTGCACTTATGAAATCCATAAGTCAGATCAATGGTGCACAGTCAGCTCTACAAAGTAATTGCTGGCTTCTCTCAAAATGGACAATCCAAAAACTTCCAAGGACTAGTTTTTCCCTTCATTATTTATAACGAGCAAAACATGATGCAATAGATCGTAATTCATAATGCTTTTTTAATGTTTTTATAGCACAACACTTGGACTCATTTCTAATCCTTTTGAATGACAGGTTGTCATTATTGAATTTCCATTAATATGAATTATGAGTACAATACATTTTACCTAATATTTTCTATCCCAGGACTAACGTGGTTCTACAATAAAAAAAATCCCATAGTCAGCAATTTTTTTTTAGAAATAGAAATCACAGCCATCAGAGATTAGTCTTCCTGCATCACCATGTATCTGACCTCAATCTTGCATCCATTTGACTCCACAAACATAATTTACATGCACATTTATGGTCACAGAATCATAGAATACCTGGAGTTGGAAGGGACCCACAAGGATGATCAAGTCCAACTCCTGGTCCTGCACAGGACACCCCAAGAATCACACCATGTGCCTGAGAGCTTTGTGCAAACGTTTCCTGAGCTCTGTCAGGCTGGTGCTGTGACCACTGCCCTGGGGAGCTGCTCCAGTGCCCAGCCACCCTCTGGGCAAAGAAAGCTTTCCTAATATCCAACCTCCTCCTCCCTGACACACCTGGTTGTTAAAATACCAGCACTTAGGGAAGTGTCCAGCTATGGCTCCCAGGCAGCAAGGCAAGGCTTGCTCAGCAGGCTCAGGAAATTACTTGGTAATTTGGCCCAGGGAGTACAAGATGGACAGACACAACCAAGTCCTGTCCCTATGCATGCCTCCAGGCACTGATGTGAGCCTGAGGAACTCCTTCTCCCTTATGGAAGCAGATTGTAAGGATCAGGCAGATTCAAGCACACTTCAGATCTTTTTGTTTTGCTCACAGCAGCTACCTGCCATGGATATATCTCTCCCTAAGAAACAGCAATTCATCTAAATAACGAAACCCATACTAAACAGTAGGGATGAGGACAGCCATCCTGAGCTCAACAGGGCTACTTGCCTGCTTGCAGGCAAGCCAATGCTTCATGTTTTATCACGTGGCAGAAAGACAAAGATACACATGGTAAATGAAATCCCCAGGGTGCAGCTGTGGGCAGTACATTCTGGGGAAGGATGCACCCAGTGTACCTGCAGTATCAATCCTACTGGAGGCAGAGTACTGAGCTGTATGAATGCACAGTCTCACCTACCATGACTGTTCTTACCTTTTATGAACTGATTTAGCACTACCACCATAAAACATGCTTTAACATTATCACAGTACCAGTGAAATATGGCAGCTGCTTTGGACAAAAACTGTTTTTTAATGGTCACCAATGAACTTTGCACAGACTTTGCGGTACCAGGGCAGAAAGGCAACACAGCATTTTTCTTTGATTTTCAAAACACATGTAGCAATAAAAATCTATTAAATGAAACAAAGAACTTCTCAAATGCCAGGAATGGTCTAGTCCATGCCCTGCAGAGCTCACATCCAAAAATCACAAGAGAACGACATGTGATGAAAATAACAGAAGAAACAAGCAAGTAGATGACAGGTAACAATGTCCAGTAGTACCATATGCGTTTCTGCACACACACTCCCAAAAAAGTATTCGGCAAAGTCTGCTCCTAAATACAGATGCATTCAGAAATACTCACAATCCAGCCATAATCAGAGGATTAGTCTTTGCCAGCATCATGGTGGTAAATAGTTCTTTAGGAGAAATCCTCGTACAAAGAGGCCGAGGGGCTTGCAAACAATCTCTGGAAGCACATGCCAGGCATAGAGGATAAACACAGCATTTATCAGAAAAACAAACAAAAAGGTAATCAAAACCAGAGTCCTTGGAAAACAGATGGCAGGACTGAGGACACAAAAAGATACATGGGTGGAAGCTGAATACGGGGTTGCTTGAATGCTTCTGACATTTCTTTAAATGCCAGCTCATAATTACAACATCTTCACTACCACCTTGGAGGTAATACAGCCCCTCCTAGCAGAGGCCCCACGTTTTGTGGAGAGCTGCACTTCAGTATTTTGAGCTTCCATCGTGTTCTGTCTTTTATTCTGGTGAGAATGAATAACCAAACAGCAAACTCCCACTGAACACCTACTACTTCTGCTTCCATTCCAAGGTTTCCTCGTTGTTCAGTTCAATCTCTGGGTTCATTATACAGATTCAGATGAAGAGTTACACACTGAGAAGCACTGGTAGATAAGTGAGAGAAAGGGCAATATTTAAAGAAGTTTGAAGCACACAGCATACTCTATAAACACTCCACCGGAGAAGGGGAAATGAGTGGGGTGTAATCTTCTGCATAAGTTTACATGTGTAAAACCTATGCTAATAAAAATCAATCCTCATTCACTATTTGAACACAAATCCCATTAATAATTCCATTAAGCTATCACTTCAGCTCATTATTTTACCAGTTTGCAGTTCACTATGTTCACTGACAGGATCTGCTGCTTTCCCTGAGGAAGAGGGGGGACAAGGCCACGCAGTCACATTCCTGTTCAATGCTGTCCCTCTGGCTGGCTAGTGAGAGGCACTCAGAAAAAGGGCATTTCCACTCTGTCCTACCCAGAAACAGGGTACACGGCCTTCCAACACACCCAGAACCCATCCCACCCCTTGCCATCCAACATCCATGTCCGAATTCAGATTGCACAATTATCAAAGCTACTCAGCATGCTTGCTCTACACTTTACTAAGTAGATACCTTAAAAAGCAGGAGGGAGGGAGGGAGGGAGGGAAGAAAATCGGCACTGACATACAGACAGTAATACATAACAAACAACACAGCCTTGTATTTCACACGTAAAAGCTTAGAGGGTACTGTGGACACAGGACAGATCTAGATAAAAAGAAAAACTTCCCTCAAAACCAAGTCCCACAACACAACACTTAAAACATGCTAAACATTCAGGGAGGCAACAGATAACATAATCACAATGCACAGCAGGGTCCTCAGTGAAAAATGCGTACATGACTCTTGAAAGGTTATTACAGCAAATTTAAGCAAACCAATTGCACAAAGACCAGAGAGCAGCCAAACAGAGGTTTTCAGGTCTTGTGTTCTGATCACCGAAGCTCATTCCACACGGCTCAATTTGATCTAACAATCAAAAAGTCAAATTATATGAAGAAAGATATTTCCTCCAGTAAATTGAAAATGGTGGAGTGGGAGCTTATTTAGATTTGCTTCTTGCAACAGCATTTCTTTCCTTCTGTCTCCCTCCAAGCAGTGCAGCTCTCATAAAAAGATTTCAGCAGTGGAATGCACATTTGCACACTGGGCATCTCTGTACTCTCATTCTGTCCAGGAACACTCACCTCCAAAGGAAAAGCAAACAACCAGGCCACTGAACACAATGAAGCAGAAACACAAAGGGAAAAGAGCTGAGAAAAAGAAGCTCATTTCCAACAGTACTGAACAACTACCCCAGGCTAATATTGTTACATTTGACTGAACCTGACGGGCAAAACGCCCCACTATTAACCCCTAAGCTCTTCATCAAATAGACTCATGAACTGTTCTTCTACAAAGGTATGATAGATTCAGCAGATTTTATGGTTGATTGGATGAAGAAAGTGATTCCCCCAGAGGTCTTCAAAATCTAACACCAAAGGTGAGGTGCTCCAAGCTTTGTTTCTACAAGCTTTGTCTCTCTTCTGAGGGGAACTATCTCAAACATAACATATGGTCATGGATTTCTATCCAGATGTCATCACAAATGGACCAGCAGACATTTCCTATGAGAAATACTTCAGATAAAATATCTGGCACTACAAAGTCTCCAAATTTGTCAGTACTGGTGGAAAATCAAGGCCAAATTCACCCCACAAGAAGACACACTTACTAACAGTGCTGCTCTAATTTTGTTTGCCCACGCTGTGGCTGTGCTAGAAGGAGTGTGTGGTCTGAAAAAGCCACATGTGGGAACACTAATTTTGGTTCATATGATGACTAAAATGCTGAAGCTGAACCAAAACCTCAGGTCTTTCTTGTTGCAGTGCTAGTAAGATGTGCCAGGAAAGTGGTCTGGAGCTCTCTGCTCATGGAATCAGGCAACTTCCATTAATAAAAGGCATTCATAATTCATCTTGAAAAAAATCAAGATGCATACATAACTGTACCTCAGGCAGCTGGAAATGGAAGCATGAGGATGAAAACAGGGCAGGGCAACAGGATACAACCACACTTCTGGAATTTATCCAGTCCTGGCAGCTAGCATAGGTTTATTGGGCTTTCATTGGTAGAAAGCAGTATTATTTTCTATTGATTGCTGTGGTGAGAAAAGAAGAGACAGGCTACTAAACAAAAAAAACAACTTTTCAGGTAGTGAGAGGTGTTTCTACTTCAACATTTAATGGCTGTCATGATCTTTCATACCAGATGTATGTTAACATCTGTCCAATATCTAACACAATCTCTTATTTCCAGATACAACTGAAAATACAAAAATAATTTCCTGGCACAAGGCACATCTACAGAATGTATTCATTTTGATACAGAAACTCAATTTGCCAAATATTGGTAGCCCATGTGCAAAACCTTGACAAAAATTTCTGAAAACCAACTGACAAAACTCCATAGAAGATACATTTCTAGACTCCCTTAGATTATGCATTTCCATTTTTTAATTGAAAAGTGAGTTCACAAACTATTCAAGTAGCTGTGACAATTTTCAGTAGGGTCAGACTATACCATTTTGGTGCACAGGTACACTGCCCTAAAGCAAAGACAAAGTGGAGATGTGCTTGTGCTCCTTATTGTTCAGATACAACTCAGTCAAGTATGAAACTGTGGAGTCAAGTAAAACCAATTACACTTGCCTCAAACACAAAATTGTCCCAATAACTAGAAAACAAAACAGAGCCAGGACCTGTTATATGGCTCTAAGGCCAAATTATATGGCCTGGCCACGTTCACAGGATTATACACTTTTACCCTCCAAAACAAGGTGGCTATATCCAAACTGCCAGTTGGGAATGGCTGCTGGCTCTTGCTAATCCCTAGGTCATGCCTGGGAATTGTTTATGACAGCACTAGCCAGTCCAGGCTGAGCACAAGGCAGAGCCTGTGCTAACAATTTAATGGTATAGATGGTCACATTCCAGCTCTTGGGCTTGTGCCCTGGCACTGCTTGATCTGCACAGGGAGACCTCGCCAAACACAGTTGTACTGTGAGCAGAGCTGGCTGGAAGACAGACAAAAAAAGAGCATCCAACCAAATTTAAATCTTGAAGCATTGTCATGATTCCCTTAGTTATTCTTCGGGTTTTGTTTTGTTTTTGCTTTTTTTCCTTTGTTTTCCAGATAGCCCTATTTCCACTGAGTTGTTCCATTTGCCAAAACAACAGAAGGTCAAAATAGTTGTGTTAAGTGCCCAGCGTGTTTCATTTCTTACCATGATTCAGTGGCAGTAGCCAACAAGTGATGATGCTTCCAGTACAGTCAGGAATGCTGTGGGAAGTGTCAGAAGAGTTTAAATCAAGTGTCTGATGGAAAACGGGACAGGACGGGAAAGATGTCGAGACTGAAGTAGAAAGGTAAAAAGATAAATGAATTAAATTAATTGGTCCACAAACTTTGCAGCATTGCCTAAGCTTTGCTTTGTGTCCCAGTTCAAAGAGTTGGATGCAAAAAGCGCACTGCTCAACAACTGCTCTGACTGCCTTATCTCTCTCTGGTTTTGAACCACTTTCTTTGATCCATACCAAAAGAATGATACAAAAGGTCTTTGCTGCAGAGCAAATTCACTCCCTTGCCAACAGCTCAGAAGGTGAGGTGAGCAAGACAGCCTTTGCAGACTTAAAGCCAAGGTCAAGGTGACTTCCATAACTACCTTTGTGTGGCACGTGCCACCTCTCTCTTCTCTGAAGGAAACTTTTTAGGAGAGTGTAGACTGACTTTCTTCCAAGACTTTTCCACAGCTTTCACCACCAAAAAATAACCAACCTGGTTTCATGGGAAGGGGCTCTGGAAAGTGACCATGTATAATTCCTCTTCAGAGCAGGCAAAGACAACCCTGGAT
Organism: Ammospiza caudacuta; assembly: GCF_027887145.1. Lineage (NCBI taxonomy): Eukaryota > Metazoa > Chordata > Aves > Passeriformes > Passerellidae > Ammospiza > Ammospiza caudacuta. The sequence continues at coordinate 75,210,757 of NC_080595.1, forward strand.
TGCACAGGGCTTTGACAACTTGAATTTTGGGTAGCTTCTCTTCTCAGTGCATTTGCACTGGTACCTGCCTATCCTCAGTGTGAGCTAGCTTGCTTTCTTTCTTTCTTTCTTTCTTTCTTTCTTTCTTTCTTTCTTTCTTTCTTTCTTTCTTTCTTTTCTTTCTTTCTTTTCTTTCTTTCTTTCCTTGCTTCCGCCACTTCCACCACTTCCTTCCAGAAATTCCTTTGCTGACGTTTGTGTGCATTGTCTTTTCTCTTTCCACTTCCACTCCTGAGGAGACTCCACTGCACTATATTATAGGACAGCCACCTAGCACAACCTGAGGAATAACATAGTCCACAGGGAACTGAAGGGGAACACAAAGTAAAGTTGGGGTCTCTCTGGGTCAATTTAGAGTTGTCATCCTCTACTATTTGACTTCTGGTTATTTTAGAAGGGTCCTCTGTCACCCCACTTGGTGCACTGCATCCAAGAGCACCCCCCAGTCTCTAAAGAGCACTGACACCAGACTTGAACTGCCCTGTCCCTTTGCAAAGTAACCACTGGCAATTTACAGGAAAACTTGGGAATGATCCACTTAACACAGAAATGGAAATGAGCACTAAGAGAATTGGGATTGTTCAGCATGGGTGTTATTTAATTGCAGCATTCTGGTACCTGAAGAGAGCTGACAAGAAAGCTGGAGGGAGACTATTTTACAAGAGCATGGAGTGACAGGACAAGGGGGAATGGCTTCAAACTTAAAGAGAGTAAGTTTTGATTAGGGATTAGGAAGAAATTCTTTACTGCGGGGGTGGTGAGGCACTGGGTGGTGAGTTGTGGCTGCCCCATCCCTGGAAATGTTCAAGATCAGGTTGGACAGAGCTCAGAGCAACCTCCTCTACTGGGAGGTATTCCTACCCATGGCAGGGGGATGGAAATAAAAGTCCGTTCCCACTTAAACCATTCTATGATTCTATGAAATGAATTTATTGTAAAATTTGTAACAGCTGTACAAATCATAGCTGAGATGACAATTTGAAATATCATTATCCTGCAGCGCTCCTGAGCTAAACTTTATTGCACAGCAGTACCATATTTCTAAGCAGACTGAGAAAACAAGGTGAATGGCAGCTTTGTAGGTTGCAAACAATGCATGTGTGATCCATATCTTCAAGACCTCTACACATCTGTATCTTAATCAAAGCAGTGCATCTGAGATAATTATTCATATGTATGATGACCCTAAAAGTCATCAATTCTACACATCAGACACTTTGGTCACAGGAAAACTATCAGTAGGATTATTGTGAGCAGTAGAAAAAATGTTTATGAAATGGAGTTTAAAACTTCATAAGCAAGAATGGAATTAATACACTCAAATTTTCCTCTATAATCCAGCTTGAAGAACCTTGCAAAGATAAATGCTAGACCTTTAAAAGCAGGGATGATAAAGATAATTAATGGAAGCTTAGAAAGATAATAATGTCTCAAATCCATGTGGGGTATAACTATTGCTCAGCTTTTGAGGAAAAGGAAGATAAATTATTCAGTCTTACTCCATCCCAGCATGAAGTAAAAATTCTAAAGGAAACAAGCTGTTCAAAAGCAAAACTGTGATGACTATGCCAAGATAGGAGTTAGGCTCAGAAGACCTAAAATAAATCCAAAGTTCTGGAATTTATTGGCCGATGAGGATTCTGGGTATTGTTTTGAAGTAAATCAACAAAACCTCTGCCTTAGGAAATATACTGAAGAGTTGATTCAATTCTAGGATTTTGTCAGGATATTATAGAATGCTTTTGGTTGGAGGGGACCTCTGCAGATCATTTGGCTGTCTCCTGCTCAAAACAAAGCACATTTTGATGTTAGGTCAGAGCATTCCTTGTCACGTGCAGCTGAGTGTGCATAATATGTGCATCTTCCTATGGAGATTATGCAGCTGTATTGGGACTTTCCTCAGTTCTGGACCCTGCACCTACACTAACGTGTAACAAACAGGAGGCGCTTGTAGCAAGGTGGAGATCAGTCTCTTCTCCCAGCTGACAAGCAATAGGACAAGAGGAAAGTTGCACCACGGGAATTTTAGACTGGATATTGGGTGACATTTCTTCATTGGAAAGATTTATCAAGCATTGAGAACAGGTTGCCCAAGGAAGTGGTTGAGTCATCACCTCCAAAGGTATTAGAAGATGTGCACATGTGGCACCTGGGGACATGGCTGAGTGGTGGCTGGGCAGTGCTGGGCTAATGGTTGGATTCAGTGATCTTAAAGATCTTTCCCAACCTAAATATTCCTGTGATTTTATAAACAGCAAGAAGCACTGTTTTACTGAGAGGATGACACAGCACTGTCGCAGGTGGCTCACAGAGGATTGGGGTCTCCTTCCTTGCAGATACTCAAGGTCCTCTGAACATGGTCAAGGTGAACCTGCTTGAGCAAGAGGGCTGGACCAGACAATCTGCAGAGGCTCCTTCCAACCTCAATGATTGTTGTGTTTCACTTTCCAGCTGACAAATGTTTCACTTGATGTATTACTTCAGTGGTTTTGAAAGCAGGGGCTTTGTATAACCCTTTAGAATTAAAGGATAACATTAATTATATATAATATTATAATGTAAGCAGTATATAATCTTAAACATTCAAATGATACAGCCAAGAAAGCTGCTTCTTCTGGGTGTGTTTGTGCAAAAACTTAGACATAGTAAATATTATTCACATACTTCCCAGTGCTTTGTTTCAGGATTACCACAAAAGACCTGGGATCATAAACAGTAAGAAATAATGCTATGATATGAAGAATTTATTACTAGTTACTATTCATTATTTATACGGTGGGCGCATATCATTTTACACACAAACACCAGTTCACAGACAGCATTTATTTCTCTGCAGAACTTCTACAAGCTCTGCTTTCCAAAGTGAACCAGTCTGGTCATGCTAAATTGTAGTGGGTAACAACCACATATGTTTCATCTTGACAGGAGCAGAGAACAACCAAAACCAGCAGAGGCAGACCAGCCTTCGGGAGAATTTGGAATAGTCAGTTCCTCCAAACCAAAGCAAACGTGCATTTTGTTTCCTGAAAAGTGCCCACTTCATCCAAGAACAGCGTGTTACAGCAGCTAACCATCACTTGAACATTCAGTAATGCCTCAAATTCCAAGAGAAACCCCAACAAAATAACTTGGTTATCCTTTTACACACGCTCCTTTTAAAAGAAATGTGAGATTATAAATCTTCATCAGAGCTGCTTCTACAGAGTGAAACCAGAGTCAGGGAAAAGTGTGAAGAATTCCTTCCATGGTCTCCCTTACAGTGCTCTCACAGGCATTGACAACTGTGTAAATCCAGGGCATTGGGAATATTTCTCTGTCTGCTCTGGGGTGCCCTGACCCCCAAGGGAGCACTGACTTTGACCCTCATTCATGAAGAAAGTTTCCTAGACTTCAAGATAGACTAGAATCCACAAAAGTGTGAAATGGATTATAGAGATTAGTGTAGGTCTATCACTTAGTAAGAAATTTAAGTTTTAAGATTTTTAGTATGTTGTAGATAGAAGCAAAAGAGAGAGCACAGAGTGTCATCCCAGGTTTCTTCTTCATGCTTCTTCATTCTTCTTCATGGGTTTGGGTGGCATTTTGTAATTAAGCAGAAAAGTCCGCATTGCGGGCTCTTTGAAATCAGTTATTGAGTTAAAAAAAATCAGTTATTGAGTTAAAAAAATAATAATCTAAGTGTCAATTATCAATGAAATAGTTTAGTCTTAAAAGACCTTGTAACAAAAGATTGTTAACCATTTTGTGCCTTCTAATAAAAAGCTGCCAAACTTGCAGTAATGAAACTGTTTTGCTAATAAAAAATAATAAACACTGAAGTCCAAACACAAATTGCTATCTCAAGTGCCTTCAATCCAAACCTGGAAAAACTGACTAATACCCCCAAAGACGATGAACCTGTTTTGTCCACTCCCAAGGAAGTGGGTCCGTGTATTTGCATTTCTGCAGGAGATGTCTGCACCTCGTGGCACCGTGGGGACGAGGGACATCGCAGCTGTAACAGGACTCCTGGCACTGCCGCCCTCCCTCGAGCAGCCCAGCCTGCCCACACCTCACGCCACAGAGTCACAAGATCCCCACGCTCCTCTTCGAGGTCCGGGCATTTTTTCAAGAGGATTTTCAGGATTGTAGACAGGGCAGTGGTGATGTTTTACCGTCAGTCTGGAGTGTCAGCCCTGGCTGATCAGAGCTTCCCGGTATGCCCAGGGCACTCCAGCCCGTGTCCAGGTTTGAAGGTGCAGCACCCCCTGTTCAGAGTGCAGAGTTTAATGTCCTGTTTATCACTCCCAGGGACACATTTATTTTTGTGTCTGTCAGCTTCACAGACAAGTGCTGCATCAAAGAGGAACTCAAGGCCCATGGAAATCATAGGGAGAAGTGAAGCTTTTCTCCCTTCTATTTCTTTCTTTCTTTTTATTCATTTGGTTCATTTGTTTTGCAAGCTGAGGAAATCGATGTCATCAAGAAAATACTACATTTGTCATACATATAATGCATTTTCCTTCTGCTGTGCCTTAAAACTGCGTCTTATAAAAATTACCATTGTTTTCCTGTTGTAATAAAAATTATGGTATCCAGACATCCCACCCAAACAGTTGAACAGCCCTCAAACTGTTTACATCAGGCTCCTTTATACCTCAATCAAGCCATCCATCCCCTCAATGATTTCTCTGACATTACCCTCTTCATGCAACGCCAAAATCAGAAATTACCTTGCTGAGAAAGTATCAGCTTTCTTGAAAATAATTTCCAGGCCCTACCTATTAAGCATTGACAGCCAAATAATAGGAAACCACCAAGTGATTCCCTGCAAAATTCTTTTTGTGGCCGTGTTTGATGCTGACAATAGCATTACATTCCTAAATTACAGCAACCAACCTCAGGATTATATGCACCTATGACTCAGAGAACCTGCCCTCCTTTAGAAGTGCTGCTCCTTGGAAATAAACCCTCTAGTAACCCACATCAAATCACAGGCAAGGCAATTCCCAGGCCTTTTTATCTTGACAGGAGGCTGGGACAAATTTTATAATGAAACACCCATGACTCCTGAATGACAGAAGTATATATTTTGCTTTATTTTGAATGGACAATCTGAAACTAATACATGTGAAAATGATGCAATGCTGAGAAAGAAACAAAAAATAAAAAATAACTCTCAATAATTTCAAAGAAACAGGCACTTAAATCCTGGCCAACACAAATTTTATTTAGGTTTTATGACTGATATTTATTCCTTTTGGAAGTCAAGAGACTTTTTTCTTTAAAGTGCCAAAGCCCAGAAATACTCCTTTTTCTTTATCAAAAGCTGTCATGTTTATGACCTTGTAAGTATTTGGCGATGTCAATTAGTGCTTCAAAAATGCTGCCTTTCATCTTCAAATGGAACTGGGCCTAGAAACTGGCCAGACCTCTTAGCTCTTTCAACAGATGATAAACACGCTGCAAGTAAAAAAATCCCAGCAGCTTTTTATGACTTTACAGATTAATGAGCATGCCAAGGCTTTCCAACCTATTTTGGTCCAATAACATATCTGCTAAAGTTGACAAATAAAACCTGAAGTTTCTATGTTCCAATTTCTACAGTACTAAAAAATATGTACAGATGCATCTGAGAAAAAATCCTGAAATGAGAGGGTAGGAGGAAGTGGCACATCATCAGCACAGTCTAAGCCCTAGGGCCACAGATCATTAGGAACAGCCTTTTAGAGAGGAGACTGGAAAACACCTAAGACATCTCCACTTCCTTCAAAGGGAAGAATCTGTTCCTCTGCTTCAATACCTTCATCATATTAGTTCTGGAACCCATCACCAATCTCCCTTTGCTCTCTTCTGCCCTGGTGGTATGAATACAGCCCAGGAGTTGTAACTTTTCTGTAGTGGCATAATGCAATTACTTCAGCAGAAGTCATTGCTCAAATCAATTCACAGACATTTTTTGTCAATTTGTATTTAGAGGAAAGAAGAATGTGTCCTGAGAGTCAATGACCAAATCTATCTGCTTCCTCCTCTCATTCCTTGTTCATGCTGTTGATTCCTCAAATGCAACTCTGAAAGTAACTCTCTAGTTTGAGGATACAAATACGATACCATAATAGGCTTTTTTTTGGGGCACTCTGCTGGTTTCAGCCTTGCTGGGCTGGTGTGATGGCACATCATGGCCAACGTAATTCACTCTGTCTCTCTCTCCTTGCTTGCAGACTACTCACAAAAGCCTCAGTCTGGCAGCTGCAATCCAGTTAAATTGTGTGTCAGCCCAAAATGTAAATTTTACAAGCTTAGTGAGTTTTCAAGCCTAAAGAACCAGGAGAATGTGATTTGAGTGCCAGAGAAAACCTGTCCTTTTGTTCTGTTACAAACCATCAATGTTATGTACTCTGGGCATTGCTCTGATTTCCTAAGCATTCATGTCATAGCCTGCCATAATCAGAGCTTCATGTGCATCAGAAGTCTCTGCTTAGGTGGGAACAGACTTGCATCTCATTTACCAATGAAACATGACTCTATTTTAGAAATGTGTCCAGAGGTAAAAATGTGTTTCTTGAAAACAAAAAAATCATTGCTACAATTCTACATCCAGCAACTGAAGCCTAGTGTACCATCACAGTCATTTGCCAAAAGAATCTGAGGATCTTTAAAACAGCTTTTGCCACTGGACTGTGCTTGGGCTGGTCAGCTATGTCATGTCCACATCAAAGAATTACCAGGCTGTTATCTGAAATGGTGACAAAAATATGCCAGCTCTCAGTACAAACCCTAGGGGAGGGGAAGAACAGCTTTCACAGAGAAGCTGGAAGAGCAAATCCCATCTATTTCATCACTGCATATTTTGACTGTTTTCTAGCAACTGTTCTATTCCAATATTTATAATCTCTCTCTTTATGCAAGCATCTTATGTTTTATAATAAAATGAGTACATAAATTTCAGTTACTGTAGCAAAGCAAATTGTTGTATGTAATTAGTCATGTACAACATAAGGCGTAACTTGAAAAACAATTCGTGTTTATTCTTCCTCTGCTTAATCAATATTTTAAATATTTGTGGAAGCTGTACACCAACTTTGCAAATCACCACCTCCTAAGTGAGAGAAACAGAACAGACAACACAAATCCTGCAAGCTACTGCAAATCATCAGCATCTGACAGGCTGCTGTTCAGGGAGCTACATTTTCTTGGCCCATGAAAGAAAGAAGAATATAACATTTTACTTCTGAGCTGTTTCCCTTTATTCCTTCTTACAGTGCATTCCTCAGCCACACTGACTTGTTTTTCCTTTACCACAAGAATGTTCTTCCCTCTCCACTTGTTTTTAATGCTATTTAGTTAGCACTGATGCACAAAGTCAGTGGTGGCTACTTCTCCGCCTGCAATCCTTTCCTGACTTTCCAGAGAGGTTAACAAATGTTTGATCATCACTGTCTTCCCTCCCACTGCATAACCCGTGGCTAACCACAGTGGGATAAACTCTGGTAGCAAAAACACACAAGTCTTTAATACTAAAGGAGTACTGTGAGAACAGGAGGCCACAATCACACCTCAGTTACACTATTTAAAGACTTAAAACTGCACAGCTATCCCTGAGCTCAGCTAGCGAAAATTTTATCAAAACTGAAGACCAGTGTTTTTGTAAAATTTGTCATAGGTTTAACCTTGAGAATAACAAATCATTAAGTGTTGGGGGACTGAAGAATCAATTTATGTTCCAAGCAAAGGGTTTTTAAAATTAAGGTTGAAAAAAAAATTAGGTATCGCCTGGTGGTGCACAGATTCTGTTGATGTATCAATCTTTTCAGGCATTTAAAAATAATATAGAGATGATAAAAGTAAATGTTCTATAACCAAAAAATCTCTTGGTAATAAAATTTCAAATTACAGCCCATGACAACACTTGTAAATTGAAGCTGTGATACAGGAGCTTTGATGGAGAAAATTGTACAAGTAACTCGCAAAGTAATTCGGAAAAGCAACAAAGAATGAAGGTGCTGCTGAGATGAACAGAAAACATAGCTGGAATGGTGTGCAGCATCCTTAAATGAATTTCAGACTGTTTTGTTGCCAATATCTTAAGCAGTGCTGTAATCTTATAAGGATTTCTTGGATAGTTTCCATCGACCAATAAATAACCTCACTACAGAAAAAAACCCAAACCCCACCAAGTATAGAACCAGCTCTGAACTTAATCATCATACATGGCTGAGCTCAGAGCCTGGAAGATTGATCCAAACACAGAGTTTATTAGCGAGATTTCCCCATTCCTATGGACTACTGGTAGAGGGGTTGAGGAAATATCTCTGACTCATCCCTCCAAACTGTGCTGCCTCTGGTCTGTGGCCCAACCCTTTGGGTACAGAATCAGGGTAGAAAAACCTAATTGAGTAAGAGTTGAAACTTTGCTCATAGTGGCACAGAATGAGCAGAAAACCAAAAACCACTACCTCTGGGTGCCTCACTTTCCCTGTCAATATACTGGCTGTGCAGCATCAAACTATTTCTTAGAGGTTGATGAGGCTTAAATAGTCTTTCTGATATTTTCTGGCAGTCTCCAATGAAATGTGTTATAGCAGTGCAAAGTATCATTTTGTTCAGCAAAAAAGCTTGGGAATAGACAGCTTTTCTGTTTAAATAACTCAGACCAAACATCCATAACCACTTAAAGGTGGCAGATCCACTAAGTGTGATTTGTACCAAAGCATCTGGGTAAGAAGGTTACAGGTATGCTTTGAGAATAAATTTCAACGGTCTGCAAAGTATAATTAGTTCTAAAGTTCTCCTACACATTAATAATTAGTAATAAAAACCTTCTAAAGTCCTCCACAGAAAGTAAAAAGCTCTTCCAGAAGCATGAGAACATAGACCAAGCCCAACCCCCTCACAGCTAGTCTTACATATCCTAAGCTTCCCCTGATGATGACTTCATTTTTTTCTCTCCTTTCCAATGCTTTTTCTATTCATATCACGTAAGTCTGGCAAAGTCTTTAATCTTACATACATTTACATAATTTTAAAGACCATGGTTCAGCCAGATTAGGTAGACTAGTGGTCCTTAAAACAATTTATCTATAAATTCCCTGAACAATTCCATCATGCAGCAAGTCATACAGTCCAGTTACATGTCAGAGAGAAAGGAAGTTTTTTCCCCCATTTTGAATTTGTCACTTTAGGATTCAGTTAACTTTGAGCTGAAGGATGGTAACATGATCGATATCTGCCAATGCAGGTACCCAGAAGACAGATCCTGTCAAACAGACTTCGCTTCAGTCTTTGACAATACTATGGCTGTTTGATAATTCATAACTGAGGACAATGCCATGTATATGTATTTTTAATAACTACTGATTTAAGCACTTTGGCAAAAAAAGTCTGAAGCAATTATTGGCTATAAAGACATGGAAACAGAGGAAGGGAGCAGTTTTATCCCCATACAAAGGAATGGTGAGTCTGATGCTGAAAGGATGCATATGGTTTGGGTATCTAAGTTTTAGCACCCATATTTTCAAAGGCAAATGAAGAATGGAGGGGATGCAAAAGATACAGAGTTATTTGAAGGCTACTGAAACTGGTCAATAGAAGGAAACAAGAGGAATCACAAAAGGACTGAGAACAGACTAGTTGATTTACAAAAAAAAAAAAACAAAAAAACAAAGCAAACTTTTAACTGGGAAGATAACAAGCAAGAAGGAACCCAATCTGAAGGGCTATAGATGGTAGCTCTCTGTGGTTCGAGACTGTCAAACCAGCTCTGGAGGATATACTGAAGTCAAAACTGGTACCTGCATGGGAGAAAGAGCCCCTTCTGACCCCAGCCTGGGGCAGCACTGGTGGCTGTACTTATCTCCTTGGACAAAAAGTCAAGGAGAACCAGGCTATCAATCTTCTGGCTTCACGACACCTATCCAGTGTTCACCTCTTGTGTGGGGCACACCCTCGCCACTGAGTTTCATGACCTGCCATAGTGCTGGGGGAGGTCCAGCCTGCAGAAGGGCAGCTCAGCAACCGAATATCTCACTCCCAAAACAGAACTAACAAATCCAGCTGTTAGATGTCACCTATCCCCCATGACCTGGTACCCAATAAAATTACTGACACAAATTGTTGCATAAGGTAGGCAGGCTGTGATCTCTCCATAGCTCAAGGCAACTAAGCACATGCTTGGTTTATTGTTAAAGTATTGTTGCATTTTTAATTCTTATTTTTTATTTTTAAAAGAAAGCAAGTAACCACATTGTTTTTCTAACTTGTGATCTCTTCAATATATAGATGCAATTTGTTGTGCCTAGGCATTAGCTGGATTCTCCCAGGGAAAAGCCTTGGCTGGTTACACTGCTGACCACAAGCGTAAGTCTGCTGTGTGTGAGGGAGAGACACAGGCAGGCAGGGTGAACAGAAGTGTGCATGTGCACCTGATGTCTTTTGTGACACCATTTCACATTATTAGTAAGAAGCCTGCTAGGCACCATACCCTTACATCTCTGTTTACCCTACCTACCTACCTACCTACCTACCTACCTACCTACCTGCCTACCTCTCTTACTTCTTCACATTTTTTCCCTATTCAATACATGCAAGTTTGAATTTTTAGTTAGAGCTCCTTAGTTGATTGAGAGCAGAAGAAGCTGGGGCAAAAACTCTATGCATTTTTACACACTTATTTTATGGGAGATTACACAGCTGATTAACAGTTCTCAGAATAAAAAGTGTCTCCTGTTACCTCCATTCTTGTCTATTTATTGCTTTTGATCTATTCATGCCAAAACATTCTTACTAATGAAAGTCATCAGAAAATTGTCTAATAAGGTAATTTAGAAGACAGTTCACATCTAGCATATGATCAAAAGGCACTTAACTTGCTGTTCCTGCCTCCTCTCCCCCAATAAACACATGGTTTACTAGCACTGATAAGCTTCAAAATGGTTTTGAACATCTGGGAAAAGGGCTGATCAGCTCCAGACAATTGTTGGACTCTAAGCAGACCCAGGAACAAAGGTCATAATAAATGAAACCACTGCTTTAGCTCCAAAATTGCTTCAATCATCTCCAGACAAAGCATGATTGAAATGCATCTATCACTGGATAGCATCTGGAGAACACTAAAAATGTTTTGATCAGAATCTGAGTATCCTCTTCCAAATGATAATAATTTTAAGATGCCATGGCAAATTTTTACAACTACACTTTAGGCTAATGTTTCCTTCTGTAGCATTGACCTTGTTTTTCTACAGTGTGAAAAAAATCAATATAATAATGGTACTGCAGCAAAATTTCAGCTTGCTCTTGGCTTACTTTAAATAACTTCATTGTCTCCTTTCCCTCTGTCTACATCTGCTGCATTTGGCACTTTCAGTTATTAAAATGAAACCAAGTTGAAAGAAAATGTTAAATATCATAAAAAGAAACCCAGCAGTGCTTCTGTCTCACTTTGCCAGCACTGTGGTCACCTTTACCATTTGCCAGGTTGTTCTGTTTCCAGCTGTTCTACTTGAATCTGCATGCAAAAAGAAACCCCAGCTTTCTCCAAAAATACCAAATGTACTTTGCAGTTCTACAATGAGTTTGTTGCTTATTTTTTTAAAGGAAAATGCACCCTCTTCCCTCCAATAATATATTGGAACAAAAAAGCCCAATAGTTTACAAGTGACTTCTGTTCTTTGGTGCTTAACATTTTCTCACTCCTTAGTGTGCATTTTTGCACAAATGAGCGAGCCTGGTTAGAGCAGTTCCACAGATTCACTCCAACCTGCATTAAGAACGAGTCTTTGAGAACCTTACAGGAAACTATCAGCTAAAGGGAAAACACCATTCAGCCAAAATGATGACTTTTAGACACTTTCCACTCCCTCTGGATGAGAGCCACATCCAGTTGCTGTCAACCACAGCTCTGCCTTGGTCAACAGACAAGAAGAGCATTCCCAAAATGGGAAAAAGGGAGCATTAAGTTCCAGGGGAAGCCAAAGAAAGCCCAAACGTAGGCAGTGGTGAAACGAAGGAAACATTTCCTCTGCCTGGGCCTCTCAGAAGCATGGAGACAGTCTTGGAGCAAGAAAGACCTACTCTGGTGTATGTACAACATAGAAAAGAATTAAAAGACACAGACTGCCCATATAAATTCATTTTCCTACTACTGGCTATCCCATGAAAGCAAGCCTTACAAAGGGACAGATGACGCTCCATCTCTAACATCCCTTCAAGTTATCAACCCCGTTTAAAAAAAAAAAAAATAAAAAAGGCAAAAAAATAAAAAATCTGGATTCTTACTTTGGTGCTGGAAGCTGGGGAGGAGTTGGCCACCAGGCTGGTGATGACCTCGCTGTTGCCGGTGGTGCAGGCGGCGGTGGCGGGCGTGGGGAGGCGCGCGGGCACGATGGGCAGCGGCAGCAGGCCGGGCCGGGAGCTGCTGGTGGTGCTGGCGGCGCTGCTGCAGCTGGTGCTGCCCACATGGGTCCCGTTGGAGCTCCAGTCCCGGCGCTCCCAGCCCGCGCGGTAATCTCGCTCGAAGCGGCTGTGGTGCCGGGACATGGCGCTGGAGGGCAGCTGCGGCTCAGGGGGAACTCGAGAGCCTGCCTGGAGGGGTAAGGACACAGAGGAGTTAGGGATGAGGGCCCAGCACAGGGACTGTGCTCTGCAGCCACCAGGCACCACCCTGTCGTGTTCTCTGCCTTAGGAGAGCACTGCTTCTCCTCTTTTCCCAGCAGAACAGCAAGACACTATTCACAGTGCCATAGTGAATATTGATCTAGAACACAAATGAGAATTTAGACAAGTACAAGGACACAGTGGAGAGCTCAGTCCCATAGACCTGAAGAAACACCATCTGCCTCTTCATCAAAATAACAAGCAAAAGCACACAAATTGTGAAAAGCCAAGTTAGAAGAGAGTCATAACTCAATATTCTGACAACAGGAAAACATTCCCAGCAGCTCTATCTTTCCATTTTCTCAGTAGCCTTCACATTTTTTCTGTAGCTTCTTTTCTGTACCTCACACACGACCAAATACAGATGCTAAAGATCAAAGAGAAAAACAAATCTACCTGCTAAATCTACCCATTACTTCTCTATTTTCAAAACCAATACTGCTTCACACAGCCCCTTGTTTGCTAGACTCCTCACTGGAAGCTCCTCCAGGAATATTTCACTCTGTGACACCTCCCTACAGCGAGGATGCCCTACAGGAGGCAGCCCAAGATGTTCTGTCTCCTCCCGTGTTTCTGGCTAGACTTTAAACTCTTAATACACATAGGTGATCTATGACCAAGCTGTTCTATGATCACTCTGTCCTTATCACCCCTCAGTCTTTGTTATCTACAGATGGTATCTGCCAGGTGAGGGATGTCTAAACACAATGTTGTGGGTCAAGACTCCCAACATCTAATCTTACTTCTGATAATTATATGTTACATAGCCTAGAGCAGTTACTGAAGTCTTCCTGGCAAGGTCTCCTAATGTGCAGAATGGTGGCAATAATGCTATTTTCCCAGCAGAGCTTTGAGTAAGTGAAAGTTTACAGCATTTGCAATAGAAGAAATAAATTCTAAATGTATTTATTTCCATAAATAAATAATGAGTATCTAGGTCACTGCAGCACCTGATTTATTTTATTTGCATCACACAATCCACTAAGGTCTTTGTAATAATGATATCAGGTCAGTGGAAGCAATGTTTCACAAATTCTTAGATACAAAAATGGATGGTAAGAATATCTGTTTGTAAGGATTGTGGAGGGAGCCAGAACTAAACTCACCCAGAAACTTTAAGGTAAGAAACTTTTTAAGAGAGATAAAAAACTTAGAAGTGTTATAAAACAGTGTGCCTATCGCCAACATTAGTTATTCACCTGGTAGAAATTAAAAAGGCAAAGAAAACCAATCATTATGCCTAAAGGATGAAAGATTCACCTGGTTCACTAGAGAGGTGAGAGTAGCTGAGAGCTGGTTCACTAGCTGAGACAAAGAATACTCTTCCTCAGTTAAAAATTCAATAATATAAATGTATATTACCTAACCAAATCTCCCAATAAGCTGCATATCTGATGTCCCTCTCCAAGAATGAACACCTCCAGCAAGAACCTACACTGGAGACCACACCATAGTGTAGTTGGTATTGACCAAAAAATTAACATTCCTCTTAACCCAACTATTTTCTTCTCTAATAGAATGTGATGCAATGTTTGCCTTGATGATTTGAGGGCTGATGGTTCTGGTATTTACTTAGATTCCTCTGTCTTTCATTTTTTTGTAGCCATCTGATACTTTCATTCAGAAAGCTAATTCTGTATTTTCCAGAGGACCATGTGAGCTCAGCTGTACAATGACCACAGGAAAACCCAGAGACACCAGTGCTGTGAAAGCTGCTGTAATGCAAAAAGAACCTTTTCTTTTAGTAGAGGTGAAGAAAGCAAACTTTTTCTCCAGTGAATACTGTCTCAGAATAAATTCAGTACCTAAACACAGTGTCTTTAAAGGTTAGAAATTCCACAGGTATATAACCACTCTTTCATTTGTTTTATAACCATTTTGCTAAGTCAGGCAAAAAAGGAGCCTGCAAACTGCAAGCTGCAATTTCAAAATATCCTTTATTATTCCTTGCCTTCAAAAGAGTTTCTTTTTAATCCCAACAGCCTCCACTGCTGTATGAAGCTATCTTTTGTGACTGTTTGGATGGTGGCTGACAACTGAATGCCCTTCTCCGCTCGAGCCCGAGGATCTCCATTAGCTGTATTAGTGTACTCCTTGACAAGGCAACCAGGGAGAACCAAATCACATCTCCCCCACCCACCCACCCACACTCCTGAGCACATCTGACATTTCATTCAGCGGAGAGCAGCGGCACACATACACACAAGTCAATAGCAAGCAGTTTTTGCCACACGATCCCAGGCACCCTGCCCCCAGCAATTCTTCTATCAGATGAGACTGACAGGCAAGCACGTCAATAACAAGCAGGGAAAAAGCCTGTGACTAAGCCATGCATTAAGAAGTTTACTTAAAACCCAACACCCTCTTCATGAGCAATTCACTTCTCAGTCCAGCTACTGTGCTTCATATTTCCAACGAAAAAATAAAAGCTGGGGCTAAACATCAGAACAGTCTTCTTTTTTTTTTTCTTCTTTTTTTTCTTCTTCTTCCAACCCCCCCCCCCAATACATTGCATTAAATATACACCACTTGTCTCAAGATGTCATTTTTGTCTGGGTACAAAGTTACTTGACAGTGACAAGATGTGCAGAAAAACCGGAGGGGATAACTATCTAATAAATGAGTATTCAACTGCTAGTGCTTGCTATTTAAAATTAGAAAGAATAGAAAACATTTTCATAAATAGCTGCTGGGTGAGGTAAGAAATGGGTTGTGAACAGACTAGCTAATTTTTAAGTGTATTTTTAGATCCAGAGTTTATGCTTTGTCTAGACTATTGATGTTGAGGATCACAATCATAATAATAATGCTTTAAACACATTCTGTACTCATAAGAAAAACTTCTCCAGCAGTGTGTCCCAAGTCAAGTGTAATCATCACATTCCTCTGCACAGAACTTGACACAGGGTAGCATAAACCATCGTGAGAAACAGCAGCGACGGAGGCCAGTGGGAACCTCACTCAAACAGCAGGGAGGGCAGCAGCCGCTGCAGTCAGAGATCACAGAATCCTTAAGGTTGAGAAAGATCTCTAAGATCATCAAGTCCAGCCACAACCCTAACCCTGTCACTACCATTTCCACAAGATCTGATTTTAGGCTACAATTTTCCAGACATGTTCTTTGACATTTTTTTTCTCTAAAAATAAACAAAACAAAATAAAACAAAAAGAACCCTTTTTGAGGGTTCTTTCTGTTTCTCCTTCTCTCTGTCCCTTTGCAGAGACAGAGAGGAGAAGCATCAATGCCTAATACTTACGAACACCAACATCAATAGTTACAATTAATTCATGTATTTTTACCTTTTTAAGGGAAGTTTTCCTCAACATTCATGTGTAGACATTTTCTCTTACCTAGTTTTAGACCCCTCTAAACAGCACAGAGGAACAGAAAGAAGATTTTTTTACCTTGTTTTTGAGACACTGCACCAGCTAAGCCCTGGCTAATTACAGATCTATCAACCTCAGTTGTGGGGTTGATTTTTCAGCTAGCATGATGCTCCACACTGTCACATGCAGGAGCCAGTACTAGAGCAGATAAGCTTTGAGCTATCTCAGATATGTCTACCCTACATCAGAGCCACAAATGCAGGATGTAGACACAGCCAGCAGGAGAGAGAATGTATGATTTGTGCATCTCAGACTCGTAGTCCATGAGGAGGCACACTGCACCCTGTTATTGCTGAAAATCCCTCTGTACACCCAATTCAGCTGACACACTGTCTGGAGAAGGTGGTGAAGTCAGTGAGACAGGCTTTCCCTCACCCTCTACTCAAGATGTAATCACTGGAGTAGCTAAGTGTCTTTAATCTCTACTAGAAAGGAAACTCGTTCCCGTTTGTCACATAGAATCAAAGGATTTTATTGTGCAGCCAAAAGGAACAAAATCTCTCTTAGAGGGAAAAAAGTCCCCCACCCTACTAAAGAGAGAGAAGAAAAGAGAAAGAAGCCCATAGCAGTTACTGGATAAACTGATAAATTCAAAGCAAAAAAAAGAGATCAAATTGGTATGAAGGGAGGGCTGTGGAAAGGGCTATAAGCTGAAGAAGAGAGATCAGGCAATCAGAGGTAAATACAAATCCCATGACAAATATAAAATGAGATTCAGTGATATGGCAAGGCAAGAAGTCCCCCAGACTGCATCACTGTGCATGTGCTGCAAAAAGATTGCCAGACCGGCCCACTTTGTTTCAGACAGGGGTTATGGAGGAGGAGCCAGGCATAAGGATTATACATGCATCTGGGCCCTTCCTCCATCATTTACTTTCAAAGAAAGATGGCTTTGGGAGGGTAGACAAGGAGAGGGTAACAGACTGATGAACCAATACCAAACACCTTCTGAGTGATGGGACAAGGCCAAAACATGCAATGTACAGGTGAGAGAGACCATAAAAAGGAGTTACTTTAAACCTATCCCTCTCAAGGCAAAGTAGAATGTGAATGTACCCCTGCTAGAGAACATAACTTTTTCTACAGCAAGGACATTTGGACATATCTCATACTAACAGCTTTCTCAAAAACAATATTTAAGAAAGTTTTTTGGAAAAATGAGAGTGTCTTCGGGACTCAAATGTAGAGCACTTACACAGATGACAACATCTTGCCTCCAAATTTACCCTGAACACTTTGGCCATTTGGAAATCCTCCAGCCTTCTTAGCACAAAACCACCCTCCTCCTGGTACTCATTTTTCACCACATCTCTTATGCAAGCTCGTTTGTTCCTCGTTTCCACAGCTTACACACACACACACACAGAGGAAAGGAAAAGGCCAGCAGCGTGTGAGATAGCAGCATGCTGTCCTCAGGGCTCTTACCAGGTTCAAACAGATCATTGCTGCAGATTTATTAAACTCAAGTGCTTAACATTTCATTTTATGCTCGATACATCTAAACACAGCCCTTCTTCCCCCAAGCCCAGAACACTCACTGTTCTGCAGAAAAAATGCTTCCTATTCATGTTCCTCTAAATGACAGTCCGGGCTCGAGCCTTGGAGCAGCTCTTTCCCTGCTTTCCACGCTTATCTAGTCAAGGTCTCCTTAAAGTGTCTGTCCCCACAGATATAAATATAAGGAAAAACAGGCTTTCAGCCAGTCTGAAGCTAGAGAATCAGATTTCTTAGACTATTAGTCAACTTCATTAAGTGACTTCAAAAATAAAGGTCAAGCTTTTAATTTAAATTTTTCCTGGGTAAGCATTTGTTTCTAAATTTACCTTTTAAATAATAACATTACAGAAACATGATAGGCGAGAGATGTTGGGAGACAGTGACGGAAGTGGAGACATGGTCATTAGGGAAATGGCAGAAAAGCAGAAAGAAAGAACCTGAAGCTTTAAAATACGCAGCTAAATAATCTTACGTGTTTTCAGACAGGATAAATGGAAGTACAGGTAAAATAGCCCATCAGAGAGCTTTAAAAGCAGTTAAGTGCATGTAATGCCTTTTTTTTTTTTAATGCCACACATTAAAAAAAAAAAAAAAAAAAAAAAAAAAAGAGGAAGAGAGATTTGCTGGAATCAGATCTAGCATGGAGCACTGTAACTGATAAAAAGGAAGATGTCTAAGTACCTAAGCTTGAATGATTTCACATATATGCTGCAGGGGAAATGTTACGACATGCAGTTTTATCAGAGCCTACCGACACAACAACCTCTCCCCAGGCACAGGTCTGCAGATGTAATTTATGCACATGGCACCAAAATCACATTGAAATATATCAGCCTTTCCATAAATTCTGGATATAACTCAATCGTCAGGTAATATACATACACATCTTCAAGAAAATAAAAATAAAACAAAGTACTAGCAGTCCTGGCAGCTTCAGGAGCAACTCTTCGGCAATGTGCCAAGCAAAAGGTTTTATTCAAGCTCACCATTTTTATAACCTACAAAGACTTTCTTAGACACATATATAGAATCATTGTTAAAAGCCTACATGGATCTGACTAATCGATTTTCACAATTTTTACTGAACTACTTTTTTTTTCTGTTTGGGTGACTTCAATGAAAGAACTCTGTTAGACAAGTGCAGAAAGAATGCAATCAAGAGATTCTGTAAAGCTGAACTACAAGCAGCTGTGTAGAAAGATAAGATCCAGAAATATTTGAGAGGCAAGGAAACAACTTTATTATCTAGCAAGGTCTACTTTTGTAAACCCCTGATTTAGTCTTGTAAACAGTTGTAAAGCTCTTGTAAAATCCAAGACAAGGCAGAGACTTGAGCTGCTTTGCTACAATCAGATCTTAAAGAAAAAAAAAAGAAGAAAAAAAAGCCCAAATCCTAACCCTGTAAGTGATAAAGGAGCAGTAGATTAAAGAGATTATATAGGATTTAATTTTCCAAATATATGCTGGAGGTGGTGATGCTTTGGGACATATTACAAAAAAAATCTGAGCATGAACACAATGGTGTCTTCTCAGCAGAAAGCTCACTATGAAAGAAACAAAAATGAGATTTTTGCTTTGCTATATCAAAATATTGTAAGTAAAAAGATAAACTAGACTATCCAAGTAAAAAAGAAAAACCCAATCATGATGCAAGTGAAACCATACCTTGGAGTTTCTTTCCTTCACAGGTGACAGAATATAACCTTCCTAAATCAGGGGTTACTAAAAAACCTCTAAGTGTATGGTTTATTACTAAGCTTCTCGGATATTCATCTTCACTGTGATAATTTCCTATCTATAGTAATTTGCTTTTCAGACACTAATATTTTTACAGTCTGAGCAGATTGTGTAACACATCCTTCAATTCATGGATCCTGAGCACTGGCAGGGTGAGAAAAGCTCCCAAAGCTTCAGGGTGGTCCTGATGCTCACACTGCTGGAATAGAAGGTGAAGACGAGTCCTGTCTTGAATCCTGTTGCTTGTCAAACCTGGACACACACAAACTCATGAAGTTTACACCACGTGCAGGGGTCTCCTTCTGCAGATGCTCCTGACCAAACAAGTTTCTTGGACTATTCTAGAAGGCCTCCATCCTCAGATGTACTTATCATCAATTATAAATTGATAGAAAATATGTCAAAATATACCGGTTTGGGATACATATTTGGGTAAAATTCCTAACTCTAGGAGAAAACAACTAAATCTACTTCTCTCTCTTCAAGCCTCTGTTGGAAAGATCTCATATGGTTCTCCTCCATGGCTTTGTTGCAAACCATCCCCACAACCTTACAAAAAAACTCAGCACAAAATTCAACCCTCACCACCCTCCAGCCCCCAAAATAAATTCTAGATGCCACTTGCTGCAGATTCTTGGTCGTTCCAAGGACCTTCTACAGCAACAAGACGGGAATTTTATGCAGAAGTTTCATAAATTAAAATCCAACAGAACTTTACACAAAAGCAAAATAACTTCCTCAGATGTCTTTGCAGGGTCCAGGGTAGCTGGCAGTGTCTGGAACCCAGCCTTGTTAAAAACGGAGAGAGAGAAAAACGATGTCCCTCTGTAACACTCCTGCTTGCAAAACACTGCCCAAAACATTGTCTTCCCTAATTAAATTATCTCATTAGCATGAAAAGCAAACGAAAGGAAACCAAATGCCAAGAGCTGCCGTGTTAAAGGCCAGTTCGTGCAGGGTTTGTGCAGCAAGACTCGCACGGCAGAGCCGGTGGCCAGCGCCTTGGCACGGGGGCTGGCAGGATGACAGCTGGTGGCCAGGGTCCAGGGGTGCCTGCTGGGGACAGGTGGGGAGGGGAGACAGGGACACGACTGGATTTCTTCTGGGGAAATGGGCCATCTTCTCAAAACGTGTGAAGTGGCTGCCAGGACCTGACATACCTAATCTTGCCCAAGACTTCGTGGTTAATAAAGCAGAAACGTAGAATAAGCTACTGTCAGTGTGGCCAAATGTCACAAAATAAATCTCACAAAATGTAATTAGCAGGATTTTGGCTCTTCTGGGGGTGGTTTCCTAGGTGGGTGAGGGGGGGGTGGGAGGAGAAGGGGACCAGGTCTTCAAATTACATTTTGGACAAGGTAGAAGAAATTTCCTTTTGTTTACTGCTGTTCTATATTTTCCAGACCCTAAAGGAAGACTGATCAATCAGTCAAAACTATTACAGGATAAAGCCCTCTGCCCAGGTAAGGGTTAAATGCAGTGTATTTTACAGCATAAGATATCTGGATCACTTGCAGTGCTGCAAAATGCTGTAATAAAGAAAACGTACTTCAAATTTCCCTCTTAGAGGATATTTTTGGGTCATCCCACCCCATCACTGTTCACATTTAAAAAGCTTCAGCCAGCACCAGGTGAAATAATAAATTTTCTCTTTCAGGACTGATGTTCCTCTGACCACACAGAATCTTCTGACACACATTTTGTTAAAAGGAGACATGTATCACTCCCCCAAATCAAGAGCACACGTACACTTACAGCACAAAACAGTCCCTAACCATCTGGTATATAAAAAGAGGTTATTTCATGAAAATTGCCTCAGGAAAAAAAAATAAAATAAACATTAAATCATAGAATCAAAGTCATTTAGGTTGCAAAAGACCTCTACGATCACCAAGTCCAACCATTAAACAGTGCCAAGTCCACCACTAAACCCCAAGTGCCACATCTACATGTTGCAAATGTAAAATGTTTTTTACATTTACTGAACATTAGACTAGCACAGTCCATAGTGACAGGCATCCAAAGCCCTTCAAGGCTTTAACATGACTTGTGGCATCTGAGGTATGAAGGTGCAGTTATCTCAATCCTCCAGTAAATAAGTGAATTCCCAGAGAAAACACAGCATCTCTGACCCACAGAGAATAACTAATTTTTCCAATTTCTGGTGCCCTAAATGTGTGACTGCCACTAGCCTCCATTCAGAAAGCTTGTTCTTCACTTCAGGAGACACCTGTGTTCTTGCTCTTCTTTCAGAGATAATGGAGAGTCTGGAGAGGAGTTTCTCTGTATATTTCTGTACTTCCATCTTTTTGCTTAATGGCACTGGTACCATCAGTGCCAGTCCATCAGCACCCAGCACCCTTTTATCTGGCTGGAAATACTGGGCAGACACCTGGGGCTTTTGGATCAAAACATTCCCATCACAGTGCATGGCACTGGAGTAGGCCAGAGCCCACGTTATCTGTCCATCTGCAGTCACAGCTCATCACCTCTCGTGGCCTAACCATGTTTCATAAAATGGACTGACTTTATTTTCAGCTGGTTCAATAGAGTAAGTATCACTTACATCCACTTGCTATTTATGTTTTGTTTTGAAAGGCGATGCGTCAAGAGCCAGAGGGACAGTGCCACCATGCTAATGAATTAATACCACAGCAGTATCAAAGTTAGCTGCCTCTCTGCTTGCTCCTCTGCCTGTTATAAGCTATTCCTGTTACCATTTCTTCCACCACCCTTTCTTGCATCTCACTTAAATTTGGCCCAAGTGACTCATGTTTTATCTTTTCAGCTGCTGGATGAAGGCTGTTTGCTGAATGCAGGAAATCAGCAGCCCACCTTTTCTAGGCCAGAGGTCTGCAGCTTTTAATTACCTGCTTTAGAAGTAACAGGATCAAATAATAAACAGATCATGAACCACTCACCATATCCCTCTCAAGATATGTTAGGTGATGTAGAACCTTTCAATCTACAGAGAAATCAAATCATGTCTGCCAAGCACCTACTTAAATACGCATTTAAGAATACCAAGAATCTAGTTAAAAATATAAGTTGAAAACTGCTAAATTTGCAAGCACTCGCCAAAATGTTTTGCATTTTATTCTGAATAGCAATAATTCATTTTCATTCCACCAAAGCTGTCAAAAACTCTATATGCAGTCTTGTACCAAGGCTGTTATATACATGCCAAATGCCTGTATAGCAAACATCTGGACTTGCTTCTGTTCCAGGATTTGCCAAACATAAGTCTATCTATTGTTTTTTCTTGAGACTTTTGTTTTTTTTCTCTCACTGCTGTGCCTCAGGTCGTTTTTCTTAAAATGAAATCATTAAAACAGGCAGAAAGAGTGGAGGAAGGAGGAGTAAGAAGAGCTCTAGCATCTGAGTAATCTTCCAGTGGGACTAATTTTACTAAGTATTTGTGCTACTGCTACCAGTCAATCACTACAAGTATTATTGAGAAGCAAACAAAAATAAAAATTAAACCACATTTAGGAAAGTATATTGGCAGAGAGAAAAGGAAAAACACATATGCTGTTCTATAAACTAGAAGCTCCGTTTACTGAAATGTCCTCAATATCAATATAAAATGTATTAACATAAAAACCCAACTTGCTCTTCCCTGATTTTGCATTCATTTTACATCCGTACTTCTCCGAGGCAACAGATCAGAATGGTGCATTGCCTTCCCCTCAGGCCAAGTGTAATAAACAGGCAGGTGTAATATAAGGCTGCAGTGTCTCAGCTCTCCTCCCCAACAATTGATCTTCCAGCCCAACAGTGTAATTCCGTCTTGGTAGCTCCTTTCACATGCCTCACTCCTGATCAGTCAATTATTTCAAATCAAGTAGAATTAAAGTGTTATTTTTGTGAGGGAGGATGATATTCACCAGTGACCAACGTGAAACTAATAAACTAATTTCCCTTTACTGCCTCGGGCAAAACAGAAAAATCCAGGTCTATGGGAGAAAGACAGCAGCTGCTTCATCAGTCTGTTGCCCAAATGTGTTTGCCATTTACTATCTTTAAATTGAATTTTTGCTCACAGGACAATTTTGGGAACAGAAGACAACAAAAAGAAAACAACAAAAAAGGCAGTGGTGAGGATGTATGACTGTTCAAGACAGAGCTGAGAGGAGGGGACAGCACTCTCCTGTTCTCTGAAACAGAGCATATTCCTCCTGTCAGTAGCAAATTTATCCAGTAGATGTCAACACCAGCAAAAAATATGTGTAAAGCCAACCTTAACAGCAACAGTACTCACTTCAATTTACAGTAGCGCATCGGGGGACAGTTTAATATTTGGAAGCACTGCATATTTATTTGTCACCATCCCATCCCATCCCTACATCTTCTTGAACGGATCTGGCCTGGCTCATCTGTCCATAAACATGCGTAGAGCAAAATAATTTGGTTTTTGCTTTTAGAATAATTTTGTCTGGTCTGCTGAAAAATTGCTGATGAGTACGTGATTACTTTCGGATTGGATCGGATGAAATTTTTCTGAGGAGGCACAAGGAGTTGGGGGGGAAAATACTGTGCAGTGCAAAGCACCTACTAGGAGCAAAATCTTCATAGTTACTAAATATAATCTGAAGAGGTCTGTTCCCTTCTGACCTTCCACTTGCGTGGTTAAGCAATGCAATGATTTCATGGATTTTGCTCTTTTCTCAAGAAGCTTCTCAGCCTACAAGAGTGACCTGCGATTGCCAGGCTGACCCCAGGTCAACAGATACTTGTTGTTCCTGTGAGGTTTTTTTGTTTTGCAGTACACCAAGGACAGTCTGTTGTAAGCCTTTTAGTGCTATTATCACTCAAAAGACTGCATTTGCTGACAAGTTTTAACCATGCAAAAACACAAGGCCATTGCTGTTGACACTTTTAAATCTACTATTAAGATCTTACTGTTTGAACAGCTTGTGTGTAGAATCTGAAGTACAGATTTCTGTTTCCTTTTTGTTTATTTTTAGATAAACCTTGTGTTTCTACTCTGCAATGTTTGCATTTGGCTGCTGAGCATGCAGTAACTGCATACGTTATATGCATTGCTTAGAGACACTGCCTCACAGCCCATCAGGTTTTTGGAATAGATGAAAAGAGAAGGGAAATAACAGATCATTTTCCTGATTGATTAATCTTTCTTCACATTGCCATTTCCCCATACACATAAGAAGGATAACCAAAAGTATGTTGTGACATCTAATAGTGAGCTGTTGAAACAAATTATTTTACTACTGCTACAAAAACTTACTATGCCGTTTGTTTTCAGAGATCCAAAACATAACAAGGAAACATAAATGAAAATATTACAGAGACATCACTGTGAGCATTTATTCCTCACATGCAAAACCTTACAGCTTTTACGAGAAGCATCCATCCAATTATGCTGTTGCAGTTTAACTAATCAGTCTAGCTTAAAATTCAGGCTCTCTGTGAAGGCACAAACAGTGGTCAAAGGCTGACACTGAGAATTACCATCATCTAAGCAATTCTTAGGCATCGACAGAAGCAGGCAAGGGAAGATCAGGCACAGGTACTGCACTCCCAGTAAATAATCCCAATAGATGAAGGCACTTGAGAGAACAAAGTCAGAGCTCTGGACACCAGGGGAAAACATCAAATGCCAAATCCAGCCCCATGAGACATGAGGTGCCAGCAGCACACCCCGCTTTGGGAAGCCACGTCCTGCTCCACAGCTCTGGGTGCCAGCATGCACTATCCAAGACAGAGCCATAAATAGTTTGGAGATAAGACGCATATCTTATGAGGCACACCGCAGCTTCACAGCCAGGGATGAGCAATTCTTTTAATTACCGTCAGCATTTTCTCCGAATCCCCGTCTCAAAGAAGAGATGGAAACTTTTGATTTGCTGTGACACCTTGATTGCTGCACGGATGAGTCACCACACCACTCCTGTAAGTCTTATAAATTTATAGATTTTTAGGCCAAAAAGCGCAGGAGGCTGTTACAATTGCTCTGCTCTCCTGGCTCCTCCAGCAGCCTGCCTGCCGGGCACAAACAGGGACCAGCAATGTCGTACATAAAATTGTAACACATGTCTAAGCTTGCCTGCGAGCACCACAACAGTTCCATCTCAAAAAAAAGGGGAAAAAATGTAAAATTATTGATCACTGAATGTACACTCATGTATCCCTTAACAGCTTTCTTCCTTGCAGTTTCTCTGACTGGGAGAAGCTGCAGGGATTCTATAAGGGGGAGGCAGGGGTGGCCCTGTGCTGCCCACAGCCAGCTCCCTGTCCCCACTGCAGGGAACCACAGAGCCCTGCAGCCAAACTGGTGGGGCCTCTGTGAAACATTCCTAAGAAAAGGGCAAGAACACTGCACAGGCAGTGAGGATTAAGGAAAAAAAGTATAAGAAACAGTCCTGCTGACACCAAGATCAAAGAGGGAGGAGGAGGAGAAGGTGCTCTCAGTACTGGAGCAGGGGTGACCCTGCTGCCCATGGAGATGACCATAATGGAAGGTGACCATATGACCCTCATAGAATGGTTTAGGTTGGAATTGACCTCAAAGACCCTCTATTTCCAACAGCTCTTGCCACCGACAGGGACACCTTCCACTAGACCAGGTTGCTCCATTCCCCATCCAACCTTGAACCCTTGTAGGATGGAGCATCCACAGCTTCTCTGGGCAAACTGTGCCAGTGTCTCTCCATCTTCACAATAAAGAATCTCTTCCTAATATCCAATCTAAACCTCTTTTATTTTCAAGTCATTACTCCCTGTCCTATTACTATGCCCCTGCAAGAAGTCCATCTCCAGCATTGGTTTTTCTCCCCATGTACCCACACTACAGCCCATGGAAGACCTCTCCTTACGGAGAGGTATCCACTCTGAAGCAGGATTCAGGCAGGAGCTGCAGCCTGTGGAGAAGGATCCATCCTGGAAGAGGTTTATCTGGAGGAACTGCAGCCCTGTTGATATTTAAGTTTTTCCCAGAATCTCCCAGGGAAGTTCACGCATTCATCCTCTGTAGAGGTAGAGAGGAGGGACAGAAAGGACTGAGTATTTCTGTATCTGCAATATATTAATGTATTTATGAAAGAAACCATGGAGAAGACCTTCTACATAATTTCAAATGCTGGGGTTTGCTTAATTTCATGCTTTTAAGACATGTGCATTCCCAGTTTCTTTCATTTTTTTCCCCATGCATTCTATTATTATCTTTTTGTCTATCCACTTGTAAAAAATTTCTAAGATTATGAAAGTGAACGAACTGCTTGGAATGATCTTCACAGATGGAGTGCTCTTCCAGTTGCTTTCCTGAATAAAGTACATATCCATACCATTTCCTTGATCTTCTAGGTAAGTAATCACATCCACTGAGGATGGATTAGACGTACACTTCAAAAGGATGCCTGTCTATAACTAGATGTCTTATTTCCCAGCATTCCCATAACGGCCCCATTGCATGCTTGATTACTGTGGCCCGGCTAAACAGAGCCATTTGT
Organism: Ammospiza caudacuta; assembly: GCF_027887145.1. Lineage (NCBI taxonomy): Eukaryota > Metazoa > Chordata > Aves > Passeriformes > Passerellidae > Ammospiza > Ammospiza caudacuta. The sequence goes on from NC_080595.1 coordinate 75,237,516, forward strand.
TGAGAACTTTCCCTTCTTTTCTTCTTTATTAGCAGGAAAGTCCAACTTGCTGAATCCTATGATGTTCTGAAAGTATTTTCAATGTTCTTGAAGACTGCCTCTGCTAATTCTTTAGAGACACTCTCCAGTGCATTTTGTAAAAAACTCTTAATACTCAATTTTGTAAGATGTCCCTTCTTCTCCTGCTCTGGTCCTCATTTGTAAAGTTACAGTATCTAGCAAATTTTTCCCACACAAGGTTACCCAGTTCATTGTATTTTAAGACAATGATAAGCATTTTTGTGGCACTCTTTGTCTTCAAAGCACTTTACAAACATTAAATATTTAATGCTTATGGTATCCTTCTTACTCTCAACCCCATTTTACAGGTAGGGAAAGAGACTCACAGGTTAAGTGATTTTGTTTCAAGTCACATCACAAGTTACTGACAGATGTGAGACCAGAATATATGAGCTCAGATTTCCAGTTCCGTACTCAATACTAGACCAGCCTTGTTCTTTCACTTAAAATAATATAAATAATAATGAGAATCCTTGCTCTTGTTCAGAGAGAACTTAGCTCTTTGGAGGTTCTAAATACAACAACAACAACACGGGCAAAGCACCCCAAAATTACCCAGGAGGGCAGCTACCAGGTTCATAACCCTACCCAGAAGCTTTGTCTTCCTTTTCCAGTGTTTTAGAGGGAAACCCACAATTGAACATTATCAGGAAAGGGGTCAGCATGTTTCAAGCATTTATATACAGCCAAATGCACACACACACACACTCTCAACCACTGCCTAAACCAAGAACAGAGACCTTCCAGCCAGAGAAGAATCTGCAATTTAAAAACTGAAGTACATTTCAAAATGGCATCACTAAAGAGCTTCAGTATTTGATAAGAAGATTACAGTACATGCAATTGCATACAGCAAAAGCCTTTTAAAATAAAGTACAGGAATAGTGAAGCCAGGCATTTGCAACTAGATAACACGGAGCTAATCGGGCAGTGCGAAAGGTGTGCCCTGCTGCAGGGAGCATGCAGGAGCCAGGCAGCTTTTGGAACTCAAATAATGAGGGGGTTTTTTTAGCTTTAACATTTTTCATAATCTAAGCAGGAGGTCTAAACACAGGCTGTATGCAACACTAACTGTATTTCCCTTTAACAGGCTCCTATGGGAACAAATGTTCAGTGTCAGGCTGGTACTATACGTCCATTTAATTGAGCTGAGAGAACTCTACTGCCCTCGAAGAAAGCTCATCTCTTCTCTCCGTGGATGTGACTATAGAGCTAGCAGATAATATCTCACTCATTATTTATACAACCACGTAATTATCTCCCAGAGACTCCCCATTTTGTAGAAGTTTCTTTTTTGGAAACATCATCTGTTGGCTGAATGGAAAGCCAAATCCAGCCTCAGATACTGTGACATTGAGTGCCAGAGCATCCTCTGCTAACACACGTGGGAAACAGCACAGGGAGTCTGCAGTACCACTCACATGGGGGATGTGCTCCTGGCATTACACTGGATCTCTTTAATTCCTCTGCAAAATGCAGGCACATGTGCAAGACCAACAGTACACAAAACACACCCAGAATTTTAGAGAAACATGGTAATGGTAGGAGCCAAACATAAACAAAAAATAAATCTGCATATTACACAATTGCCTCCTCTGTGTCACTGGATTCTGTCTCACTGTTTACACTGCTCCGGTGCCACCATAACCAAATACCCTTGATACTTGTTTAAAACTGACAAAATCTTCTGAGGTCAAGAAAGTTATTATCCCTCCCCTTCAGCTGATGAGATAAGGATGGAAAAAATATGGACCAAAACTAGAAGATGCCCTCAGGTAGAGAGAGCAGAGGTCAGACATTATATCCAATTCAAACGTGCAAAACCCCTCTAGGCTTATGTACCTGAGAATCTGCAGGAAGCCACATTATTGCTAACAAAGCTATTTAGGTGCCCAATGTCCTGCTGTTGCATAAACCAAAGGGAACATCATTTGCCCATTTATCACTGCAGGATTGCTGGAAATTCCCAAATGAGGTACCACTGCCCAAATCCTCTGGTGTCATGTCACTCCAAAACACAGGGATGCTTTGAGTTGAGCACCAAGGGGAGGTAATGCATTGTGACTCATCCTGCTGAGGGGTCTGGCTTCCAGCTTTGGCTCCCTATATAACTGAAGCACAAGGCATTACAGAAATCTGCTGGGCTCAGAGTTTCCATGCCAGAAACCGGATGACGATGAGCCCAGCATGGCCATGCTCAGCACTGGGGCTGAGCAGTCTTTAAGGTGATGCTGCTGGCTTTTAACTCCAGCTTTAGACCCAAGACAAGGAGTGGGTATAATCCTCTGCTCTTTCAGATGTCCAATGTCACTCTGGGTTCAGCTCAACAGAGCACCGGAGTTCGCTGGAGAGACATGAGAAAAACAACCAAGGACATGGAAAATGAACACCACGTCCCCATCATGTTCTAACAGAGCTTTTGGGCAGGCTTAGCCAACACCCTCATCTCAGCCAAAGCTCATGAGAGAGGGCACTGGTGTTTTTGCAGTTCAGCAAGCCTGCCACTACCTTCCTCAGGCAACCCCATGCTCAGCTACTACATGAGGTACAGGTTTCTGCCTTCCTGCTTCGATGGAGGCTGGTTTGTTTTTTTCTTTTTTCCCCATTTAATTTTGAAGATTATAGGATTTGCACTTATTCTAGTAAAATATTTTGCAGCACTGCCATGAAAGAGCAGAGTGGAGGCAACACACACATATTATGAAATCTCTGGCATTATAAATGTAGCTTTTCTCTTATAAATTACATTGACCGGCTAAAGTACAGGTTACAGTAAAGTCTGCACAAAGTCATATGGTGGCAGTAATGCACATATGGAAGAAAAAAGAATCAACAATTTTCTTGTGCATTTTAAAACACCTAGAAAAATGGCCAAGATTGAATTCCTCGTGGAGGGAAAGCCAAACCTTACTCATGATGTCACTGTGGTTTTGGTTTTTTCTAATGAGAAAAACAACCACGCAGTTGTCACAACTAGGGAAATACCACACACCACTGGATTAAAGTCCTTTTCAGGAATGTACAAAACACAGTTTGCTGTTACTGCCTTTTTTTAATCTTGAACCACTTGTCTTTCTGAAGCAGCCAAGGAAACATCAATCATACTCACTGGCCCTACAAGCTCTCTAAAAGGTACTGTGCCCATCCTTTCACCCCTCCAATGCCATGACTTGGGGCGAGCTCAGGGCTCTCTACCCTGGCAGCACTGGCTCCCCAGAGTGAAAGGAAAGGCTTGAAGAAAGCTCAGAAAAGGACACCCCAAGTTAGACTGGAGGAAGGCTGGGAGGGTGAAGGAGCAACAACAACCCACCTTCAGATGCAGCTTAAACCCAGGACTCTGCAGCCCCCGATGCCTTTCCCACTTTTCTCCCCCAGTGTTAATTAAGCTTTCAATCAAATTTTCCCCTTTATTCTCACCACATCTCCTATTTCTACTCACCACCTTCTACCACATCCAGATTCCCTTTCTCTCTTTGCTTCATGTCCAAGGGAGAGTTCCTCCAAGACCTTCCCCAGTCCTCAAACAAGACTGACTCAAATAGGTGATTTGCAAAACTTCCTTTACTTATGTAACTAGACCTTTTTCACCTTGTTTTATCCAACTTAAAATCCCTAAGTGAAGTCATTAGGTAAGCAAGAGTGACCTGATGTACCAAGAATTTGGCAAGCTCACAACATTAAAAAGAAACAAAGGACTCGTATCCTATTCTCAGATGTAGAGAGGAGGAAACTGAGGTGAAGAAGCAGGTGTGAATGTAGCAGTGATGAAATGGAAGTGACAAGCTTATAATTTATTAAGTTTTTAAGCATAGTTTCATCCAAAAACCAGGGGCAAAAGAAGTTCCTTCCTAAATTAGGTATTGAGCAGAAACCTTTAAGAGAACCAGCAACCCCATTCTGTTCCAATTCAGCCGTCTACAGCTAACCCCTCATAGGGGACTTTAGTATTGGACAATTAATTTTATTAGCTTAGAAGGGAAAATGTAAGCAACCAGCAGGAAAACCTGCCAATCGACCAACCACTTCTATTTGTGATGGAATTCATGGAGTTAATCCCACAGTGCAGCTTGTTCCAGGAGCATCCCTGCCACATCTCAGTGCTTGGGTGCAAAAGAAGGGCCAAAACAGGGGATTATGAATTTGTAAGTAAAAACAAAGCACTGGCTCTCAATAGAATCGTTTTAAGGATGGCATACATTAATTTATTCTCTTCTGCACTGCCTCTGCATACCCGCTGCTGGCAATGTGACAGCATATAAGCACTGAATGTTGTGCTTAGTAGCTTAAGAGCTCCAAGACAGATTGTCATTTTGCTCATTCTTCCTGGGCCAAAATGTGTTTTCCCAGAAAAAAATAAATAAATCCCCTCTTCCCAAAACAAATACACCCCCCTTCCTCCCCCGCAGTCATCTTCAAATTTCGAGAAGAATTGGAGTGGCACCGCCCTTGGAGGAGGCAAAGTAGGGAACGCATCCTCAGGAGGTTTTTATTCTAGACAGAGAGCCTCTCCCCAAGACAGCGTTTTGCCAACACATGGAGAGTTTTGAAAATGAAGGCAAAAGCCTTCCATTTGAGTGAATTCAATGGGAAGGCAGCACGGTGCACAGAGCACCGGGGCAATTTGCTCTTGGCAGCCTCTCTCGCTAAGTAGGTGGGCTGCGCTCAGCGCCAATTAGGGCTGACGCTTTTCCTCAGGTACAATGCGCTGCCACACGGCTCGGACTGTTCCTCCCTCCCTGCATCTGTGTTTACTGTGGCTGCTCATTTTCCCCCTTGGCAAGGGGTATGTTTAATAAAGCAGGCCATTCCCCAGCTACAAAGGCGCTATATCATCCTTGGGTGTATGTACACATATGGCATGAAACTGAATGCAGCTACAAGTCAAAGCAACTCCTGCCAGAAATTTCTGATGGCAGCGCTGTAAAAGCGGCGTTGGGCAACGATGCAGTTCTCTGTTTTCTGATACTGGGTGAAAAGAGGAGAGACAGAACAGTGGGTTTAGCTCCAAAGTTAAAAGGGAATCATATGAGTGAAGAAAAAGAAGCAATATTCAGATTTCTAAATCCCCTGTTCCCAGTTCAAGGTCTAAGTTTTCTTTTGGCTTGTGCTGCTCTGCAAATGGAGCCAAAGAGGTTCTCGATCCAGCTTTTGATTTGCTGCTGTGCTAAGCTACAGGAATGTTCACATCTAGGCTCTGCTTTGGTCCTGTCTCTAATTAAGGCAGCTTATTTTTTCAAACATGCTACCTGAGACCTCCTGATGTTGCTCCAGGTCATGCAGCCATGCTTCAAACTGCTTTCTAATATACCTAATAGTGCCACAGTGATATGTTCAGCTTATTACTGTTACAGAAGCAGTTGGGTCATGGTATTCTCTGCAAAATACTTCTGTAATGGAGTGGATTAATTTAATGAATGCCATTTACTGCAGCAGAAGTGACAATGATTTGATGTTTTGTTACAATTAAGACTCATTAGCCAGTGACTTTTTTCTTAGTTGTCTGACAACCATATTAGATGTAGCACATCTCGGATACAAAAGTTCTGAACTTCCTTCTAGTCATTTTTAATAAATATGAAGGAAGTGAGAATGAAAGGCTTGGCACTGGGCAGATTGAAGTGACCTGTTTGAGCAATGCCACGTACACCTCCCTGCCCAGACTACCGAGAGGAAACTGCACCAGCTTCCAAGAAATCACTGGATCATACCTGGAACTGAAACTTTCAACCAAACAGCTCAAAACATCTCACCACCTGGCTAAGACACAAAAAGGCTTTGGAGAAAGCAGAGCCAGGTCCTGATGCTTTTAACAAGATCCCAGAGCTCTGCCAAGACAGGAATCCCTGCACTGGAGAACCTGCTTGTGGAGAGCCCTGTGTGCTCTGCCATGGGACTGATGGTAAACTCAAAATCAATTTTAGTAACAATCTCTCCTTTCTCAGTCAGCATCTGAATGCTGAGGAATGATCCCCATGCTCTTCCACCAATGCAAAATCTTTTGTTCCTTGGGAGCACAACTCCTTTTCTTTTGCAAATCCTAAACAGCAGTATGCAGAACATGAAGAAACAGAAACAAAATCCCCTGAAAAAGAAAAAAATGCATTGCCAAAACCAATATTGGTCAAACCAATGCCACTAGACTCCAGGTTAAGTTTTCAGGCTACAAGAAGCCAAAAGCAAAAATAATATTTTTGCAAATGCAGCATTCCCTAGCATTGTTGGGGACAGAAGATCATGCTCAGCTGTACAACCTGCAAATATATCTTACTCAGCACAGAAAGGAAGGAAACTACAAAACTAATTTAATTAGTTGTCTAAGTCAACAGCATTTCAAATCTGGATAGCACAAATAGTATACATATTATTTTTAAACCCTCAGCACTTTATAAATATCCCCCAAACCCTCAGAAAGGCCCAAAATGCAAAAGGTTTAATTAAAAAAATAAATTAGGTAATATTTGAAGAAAAAAAAATCCTAAAATGACAAATTATATATTATTCCTTTAATATTCAGCAACAATATTTTCTGAATGTTTTCTGAGTCACTCACACTGATACTTTTACTTTAATAAAAAAAAAGAAACCTAAAAATTTTAACTTTTAGTTAAATCAAAGTAATAATTTGGTTTCCCTAGATGCTGTACAGGAGATCACTTCAGAATACAAAGCTGTGAGTGAGTAATCCAGCAACAGCAAAATGCACACACCCCAAAAACCAGTGCAAAAATGAAAAGTGGCTTATTTGCCTTTGAAACCTAGAACAAGAAGCATGAAAAAAATATAAAAGCTGGGAAGTCAAGGAAAGAATCAACAGCATGTCTTATTGTTCTTGTGCAAATTCAGTATCATTCCCTCCCACTGTACCTGGGATGGACACCTACAGAGACATGAAAACACACAGTGTGGCCAAAATCCCCAGCTGATGCTGCTGACGACTCCTCAGGAGTGACAGGTCGAGCCCTGGCAGTGTTTAGATGTAAGAGGATAGCAACAAGTAGGAGAGAGGGATGAGGTGACTCAGCAGGCAGGACTGGAAGCCTGAAACCCAGATGTTTGACAGCAAGAAGCATCATGTGGGGTGTGTTTTAAAGCTTCTCCCACCCATGGCTTCTCCAGCTCTTCTGAGCACGACTTTGGCAGGAAAGATTCTCCCTAAAACTACTCGCAGAACCTGACATTTAGACACTGCTGACTGCAGCCTGAAAACGAGCCATTCATGCAAATCCCCAACTCGTTCCCACCTACCTGCAATCTCTGTTAACTCTCCCTTGCAGAAGCAAACCTGAGCAGTAATGAGCAGTAATGTGCTAATGAAAGGAATACAAAATCTGGTTTTCCCTTCTATTGTAGAGTGAGGATAAAAATCACACTCCTGCTCCTTCATCCCATGCCAGAAGAGTTATAACCCCATGAAAATCACTTGAGTTAAAGATAAGCTGGGAGCTTCAACTTTATATTCATTTTTATCAAATCCTTGAAACTGCTTCATGGGGTTTATTTTAATAGGTATTTCTACTAACAATAATAACCCCCCTTATCTGTACTAAGGAAGAGAAAAAAGCAGATTGCATCATAAATCTTAGTCATGCCAGCTAATAATCTTCAAAATCATCCTTTTAACACGGATGGCACCTATTAAGTCAAAGTACTTTTATCCTGCCGGTTTAGGAATAGAGTCTCATCCCAGCTCCTGTTATGAAAATGAAAGATTTTCAACAAACTGCACTGGCAGCTGCAGAATCATAAAATCCTTCAAGGGCCTGTGAAGCTGAGCTGTAAGCATGGCACCCCTTATCTGTAATTAGGGAAAGGAGAATAAAATCTCTAGAATGCTCTGTATAACCCCGCAGCCCCTCACTGCAGGACTTTGTACCTGGGTTTTTCTAATAAAAGAGTTTTAAGTATCAGCTGCAATGTAATCTTGTTTATTAAAAGCAAAAGACTTATGGCAATGACTGTGTCAAACCTGAACTACAAAAAGGAACATGTATTTGCAGTCTTTTTACATAAGGTGCACTGATAAACATCATTTACTTCACAACTGCCTATGATATGCCATACAATGTACATTTATATATGTTTAAAGCAATTTTATTCCAAGAGATGTATATCTGATTTCAGTGGAGGGTATGTTTTCCAAGATGCATTAAGGTCCAACTAAATTTATTTTTTAAAAGAAGAAGTGGAACTTATTACAACAGTGCAAACTATTATTGTCATAACAATGTAAAGTACCCATAGATTTAATACTACAAGGCTCTATTCATCACAATCTCATTTGGCAATACTGTCATTTCACAGTATTTTATTATCCATACATTTCTCCAAGAGTGATGCCATCTCATAGCAGAGGTGCAAAAATCAGGGCACGTTCACTCCAAAGTATCTGAATTGTAGTTCTTCATCAAATTCTTTGAAAATAAATGCAATCACTACTCTAGCATTTCCATTCTTCTTCCAAATATAGCAAGGATGCAAAGTTTTCAGCTCTAGAGTATGGAATATTTCATAAAAGCATGGTAGATTATGATCTTGGCAAGATGGAGAAATTGAGGCAGGGAGTAAGTGACCTACTCAAGTCCCAAACTATGTCATGAACGGATTGCCATAAGAGGTTTGAGATCCAAGTCCAGCCACTGGGCCATGCTGCTTCTTCAGCTCTCAGATGCTATCAGCTGTATTTCCATTAACTATTTCTAATTAATGCATTGGCACAAAGGACTAACATCAAAATCTTTGCTGTAACAGGGTGATTTGTTAGGCCATAATACCATGTAATAGGGTGATTTATGAAGGTTAACAGGTGGTATGTGACACTACTACCAAAACTTTCATTCTTTCCCGGGCTCTCTGTGAACTGACTTTCTCCCATGCCACAGCATGAGATACTCAGTATCCCTATGAGGATCACAGGGTAGGGACTGCATTCACAGCCAGGCATAACCTTGGGAATTACCACTAATGCTCAATGCCTGCTACACCCCAAACTACAAGTCCCCCCAGCCAATAAAGGAACCTGAAAACAAGGCAGCAGTCTGGGAGCCACTCTCCAGAGTAATCAGGTGAGCAGTATCTTTCAATCACTCATGTAACTGCCCAAGGCAACCCAGATAGCCAGGTCCAAACAGGATCTTATGTCAAAAGACTTGGATAATTCAAAAGAAATTTCCACCATGAGAGAGAAAAATTGCATCAACACATACTAATAGAAATGTGAATGCCAATATCTGAGTGTGAAAGGATAAACTCCGAGATATCATTTAAATGTTCCTTTTTTAAAATCCTGGGGGTGTTCATAGTTCAGGCACTGAAATAGTTAATTTATAGCGCTTAAATTATTAAACTGGATGTTCTCACCACCTTTCTTCCAGCCTTAAGCCCCCCCGACATATATGCCAGGCATCTCAGAGCTCAGACCATGCCACCCTCTCCTGCAAAACCCTCCACGAGGGTGCAGCTCCCCAGCCTCACCTTTGGGGACCGGCACTCTTCACCCCCACCCAAGTCTCCCCCTCTTTCCCTGCTCCCTGGCTGCTGCAAGATTTGCAGCTCTCCTGCAGCGCCCTTCCCACGTCTCCCTCTCTCAGATCTCACTGCGATCATGGAGCCTAGCAACGTTAATCTGCCACTCATTTATCATATTTCAAGCTCAGATATACAAATCCGCTTTCCTTTGTCCGTTCGGATCATTGTGATTCCGCTTTATGGTCTCGATTCCTCTTTTCTAGTCCTTTGCTTATGGGCTGTTGTTTATTATTATTTTCCTATCTGGAAGTTAATCTCTCTGAAGCCAGAGTCCTTGCCGCTGCCTTGCTCCGTTCAGCATGAAGCGGGTGCTCTGTCAGGGCTTGATAAACCATTTGTCATTCAGGCGGCGGATAATGCGGCTGCACACATGCCCATTTTAAGCAGCATATACTAAAAGCACTGAGAATAAAAGTGTTAAAATACCACTGAAAGATTTATAAATATATTTGGATTTTTTTTTTTCTCCAAGAGAAAGACTGAAGGCAGGAGATGCTTTGCTGCGCCGGGCTTGAAGAGGTACTTAAAACTTGCAGCTCCTTGTTCCAACAAGGGCTTCAGTGACCCTGGACTTCTGTAGAAATCTCCCTTTTGACTCCTTCAGCTGGACAACAATAATTAGAAAGATAAAATGAAAGCCAGGAACTTCAATTCTTTCTCAGCTTCCTTCTCCATACTGTAGAGTTAATACTTCTCTTTGTTGTCCACCCATGACTGGAGGTCGAGTTAGTGAATGGTTGGGAGGAGACAAGCATTAAGGACCAACCTTAACTACAACCATTTCTCCCTCTACGTCCTGGCGGCAGCAAGGGTGGCACTGGCAGCTCCCTGCAGTTTAAATAGAAGCCTCCCTTTTACACAAATAATTTGGTGTTCTCTGTATTTTTTGGACATCACACTGTGTGTCATATCACTGTCTGAGGAATTAATTTTACTTACACACCATCATATTTGCTATCTGATGTGGTCAGTGTTTACATGTTAAATATCTCACAACCCAAGGGATATTTAAAAGACAGGAAGAGCTAATTGCTGTAACTCCTGCTGGGCAGGAGAATTACAGTTCCATTCTGAGATTTCTGAGGTGCCAAAAGAGGGAACTTTCTAAAACATTTGTTGAATACTTTCCTAGCAGCTTGGCCCAGGAGGAGCTGGAGAGAAACCATCCTCCCTTTCCACCTCGGTTGTCTGCAGCCGAGTGGGGAAGCTAATGGGCTTTTAAGATCATTTTAAGAAAATACAAACCAAACAAAACCACCTAACCCAAAGCAGAAGCAGTGTTTTAAACCAGAGTTTTGATGTGTTTTAAACCAGAGTTTTAACTTGAGTTCCCTCATCACTTTTTCACAGTCATGTTGGGATGGCTATGGGCAAACACAGCAAGAAACCAGGATACAGAAATACAAAACTTCATTTTCAGAGATTTCAGGAGATTTGTGGTAAGCAGAGGCTGCTCAAGACCCTCAGGGAGGAAAAAAAAATTAAAAAATCAAAACAACTGTGTTCAGGTGTTATGAAGTTCTCCTTGATATTATCACCAACAGGCAGAAAGAAACCTTCCAAAATCAGAGGCTGTGAGGAAAGTGCCTGTGGGGTCTGGAAAACACAGAGAGACCAGGGCAAGCGCAGAGTTAGCAGGCATTTTATAACATCCACTTTAATTTCAACAGAAAAGAGTCTGGGACTTCATCAAAGCAAGATATACAATATATTTGAGTCTTTTTTGTTTCTTTTTTTTTTTTTTTTGAATTTTTAATAAAGCCTAGCCTTTGCTTTTCCCTTTTATACTTGTGACAATCTGAGAAAAAATTGACAAGCAGGTCCAAGAGTTTTTCTCTGTGTTTCTAACATTTTACCTGAGGGAGTAAAACTGCAAATGCCTGAAATGGGTTTTTCAGTTAATATATTAGAACCAGTATTAAAAAAAAAAAATTTGAAAATAAACAACCTCCCACCTGTATTACTGCCATGTAAATGTATGTGAACATTCAGATTCCAAAACCGAATTTGCCACAATTTTTTTTCTTTAGAAAGTGGACTTTTACTATCTCAATACAGGCTATATTTATTCTGAAATTAGGGCCATCCATACCGAAACTTGCACAACTATAATTAAACTAATTTTTTTGAAGTCCAGTTTAATTACTTTGGTGACAATACCAGCATATCAGCTTTTAGTTTTATAACTAATTAAAAATGAAAAATTTACCTTTTAAAAAGGTCTTTCCTTGAAGTAATTTCCATTTACAGCAGACATCCATTTAGAGTTTCTAGTATGGGTTAGCTATCTGCTTCTGGCATGGAGAAAGACTAAAAATATCTGCTTTAAATGAAAACTAAACCATCCCTCAAACTATTCTTACATGCCTTTTCATAGGCATTTTACTTTGTATCTGGAATATTCCCATATATTACAACATACATCAGGGGCACCCAGATGTTTGGATGGCCACTCTGGTTGACATTTATATGAGACTGAAAGCTGAACAATAAAGCAAATGAAGAAGTAAATATACCCCACTTTACCCTCCTTGCAGGTTTTACCAGACAACTGGACTATAAAACTCAATCTGTTTAATTTTCTTTGAAATCTCAAGACAAATTCTAGTAATTTTTAGGAGTGTTTACTTTTTTTTTTCCTAGTAAAAGCTGTGTGACATTGTGGAAGAATAGGGTCAGATTTGGTTTGTGAAATCTGGATGCAGCTTTGGCTTTAACAAGTCTACTCTCTCTGTATCACACCAGTGTATCTCAAGGTTCCCTCCCCAAGTGCATTAAAAATGAGGCTCATGCTACCACTATGCTGTGTCAATTATGTGTATTTTGTCCAAATGCTGTGAAAGTGATACTGCTACTTCTGATCTGCTGAAGTGGTTTTTAGTTCCTACTCTTCAATGTAATCCTATGCTGATTTCTCAGTACTTGTGAAACCCAAGGTAGGGGAGAAAGGCTGGGGAACAGGTCTAATGTATGCACATCAATTTTTAAATAGTTTTTTTTTATGTTCTCTGGGATGAAAGCGCATGCGGCTTGGCTCATTTACGAAAGTCACAACATCCCCCAAAGCCTCCTTCCCCCAGCTGTGTCACTGGGGCCGTCTCACTGGAAATCTCAAACCTTATCAAGGTCAAGGGCTGCAAGGCAGCAGCCTGGTGATCTCTTCAAACGGCTGCCACAGGGATTATTTTCCAGACTGCTTGCCCTCCCCATTCCCCACTGTATCTGTGTATGCATCTCGGTCTTCATGCCCTTTTGGGTTGTTATCCCCTCTGCGCCCCTGGTGCGCTCACTCCCACCTTTGGTCAGCCATGCCAGCCCTCATCACCTCACCACAGCGCTCCAATGTCACTCATCTGTCCCACACTCCTGCAACATTCACAGAACAGCTTGTGCCAGGGCACAACCAACCAAAACCTCCCCCTCCTTTCACAATGCTTGGTGCCATGCTCAGAAGATGTGCCCATTTGACACAGGGTGTGCTCCAGCTCCTGCTTATCCCTCGGAATAACTGCTTTGCTGTGCTCTAGCTCACTGCCACCCTTTGCCATGCCCAGCCCATCTTTCCAGCATTACACTTTGCACACGGGACACTTGGAGGGAGATTGAATGCTGGTTTTACTCCACATGCACACACCTTCTAATATAAAAAACCCATGGCCTGGCTTGGGGCACTTTCTGCGGGATTAAGTAAAGAAAATATATAATCAACTACATTTACTACTAATAAAAACAATGTTGAACAAGAGCAGCTGACACTTTCCTCTGACCTTTTTGCACCATGTTGTAACCTTCTTCTCTGGACACAGCATCCAACTTGGCAGTTGGGAACTTTGGCTGCTCCAATTCCATCAGCATCTGACTGACTGCAGTGATCTCTGCTGCTCAGCTAAATGTTACTTTGTGCTGCTCCCCAGCACTAAACACCTTTTTTCATAGAATCATAGAATATGCTGAGTTGGAAGGGACCCACAAGGACCACAGAGCTCAACTCCTGGCCCTGCACAGGACACCCCGAGTCACACCATGTGCCTGAGAGCATTGTCCAAATGCTTCTGGAGCTCTCTCAGGCTTGGTGCTGTGAGCACTGCCCTGGGGAGCTGTTCCAGAGCCCAGCCACCCTCTGGGTGAAAGGCTTTTTCCTCATATCCAACCTAAACCTCCCCTGACTCTGTGTCATGGCTTTCCTAGAGTCCTGTCTTATCCTACCTCAGGAGTCACTCACTGTCTATTGTGAGATGCATCTACAAAGTTTCCAGACTATGCTGGGATCTCCTGCCAAAGAAAGGAAACCAAGAGGAGCTGGAGAGCTTGGGGACCACAGTGGCACCCCAGTGCCCTAACTGCTGCATGCCACTCATCTAAGTAGACTGTCCCTATCTTCAAAATAAAGTCAAAAATGAAAAAAAAAGTGGAGCAGAAATTCATGAGTGAATGGAAGCTTGTCTGTCTCACTACACTGTGGCAATCAAAACAAACTCAGATTTACTAAATAAATATAATATTGAGTTCTTATCTTTAAAATACTCTGGGGTGTGTACACACATTACAAGTAAGTATGATTCTAGGGTAAGTACTGATTAGATGTTTCATTTCTGCATTTCATTCTGCTTGGAAAGTACACTGCTCTGCTCCAATTCTATTCATAAGTGGTTTCAGTTTCTGTCTTTCATCCAATGGCACAGCTCTACAGTCATTATTTTTTTAAATATTTAATGTAGCTGAAGTGCTATAATATGGAAGAGGTTTCCAAACTGAAACAACAATTGTAAATATTTTCCTAAAGGAAACTGGAGAAGAGCTTTCACTTGATCAGAGAAGGCATTTCTTTAGTATGTGGAAAAACTGCTAAGTCCAAACAAAATATCTTCCATTGGTTCAAATTTTCCATTTTGCTAAAAAATTTGTTTTTAAACGGTGAGTTGGAAAAGGGACTTTCAGTGATTAAAACCAAACTTGCAGGCCAAAATACTGAACACGGCTGTTTCAATACTCCAGCATAGACATCTATTTGTCTGCCTCCCCTGCTAAAGGAAGGAAGGCTCTGCTGGATTACCACAAAAGCATTGCTATGGAGTGAGAAAGGGGAAGTTTCTCCATTCACAGCTTAAAACTATTTGTGAAAAAGAGATGGATCACTGCAATTCCTGATGCATTCAGCAGATGCTGTGAGAGAATTATACCAAAGATCACAGCATCTTTTGCAGGAACTGAACTCCCTAAGTCTGGACACAGAAAAGCTTGAAATGCTGCCACATCGCTGGAACGACCTTTGACACATGGCAATAGCAGTTAAATTCCAAATTCTTTATTTGACTAAGCCTTAAGGGTCACAGAGTCACATAGAACACAGAACTGCAGAGGCTGGGAAGCACCTCTGGAGAGAGTTCAGCCCTGCTGTGCCACAGAAGCCAGGTTATGTACAGCAGGTGTCCAAGGGCTATGTCCAGTCAGGCTCTGACCATCTCCAAGGACAGAGACTCAAGAATCACTCCGGATAACCTGTTCCAGCATTTGACTCTCCTCATAGTAAAAGGCTTCTTCTAGGTTCAAAGGGAATGTCTCAGATTTGTCAGTAATCTGGATCTGAAATTCAAATTCAAAGATGTCCTTTATGTTGAGAATATAAAAACAGCTCAGATTGGCTGCACAGCTCTCCAACAGGAAGGGCTGATTCCATTGCCTAAACACAGGCATTTAGCACCACTTGTGACCCTCCAGGGTATATGAGACATCTTCACAGAGCCAGCTAGGCAAACATGACAACAGACCTACAGGAAACCCATACCCATATGGCATGGCAAGCTGGAGGCACCACAGGAGACCCTGAGGCATCTTAAATGGCACTGGATGCCTGTGTTGGGCCAACTGAATTGGGACACAAGCATTCCAATTCAGAAACTACTCATTTATTTATTTCAAATGCTCTTATGCTTATACTATTTAGAGGGTGACATTTTCAAGTTCCACTCCATGTCCACATGGCTACGAACCAAAATTCCCAGCTTTTACCAATGCATTTTTAGCACGAAGTCACAGGAATCCAGAAGAGTGAACAACAGCAACAAATACACAAAATATTGAGACTCAGTTTAGGCATCCTGAGCTGGGTCCTGCAACACATTCTGCCTGAACATGGTTATCACTACTATATTTGGTTTTAATCAGCTTTCTGCAGACTGCCTTTTGAGCAAGCACCATGGGCTACCAGCAGGCCCTGCAGCCCACATGGCCAGAATCTGTGCCTTGTGACTTTTTCATTCATTCCCTTCAGGACCAAACATCATGGAAACCTGTAATACGATTAGAGAGCTACACGCTGGGAAGTACTAGTTATAATACTCACAACCTTGCCTTCAAGTTCGTACATATCTCCACATTTAGATACCATAGGTCTACATTTCTTTTTTTTCCCCCTCCATTCTAAGTCAATTGAATCTCTGTGATGGAGTGGATAATAAGGCTGTGTAAAAAAGCAGAGGTTGTACAGGAGGGGTGAGAGGGTAAAAGAGGAAGGTGGACAGGCTGCAAACTGCAACACAGGAGCTGCAGGAACCTCTGAACCTTCCCTTGAGGAAATGCAATGCAGAATTACATGTTAAATAACACTGCAGAGCTTTAAGACATTTGAGTTTGATTCACGATGCTGGCTTCTTATGGAAGGGCTATGCCTTCCTCTGTAAAACACACACTCAATGTACTGCTTCCAAATTATAATATTTACTTCTCAGTTGGATGAAGAAGCTTTTTTTTACTGTGCTCCTGCCTGGAGATATTTTTCCCTACTCCACCCTGTGCGTTCTTTTTAATGTAAATATTACTTGAAATTATTGCAGTACAGATGAACAACCATTAATTAAAAGTGAGGAAGATTTATTGCATTAGGCAGTGCTGCTGCAACAGATCAAACAGCAGAAGGATATGAGGCACAATGTGCTGCAGTTGAAAGCTTAATGCCTTTTAGATCACAGCCCCACAGTGTTTAATGGGTGTCAGGGTGGGCTTGCACCCCACCATGTCTGGGTTCCTTGCCTGCTTGCAGATAAACCTATAACATAAGACCACAGCTTGTGAAGAAGGGTCAGATAAAAACACAGTCTTACAAGACAGCTGCAAGAAAAAAATATCCAAGCTGATTCTGGAGCAATTTCCTGGCCTTGTGCTCACTCTTACACTCGGCCTTAGGAGGCTTTAGCAGACGATGGTTTCATTACCAGGGGTTTCTCAGCACTGTGATCCACCCTGTGCTGTGGAGAGCTAAGGAAGATTTGCTCTGAGCTCAGATGACAGATGCTCCAAGACCAAAAGCACAAGGCTTCAGAGCTGTAGCCCTTGTGCTGCTGCTGTGCATTTGCAAATAGCTCTGGGCGCATGTAATGAGAACCTGGTTGGCACTCCTTTGTGAGGCTTTTTACTGTGCTGTTGCTGCAAAACTGCTGCAAGACCTACCAAGAGGTTTTAAGCAGCCCTGATGCCTGCAAACATAGAGAGTGCTGGCACTTAAGACCAGTCATCTCTTTGCAAAATGCAGAGGGTACCTCACTGTGAGGAGTCCTGTATCACCCCAGTGAGATCCGGGCATGACACCTCAGGAACAATCATCAACCTCCACCTACAGCTGCATCACAGAGGAGAAAACAAAAATCCCCAGATTAAGCATTTATTAATCAAACAGGAATTCAGATGATACAAGATTCCTGATTACATATCATGTACAGAAGCAGTAAGCCACATGGAAAAATCAATTTCTGAGATTAATAAAATGATCAATCCTGGTCATTAGCAGCTGTTAGGTCTCTAAGCCAGATACTGAACTGAGACCAAACATATTACACAAATGTTACCTATCAACCATAAAATAGGAACAACCTGTTGTTGATTCAGCTCAGATCTGGGGTAATGATTTGGGGGTTAAAGATCCATCAGTCTCACAATGAGTTCATTGAGCCAGCCTCTGACAGTTGTGTGTGTGGGGGGAAAAAAACACTACAAAAAGAAGTGGAAGATCTTTTCTACAGCTGATTAGTTATCTGCCCTTTTTTGCCTGACTAACACCAAGTGCTGAGAAGCCGAGACCTGTTCCCAACTTGTGTGCTCACATACTTACTGCGGTGACAACTCTGAGCGTCCTCTTCTGAGTATAAGAAAATGTCTGCACATATGTGAGGCAAAGAGTTATTAATTCTTCACAGCTTCAGCTTCGCTATTTTAAAGCTCACACCAGCTTCAAGCTTGGGCATGCTGATGGGAAATGAGAGTTACATTTCTAATTATCTGCTTCCTCACCAAAATAAATAAAATTTACAGATTCAGGGCTATGTATGCACAAAAAAGATACTGCTATTAGAGACAGGAAGGCTGTGCTAGAACACCCCTAGGCAATCAAAACAATTCCTTTCTCAACCCTCTCTCCTCCTTCCAAAGACCTTCCCATTTATAGCCTGTCACTTACAGACACACTTCCAGCATTTAAAAATACTCCCGGTGTTTGTGGAGCCATTTTCCAGAACAAAACGTTATCATTCATCAGGAGCAGAGCTGTTTGCAGTGTGAACAATTCGCTTTCGTTAAGTACCATATGGCTGCCCGTAGGAAAATGCCAACATGTTTCAACTCTACAGCTGGGCCACGCTTCCTTTATTCATCGTGCAGATGGTTGTAATTGACACCACTACTAAAACAGGTCTCGAGCACTTCTGTAGGATCATTAGAGTAATTAGTTATTAAATACAGTTACCATTTTTAGAAGGAAGGTTTTAAGACTTGGCATGTAAAATGCAATATTTTGTTATAATGAAAGAGACAGGCTAAATGTTACAGGGAGGGGTAAAGCTTATGTGATCCTTTTTAGTATTTTATCCGAGAGGCTGTGGAAATTACTGGAGCAAAGTGAAGCACACAAAATTATTTGCTAAGGAAATCAGCTGAAACCAGGAGTATTCTTAAATAACCTCCTTGCACCACTGCATACTAAACTTCTGCAGAAAACAAACCCAAAATTTCAGGGGGGTGAAGTGAAACACAAAATTTCACCACTGAACCCAACCTTTAATGACGCATGTAAAGCACAGAAAAGATGACTACTGATTCTGTACTCTTGATATTCTGATGCATATATTTTCAGGATTAAAATGCATTTTTTAATGGAGTTGCAGGGTCAAATGAATACATATTATTATATAATAGGTCTGCAGAGTAGCAAGACAAGATTGGCTAAAGCTCCTTTCACTTGTAGACCAGCAAAAATTCCTTGTAACAGGAAACTAGGTTTGTTTTTGAATAAGATGTTTGGGTAAAGCCTCACAATAAATCTCAGTGGGAAATGCTATCATTGGAGTCACAAAGTCACATCTCAGAACTCAAAACTTCAGCAGGAAACATGCAGCCCTAAAGAATAGAATTATACATGGCTTTTGAGTGCTGCTGGTCTTCAGAGACAAGGAGTCAGAACAAGCAGGCTAGGATAGCAAAACTGTTACTGGTAATTGCAGTAGCTTCTACTCCAACAAAAACTCAAGTTTTTCATTACAAACTGAGTACTGGGTGTTCCACACTCTATTTTAAACATTCATTGGAAGCATAAATCTGGTAAGGGCTTTCAGACATAACCCAGTATTTTCTTTCATGGCTGATGAAAATAATCTAGAATTGAGGGCCCCGACTGTACACTACAAAAGATACTGAAAAAATAACATTGAGAGATCATGTTATAAACCTCCTCTAAATAGAATTAGGTTAGAAACCAGAAAACTTCTAACCACAAGACAGGAGAAGAAGGAAATAGCTTCCAAAAGCAGTTTTAAGCTGAAGAGTTTCACAAGGGAGCACAGTAAGTTCACGACATGGATCTTTCTCTTAGCCAGGACTTGGAGGCTCAGGAGCTCTTTTGGGCTGCCTGTTTCCATGCATTGCACTTTTCAAATCAGATTGAATTAAAGCACATTACATACAAACTTCACAATGAGTATCAGAAAACCTTTATATAGCACAGCAGAAAGTAAAGCCATTTGCTAAGGAAAAATAAATGCTGTTTAAAAGTGAGGTTAGTTATCCGAGGTGGCTTCTCTTGAGTGCTGGCTACTGGATGGGGTTTTGCAGCTCTTCTTCAGACGAGCTGTTCAGCAGAGATTGTGAGCCCCACAGTGAGACTGATGGTAATTATCCTGGGAGCAGCAGCACTCACCCCAGCTATCCTGGTCAAATTTGGATCATAACCTTCTGCCCACCTGCATTCCTCACAGAGGTTCAACTAAAGGTGGGGTTCCTGCAGGGCCCACCCTGCACAGTCCCACAGGGTGGCTGGGTGCTGCTGCAGGGAATGTTGTGCTGCTCCTCTGTGGGAGAGCTCAGTGTCTGCCAAGCTCAGTGTCTGCCACCAATACAATTCATACTGTTGGTGCACATTTTTCTTTAAGTTATACATTTGCTTATTAAAAATTGCTAATTTTTTTGTGTCTTTGCATAAAAAGGACTTTAAAATGTAGATTTTCAGCTTTGCATATTAAACTTTTTTAGCAAGTCTCAATTCCCCAAGCAGAAAATTATGGCAGGATTTTTAGCATAAACACATATTTCTCTCACACAGGAGCTGAATTGCCTGATGTCAGAAATATCAGTTCTGGGTATTCTACTATTTACTTGGAAGCTATTATGTGTTTTTCAAAGTTTCTAGCAACTTTCTATCAACTAGATCTCAAGAGTTTATATGGTTATGATAATCAATATTAAACAGAGCTATCATGGTAGGAGAATTCTAATATTCAAGCCACCCCTTCTTCCTTTAGAAGAGGCTGGGGAAATCAATACTCCATTGCTAAGAAGGGGTTATCATAAATTACCAACTGAGCATTAGATTTCTATGCAATGTCGCAGTTATGCATTTGAATAAATCCTTCAGTATATAGGAAAAATATAAAGGATAAGTAAAGTCTGTACTGCTATCTCTACTATAAAGTACAGGAATTAAATCAAAAAGTACTCAGTAAGTAACATCTGAAAATGCACAGAAAACTTGGCTTACAAAGAACAGGCTCAAGAAACACGATGTTATCAAGAAGGAGGTTAACAAGGTTTTTCATCAACATCTCTAAACACAGGTCTTTAAGCCATTGGAAGATTCAGTGGGAAGACAAAATCAAAATTAAAAGTAAGACAGAAATAGTTAATACATATTAAATACCAGTTGGTTTCATGTAGTAATTAATCACTGGGAAAAAAAACATAAGGATGGTGTGGACTTTTAATCGCTCAGAATTTGTAAACCAGACAAGTTAATGTCCTAAAAGATCTGCTATAGCTCAGACAGAAATTAAGGGTTTGAGGCAGAGATTACCAGGAAAGTACATTAGACTTTCTAATCATTAGGATGTTGATTAGGTTTGTGCTTTGGGATTTGGATCAGGCCCTCAAAAATAGATTGAGAGGCATTTTGTTGTTATTGGGGTTTTGGGGTTGTTTTTTCCTTTTAGTCTTTATTATTCCTATTGGGAAGTTAATGTAGAAACTTAGTAAAATGTTGCTTTCAATCTGATTTCCCATTTCCAGTTTGAATTTTATTCAGGATACATTTATACACATTTGTGCGCTGATACCATGGAGATCCACCAGCAGTGACTGGACATAGTGAGTGAGAGCCCTTCCAAGCCCGGCACTCCCAAGCCTTACAGCCTGAAAACTTCATGGAGAACTTCCAACATCTCTCTGCTTCCTTAAAATTATGTTTAATCTGAGACACAAAGCAGTGAAGCATATTCACCTCTGCATATTCAGGGTGCTGAGGCATAACTGACAATTTGACTACCTGCAAAATGTTTCTTAGGCCATGGACAGGAAATTAGAAGGGGAAGGAAAAAGATAATGTCTCATCTGAGCAAATTAGTACAGGAAATAACAGGGAAAGGGCCCAGATTTAGACCCTTGTTACCTGAACATTCAAGGCCTTACTATTCTGACATTAATTCCAAATTTGAGGTCTAAATGACCCCAAAACAATGTAACTTTTTAACTGATTATAGTGTGAACACAGCTTGAAATCAGCATGGAACTTGAAGTGTTAACACAAAAGAAAGCCAACTTAAAAAAAATAAATAGTACCATTATGGCCCCTTTATAATGTCAGAAGGAAGTTGTTAAGCTGTCATTCCACAGATGTTCATTCACACATATACAAGAACACAAACAATTCTCATGGGATCTCTAACTTCATGTGTGGCATACATAAACGTTAAAACTCTTCTATCATCACACATTTCCCCTTCCTCCTGCTGCGATAACAACATGGGGAATAAAAGCACACCACTTCCAAAAAAAGGATTAATCGAGCTCAGAATACATGGACCAGCCCAAGAAGGAGCTAATGAAAAAGCACAGCCAACCTGGAAATTCACAAGATAAACTACACTGAAATTACAGAGGGAAAAAAAATACTGGCTTATATGAGTACAGCAATTATTCTAAACTGCTACAGGTCTGCATATTCACATCTGTTCTGATGGATGTTTCTTTGTCTTTAAAAAAGAGAATAGCAAGAATTTTACTATATAATTATCTTTTTTCCCTTCAATAAAAGTTGGGGTTTTTTTCTTAATTGCAGGTAAAATGACAAAACTCTGCCATTTAGGCAAAACAGCTTAGAATTAATTTCCTGGTTTAAAACACTAGCAAACAGTAATAGGCTTCTCTACAAAACCTTCTGAACATCAACATCTTTTTGTCCTTGTTGGTGGTACCACAAAGATCATGAAAGAAACAGAATGCTTCTCATTTTAGTCAGGACACAAGTAGTAAAATTTGGGAGAATTTCTCATCAGGAGAGTTTGGAAGCAGTTTGGGGGTTTTTTTTGTTTGTTTTTTTTTTTTACTTTTTAATGTAGGAAATTAATGAGGAAAGTTGGAAATTGTATCTTCAAATTCGACTATTTCATCAAGTTGTGGCTGCTCAATGAGAGCAGACTGCAAGGCTAAGTCCTCAAATGACTTCAGCTACCCTGTCATAAAAATTATTATTTCTAGATAACAAAAGATGCTCTCATCAGTGAAAGAGAAAAGCTGTAGCTGAAAAAATATCCCCTTAGGAAGATTCAGTTGACCAGAAAACAAGACATGTATTTTGCTGAAGAAAAATCCCCATTGCCTATGATCAAAAAGCAGCTGAACCCCAAACCCGATGGCTTCTTTCGTTTACATATTCCCAGTATTCTGCTGCCTGTCATTTTGAGCCAGTACAAATTTTGCCTCTCCTTAGGTGTTTATTAACTTCATATCCTGTAGCAGTTGGGACTGTATGAATAACAGGGTTTGGACACAAAATTGGTGGCTAAGCAAAGTAAAACATAAAGCACAAAGCAAAAGAATGCTTTGTTTATTAATAAGAAAATGTTTGGTTTGGCTCAGTTTTAGTAAAAATGGAGATGCTCCTGTAAAACTCCCCCCTTTCTTGGGTGGGTCCTTCCCGTATTTCTGCTTTGGAAGCATCTCTGCTGTGTGCAAAGGTGGGGGGGCAGCCAGCAGCAACACCAGTGGCCCTAATCCTGAGGCTGAGAAGTCTCTCATTCGCTCCAACTCCATAAATGCAGAAACACGGCATGGAAACCAGAACAGCTTTACTGGCAGAGACTGACAGAGGCTGTCTGGAGCTCTGTGAGAGGTGTGAGATCTCCCTTCACATCCCATCACGGACCCACAGAGATCTACCACCACCGTCTGGCTCTTCGGGGTTTTTTATGAATGGCACTAAACTGTCCTTTTATCAGAGATTTTAGTCAGCCCAGCGCTGTCAGCAGTATCAACCCTGCCTGACAGAGGTGTGAGGGCAGCAGCCTGGTTAACCCCAGCAGGCAACTCAGCCCTGCACAGCCACTGCCCCCCGTGGGGTAGGGGAGAGGTCAGAAGGGTGAAAGTGAGAAAACTCGGGGGTTAAGATAAAGACAGGAAAAGCAAAACCCATGCACACAAGCAAAGCAAAACAGGGAATTAATTCACCCCTTCCCATGGCAGGCAGGTGTTCAGCCATCATCCCCAGGAGATCAGGGCCCTTTCACGTGTAACAGTGACCTGGCAAGACAAATCCCATCACTCAGAACATCCCCTCTTCCTCCTTCTCCCCCTCGGAATGCTGAGCACGACACTCCATGGTCTGGGATACCCCTGGGGTCAGCTGGGGTCAGCTGTCCCAGCTGTGTCCTGTCCCAGCTCCTTGTCCACCCCCAGCCTCCTCGCTGTGGGGTGAGGCACAGGAATGGCTCTGGCTCTGTGGAAACCCTGCCCAGCAATAATGGAAACATCCCTGTGTTATCAGCACTGTTTTCAGCACAAACATAACACAGCCCCATACCAGCTATTCTGAAGAATATTAACTCTATCCCAGCCCAAACCAGCACAGCCAGCTAAGGAGTGTTGCCCTGCTCTGCAGCATCAAAGTCAAATTCATAGCCTCCCTCCTCTCAGCCAGAGCATAGAGCTGTGAGCTCAGCATACCCTCACAGCAGGTGGGAAAGCTGAACATCCAACCAGCCCAAAATCTCTAACAACAGCTAATAAGGCCTTGAGAAACTCTGATGTGAGGATGGTGATGTTGTCCAAGCTTTTATCAAAAGGCAAGTAATAGTCTTGTTGACTGAGATGCTCACGACACAGAGGGAGCAGGTGAATTTTACTTGGTGAGACTACAGAGGAGAAAAATCTTTCCTAGTGGCTCATAAGGCTGAACAAGGCTTCAGCAAAAACAATGGGTTTTTTAATGTCTCATGATAAAATAAAAAATCTGTTGTTCCATGTCAAACTTGCAAAAGTAGGGGAAAAATGCTGGAAAAGGAGATTAGAAACTGCAGTCCTGATGTAATATTGCCTAAAGCTATTTGAAGTTACAATTGTAACTAATCAATGAATGCAAACAACTTTCTCCTTAATAAGAATTACAAGCTCAGGAGAGCCAAAAATAATGTTCAGATATTTTATATCTGAGTTTTCACTTTAAAATGCCATTACCAAAAGTCAGCACCATACAGACCAGAGAAAAATCTTCACACAGTCTAACAACTTGATGAGCCTTTTAACAAATGACCAAGTCTACTGTTCACTAGAAATTAAATCTTCCTTTTAATGTTTGCCTTTTCTTGAAGTGGTAGAGATGAGACTGAAAAGAACAACTGGGGGGGAGGGGAAAGCAAAGCATCATAGTTTCTGGGAAAGATGAGGAAGAGAAAACTACTGGACAGTCCCCTACTTTTAATTCACATTAAAGTATTTATAGACAGCAAGGATCACTGGTAGTCTCACTAGTAAACAACAGCAGGTGGTTGAAACTGTACATCTACAATTTCATTCATTTTATTGACAATGAATAAATTCAGTGAATCAATGCCAATGTAATACAGTGTCTGTACAGAAATATGAAAAAAAGAGTTTACGAAAAACAACTCTCAGGAATTACAACAGGAAAATGCCATTATGACCATATCTGAGTCCATCTATACCACCTGGATTTAACTCCCTCTATATTTAAAGCCTTTCTGGTGGAGTTTTCTGCCTTGCAGCTGGTTTAGTTTTTTGGGTTCTGTTGTTTTGGTTTGGTTGTTTTTAAGCAATCACAACAATATATGTATTTCTGCCTGTATTTTTTTGGTACAAGGATTAAACCCCCAGTGTTGCTGACTGTTCCCTCGCTGCTTACTCAGTGGTATGTCCTCATGACCTCCCTGTCTCCCTCACACCCGAATTAGCAGCACCACGTTATCTGATAGGGAATCTCATGTTTCACTATTTAATAGGTTTGTGCTCATTATCCACTACAGCCACTTGCAGCCGCAGTGCAAGTCCCTTCTGGAAGCACTCAGCCTCTCAACAGTGAATAAAAACCCTGCACATCTGAAGCACCAATATGTGAGTAAGCAAGTAGTGCAAGTGGTGGCTGCCATCACAGCCATCATAGCTAAAGCATGTGAAGATGGTGGTTCAACAAATATAGGATGCCTTACTCTGCAAATATAGGATGATGATGCTCTGGAGGTTTCTGAAAATGATCTGAAGCTTAAAGCACTTGTTCTGAGCTGCAGGAGGAAAAAAACCACTGAAGAGCCCCACTCCAGTGTAATTTTCTTGGTAGAGTTGGGGTTTTTTAATATGTATGTCTATGTGTATGACACAAGTAAAACTAGAAGTAAATAAAAGTAGCTATTTACAGAGCCTAAAGTGGCGATTAAAAAGCAAGGCTCCTTTGTGTGGCTGTATCACTTTATCTGTGAGAAGGAGACTCTGGAGTGGGTCTGACCACCAGTCAGATCCCTCCTCAGCTCAGGAAAATCTGATTCAGAAGCTCAGGCAAGATTATGGATCTCGTCTGTCCTTAACAGAAGATTTTGCTCTGGAAGCAGCAAAATCCTTCATGGCAGGACACCATCTACCTGGAAGATGTTGAGCAAATGGATACTTCTCTTCCACATGAAAGAAAAAGGTGCTTCAGTGTTATGTGAATAAACAGTATGAAAGTAAAGGTCAGGTTTGGAATTTTAAGCTGTGAAGTCTTCCAGAGCACTGAAAAGGTTTCCTGGGACATCCAGAACAAACCAGCTCATGCCCATCCCATCCCACTGGCTGCCAGCTGAGGTTAACCACGTGTGGTCTGGCAGAAGGCAGAGCACAAACAGAAAGCCTGGCACCAGGAGAATCTCACAAGGAACTGGCACAGCAGCACAGAGCTGCATATCCCCAGAGCTCTCACCTCTCTGCACTGCTGCCCACCAGGGAGAGGAGCAACCATGCCCTATCTTACTTCTGTACACACCAGCTTCTAGAAGAGTCTGGCATCATCCTCTCATGAAAGTCACCACTGGAATGTGGCTCTTTTTTGTCTGTTTGTTTTTATCCTGCCCTTCCCAGAGCTAATACTTAAGAGACAGGAAAGCAAGGTTTGCCTGCTCACAAACCCGACACTGCTCTACCCAGCAAGTGGGCACAGATATACTGGCTTTACACAGCTGGGGCAGAGCAGGGGCTACGTCTGTTGGCTCTGCACAGTTCAAGCCATGCCTTTAACTTCTCTCTTGTGTAAATCTGGCAGTGAGAGCAGGTAAGGAAAAGCAGCAGCTCTGCTGAGCTCCCTGTGGCTGTGGCCCAGCAATCCTGCCTTGCACCACAAGGCACAGTGACAGTGGGAACACTTCCACAAGGATAGAAACTAGTCTGGCTTGCACCAAGCAAACACCGGGCTTTCCCCTCACTCCTGTGCAGCAAGAGCCCTGTAAAGGCAGGCTCTGGGCACAGGCAAGCAGCAGGGAGCTTCAGGGCTGCACAGCTGTGCTCAGCCATATGGCCATGGGTCCCCAGCGCAGAGCAGGCCGCAGGACCTGGGGGCACAGGGAGAATCAGTGTGTCACTGCCATTAGTCCCCAGCTCCCAGGATTTCAGGCCACTGGAACTCTCTGTGTCTGGTATTTCTGAGCTGCTCCTGAGCTGGCTCAAGGTCAGAAATCACACGAGCTTCTTGGCTTGCAGCAACCAGCACAGACCAAGCACCAGCTCTGCACCACACCCATAGCAGTGACCTCCCAAAACATCACTCAAATTGAGAGACTGGGGGGGGGGGGGGGGGGGGGGGGGGAACGACCAACAAAACAAAAAACCCACTCTTGGGTAGCCAGATATGAGTAGTGAAATACAGCCAGTACTCAGAAATCATTACATGGCCCAAATATTGTAGCAGCTACTTTTTGAAAGCATAAATTAAAGAAATGAATAGGATTCTCAGTCCTTTCTTCCTCCCTTTTCCCTGTTCAAAAAGAAGCCCTGGGTCAGTGACCAGCACTGGCCACACAGAAACTCTAAATGCAGGGCATCAGGCTGCTTACAGAAAATGTACAGACATATTTTTAAGAGAACAGTACCATTTTTTTCATCAAACAGACCTGCTGAAGACCCAGATTTGCTGCACATTTTCCACTAGATCAGGATGCTCAAAGCTCCATCCAGCCTGTCCATGCACATTTTCATTATAGCAATGGCACTGTCCTGGATCTGACACAGCCTCACGGGTCAGACATGCACAATGATGGGAGACTGCAAATATGATCAACACAATCTGTGATATGGGGTAATCAATGTAAAAAGGTGTCAATTGCAAGACTTTTTCTATCTTTTACTCAAATAAGCAAAATTCCAATGCAAATACCCATTTTTGTGCTTTTCACATACATCACTGGTTGCACCCATGAGCTACAGTTTCTTCTGGACTGTGGGAAAACAGCTGGTGTCACCATGTGTCCCCAGTGGACACCCACTATCAGGGTTCTTGTTCTTGTGCATGGAAAACATGGCACATGATGGTGAACCCAGTGTCAAGCCACCTCCACAGCAGGCACTGTACGCAAGAGCTAGGAAATGCTACTAAATCCAACAAAATAGTGCCCAGGACAGCTCACTGTCATGTCATTTCAGTCATGTGTCTGTTGGCAGCAGACTGGGGACTGTCAGTCAGACCAACCCTGACAGTGGAACTGTTTGCCTAGTATCCACAGCTTCTGGTGAAAAGCTATGTCCTGTAACTTCAACAACAACCCTTCCACTTGGAAAAAAAATTCAGGCATTTTCTATTTTATTCAAAATTCTGCCATATGCACATTACTTATTTATTGGTTTATTTATTTAGAAGGTATAGTATGAAGCTGGAAACTCTGTGACCTGTGTTCCCCTGCTAGAGAAACACCTATCACAGTCTCCCTTGTGCTGTTCCTGGCTAAGCTGAAAGGCTGTAATTCACCCCTACTTTTGTTGACCTTTCTGCCACTTTCCTGGCTCTGATATTTTCCTCTCCCTTGTCTCGCTTCCCTTTCCAGGGCTGTCTTTTCAGCCTCTTCTCAAAGAGAGAAGATAAACAGGGGAGGCCCTTCAGAGCCAGAATCCAGGGTGACTGGAGGGGACCAAGAGCAAATCACAGGCAGCCAGCACAGCTCATGCACAGGCTCACAGGCTCAGTGCTTCCAAATGATTAGAGAGGGATGTCTGTAGCCACAGCAATGGGGTATGGGATGGCTCATGCATATGCAGCTCCCAGTCTGTGTGCACAGGAGCCAGGTGTGTGCTTCAAACCACACTAAGAAGGACTTCATCTCAAGGACTCTTATTTTTTATTTCCCACTGTGCCTAACCCCAGCAGGGTGAGTGCTGACTTCTCATGTTTATAAGGAAAAAGAGACAACAGAAATACAAATGGCCACTTGTGGGATGCTTCAAAGCTACCAGAATCTGCTTTTATATGGAAAACACAAAAAAAGGATGACAGGTTGTAAGAGGACAGTAAGTGGAAGGTAGCAAAATCAGGAACATGGAAAGAAAAGGTAAAAAACCAAAGTCAGGAAAATGTGCTAGAGAGCAAAACATGAACTGCAGCTGGGTAGAATACTCCATGAATCTGTCAGAGCAAGAATCTGAGAGAAGTTACTGGAAATCACTGAAAGTGCAGGGCTGCATGTGATGAAAAAGTAAAACTGTTGTTAAAAGTAGCTACTAAAAACACGAAAAGCAGGAAATCAGTGGGAGATCTGTGGTTTGTGCCTCATGGCTTCACAGCAACAGGGTAGCAGGGGAGGAAAAACAGGAAAATCCCACTTAGGAATGACTGTGAAGGGAAGTTATAATAAGCAAAAAGGAGAAAAAGAGCCTTGGATGGTTAAAGTCACAGAATATGCAGGAAGGAAACCTACATCATGGATCAGAGAAGGAGATCAGAAAAGAAAGTGTGCAAAAGCACCGAGGTGCAAGAAGATGCCGCTTTCAAAGAAGAGAAAATTCATTACCGTTTGAAGGTCAGGTCAAGGTCAAAGCAAAAAACCAGGAAAGAAATGGCATACAAAAATCAGCAGAAGCCATGAGGCTAAGTGCTCCCAATGGACAAAGAAAATAAGAAGGAAGAGGAACCAAGCATAGTGCTGAGGTGAAGGAGAAATGGGATGCTGAAGCAAGCAGCAGTAGGAGCTGCTGAACAGAGCAAGAGCAGAGAGACAGATTCTCACCAGCATCTGCAGGCAGCACAAACCTCAGCTTCTTATGCTGGAGAAACATTTCACTGTTCCAGAAGAGAGAATTTCTTCTGGTACTTGATATCATTTCTTCTCTTTCTGAATACAGAATAGATGCACTTTTAAATAGGATTTAAACCTGGCAGCAGCAAGTGTTAATATTTATATAACTAAGTGGCCTTAAGACAATGGAAAAACTATACACCGAAAAATGTGTGATTATCTGATATTTGATAAAGGTATTAGAGGCTACCAAGTTTTTAAAATGACTTTATGTCATTAAGTAATGATTCTTTCAAAAGCAATGAGGAGCAGGCACTAGCTGAGGGCAGTAATTAGAAAGGCCCTCCTTAAAGGTGTGAAAAAAATCCCAAGGTCCACCTTGCAGGACTGGCTGTGATACTCACAGACCAAGCAGCTCCAGGGGCAGCTGGCAAGTGCCCAGCAAAACCCAGCCAGGCTCCCTGGAAGCTGGACAAGCAGCAAGCCTGCTGTTAGTCCTCCTACAACACTGCATTGCCCCAAATGCCTGCTGTACTGTCCAACCTTGGGGATCTGGATCTAGAGCAAATTGCTACTGCAGCAATATGAGCTTGCACGTCTGTGGGAACTAGGAAAAAATCAGTCTTCCTTAGCTTCTAGGAAAACAAAAAAGCTAAATCCAGCAAAGGAAAAGGAAGAATGAGGATGTAGATAGAACAATGAGAAAAATCTTGCCATAAAAGCTTTTCTGTTTCACTTTAAGATTATTTTTTAAAAATTTCTTAATAATAGATACAATTTAGATGAAAAAGCTCTCAACTTGCCTTTGGATATCCCTCTTCATCTTGTGCATAAACTCAAGCCCATCCATGCATACGCTCACCAAGATGTTTTGCAGGAGGAGATGTGTGAAGAGCTTTGCCTGGAGGGACCAGGTCTTCAGCTCCAAGCCAGATCCCCTGGCTCTGGCGTTGTGTTTCCCTGTCACAGCGCTCTGCTCTGCTAGCAGCTGAGTATAATGCACTAAAATCCTAATCTCTAAAGCACTGTGTGCCAGGGCTTCAGAGATCAGCATTTCAGTCAGTTTTACTTTGCTGCTGCCATTGCACACCGGAGAGTGACACAGCGGGGGAAAAGCAGCACAATGTGCAGTGATGGAGAGGCACGCTCGGCTGGGAGGGGCGGGGGCAAGAGCACGGTAATGCAATACAAAGGCACAGGGAAAATAAAAGAAAGAAATGGGGGGAAATAGGACTATTGTGCATGAACAGGAACCTTAGGCCCTCTTTTTCCCAGCAGCCCTAACAGCAGGATGTCTCCAGCCTCAATAAATCCAGCGTTTTCTGAGCAAAGCCTTGAATGACCTGAAGGGTTTTTTCCTATCTCATTCCTTGAAAATGGAAAGATTAGGAAATCTCTGCTACAACCCGTCTGTGCATGTGAGTATCTGTGAATATTTTAAGATTACTCCCTCCTGCCTCTACCATGTGCTTTAAAATGAAAAACAAAATGATACTGCAGAAGCTGGAAGAGCTGAAATCTGACCCAGGTACTATCAGGGTGCAGGCTATTCTGTCACCTAGTCTGGCACAGTTCACACGGGGACACAAATACTCGACTGACCAAGCAAAACACTTTCAACTTCAAGGCACAATGGCCACATCTAAGGGAAAAAATCAAGACCTCAAACACTAAAATAGTCAGGAGAATCAAAAGTAACTGGGCAATAATTTTAATATCACAGAGTTCATGGCATGTTAACTATTGAAACCTGCTTGGGGCAAAGCCTCATTTCCATCAATCAGAAGAGCAGTGTAATTTAAGAAAGTCTTTCATGCTATCAACTTTGACAGCATCTTAATGTCTTTGCTAAACCAGCATGGCCAATCCATGCCACCAAAATCTACTTCACGGTACCTATGTCAGGCTGGAGTACCGTTACATGGGATTAGTGCAACACACTGATAATGCTCTTTGGAATAAAAGCTGATTGAACTTTGTCCCTTAAGAGTGTTTAGACAGTCTAGTGGTCTGCTAACCCACATGGGCTTGTCCATGGTTCCTCCACTACAAACAGGCAGAGAGCATCTCTGAGCCTCTTCTGCAAACCCCTCCTCATCCTTACTTATCTGTCACGCATGTAAGAAAATGCTCATCATCCTCACTCCAGAAGCTGTTTTAGTCACTGATTTGGAAGTTGCTGTGTAAATTCTGTATCAGTTGATGTCCCTTTTGTAATCCTGCAGAAGGATATTACCTTTTATATTAGAGTGTTCTGACAGATATGCTCTTGCAGATTTAGTGTCTGTGGTTTAAAACATTATTGCTCCGGCCTTCTGCAAAGGTTACTGTTCTCAGATCAACAGTAGCCACACGGGATGTGTGTCTCTCCTCCAGCACTCACAGCAACTGCTGGTAAAGGTGGGTTTGAAAAAACCTATCAAGTACAGAACAACAGCACAGAGATACCAGAAAGCAGCTGCTGCAAGTGTGGGAATTGTCATAGAGAGGCATGGTGAGAACATCTGAAAACTTCTACAGCAAGGTGCATCAAAAAACAGCTGCCAAGTATGAAGTCAAAACTCCTAGGGGAAAGACATTTTATGGAGTTCCTGCATCTCCCCAACTCTCTACTGTCTTGTTCCTATCCTTGTATACCATTGTGTCATCCCTTGGTTTGAGCTGCAGCAACCACCTGTGGGTCATCCTGCAAAGTGATGAACTAAAGCAAGTAGGAAAAAAACCCCAGCACCCCTCCCATCCTCCCTATGCTGAAGGATTATTTTTAGCCCAGACCAGTTCATAATCTGTTTCATGGCATGTCTCAAACTCCAGCATCAGCACCACTGAACAGGCAGCCTGAAAAGGCTGCAGGGAAGAAAATACACAGAAAAAGGGTGAAGTCTTTAAACCACTGCTGCTCCTGGGGCTTTCAGACTGCAAAGTCAGGGTACTTCACTGGTACCTCTAAACTGCCAAATAATCCATAATCCAATAATAATCTAAGCAATCCAATCCAGAACTCCCAAATTTCCTCAGCCCCTGGTGCTTTTCATTCCATGTAAATGTTTTTGAGATCAAGACTACAACCAGTGGTGGAGACAGAAAGCCCAGACTGGGATGACTTTATAGGGAAAGAATTAGCCAGCAGTCTAACACTGCTGGAGATGGATTTACATCTGAAAGCGTCTCACACGTGGTATAAATGTCACTCCTTCCTTGCTGCCCCCATTCCTCCCAAAGTCACTGGAAAACAAAAAACCCACAAAAAAATTTGGAGAGAGGAAGCTAAAAGTGGAATCAAACCAAACCAAAAGTAAATAAAAATGTTTTACCTGGCTCCCCTGGGCACGCAACAGCAGGCCTGGCAATAATGAGTGAGGAATGAAATTTTAAAATGAATGCAAGAGGGAGAAACTGCAGAGAAAATTGAGACAGAGTTTCAGTGTTATTTATCCCAGACAAAGCATACATGCTCAGCTCTGAGCAATCCATGGCACAGGAACAGCTCCAGGATGGAACTCCAACACAACTAATCTTCCTTTTCTATTCCCTTCTGTGCTTTTGAGAAGGAAAGAGGAGAGAAAGCAATTTAGTGTAGTGATGCAACTTGTTTACTTCTCTGTACCTGCTCAGCTGTGTTGCCTGAAATATACTCTGGGAGGTGCAAAGGGAAGAAAAGAGAAAGGGAAGGAAGGAGAGAGGGAATTACAGGAGTAGAAAGAAGAGCAAACTGTAGGACAGGCCTCCAATTCTGCCACTGCCCAGCAGTCCATGCAAGCAGCATCCATATGGCCACCAGCATGCCAGCAGAATTACATGGGTTAGTTATCCAAGCCTTGCTGTGCTTGAACCGTTTAAGCTCTGGCTCATTTGGACGTGATGGAAATGCCCAGGCGAGCTCAGAGGGCAGCTCCGATGGGACTGGCCTGATCTGCCACCCCTGCACCCTGGGCTCCTCCTGCTGGGACACGCCTTGGGAATTCAGCTCAGGGAGCACAGGGGCATCCTCAGCCTTTGCCATGGGGAACACAGAGGGGGCTGGAGGTCACTTCTGCTCCCTGTTCGAGTCCCAGTGACTGCAGAGGCAAGAAGGATATGCAGAATATGGATACAGGGGATGTTTATTAGCAGACGCTCTGTCATTTCTCCCATCGTTCTCTAAGGCTTTTGGCTTCTCCCTAATAAAAACTAAATGTTATTAGAAAGGCAGAGGTGGTCTCGTAGGTGAAGAAAACAATAAAACCTACCAAATCACCAACTTCTGATCGCTTTGGAAGACCCTCAGTAGACCTGATACACCAACATTTACATGACAGAACCCTTTTTATTAGAGGCAAACCATTCTAAAAATGTATTAACAACCTACATACCCAATGGGTCTTTGTAGTTTGCCTAACACTTCAGAATGTGTTAAAATCACGTATAAAAGTTAAAGTAGCCTAACATTCAGGAAATAAGAATCCTTTAAAGGTTTAATTCAACCACTAATGGATTTTTTCCCAAGTTAGAAAACATTTATATATTGCTGATTTACTGCAGGTGTGGTAACTGAATTTGGCTTTACATACACCAGCTGCAAGCAAATCAAGGAAAAGGCTTCATAAATCAGTTTAAGGCACTGTAGGCTTCATGGTGCTTGGACTGGGACAGAATTTCCCCACACAAGCACACAAAACAAATGGGAGTTTATAATTTTCTTTGTCATAGCTCATAACTTCTAAAGGTTAGAAATCAAAGCACCACACAGAGTAATTTTATACAACTGAATGGGATGGACATAAGGCATCCCAGAAGATGATTAATATCATCCCCTCTTCACACAACAAAAGAATGAAAAATGCAATGGTGACAAAGGTATTGCCTAATCACGTTACTTGGTAAATACCTTCTCTTGAAATTTCTCTGGACACATCAAGATTTTTAACTTTCTCTTTGCTTTATAGACTATTGTCCAGCAACTACTCCACCTTTTTAATTGCATCTTCCGACGCACACTATATTTTGCAGGGTTTTTTTTTCAACAAGTTACACTGGCTCAGAGTCAGATATTGTAAGACAAAAAGCCACAGTGACTTTATCCAAGAAATATGAGGTGGCAGAGATCCAGT
Source organism: Ammospiza caudacuta (assembly GCF_027887145.1). NCBI lineage: Eukaryota > Metazoa > Chordata > Aves > Passeriformes > Passerellidae > Ammospiza > Ammospiza caudacuta. The sequence goes on from NC_080595.1 coordinate 75,272,200, forward strand.
ACGCCCAGCACTCAAGGTGAAAGAACAGCATGGAAAAAGATTCACAAATTAATTGTCAATTACGGAAGACTGCCGGAGTGAACACTAGATACATGCATGGGATAAGTTAGTCAGGCACCTGCACAACTGAGCTGTGGATAGTGCTGAAGCAATTACTCAATTTTTTAAAAGAATGAGATATCATCATCAGAAAATGACATAAAGGAAAAGGAGCAAGTTTAATTTTTTTCCAAACACATAAAATCAGTGCAGTTAAGCATCAAGGACCCAAGTGGATGATGGTCCTCTGGAAGAAGGGGAGGTCAGAGTACCTGACTGAAGGAAGCTGCCTGTAAGAAGTGAAATTAATTGCTTATAGTTTTTCCACAGCATGCAGGCAAGCCAGAAGATGCTGTTGTACCCACAGCTCCAATATGGGCATCCTGTGGCAGCAGGTGGAAAGCACTAAAGTCTCATTTCCCATACTGCGTCACAGGGAAGTCACCAGGTGGTGAGGGCTTCCACCTCCTCTGCCGCAGGTGTGGCTCTGACAACGAGCCTGGGTGCGCTCCACAGCCGTGTCACTGCTGGACATGCTGCACAAACTTCAGATCCTTCACGAACAAACGTAAGTGAACCATTTCTTGGCCTCAGGGATGACACAGATTCAGATTCACTTCTGGATCTGTGTTCTTCACACGGCTCCTTGGTCCTAGCTCCCACTGGCATGGCACAGGAGTGGAGGAAGAACTAGAGAGATTAGAGGCAGGAGAGCAGCTGCTCCCCCGGCTCTCTGAATACAGGGAAAATAGCTTTTGCCCAATGCATGGGGAGTGGTATCAAGTTAGCAAGCCAAGAACAGAAGGACTACATCAAAAAGGAAACAGGAACAAGAACTTCCTCTTTCAAAGTAAAACAGTCTTGCTTTTTTAGAGCAAAATCTTTGCCTAAAAAGCTCTCACATACACCTCATGGGAGGTTTAGACCATTTTCAAGGGCTGAAAGAAAAACAGTCCTGGAGTTAGAGTGGTAACCTGGATCTGAGGAGACCCACTTCAGTTCTTTGCTCTGCCAAGCGTTCTTGCATGACCTTAGGCGAAAACACTGAAGCTGTAGTTAGCGGATACCTTGGCTTCAAAGGCAAAGTCAGCCTAAGAAGTTCTTGCCTGCCCCCGCCTGTCATTTGCTGCCTCCACACTCGTGCTGCCCTAAGAGCCCACAGGCACTATCCTGTAAACCAAATTACTGAACGGGATGATGTTAAAAGCAAGTTTTAGTTGTCATTTACAGGCAGAAGGGTAATTTTGCATTGGACCGATGAAAGGATCCACAATCAATAAGCTGGAGCAGCTGAAGAGGTGAAGCTGGGGAAGCCCATCCATGGCGGCACAAGGGCTGGAATAAGCAGGAGGAAGGCTGCAAAGACAAGGTGCTGTCCAAGACTGGTGAAAGAACCTCCTCAGCACTGCCAGATGCGTTTGGACAGCGTCAGCCACTGGCGCTTGTGATGAATGTGGCTCCCTCTCTCCAGCTGCCTCTCCAGCCATCTTGGCAGGGATGTCTGCCCTCCTAGCAAGGGCAGCAGAAGGAATGATACGTCAACATTTCACCTGCTGCTGTCTGGAGGAAGAAACAGCCAGGAATTTGCTGAAACCAGCACCAGCACTGGATGCAATGCACTGTTTAACCTCCTCCCTAAGCCCTGGATTCCCAGGCATCACCTAGCTGGGGATGGAAACACCCTTCATGTGCCCAGGCTGTTAGAGGGGATAAATAAAGTCAAGGTGCTGAGACACCCCAGGTAAATGAGGGTCATGGGGATATCAACAACAGAAAGCAACAGCCGGGCTCATTTTGATAAGCTCCCATTTTAAAAGCTGACATGCAAATCTCTACTTACCCTACATAATATGAACATTCTTTTACAAACCCAGCTCCTGATTAACTCAGTACATCACTTGCCAGCGCTATCTGAATGAGCCTGTGAGCCCAATTAGCAGCAGATGCAGCACTAACACTCCTCACCTGCTGTGCTTACCAGTCTTCAGATCAGGAAGGGAAGGGAATATATCAAAGACTTGCGAAGGGAAGGAAGCTTGGAAAAGGCTCAGAAAGGATGAGGGAAATAGATGTCTGCAACAGTTCCTCAGGCAAGGAACCAGAGCCCTATACAAAAGGGAAAACATATGGGCCAAGGGAAAATACTGCTGCAGATCATGAAAAATATCCAAAGGGCTGCTGGAGCATCCCAGGGGCGTGGTGCAGAGTGTAGCCAGGAGTGCTGCTGGGGCTCGGGGGACCTTTGCCTTGCCTGAACCCCGGGGAGCTCTGCCACATGCAGAGCTTCTCTCCACAGGCTCTGGTACATCAGCACAGGAACCTAAGTCATCCTACATTTTCCATGAGTTTTCCTTCACCTGTCAGTTTTTTCAGTGCCCCAAAGAATAAGGAAGGAGCCTCTCATGCCTACAGCTGCAATATTATTACAACCCAGACAGGAGCCACCTAACTGAAGTTATGTGAACTCCCGAACTTCACAGCTGCATCTGAGTTTCGTTTCTGAGCATCTCTACCAGTGAACTGACTGCTCTTACCCACCAAAGCACCTGTCAGCTTTTGTACCTCAACTGCTGGCACTGGTTTTGTAACAACAGGAAAAAAGAACATCACATGCCAGTTTGGATATTTGGTCAGAGGAGTAGAGAGGCTGCCTTTGGGAAAGGTCCAAAAAATAAGATTCGAGTAGATGGATGTGAATGCCTGAAGCTTCGACATGTTGGGGGAAATGGATTTAGTGCTATATTTAATGCTATGGTTTTCTGGCAACCAGCAGAAGGCAGCCCCATACTCAAGGCAAGAAGCCTAAATCTCTCTGTTGGGTAAGGAGAGCCCAGGCATGACACGTAAACCATCTGCCCCAATTTATCAGCAACTTCTACATGTCCATCTTTTCTAAACTTCAGCTGTTCCACCAGTAAAAGGAAAATGGATTTTTTTTTTTTTTTTTTGTTTTTTTTTTTTTTGTTTAAATAGTAAACATTTCTTTTACATATATAGCCCATATTTGGTGAACCTTTCTTGTTGTTATCCTCAAGACAGTTGTGGCTGTAGGATATAGATATAACAGAAACACTTTGAAAGAACAGTCCTATTCAGTTTTAGTCAAACAGCCTATCTAAGGATCCTACACTTTTACAATTTGACTGCTCTCTAGATATTAAACTAGTGGCCTCCAGTGACTGCTGACCAGCTCCCAAGTGCTGCCCACATGTCACCCACTGGTTTGACAGCAGTCTCAGTGGAGAGGCATCACCTAGAGCAAACTGGACTGTGCAACACAGAAAAACTTCCTGCAGTTACTGACAGCAATTTCCACAGAAAGTTTTCTGGTTTCCAAAATATACCACCAACGGGCAATGTTTCCAAGGAATGCTCCCAACAGAAACACAGTGAACGAGATGGTTTAGTTTTCTATGGATGCATTCTATTATCTTTGAAATGGGAATGATGGTGCATTTTCAGAGAGAGAAATTAATGTCTCTGTCACTGGGCTTTACAACTGTATTTGCTTTTCAGACATTTATTACCCATCTTCAGCATGTGAAACTACTGCCACGGGTTGGCAAGAAAGCTGTCAGAGATGACCATGCCACCAGGGTGAGACACTCTAAACCACATCTGATTTTCACCCTGGCAGGTCTGGTACACAGATCAGAGGTAGGGACACAGGTCTAAAAGAGCACAAGCAAACAAACAGTGAAAGAGATTTTTTTGGCCAATACAAAGACATTTTAAAATTACTTTTTTAATCTAGCCTTTCAAAGCAGAAAGAAGAATGTAATTCTAATTTAAATTGAAAGGTGAAAAGAAAAACCTGTCCTTAATACTGAAAATAAAGGAGAAGAGTTGATGCAGCACCCTGAAGTAACAATGTACATCAGGTCCAGCTCAAGGTCTACCATGGATCTCCCAGCTGTTCCAGGAGCCTCAAGACTTGGCATGCCCATGAGGGCTCCTCCTCTTGGCAGAGGGCAATGGTGTACTTTGGTTTCAAGTCTTTATGTTCTTCTAAATTATTGGGATAAATTTAGCAGCTAGTAGCATGGAAGAAGGGACAGAGAGTGGACACCTGCAGGCCTGTCTGGACTGCATGTGTAAGACAGCTGGTGCCTGTTCTTGTACAGTACTCACATGATCTTACATTTCTTGGCATACCTGTCATGACCTGAAGAGTCTGACATTTTTAAAATCTTCTTGACCAACTACCATTTCATTTTTATAGCACCAGAACATGCACAAGCATCTGTGAAATGAATTCCACCCAGCTGAGCAGATAATATCATTGTTCCATGTCTCCAACCTAGACCATTAGCTTTCGCTGCAATTTTGAAAGACTTAAGTAGACTAGTCAAGCTTGGTGAGAGTCCAAACCAGCCTGCTCCTCTTGTTCTTGGACATGCTGATACATTTTTCTTGACCCAGCATCATGATCACATGATTCAATATAATTTGTGTTACTACCAGGCATGTGTAAGTCTAAGGGACAAATACAGGAAGAAAGGATTTCAAAGATCTGACATTCAGATTGTGCCATTCCTACAGGCACATTCTGCAAGACAGTGAGCATTTATAGTAAGGTCCAGACTTAAGACAAAGTATTCTGAGTTCAATGGAATTTGGGTCATGAAATTCTGAGCAATATTTTCTTTCACAGGGCCTACTCTCCATTGCTTTTGATTTAAAAGCAGAGAAATGCTTTCAGTGTGTTCCTAAAATGGTTCTTTCAGACGTGATCCTCCCCTTCCCTCCCCTGCTTTTGGGGAGGTTAAAGGTGTAGCCCTTGTGACTGTCCAGCACTCACCACCACCAAGGTTAGCTCCTACCTAGTCAAATGCCTGTATCCTGACCTTCCCAGTACAGATGGAGCCTTAACAGACAAAACCCACAGAACAACTCTCTCTTTTGGTGAGTAACCTCATTCCTCATCTTGCAGGGATTGCAACATGCAGTTTTGCCCCTAACTAAAACCATCTCTGCTGGACAACAGTGGGCAGCTGTCACTGAGCCAACATCTCAAATTCTTAAGGATTCACTTCATTGTGTCTGGATGGTATGAACATGGATGGCTTCCAGTGGAACACGTCCCTGGCATGGCATGGCGGGGCTGGAACTAGAGGATCTTTAAGGCTCCTTTCAATCCAAACCATTCCATGACTTTATGACTGAGGCAGCTGGCAGAAATGTCACAACCACGAGCCTTGGCCAGCATCACCAGTACAAAAAACAGGGCAGCAGTAAGGCTCATCTAATATCAAATTAAACCCTGGTCATGGTGGATCACACTTCTCTGTTCTTGACTGTTGTGACTGCCAGGAGGACTGGGTTGTTGACTGCTCTGTTAGCATGAAATGTGACACTACTGGAGAAAATCAAAATATGAAAATATTATATTCATATTTTTCTATCCCCACAAAAAAGTTAATATATTATAAACGGTAAATAAAAAATAAAGACACAAAGCCAAGCACACCCAAAAATATACAGCTGAATATATCTGAGCTGAGACTTCATAGCTGCAACTTGGGATTTTATACATAATTTGGGCTTTTCTGTTCTTTATTCCTCATGTGGGAAATAAAAAAAAAAAAAAAAAAAAAAAAAAAAAAAAAAAAAAAAAAAAAAGAGCTCTAAAGTGGACTGCTAGAACATGGAAAAAAAATGAAAAAAATGAACTATATGATCCATTTGCACTTGGCTTGTTGTTGTTTTCTTAATCACAGAGAGAAAAAGACCCAATTACTGTTCTGAAATGAAAGATTCACTTTGGAGAGTCAATGACACTTGTCAGACTGCACTTTATAGCTTTTCTTCACGACCACCAGCACAATAAGCACCCACTGTTTGACTTTCAGTGAAAACATTTTGAAATGTTAAGTACATGGAAACATTCTACACAGAATATGTTCCTTATAGTTCCTAAATGTCCTCCAATGTTATTCAAAGCAAAATATTTGTTCCAAGATATGTAAAAAAGGGGAAAATTTGATGTGATGATGCTACTTCAGATTAAAACCAAGCAATTTCATTTTATGTTTTATATGCTCTCCAGTCCCACTAAGTATAATTATAGACTTCTGTCTACTTACAAATCTCTCTGTACAATGCAAAAAGCAGTAAACACAGGTTCTGCCAGCAATCAGATAACACTTATCGTAAACAATAGCTTTTACGATCTGTTTGAAATGGGTTCAGCTGCTACAACTTAAGATTTGGTTATTTTTGTTTTCTTGTTGGATTTGCAGCAGGTGGTAAGGACATGATAGAAGTGTTTAGTCACAAGAGATTTCAAAAAGGGAATAGCATTGCATTGCATATGAAATATGACAGAGATTTATTTTACAAAATCAGTTTTTCCTCTCCCAGGGGTCTCTAACTAGTTTGTAGAGGCTACTTCTGAAACTTAGTTTTTCTTCGCTCTCAGCTCTACCAGCACCTCATCCAGCCTGATGCCACACAGAGGGTGACCCACATTCAGAAGTGATTCCTTATCAGTTCTGTGTGCCAGTTTCCCATGCAAGTGGGAAATTGTACAATGCCCTGTGGTAAACACTTGCTGATAGAGGCCCAGCAAAGATGGATCAAATTTCCTGTAAATTGGAGAAGTGTGATTTATTGTAGCTCTGGAAAGCTGGGAAAGAGCCCTCAGAAGTCTGTATGTCCTGCTCTGAGTGGATACTGCCCCATGAAAATGCTACACATCACAACTGTGTGAGTGTAATATCACAACCGTGATCCCAGCAGGAGATCAAGTCAGCAAGACAGGGACAGATCTGCAAAGAGCACACAGAACCTCAAAGGCTGGGGGGCACAGGGTAGTCCCCTACATGGACCTTACCTCTTCAGAGATGCAATGGTTCCAGCTTGCACCCCACAGATGTGTTCTCCTACTCATCTCCCCATTTCCAGCAGCCCCAAAAGTGTCCTACATGGGACACAAAAATGCTTTACACACTCTCCAAATGAAAAACTGCTTTCTATCCCATTTTCTCAGTCTCAGGGAGAGCAGATCCAATAGGTCCATTCACAACTTCCATGAAGACAAGGGATGTTAGCACCAAAATTAGTGGTCTAGGATTCAACACTGAAGGAGCCACAAAAAATTATTGCAATCTCTCTCTCCCTCCAAATACTTTGAGTTGCAAGATACTTACAGTTTGTACTTTGTTTATTTTGCTAAAGCAGATTAGCAAGAAAATGGAAGGCTAACAGAACATTAAGGTCAAGAATTTAAATGAAGTAGTTAGGAAAAACAAGGCTGTAATTCTCCTAACCACTCTACGTCAACCGTCTTGCACATATTCAGAAATTAGTGTTGTTGTAGAGGCTGGGGAATTTATGCTGCAGTATACTTGTAACAGGAGAGTCACATTTATTGCAGGAACTTTTAATTTCCTAACTTGCACATTAAATTCCCAATAAAGCTTCATACTAACTGTCTTGTGGTTGTGGTGTTTAGGTTTGGTTTTTTTTTATTTTAAAAAAACTGTTATTTCCCATGCTTTTAAAATAAATGAATGAAACAGTATTTGAATACTGAAATAAATGCAGATAACTTTTGCCAATTTTTATATACAAATTACAGACTAAATGTATCAATCCACCTCACATCTATACCTTTCAAATCAATTACTGAAACAACCACAGTTAGTGTGCAGAATCCAACAGCACATGTAATTGGAGCCTTGCATATTAACACTTAGAGAAGCCTTATGGATGTGTGACTAGAACCTCAACAACCTCCAGAATTACTTCACACAGCTCAAAAGACACAACACAGTTAAGGTTCAGGGTGGAAGAAGGGGACTTGGAAATCCAAAAAGCCCCACCCATAGAGAACTGGTTCATGTTGTGTTAGCCTTCCTCCCCACCCTTCCCAAAACCCCTCCTCAGAATCATGACTAACACAGTTTCATTTGACAATTTTTTCTGTAACTGAGTTAATAAAATCTGTGGGCCAAGAACACAGCAGCAGCTGCCCCAGCCAAGATGCCACCGACGCCTGCTTGAGAAGCACTTGGTGCCTTTAGTGACCACAGCTTTGACTTGAGTTTTTCCCACCCAATTTGAACATTTATGCTTTTTCATTATATACTTAGCAAGGCATTTCTACCCTGATTAGAAGTTTTTGAGCCTCCTACAAAGGGCCAGCAAAATTTAGTTAAAAATGCTCTTTTTCTAACAAGTCAGTGAGCAGGCTTTCTTCAGTAAGACATCAAATGCAAATATCTAGCACAAACTGTTTCACCCTAATTCATATGGGTAAAGGGAGAGAAAGCCCTACAGTTCCCCCCATCCACGTCTGCCTTCAGGTCAGCATCTCTGCCAGTACAGAATCCTCACTCCCACACACTCCTTTCTTAAGTTCACATTTGCTTCAGGGAGGAAAAGATGCATTAAAAGAGGGATCCAGGACAAACAAAAGACCTCAGAGCTGACATAACCCAGCAAATATCTTCAAAGCGTTGTCCTTCCAAAACTAGGACTAAGGTACAAAACTATTTAAAAGCTCTTCTTCTTCAGCCCAAATTTGCAAGCTAGTATAAGTATAAACAGCAAGAGAACAATGACACTCTCACTTCAAGAACTTATTTCAGAAATGGAGGTTAGCAAGTGACAAACATTTCTATTTTGCAGCCTCGAGGTGCAGAGCAGATCCCAAATACCATTTAACATTGTTCATAGTTCAGCCCAGTTTCAAGAGAGGCTCTATCTTTGAAATGACTGCTACAACTCATCCTACTTTCCCAGACCAAGGTTTAAAAATCCCAAAATAGCTGTAGCGAATGTGCTTGGTACAGACGTGGGGAAGGGCAATCTGGGTCGTCTTCTCCTCCCAGAACAATGCTGAAGTCTGAAGTCTGGCCAGACTCCAGGAATGCACATTTTCCTACATATGGCTACAGCAACATTTAACAGTAGGAACCATAAAAGACTTCCACTTCTAATTATGTATATTATGATTTTATTTTTTTAAGAGGGTGGGCTTCTCCCCTCTACCCTTTTTTTTTTAAATCCTATTTAATGGTAGTCACCACATGCTCAGATTTCCCCTTTTTTATTTAGCTTTAAGATACCTCAGGCCAAACAAACTTTATCTGTTCACTATATTAAAGTCCGGTACACTTCAGGGCAGACAGAACACTGTCACAGTACTATGTAAATCAAACCCTCATGCTAAGGAAAACAGCAATGCATGCAATGAGTGCCAGTCCACAGCCATTCAGCTTTAAGTGTCACTCCCACGTTTATCATATGAATAGATGAAGATTCCCTCAAAGCAACAGAATCTTAATTCTCTCCCCAGATTCAAATGTATGCATTCAGGAAACACTTCAAACACCAATATGTTTTCCTCCTAAGGCACACTTCTTGTCTGTAATTAGTTTCCATTGGTCAGGTGGGTTTGCCTCTATATACTGGGCTATAGAAATGTTTTAAGTGATGCTTTATGATTCATTCTATACTAATATGATTTTTTTTTCCCCTGCTAACCCAGAGTAGGAAGAAATGGAGAGAAAAAGGAGAGAAGTGAAAAAAAAGATCACCTGCAGTCATATTGTTACACTGTGCACAGTTTATGGCTGGCTCACATCCAGTTTGTGGTTGTGATAAGAAATGTGTAATCCTATTATACGGAGAGGAGTCAGAATGTACAAATAGGTCCTGGAAATAGGAACTTCTCCTGTAAGATTATTCTTCTCCATAACAGTTCTGCAAGTAGGTCTAGACGGGAGCTCCTCGCTCTTCTCCCCACTGCTTAATGGAAAGCCAACTGTCAAAACAATTCTCAGCACAGGAGCTTAGATTTTTGCAGAAGACAAAAAGAAGTGGTTCTGTGCATTGGTGTCCAACATCAGCATTAATTAGAGCAAGGGCTCCGAGCCCTCACAGGCTGGCACGTCAGGAGTGGATCCCATCACATCAAGGGAGCCCAGCTTGCTCCAAAGCTGCCACATTCTCTGAAGTTGCCAAATCCTGCACATTCTGCAGTTTTAAAGAAACATTAACTGCTTATCAGTGACAAAATCTGGTTCTCATGGCATTTTGCGTTGCAGCTCCCTTAACCGTTCCCCAGGCACAGGGCAATTGGGCTGCTAGAAATATGCTCTTGCACTGGAAGGAGGAAACCAAGTGCCACCTGTGCAAGTCAGGATCCCCTGGAGTTAAATTCCTGAATAACTCCAGCCCGATTATCTATTTTTCTAATTTCCTTTGTATGACAAGATTGCATTACTGTGGTTATGATTCAAAAAGAGGGTTATGCATTCCCATGGTGCCCTACAGGCATAAGTGCTTTTGACGTAGGTCAGATAAATTAAAATACAGGACAATGCTCTCCTCAAAGACTCTCTTCACAAGGACCCTTGCAGCAGGGAGGTGATGCTATCCATGCCACAAACAGCTGTGACCCCTAGGGAAACAGGCCAGTGATTAACCTTACTCTTGTCTGACCAAAAAACACATTCACAGAAATAAGGGCTTTTGAAATGCAAAATGTTAAGAAAGAAGGGCTTTTCCTAGGAAAAGGAATAAATAAAACAACCCACCTCCAAGTATGTCATGCAGGAGTAAAGGACAAGTGATAGAACAAGAGGTCTCAAGTTGCACTAGGAGAGGTTTAGATTGGATATTAAGAGAAAACTCTTCACTGAAAGGGTGGTCAAGCATTGGAACAGGCTGTCCAGGGAAGTGATAGAATCACAATCCCTGGAAGCATTCAATAAACATCCAGATGTGGCACAGAGGGACACAGGTCAGTGATGAACATGGCTGTGCAGGATTATTGGTTGGACTCAGTGATCTCAGAGGTCTTGTCCAACCTCAGCAATTTTATGACATGGTCATAGGGTTGCAAGGAAAATACAAGCACCATAAATCAGCTGAAGCAGCAGCAGGGTACACCAGCTTATTATGAACCCCATCAGACTGTGGGTAGAGTAGTACAAGCTTCTGAACGAGCTGGTTTGATGTATTTGAAGATACCAAGCTAGACCGGGTGTATTTGCATGACACTGCAATTCCCTCTGTGACTGCAACATCAACCTACTCAGCAAGTACCAACAAAATGCCTTTAGCATCCTGTTTTCCAACTTGCTGCAGCAGCAGTGCTCACAGGTAGAAAATATAATTCTCTTCTGGGTAAAAAAGGGAATCTGAGATGAGAAAGAAAATACATAGTAGTATGAAAATCAAGATACTCTACAGTTACAGGCATAAAGGACAGTACCTAAAGGGTGTCCTAGGTCAGGGGACCACACATTCATTTCCCTGAAGGATGCAGAAGGATATATGTGTAAACCAGAATTTAGGCATTTTAAATAAGCATGGTTTATTTTTTAACCTTAAATAGTACTCTCCCAATAAGATCACTAAATTCTGGATTTTCTCAGCCACTCCATGAACAAAGCATTAGGCCATACAGACACAGGGCAGCCTCAGGTTGGACTGGATATCAGGGGCCTGCCAACCTCAGTGGTTCTGTCAATCTCTGATAACTAAATAATATTTATTCCTTGGAAAATAAAGGTTGAATGTCACAAATTCTAAGTGTAAAATAACAGTAAAGGAATCAGATTTAAATTATTCTGTTGAGTTAAAGGGAGCAATAATGCTATGTTGAAACCCAATTAGCAAAGAAGCTCATCCAGATGTCATTAAAGTGCCTTTTGCACCAAACTACCTTCACCTGATCTGACAAATGGCAAATTACCTGATGTAGCTGGACTCTGTTGCACATTAATTAGAAGAAAACAGCAGAAGAAAGAGATGGAAGGGAACTGCACAAAAGCTGCATAATTTTCCTATTAATATAAAGCTAGTGTATTAATATGAACCTAGCAGTCTGCAAAATCTTTCAGTAAAAGGAAAGTGATGAGTAGTTCAAAGTAGCGAAAGACAACACAAAAAATTAGAAATCATCCTCTTAAAAAAATCATGAGACTTATTAAAAGTGAAATATGGATTCTTTATTTCTTCTGTGATTTTTAGGGTGTTGTTTCATTTTTTCCTAGCTTTTCCTCACCACACTTAGAGCTGGTACTGCAGAAAGCAGCAGCAGACACTGATGCATGCTCACAAAGACACAAATCCTCAGCCATTATTCAGCAAACAAAAGCAATGTCTTAGCTGCCCTGTGTGGTAGGGCAGGGCACTTAATCAAAACAGCCTTTAAGAAAAAAAGAGCAAATCATAATCATCTCCTGGGGGTCAGTCAGGGTTTCCCGAAGGCACCCATGGCTATTTGTTAATCCATGTGCACTGTGGGGCCAGCTCAGGAAGCCCAGGAGGGTGACTGCAGCTCTGGAGGGAGGGACCAGCTGACTCAAGCGGTCAAGGGTGGCCGTGCCCTCCCTGACACTCAGCACTGGGCACCTGCTGTGGGAGTCACACACAGCCCACAGCCTGGGGGAAAGCAATGGCACTGCAGCTCCCAAAGTCCTGACCGCCACCCCCAAAGGCTTCAGACTCAAGCTGTCCTCTCCCCAATCCATGCAACACCATCTCCAGTGCACATCCCTGGTACTGCCATGCATGTGGCATTAAATAAAGGTGTGCAGCTAAGGCAGGTCCCCTATCTCCCTTGTACATTCTCCTTGCAATAATGACCTCCTGGAGACCATCCTGTAGCACCAAGAGGCACTGTCATGATGCCAGAGAACAAGCTGTCACCTGGGAGGTAAATACAGTTGTATTTTTGGGTGGAAACCACTGTACTTTGCAGATGTGCTTTCTTTGAAACACTTCTATCCTTGCTTTGGATGGGTAAGGATGATTAAGAGTCATCCTCAGACTTCTGTTTTCTGTGCTGAAATTACATTGCTGGTTTTTGATATCTGGCTGAAGTGTAATTGTCGTCGTTATCAAAACAGAGCTATAGAGAAAATGGAATCCACCCTTTTGCAAAATCCTTCAGTGAGGATAAATCACATTGCCTCCATGTTTTTTACACATCAAAATGTACACAGGCAGAAATAAACCAGCAGCTGGGGCTCCAGCATAATGCACTCACAAAGAAAGATCCTTCCACATCTTCTCCACCATTTCCTGACAAACAGGCAGGCAGGTAACTGGGGAAATTTTCTCTGAAAATTTCTTGATGATTTGGAAAGTGTTCTGACACCTTAAATGCTACTTAGGCTGTGGAAGAACAAACACTCTCCTTGTACAAGCATACATCACCACAATACCCCTTTTCCATGTATGTTGGAATGGAAAAGACCATTAACTTAATTCTTAGTCCATATAGAACACTAGAAAAAATAAAGATGTTTGCATAATTACAGGTCATTCAACAAGCCACGTTACATCAGGAATGCCTAAGAAAAGGCAAAAAGGAATTGCAAGCTTTAAGGATAATGTACATGATTTTTCCCTCTTCTTCCATTTGGTCCCTATTTCATTGTATATTATACAAGCATGTATTTTGATATCTGTTTCAACTGCACAGAAAGGAAAAACGAAGGGAGGACAAAAATATAGGAAATAAGTAAAGGCTGCCACAAGAAGTGTGAGGTTAGAAGTTGATAGTGGAGTGAAAAGGAAAAGATTGTACACTGATCTACCAAAAAAAAGCAAAACATACATGAGCTAGGAAAAATTAGAGATTAATAAGAATTAGTCAGTAATTGACAGCAGGTTTCCCACTGACCAGTTATGATCTGGACAATTATGGTAGAAACAAACTTAATTTCTTCATTTATTCATTTAACAACTCGAAATACAGGAAAAATCTTCAGATGGAAGCAGTTTTTTACAAGACCTCTTTCCTCTGAGAAACAGTAAAAGCCGAGGTTGCCTATTAAAAAGCCTACTCCTGTTCAAATTGCCAATTTGAAGACTTCAGCCCAAGAAAATTCAAGTATGAAGAAATGCCTCCCCACCTCTGCAAGCCCAGCCAAGTCCCCTCATCAGTCTCCAAACCAAACAATGCCGTGCGAGTCTACCCAGAAGAACGCAGCTGAAGTCCCAGCGCAGTTTTCATACGGCTCATTGTTTGAGCTAATTTAATTAAAATAGGGTCCAGATGATGATTATCCTGGCAAAAGGAAACTGCACAGACAATAAAATGGCAGACTGCCATGATCACTGTATCTTAGCTCTGAACAGAAAACAGAACTAAAGGAAGAGGATAAAACAAGCGCACCTTGCTAACCTTTAAAGCTGACATATTCCTACCAACACCACAGGCTAGAACAAGACTCAGCTGTTGCCCAGTGTGCTAATTTTTGGCACCCCATTAAGTGCTGTGAACATGACCATGATTAGTTTAAGCAGGAAGATCTACCATCACAGTGTGCTGCAATGACAGCTTAGTCACACACACCGTCCATGCCAGGCACTGAAGGTGGCATTATTTATGGTCCAAGCCCTGGTGGGAAGTTCAGGTGGTTTGGGCTCCACTCCCAACACCATGGTGCAATTTCCCAGGGAAATGCAGTGCTTGCCTCCACCTACAAGAGCAAGGTCGTGTCAAGCTTATATGGTCTATATAAATATTTAAATATAATAAAATTATAAAATTTTAAGAATATATAAAAAGCTCAGGGACTGAACTTCAGCTGTCTACAGAGCTCTACTCAAATCAGAAGCAGTAAGCCTTCTATGGAAACCTTTGCAAAAACCATTCTTGGATTAGGAATATTTCTTAAAACTCTGTAGGGACATAAATCATTGCTGCTGATCTGCACACTCTCATAGTTCAAAGTCTAGTAGTACCAAACTGAATTTCACTGGCTGAGAGTAACTATTTCCATGAGCAGACATTTCTAAATTAGGGATGCTGTTAGGTTTTTCATAATGACTGGAAGATATTTTCTGCATGCAATTTCAATTCTCATCTACACACTCCAAACCAAAATTTTTTCCTGTTAATGTTGTACAAGTATATAAAAAGGATTAAACAAACAAATTCAGCCTCTGCCCAGCAGATGCATGTTTTTTAATAGAAAAGCAAAAACGTAAGGAAAAAAAAGGTCAAATTATTTGATCAATGCCAAAAAGCAAGCTAGTGGGGAACTGGGAGTGAAGGCGAGCACATGATTTCAGCTATAGATTTCAGAGTTTGAGGCCAGCAGCTTACCTGATAGACCTCCTCTTGGCTCTTGGGTGTCTAAATGCATAGTCCACCTTTATAAATAAATAAACATACCTAAACCAGAATGAAGACACTTTGGTTTAATGCCTGAGAGGAAACTAGTTGCTTCATTGAGAAGAGGTTCAAACCTATTTCTCTCCAACAGCCTTTGGGATACCACACAAACGATGAGAAAGCCAGAGATTTCAGTAAAGCAGCAGCTGATCACTCTGTCTCAGGTACATCTCTGAAACAGAGAAAACAGATCACTGCTCCCAGATTAGGCTTTACAGGAGGCACACTGAGCAACTCCAACATGATTGTTTTGGAGGAGAGCTACTCTAACCACTGACAGAGCCTAAAAGACACTGCATGATGAGGCAGAGGGAGTGTTCCATAAAGCTCTAACAGAAATACAGTCCTTTCAGATTGGTGTAGTCATCCTGTCTGTTTATCTCAGCTTAGAGGAACACAACATGTGGAAGAGAGACCATAAGGCAACAGGAGCAGCCGTCAGTCATCTTCACCTCCCGCCATTAGTTTCAAGTGCTTTCTGCACTAACACACCATGGGCAGCTGCTGAAGCTGCTACATCATCAAGTGATTGTGAGTGCTGGGAAGAGAGCCTTCTGCAGATACATCCTTTCCCAAACACACCTTTCTAACAGCAAGAAGTTTGAGACTTTTCTAGCTCAGACAATTCTTTGACACGGAGTGATAAAACCCATCCACACAGCCAAGGATCTGCCCTCAGCCAGCAGTAATTAAAATTAATAATTCACAATTATTTTCATGGGTATGTTCAGAAAGAGACACCACACCGCCAGCTCGCTGACTCCTCAAAGCTGACAGACCTTGAAATAGGCTGTGGTCAGGTACAGCGTGTCCCTGGGTTTCAAGCAGTTAAAAACATGCTTTGCATATTGATTCACCCCTCCACCCTTAGTGCTGACAGCCAGAGCCACCCCTGTCCTCCAGCCCAACACCTGAGCTGGCATTAGGGAGAGGAATTGGTAAGAAAAGTGATTTTTTAAGTGATTTTTAAGTAAGTACTGCTATGCCTATGATTATTGCTGCCCTGCTGGAACTCAGGGCCCTGTGAGTGCTAAAAAATTTCTTATCCTTGAATCGCAGTATCTTCTGAACTCAAGATTCTTCCCATTTTCCACACCTCTGTATTATGTTTTTAATCACTATCTTCTTTCCTTTCAGCTTCACTGGTCACTGCCTATGCTATTCTAAGGTAGAGAGGTTTTGAAGGAACAGAGTAGCCTGAAGGTTATCAGTTTCCATGCCTCAAAAGCCACTGAAGAAATTAAAGAGGTAAAAGAATTAATGAAATTCAACATAAGGCATTAGGACTGTCACTTTCTGGAACACTGTTTACTTATACAAGCAATTTTTATGGGACTGAACATTTACTATTCATGATAGCAGCCTTGATCAATTCTGCTTCTTTGAAACTTACTGCAGAAACATAAAAGCATCTGTCTTACGTATATAAACCCAAAACGTGTAAGCAGCAAGACCAGGATTGTAACCAGTGCAAGGAGGAAGCAATCTCACACCTAACAGACCGCAGATCCCTCAGCATCAACCTGCATAGTGCTCCTTCCTTCCCAGCAACTGGAATATTGATTTTTACAATATCTACCAGAAAAAAAAGGTTTTCGGCAGATATAGAGAAGGAGGAGCAGGGTAATGGGATTGTCTGCTTCCCACACCACATGTGTTCTGTAGTTGGAGCTCAAAGCTGAATTAAAAAAAGAGATGGTGGAAGATCCAACTTCTTACATAAATCAGCTTGGCATGGCTTTCAGTCAGAAGACTTGAAAGAAACAGATATTCTGCCTTTGCTAAAATGGAAAATTGTCAGATAAATATGCTTGCCTTTTTAACTAGAGTGGTCTTTGTAAGTAGGTATACTGTTGTGCAGGAAACAGGAGCACTGACTGGAGAGTGGAGAGTTATGCAGGCAGGGCTCAGGAAATGTCTCTCTTTGGGAAATTATAAAACTATGTGAACAGTAGAACAACAGCAGCACTCAAGCTCAAGAGTCTCTCTGGCCATCAGCAACACTACAGCAAGTCTGCAAACATCACCCCGACTTCTTTATGTTTTATGCAGGGTACCCACCAACCTCATTTTTCCTGTATTGTTTATTTACCCCATGCTTCTCTTGTATTGTTCATCCCAATCTTTAATCATCACAGTTTCCTAATTCAATCCTTAAGCCACTTTCTCACTGAAGATGGTATTCAAGGTGTAAGGACACTAAAATTTGGGGCTACCCCTACAACCTCTCCTTTCTGCACCAAAAGCCCTGCACACTTGCACTTGTAACTTAAGACACAATATTGTGCCAACTCACAGATTGGCTCTCACTTCATCCCCTCCTTCCACAGCCATGAGTATTCTCAGCTCACAAGAGCAGTAGGGATCAGTGTCTCCTGCCAGGCTGCCAGGGAAAGTCCCACCAGCATCCCAGCTTCTCCCCTGTCAGGGCATTTGACTAAAAAGCCTAATTTTGACTTGTGCAGAGTTTATATATGTTTATATATTTTTGCCCCACCTCACAAAATTTTGAAATTATCTGGGAGAAGGAACTCAAAGGTGTGAATCAGAAAAATAATTTAAAAGGGCGGGAGCCTGATTTCCTAATATATTACAAGCACTTATCCCTTTGGAAAGTCAAGACTAAATTAATCACAGTTAAAATATTTTACAAGCTTGTACAAACTCAACAGGGACCTTGACTGAACTCTAGAATATGGGGAAAAAGAAAAACAGAGAAAGTGGAGAGGGAACTGATAGAAGCAGCATGAAGAGCTCCAAAACAACCTTGGGAAACCAGAAAGGGCACCACAGAATGGTTTGGATTGGAAGGGACCTTAAAAGACCACCTAGCTCCAGCCCCTCTCCCTTGGGGGACACCTTGCACTAGACCAGGTTGCTCAGGGCCCCATCCAGCCTGCCCTTGAACACTTCCAGGGAAAGGGGCAGCCAGAACCTCTCCTCAGGAGACAGCCACAGCAGGGAAGCAGTTGGGCAGGCACACATGCACATGGGAAAGACACAGCTCATTGAAATTTCCTGGCTGCTCAAAGGAAAAAGAAGAGATCCCAGATGAGCAGGCATGGACTCACTCTCCCCTCCAGAGATGTGGAGCAGCTCTGTCTGAGCAGAGATGAAAGCCCTGTATCCTCTTCCAGCAGCCAGACAATCCTGCTAGTAATGGATTAAAGTGATTTAAGTAACTATACATTTAATAAGGTGAAAAGGGCAACGACACAATTACATTTTGATTGTTTTAAACTACATATTGCTTTGCAATTCTGCTCCTGTTTTAAATAAAAAGGTAACACTTTTTGCCAGAGCTGACATGGTATGTGTATATAAGCAAGGCAAAGAACACAAAAGAGAAGTACCATCTTCTATTAGTCAATTGACAGAGAATACAGATGAGCTTTCAGACACCAGGACCAGCAGACAGGAGATCTTCACAGAGCAAGGACCACTGCTCTCTAAATACATAAACACAAATGGACATGTTTGTATATACACATATATAAAAACTTCCTACCTTGCTTTAAAATCCAAAATGCTTTCTCAGTGCTGCCAATAACAAATAAAGCTCAAATTTCCTTTGGTTGGAGAAAGAAAATCACAACTAAGAAAAACAGACGACGGAAGACCCCAGCAGCAGCAGAAGATGCCATTAGCTATTACCTACTGTGATTATGGAAAAATGCTATTTTTTATTCTGCAGCCTCTCTTTGCCATTCTTTTCATCCACCTTGAAAATGATTCCAGGATTTATGTAAATAAAGGGTCATCTGGGGGTTGCATGCTCCTGGCTAAACCTCCCTGGCCCCTCCCATGGGAAAAAAAATAAAAAATTCAAGCAGCAACAAAGAAAAGTTTTCAATGTTCTGACAATTTCTTCCCCATTTCCTAATGTAAAGTCTGAGCAGTTTCTGTAAAAAACTTCACACCAGTAAATCTACATCAGCAATTTCTTTACCCTTTCTTTGAGAAGTCGCTGCATATAAGATGTATTGCTGCCTCATGGACAAACACACACAGAGCCTTTGGCACCAGGGAGAGATGTTTCAGGGCAGTGTGAGGATTTGATGGCTGTCTTAGCTTTCCTTGCACCCTGAGCAGCCTGCATAGCCTAACAGCATTAGCTTACTAACAGATATATTAATAGGTGTGGGGGGAGGGAAAGGAAGAGGGAAAAAAAGCCACTAAAACACATTCCACCTACACATCTCACTACTAATCATAAAGTCAGGTAGAAAGCAAATTGCTTCTCCAGGACCAGGAGAAGAAGAAAAGAACAATAAGACAAAAGAGGGGAAAAGCAACTATTTTCATCTTTTTCTGAAAATATACTAGTTGCTGTATTTATCAATTCATGATAAGGAATGAGAAAGTAAAAAGAAGAAAAAAACACAACCAGCACACCAAAAAACAAACAAACAAAAAAACAAAAACAAAAAAACCCACAAAAAACAAAACCCAAAAAACAATGGAAGAACTGCCACAACATCTTGCTGTTAGTAATTTCAGAGTGATAAATATAATGTTGGCCTCAGACTGCTAGAAGGATTAGATTTAGCTGTAAAACAAGTAGTGCAGTTAACAGTTGCTGTTGGGTCTGGTGTTAGGATTAGAAAGCACTGCTAATCACAAAAAATGTAAAAAGATTAAGAGGTGATGGTTGCCAGTAAGGTTTTAAAAGCATGTAAGTGCTGGAATTCATTTTGGGATTAAAATTCCTCAAGTGAAAAAAAAAAGTAAAGGATAGATCATAAATGGCAGCCAGTTCCACCTGCACTGCCCAAAACCATTTCCCAAGCATTAAGAGAATTAATTGTGGAAAAGTGAAATGCATGCCATGGCTTATACTGAATGATCCTAGGGCAGCTTTAGAGAGGAGAAGCAAGTATTTCTATTCGGGTATCTATGAATAGACTATGGCAATCTAAAACCTGTTTGAGTTCAGAGATTTTGCTTACCAAAATCTTGCCTGGACACTGGAGTTGCAATTTTTAAAGGCATGGTAAAAGGAATGATGATGGCATTTTGTATCTGCATCCTTTCAGCAGGCAGGATAAGACAACATGTTGATCTCCTAGTTTGCTTCCAGCTTGTGTAGATCCACCTCTAAGATCAGTTTATGTTCTTAGTTACCAAGGATAAACAAAGCTCCTCATGTAAAATAATCTGGAGTGTGCGAAAGAGAACTCCCAGAAAAAACAAACAAACAAACAAAAAACAGAAAGGAGAAAAAAATTATCTTGCGAAGACCTCTAAGTAAACACAAACTTTTAATAAACAAATTTGAATTCTGGATTAAAAGTTTTACTAAAAAAGCCTTTTAAACAGTGCAGACCACAGCATCTTGGTCAGATTCCCTTATGACAGAGTGGTCTCCATCAGCATCAAGTGCAAAGTTCATTGCTGGCACCCTCAGCCACCACCACCCCAAACTGCACAGTCGGAGTACAACACCTTGAGGAGAACACAGACCTCTGCCAAGCCCACCAGGTTCCCAACAGGCCTGATGGACAGCCAAAAGCTTCCTGGTGGTGAGGCCACCTAAAACTTGCCTCTCTCCCAGAGTGTCCCACATTTATCCAATGATTCAGAGTAAACTTCAAGTTTAACCAGGACATTCTGTGAGCACTGCCTCTGCACAGCCCTCCAAGGGGCTCAGATGCTGATTCAGACCAGCCTCTCTCCAGTCATTACTTAACCCTCTGTAAATCTCAGCCTTGCTATTCCAGGGGTTGGGGAGCAATAAGTAAGATCACTTCATCATTTTCTACACACCTTTCAGTTAAGTGTTCCTGGTGCATCTTCCTGGATGATTTTCAGACTCCCTAAGTCTGTTTTCCCTTCTGTTGCCCGAAAATGAACATTTTTTCCAGATGCCCGTAGCAGCAGCAGAAATAACCATCTTCCAAGAGTTATAAAACAGTTGTATTTAATAATAGAGGTGAAAGCATTGTGCATGATTTCTGCAGAAGTCTCTTCAGTAGAACAGATGAATTTATTCACTGCATTATGGAACAGTTTGAGAAAACAAGATCATACAATGTACACTGCCTCTATTTAAATTGTTTCATTTCTATTCATGAGTGCTCTGATTAGATACACTGAAAATATCATCAGTAAGAAATAAATAATTCTGCCAAATTAATAGTTGTTGATTTCTTTTACCTGAAAATGTAAGTAGCATCTCATTCACACTAGACAAAGCTACTATAATTTGGATATATCGATCTTGTTGGTTCAAGTCCACACAGCACATAGAGGCAGGTGTGCATCTACATTTTCTTAGCATCAAGCAACTTTATAAAATTGTGAGTTCTTTCATGAGTGGAGAAAGGCTAAGATGCACTTTGCATGGAGAGGCTTTGTAGACAACTAGGGTGTTTTTTTTCCTCTAGCTGTTTTCCCCAAATAGAGGGTTGAGAGAAATAAATTGCTTTAAATGCAGAAAATTGTTTAGAAATGGTATTTCAGGGAATACAGGTGAATTTTCTGTATCACACAAAATTAATCCAAGCTCAGCAAATGCTCTTTAATTAGAAACACCTTTAGAAAGGAAGCAGCCAAAAGTAACCCTCACAAACATCTTTATATTAAGGGAGCTACTAACCAACCCCAAAACAGCTTCTCCAGGACCTCCCTCCCCATGAAGTATTTTCCTGGAGAAGCACAGAAAGGGGTGGATTTGTGCAAATGGAGCAGAATGTATTATTTAGCAGAAAGATCTGACTAGTATTTTCTTTAGGAAAAAACAGACTAAAAACATAGAGTTAATATTTTGTTTTAGACATCGCAGAATGATGGAATGCCAAATGACCGCTCAGCTTATGAACATCTGAGGAAAAACCCTCCACAATGTGAAAAATTTTTCCAGTTTGAGTCAACAATGAATTCATCTAAGAATCAAATATAATTGCTGTAACATTTCAAAAAAAATTTAAATGCACAGCTCAGTACCTTAAGAACAGCCTGTTTGCACAGCAGCCAAGTGATACACCTCAGAGAGCTACTGTTAGCTACTGCAGGGAAGATAAATCAAGAAAATGCTGAGTTGAGGTGCAATTTGACAGTTATTAGCAGAACAGGAGTAATTTGATGAAGGAAAAAAATCTGACAAAATCTCAGTTCACAGCAAAAGATTTTGGAAGCCTATTTGCACATAAATTGGAAAAAATAATTCTTGCATTATAAACTGATGAAGATGAAACAATATACCCTAAATCCTAACATATTTGAAATTATTTTCTTTGATTCAAAGCCGATAATCCTGTAACAGGCAGTAACTAAACAGGAGCTTTAACAGACTTGCTCTGCATGTTGAAGAGACTGCACAGCCTGATCTTGATCTGGGGCCATTCAACTATCAGAATAACTGGATTTACTGCCATTCGCACCTTTGTTTTTGCCATTTGAAAGCATCTCCAGCACACAAAACACTGGGCTGTGTTTTAAGCATTAGCAGCATAAATATCCCCTGGTGTACCGTATGCTTCACCACTGCTGCCTTCCAGTAAATCAAGCACACAGCCAATCATCTTTTTTATGCTGGACTCTAATGGCAACTTTATTATTCAAAGTCAGGCTGTACAGAGCCACGTCTCATGGGGACACGAAGCAGCTCAGGAGCAGGTTTATGACTGAGCAAAGGAAGATTCAAATCTGGCCATGATCTTCCCACTACAACCCCACCACCTCTTCCAATTTATCTGCATCTTTCCATTTATCTCTTCTGTGTAAAAGACTTTTTAAAAAAACCAAAACTCCCGTAAGCAAGAAAAACAAATTAGAAAGCCTTTTCTGCTCTTCAGGAACCACCTCTTTGTGTCCCCATAAATGCTCAGCGTAAATGTTTTTGCTCACATACTTGTAAGCAGATAAGTTGTTCTTTACTGCATTCCAATTAGATACATAAAGAGATACCTTTCGTGTCATTATATCAAACTCTTCTACAAACATACAAAGGCATTTTATAGACTGTTGTCTTTTCTGCTTACTACTGAATTCTCACACTCAGCACAAGACGCAGTAAAAGTGAACGATACCCTTCCTGTGTTTACTGTGCCCACCAAGAACCATTAAAAAAACCAAATAAAACAACTTAACTATGATTTCAACAGCACAAACTGTTCTCCCATGCAGTTCTTTTTCCTCTCTCCCCCCACTCGTC
Source organism: Ammospiza caudacuta (assembly GCF_027887145.1). Taxonomy (NCBI): domain Eukaryota; kingdom Metazoa; phylum Chordata; class Aves; order Passeriformes; family Passerellidae; genus Ammospiza; species Ammospiza caudacuta. The sequence continues at coordinate 75,295,542 of NC_080595.1, forward strand.
TTTCAGTTCATGAAGATAGGGAACATGAAAACTAAATGGATTTATGTGTAAATAATTCATCTTTTCAGGCACATCAAACTAATACCTGAGTTCATCCAAGGGGTTCGCCAGATGTAGCTGATTCTAGTGGTATTTTTAAACAGCATTCTGGAGAGCTGGTCACAAAAGGCTGCAAGGAAATGCTGAACAGCTGTGTTGATAGAGTTGTTTTTAAACAACACGTGTTGAAATTCTACCTATCCTTACTGAACACAGCTGACAGGGACACATTCCCAGCCGTCCTGAACTGCCACTGCCTTTTGGAGACTCGTGCCTGCACAAGACAGGCTTTGTGAGTGGGGTGAGCTCTGGCACATCTTGGGAAGACGAAGAGAATTACAAAGGCAGAGCATCGTTTTCCTGCCAAGTAGCAGGAAAACATGTGGCAATATAAAGCATCTTTAGGAGCACGAGTCCCACAGGGCAGGCATCCACACAAGCTGAGCTGATCCTGTGAGCCAAGTTGCCTTAAACCAAGGTCCCATAGGGACTGGGAAGTGAAGTGATGGTAGTAACTCTGCTTCTCTTTAAGCCATGAAGGAAAGTAGAAAGTATTTTGCGCATTTTTAAACATCCTAAGTACAAACAATGGATTAATTCTTCAGGAAGTCCAACAATTAACCTTTACTATACTTGCATGTCAAGTCATATTTCTTGTGCTAAATAAACCATAGCGAACTCCTGCAGCTAAAAAGGGCAAAAAGAAAATCTAGGGGCTTGTGTTTTTTTTTACTCTTTTAAAAGCCAAAATCTAAACCGTTCCATTCTGCTTGCTTTAATAACACCAGTGATCTCTCTCCTGCACATGTTAGAAGAGGAGTCTGCAAAAGAGGAGCAGGGAAATAGGTCTTGCACACAACAAAGGTCTGTTCCTCTGATTTACAACAACTTCTCATTGTACAAACTGAATTAGAAAAACCTGCAAAGAAATACAATTAAATTTCAGAATATAACAACCATTTTAGTAACAGAGCTTTGTCTGTGCAGGAAATGGTTCCTTAAAGTGAAGAAATCATTTTGCCATTTGGAAACCTTGAGCAGGTTAGCAACCCACTACTGTACCTGAGATTAATTTCTGCAGACAGCTTTGTATCTTCAAATTCACTGAAGTGGAGATTTATTGTAACAAAACCAGAGAAAACCACTGGAGGGATATGTTGCAAGTGGAGCAGGGCAAAAGGAAAACTAACACAGAAAAGACAATATTCTTGGATTTGCAGTACAACCATCCCTGATTTATTCCAAGAGAGTTTGTGTTTCCAGTCTAAATCAACATGGCTACTACTATAACTTATAACACACAGAGATAAGATTTGGTGAAAAGCAAAGTTTTGCAGAATGTTCTTTAGATAAGTTTCCTTAGAAATAGCTCAAAATAACTTTAAGAATTATCATCTTAATGACATGCTTACCCTTGAGGGGAAATTTTGAGCCCTTCAGCAGAAAGCAACCTCACTGCAAGAAGGATTTTAATGGCTATGAGTTACTGTTTATGCAGTGGAAGCCCTCTTTAAATCAAGCATGTTTAAAAGTGTCTTTGTTCTGAGGCTGCCTGTATTGGGCACCCTATCACAAATTTATGCCCTCATGCTTGGCAGGGCAATTATGTCCATGGACCCACATAAAATGTCTGTGAGCAACATGGACTCTTCCACCCAGCTAATCTTCCCACATCACATAGAAAAATTAAGTGTTTCATAGTCCTTGTGTATGGAAGCCACTCTAAACCCAAATGTGCAACATTTTCTGTCTGCAAGGTACGCATAAAATACATGTGTGATGAGGACACATACATTAATTGATTATGACAAAGAACCACCACAAAGCAGTCCATCATCATAATGAAATGCTTACAGTAATCCCTATGGAATTATAGTCCTGATCTTTGGTGATGTGGAAAACAGTATTTATTCCCTACTTCAAAAACTAAGAACACTTGCAGCAATCTCTTGCTTGGAAGTTCAAAACTGAAATTCTTCTTACTCTAGCACAGCTGACAGCATTAGCTGCGGAGAAGCTTGCTTCCAGTAGAAGTGGAATGTAAAAACAAAGTTGCTGTGACCTTAACAATAATCCTGTTTGCATATTACAATACATTTTCCTACTATAACAAGGCAAAGTCCCTGGTGTTCCGGTCAGAAAAAGTCATCTTCCAGTAAAAGCATACTGTGATCAATAACATTTTCTTAATATATTATATTATCTCCCACTGAAACACTTTTTCACTTGGCATTTCAGGCTGCCGAGTAGGGGAAATTCATGACAAAACTAAGATAGTAAATGAGATACTGCAAATTAATTCCATCCAAGAACAATCTTTTCGTTCGTGAGCAATTTGACAAGCCAGTGTTGTCTGACTTCAGCAGAAGCTTTCTCAGCTTTCAAATACACAGGAAACAGAAGAATCTGCTGCACTACCATACCCAACTTCACTTCAGCCTGCATAATTTTGTGTTAAAATACATTAGACTTTCAACAGACAACTCTGAGAACAGAATTAGTGGGGCATACTTTAAATATTAGTTTAGAAAATACACTGAGAAGTCTGCCACATCAATCCTGTGAATTTCTGTTTTCAAGTTACAGCCCAAAGCATGGCAGGGCACAGGAATTCTGCACTTCCTTAGAGGATTTGCCACAAACTCTCCTGCAACCCAGGCCCAAGTGATCACAATGCCAGGTGAAGGATCTCAATACAGCAAAGTTCAAAGACAGCTTTGTCACATGGGCATTACAGCAAAGTACTTCTCCATCTGCACATCTGAAGTCTCTTTTGCTGTGATGAGTAGCAGCTTTATTGCCCCGTTAGAGTTACTGTCCTCCCACAGGCTGAAAGGATGACCTGGTGGCACATAGCCAGGAGTAGATCCCGTCACGATTTTAACAACAGCAGTTGTGCATTTACTGAGAGCAGCTGGTGTTCAGTGTGGCCCAGGAAGGTGTGATCCCTCAAGAAGGCTGGGCTGTGTGCAGGATACTGGGATATTGTCAGTAGGATTACTGACAGGCACCTGATCTTGGCATGATTAGGGGAAGAATCACTGCTCTATTAATATTTCAGCATAAGGAATAAGGGGCAGGCAGCTGTTGAATATTCATGCTGTAGCAATGCTCTCTGTATGAATTCTCTAGCAGGCACATGTAAAGGCTGCACCATTACCCCAAAGAGTTTACCATCCAAAACCCCAATTAAAGAGATACTTTAGCATGTACCCTGCTTTAAGCTCACAGGGCAGGCTCACTGATTAATTGTATTCTTACAGTGAAGGATGTGCTCCATTTTTTTATTAACTCAAGACTCATGTTGAAAACAACATAAAAGGGAGTGGGAGAAAACAGATGAAAATTTAATTTACATCTGCAAATCCCAACACATCATGAGATCAGAAACATGTAAAGGGCCAAACAACTCATCTACCCAAGAAGTCATTCATAAAAGATAAACATCCTTTTTAAAAGTGGAGGAAACTCATGCAGAGAAGATGCACAGTACTCAACTACAAAATAATTCCAAGAAGCTTCATGTATACTTCTGAGGAAGAGGAGGCAAAGTTAAGATTGGTGCCACTGATAAGAAGGAGCACAGGTGACATTTTAAGCAAACTAGATAGGAAGGACAAAATAATCAGGGCTTTGAAGGACAGGACTACGTTTATGCAGGTTCCTGGTTGTGGAGTTTTGTGGGGTTTTTAAATTTTTTTTTAAAAACAAAATAAATTAGGCAGAAAAATCTTCATATAAATGAGTACTTATAAAAGAGCCTTTCTAGGTGAATCATTTCTTTTACGATTAATAAAATCTGCAATCAGAGCAACAACATTCTGATGACTTTTTGCCATTTGCAATTATCGCTCATCCCAGCACCAAAAAGCTCATTATTATTAAAGCTGACAGAAAGAATACTTAACTGCTTTTATAAAAGAACTTACTTTTTTAAAAAAGAATCAAGTTTCTAAGCTTTCTTTCTACTTCCAAATCTTCTGTGTGAAAAAAGGCTATCCTAACAACCCCTGTGTGTGTCACCTTTGATTTCCAACACATAATTTGGATAAAAGCATCCAATTTGTACAGTAACACAATGCATTGCAGAATAACACTTCTAAGGTTTAAAAGCAGCCTACAAAGAGTATAGAGTTAACATAAATCTGTAAAAGTACAAACATATAGTTTATACCATAAAAATATATATTTTAACCTTTTTTACAGCAGTTTTCTCCTAAGTAACTAAAACCATTAAAGATACTGTAGGACTTGTAGCATTCCTACAATTCCTGTGAATAAGAGTGCATAATCTCTATTTTAAAGGCATGGAAGTTGAGGCACAGCTATTACTAAGACAGCTGTGGAAGAGACAAGAATGGGACCATATCCAACCCCAAGCTTTTGTGACTAAATCCATGTCTATTTGACATGTATTATCTATAGGCAGAAATGAACACAGGTATTTTTGGCACCTAAAGAAATGTTAAGAGTGAGTCTTGTCTGTGCCTCACTCCATCCTTGCTCCCCGACATAACAGCACAGTAAAATCAGAGTTCTCTTAAAAAAAAAAAAGCAAAAAAACCCAAACAGACAAAAAACACAAAAAAAAAAACCTCCAAAAAAACCCCAACAAAAAAATCCACCAAAACCCCCCCCCCCAAAAAACCCACAGGCCAACCCCCTCTAAAAAACAACCAACCAAAACCAACAACAACACAACAACCAAACAACAACTCAAAAAAAAACCCCAAAAAAACCCCAAGAAATGGATGCAAAGTCAGAAAATACTGCCTGATTCATAGGTGCTTGGGAAGCACTGATTTGAGCTTTTTATTACCATGTATCCCCAGTTTGTCATGATTTAGTGGATGGTTAAAGGTGGGGAGGATGTGGCGAGCCAGAACCTCCCTGGGGTGTGCAGTAAGAGAGGTAACAGGTGCAAGCTGCATCAAGGGAAAGTCTGGGAAGGGAAAAGGAAGAAGGACTGAGAGCAGATGCTCAAGCAGCAGAATGGCTGTGGGGAGGCTGCAGAGGCCTCACCCTCAGGGGTATTAAAGGACTTGCTTGGACACGGACACAGCCCTGAACAACCTGCCCTGCCTCTGCAGTTTGCCTGATTTGAGCAGGAGCTTGGGCAAGATAATCCCTCCAAGGTCATTCCCAAACTGAACTGTTCTTTGAACACCATCCCAAAGACAAGTGAGGTTGCCGTTTGGTTTCTCTGCTGCATCCCAAAGCTTATCACAAATTCACCCAAGAAGTGTGACCCTGGATTTCTGTGATTAACTGTTTTTTGCTTTATTTGGCTTGCTCCTTCTTCTGAAAGGGATAAAATGGAACAAATCCAAATCTTTTCTTTCACCCACTTGAAAACTGTGAAAAATGAAAAGCAAAACACAATCACTCTGCTCAAGCTCCTAAACACACGTGGTCATTTGAGGTCTCGCTTAGAGTTTACACACCTTCCTGACTTCTCCTCCTAAGAAATACTCCAAAAACAATCAGTCTGCTGCGTAGGGAGACCCACAGTTATTAAAATAACTTCATCACCAAAACAGCTCTCAACATCATTTCAAATTCCTCCCCACCACCCGTACTATTGTAAGAGATGCTGCATATGGTGAAAATTAATTCAGTTTGAACCAGAAAACACTGGGGTTAAGTACTTCTTCAACTGGAATACAAAAACTGCAACCACACGTGACTGTCAGGATATACAGGGCTACAGTCAACATGCAGAAATACTATTTATATCCTTCAGAAAAATTGAGTTAAAAGGCTTTTTAAGGGGAACAGCTGAGCTAGGAATATCCAAAAATGGGTGAGACAGACAAGTGTGCAACTCCTACATGCAACTCACTACCAGAAGGAGACAGTGGGAGTCCATCCTGAAACTCACAGCCTTTTCTAACAATTTCTCTCCTGCAACAGAAGCCTCGAAGAGGAAGCCTGGACACAGCTGGCTTCTCATTTCCAAATTACTAGTTTTTAATTCTTTTGTTACACATACGTTACATAACCAGATCACAGCCACCGTGGCAGAAACGCCCATGGGCATCCTACAGCTCAACAAAATCACTTTGCAGTAACTGGATATTCAGCCTAAGATTATCCCAGACACTTCATACTGATGTGACTAGGCAATGTGGCAACTTATCACAAGCCAGATTTACTAGACATTCCCCACCACAGAAAGTGAATTAAACTGTCACTCATCACCGTATGAGCTGCACTAGTGTAACAACTACTTCATGAGTTGAACAACACTCCTCTGAATTAAAACCAACACACTTTCTTGCAAATCTTTATCCTCCTTTCTGCACATTTTTTTTTCCTTTCCACTTCTCTTATTTTTTGCTCAATTTTTTCCTCCCCTGACTTAGTATTTTTAACCCCCTTTGCTCCACTTGCACTCCAGTGCATTCTTTTGTTATCCTTGGCAGATACAAACAGAGGGATTTGCACAGGAGCTCCAGCCACCCTGGCCAAACTAGTAATGATGAACTCAGCACTGGACTACTACTGTCCTCTTGGTGCTTCCCCTAGGGAATCAGACAGCAAAGCTTCCAGGAAGACAGGACTACATCTCCTTTCCCCAAGAACCATCTGATCATCATGTCAAGCTAAGGCCGAGACTGTATTCCTGGGTGTTTCTTCTCTGGTATATCTCCCAACATACATGCTCTACTAAAATACAGAAAAAGCAGATGCATTACTCATCGTGAGGGCCACCAAAAAAAGAAAAAGAGCAGAACGTTTGATTTAACCACTACTATAATTACAGTTGTTGGCATCTGCAATTTGTAGCATCACACACACACACACATGCAGGGACAAACATAAAGAAGGAATATAAAGTAAGTCTTGTTCATAACTCAGACTTGATTTCCAGCAAGTTTCATATACATATTATTATTATATACAATATTTATGGTTGTGTACTGGCAGTACAGAAAAAAGGATTAAATACACTCTCTCATGCACACTTGTACACACCCAAGCATACACACAATTTCCTGATCTATTGTGAATATATTAATGAGAGGAATTGAAAAAGAATTTTAAATTATTAAAGTTACATGGAAAGCTTTAAGCTAGCTAGCTTTCTTTAAACTAGCTAAGCTTAAAGAAATAAACTAATTTCCAAGAGAGTTTCACTATTTCCAAAGTGTAGCTCATGCACATTTATGGGAAGAGGTTGCCAGAAACATTGTGATGAAGGTGCACTGGGGATACTGAGGTGTTCAATAAGGAATCTTGTGAAGAAAGAGCAAATGCTGGAAGTAAGGAATGCATGACAGTGTATAAGAAAGATCAAACAAACTGAAAATATGAAAAATAATATGGGACTTAGTAGTCTTGACAGACAGTGGGTACAATCTGAGCCAGCAACATGCCCTTGGCACAAACCCAAGTGTGTCCATTCTGAGCTGCGCTGGTGAGAGCACAGCCAGCAGGCCCAGGGAAGCAATCTTCCCCATTCCTGAAGGATTTGTGAGCCCTCCAGAACACAAAGGCTTTGATATACTGGAGAAAGTCCAGTGGAGGATAGTGGTGTCTGGAACAGAGGTCTCCCCCAGATCTTACTGCATTTTCTAATTCCCCAAAAGGAAGGTACAAAGAGAACAGAGTGAGCCTATTCTTGAAAGGGCAGTGATATAACAAGTACAAAGAAGCTACAACGAAAGTTCAGGTTATAAATGAAGAAAATATCCTTCATGAGGTGGTGAAATATGGTAACAGGGGTCTAACAAGGTTTTGGAGTCTGCATTCTTGGAGATATTCAAAACCCAACTGTATTTGGTCCCCAGCAACCTGCTTTAAAAGTGACGTTGCTCTGAACAGGAGGCTGAACTAGACTGGTGTTTTCCAGCCTGAATTATCCCCAAAAAATTACGTATCTGGATGGAAGAAGCAAGAAAGCTGGTTGAAGGAGGCCAAGAGGACAAGAAACAGCATAAAGGCACAGGATTAGCTCCATAATGAAAAAACAGAGAAGTGCAAAAAGAAGCTAGAAAAGGGAATAAGCAAGAAAATAGCAGGCAGGATCAAGACTGAGGAAGAAGCAAAAAAAAAAAAAAAAAATCAAATCTCTGTTCACAAAATTGAACTTTCCTCCCATAGGCAGGAGGTGAAAAATTCCACAAGAGTCATTCAACAATGAAGTCAAGTATTTAAGTTTCTACTGTAATGTGCATAGTAGATTTGGATAAGAGAGGGAATCAGTTCTTTCTCTTCCCTTCCCATGCCCCTAAGAAACCAACTAACCTTTAATCTCCCTTTTCCAAATATTTGAACTCAATCTTGCAAACTTCACAGATATTTTAACTATGTACATTATGAAGAATGTTTCATTTGTAATATAAAAATACATGCACTTTTATCAGCTTAAAACTTAAAGTTCACTACACCCGAATAAGCCTCTTACAGCTTTTACAGTTTTATAAGATATGGCCCTGTGAGTCTAGGCCTATACACACAGAAAACTTTGCTCTCTCTTGGAGCTACACCACCAAATTAAAACACTCCTGATCAGGTTTACAGCATTAACATTTATCATATTACAGTATTTTTCTATTATAACACAGATGCTCAGTTGCATGTGCTGCAATAGAGACTTGCTGCAGCCACCGAAATGGAGAGCAATGCCCAAATTGTGTTTCTGTAAGCAAGGAAGAGACCATGAAAAAAAAAGCCACAAGAAAAAGAGACATCTGCGCACTTACCCTGCGATATCCACAATCTGTATCAAAATCAGCCTCAGGTGTAACAGTCAGTAAACAGGACAGCAAACCCTTGCATTGAGCAGAAGACTTCTGGGAAGCCAGATTATCTAGAAAGAGGTGAAAAGAGTTACTTTAACACACAAAGATGAAATCACCGATGTGTAATGAGAATAGGCTTCAAATGAATCACAGCACCAGAATAAAAAACAGAAAAAAGCTGCTCAATGGGAGACCACCATGATCAGAATAGAGAACTCAAACCCCAGAAGGTGACAGAGATTTGTTCCAAAGCACAGACAGTTAGATGCTGGTAGGCACTCAGGGTTTAGCAAAGAACACCTAATACCCAAGATAACATGGTGTTAACCCTCTAATCAAGGATGTGGAGGAGACCAGAAAGAGCACGATATTTTGCTTAATTAGTTGCTATCAAAGAGAGGATGAGTTCAAGCACTTGCAAAAACAAGGCAACCTAAGACTATTTAAAAGTTTAATAGTGTTCTAGAGTCTTTGGTAACACAGAGTTTGCCCATGAAATCAAAATAATCCCTGGAGATAAATTTAAAGGAATATATCTCATTTTAATGCACAGAGTAAAATGACTATTCATTAAAGCAAAGCAGTTTTATCCCTACAGTCTCCATCTCAGATGCAATATATATTGAAGTAATCTTTATGACAGGAAGTGGCATGTAATCCTGCAAGAATGAACTGCTGTTGTTATCTGCAAATCAATACAAATTTTTTTTAAGTGGATATAACTGTGCCTATTGATTTCATGTTTTTAGGCCTAGAGTTTCAGTTTCTACCAAGAAGATTCTTACAATGACAAGATTGCTGCATACATGTAATTGAGTTGATACAATCTGAGTGTGAAGTTTACAGTGCACTTCCCTCTGCAATGCAATTGGGGCTTCCGTCCCATTGCCTCAGCTTAAGCCTTTTTTCCTTTATATAAACTTTATGTATTTATAATAATTTTGAAGTGGTAGAGTAACACTTCACTAATCCAACCTGCCAGCTCTGGAAACTTTAGCACACTAAACATACCCTTGGAAGTTATCTCCCTACACTGCTAGGATATTATTTCAGAATATATGCATGACTTTTGCTATGTTTAAATAGCCTGACCAAATAATTTCCCTTGTGAAAGCCTAAAATTGGTTCAGTGCTGAATATTTACAGCCCAAAGAGGTGGGGTGAAGGTGAGGATGGTAAGGGTACAAGCACATAAAAAAACTGAATGACTTCAAGGTCACTTTGTAGATCAGTCAGGCAATGAGCTCCATTAAGAGTTTAACAAAACTGCTAAAATCCTACTATATTTCTGCAAATGAAGCATGTAGCAACTTTGGCTTGACTAGCTGACCAAATGGCTCATGCTGCAATGAATGATCTGTAATGAGAGCTGGCTGAGAGGCACAATGCACCATCAGCCTGAGAAATGGGGGAAAAAGACGGAACCACTAAAAAAAAGTTTAAAAGCATGGGCCAGATGAATGACATCCCAAATCAGGTTAGGAAAGCTGAAGTGCTGATAGAACTAAATCTGGCCAAGGACATCAAGGGCAACACCAAAGGCCTCTATAGGTACTTTTGTAACAACAGAGAAGACTTGTGAAAATGCTGGCCCTCTCCAGAAGGAAATGGGAAACATCAGATAGATACTCAATGACTTTTTTGCCCCAGTCTTCAGTCGCAGGTGCTCCACCAACACTACCCGAGGTGCAAGCAGGGACTGGGGAAACAAAGAACCACCCACTATGAGAGAAGATCAGAGCAAAGACCATCTCTGGACCTGAAGGTGTTCAAGGCCACCTTTGGGTTGGAAAGCTCCAAGTAGAAAAAACTCTGTGCTGTCTAAGCACTAGCCAGCTGCAAATTAGTTTCTTGAAAACAATTAGTTTCTTGAAAGATGATGGAAGAGGAAACACATGAAAGGCTGGGGAAAATGTGGAAATGTAAGCAACATTATCCCTCATCATTACCATTGAGTCCATCAAACAGAGCTCCATGCTCTTCCTGAGCCTGTCTTCTTTACAGGTCTAGACTCATTTTGGAGCTAAGGATTTTCTAATAGCTGGTCTACTTATTTATTTATTTAACACTACTTGAATAAATTGCTTTGACTTTTTAATTTAGTATTTCTGACTTTCACAAGATAATGAAGGAATATACCATGGACTACCCAAAAATACTGAAACAAAAAGGGAATATTATCTTTATTTAGCTTTTAGTTTGCTGAAAAACAGCACTGTTTTCATGAGGCACTTTATGGAAAGAAGAAAAGGGAAATTACTCACGGGAGTAATTTCTGTTTTGCATAGTGACTCATCATATCATAGTTACCCCATCATCTCCAAGGGCAACACTAGGCCAGAGCAACTCTGAAAGATCTCCTTAGGGAACCACACGCTTCTCAAAGCCATCTCAGGACTCTTGTTCCAGAACTTCACAGAATGGCAAAAAACATTTGAGACTAATAAAACTAAAATGGGTTTCAGATAGGGAAGAAGCCTGGGTAGCCAATGACAGTTTTACATGAAGGAAAGCTTTTTCTCTCTCACCTCAGTAATGAAAGACATGAAGAATACTGACAAAGCACATGGCAGGCTCTAGACAGCAGTGTGATATAGAAAGGCAAAACAACTCACAGCTGGATATGGGACACCTGAAGAAAGAAGAATCAGAAGGAAATGAAGGAACAAGAAAAGCAATTACTTGTCACTGTGAAAACGGTACACAAAGATGGGCCAAAGTTCAAAATCTGTTCACTTACTCTTGGACATACAATTCCAGAGAAGTGTAAAAAACCACTTGGGAAAATACAAAGGCATACTTAATGGTCTTTAACATACTGCAACTTACATGATTTACTAGCATTTGGGTAAGTTTTCTTTCCCCTGCTTTAGAAAATCTTGGCTCCTTATAGGAAAGGCTTTTAAGCTTACCAGAACTTTACTGCAGTTACCATTGTGGGGGAGCAACACCTGCCAGGCAGTTCTGAAGCACTAAAATAAAATATTGAAACTGGAAAAGGCAGAAGCACAGCAAGGAGCTTTAACAGCAAACCCAGGCTGTCTCTCATCATAGTGCACTACCCTGCACAGAGGTAAAACCTGCATTCCCTGTATTAATTCTCATGAAGCTGAAGGTGCCTTACAGGCAGCCTTATCTCTCCTTTGGGAGCCTAACTACTGCAAAATAGACAGGTTAAGGATTCTGTCCTGTGCCTACGCTTCTAAATTAAGTGACTTGAAGCAACTGGATCTAAAGCTATCTACTTTAGATACTGCATCTCCTCTTTTCTGAAGGAGAGAGCTCTTTCTTCAGGTTAAGTCAGCTGCAGACCATGGTATGAAAAGTTGGAGTCAGCTCACCTCTCATCAACACAAGTATCTTCACAAAGAGATGGAATAATCAGAAGTGCCTTTGGCATGAAAGACCTGGTCAGTGAGAAGCAGGTCTGGATCTTTTAAAGGGAGGAGCTGCATCAGTTGGACTCCCCTCTACAGTTGTGGGTTGGCCAAAGAAGAGTTCAGCTGCACCAGCAAACAATGAGATATGGGAACAGCACAAGGAGCAAGCAGAAAGCTCAGCTTTAAATAGTAAATTACAAAAGAAGCGTCCAAAAGGCAAGAGAGGATGAGGGAGACAATGATTTCATACAATGTCAAGCCAAAACCACAATTTTCTTACGCAGCAATACAGTCCTTCAGAGCTTCTCTGTCACAGACAAAATATCCAAAAGCCATACAGCAGATCTGAAGAAAGGCAAGGAGCAGGCAGCAACATTTTGCAACTCAGTACTGCAGGGAGGGACTCTTTGTTCCAGAGCCTCCCTGAATAAGAGATCACTTTCCCTGAATAAGAGATCACTTAGCAGCAGAGCTGCACAACATCAACCTCAGTGAGGATGCAATGCTCCATGCAGTGCCCTCCCATGTCTCACCTGTGGTTGAAAAACGTATTTGGACAAGAAGGATGAAGCCAAGGATGTGGACACAGTTATTGTAGGTTAATTACCCAGAAAAAGTTTAAGACAAAAATATTCTATGAAAGCCTGCCTGTGCAGACAAGCTATAAATCAACTCTGAAGCATAAAGTGCTTTTAAAATGCCCTTTACAAGATGCTCTGCCCTGCAAACAACCTCTCCTAAGTCAGGTACCACAGCCTGGGGCAGGGGCTGAAGAACAGGAATGAAATACCAGACACAGAACACCCTCTCTGCAAATAAACAAGGCCAAGGAAAGCAAATCAGAGGGAGGGGGAAAAGCCAACTCCAACATAAAGTATGAGCACTTGCTAGGCAGGCTAAGTGGAAGCTTTACAGGCAGCAGAAGGGTGCTATAGGCTTTGTATCTGCCAAATCACATCAGTCAAAGAGCTGAGCTCAGCATGGCTGGGAAGTTGTATGGACACGGGAGGTAAGGACAGACCAACACACCCAAAGGTGTCAGTGCTGCCAGGCTGGGGACAACTGTGTGCTGCTGTCTTTATCTGTTATCTTGAGCATGTTTACCATGAAAAGCTCTATAATGCCTGGTAACCTGTTGTCCTACTGCTGCCAGAAGCCAAGCAAGTGGTTTGAGAAGGGAGTAATTACAGATCCCATAAGAGCTACACAGGCTCTGAAGTTCAGCAGAGCTGCAGTCAAGAGTTGCAGGCTGGGATAAAAAAATAAAACACAGGGCTGGAAATGAAGGATGCATCCATTTTCACAGTCCCATCTGACTTTATGGAAAGGAGTGACTGCTCTGCACCACGATGTCTGCAGAATACTATTGTTCTGTTTACCCTAATATATTATTTATTACAGAATTTACAGCTCTCTCTTTTCCCCAACTGACAACAAGCCAACTACTAATTTGCAAGCTAAAATGCTGCGAGGTCTGCAGATCCCAGGGCATTTGGAAGCCATAAGGATTCTGAAATGCTTGGGAAAAGCCTGGCAATGCTGCCAGTCCTCACGGAGGTCCAAAGAATTTAAGCCATATCCACCTAAACTAAGGAACTACATGAGAAAAAACTACTAGAGAAGGATGTCTACACACGCATAATGTTCAAATATTTATAGAAAACTTTTTAGCAGCAACAAATGAGAGCATCACTGTACCATCAGCTCTGGGTTTGAAATGATAATTGCTAGACACCTAAGGCTACCTGCTATGTTTTACTGAGTTTCTCGCAATCGCGCTGATCTCTCTGAAAACAGGCTGGGAACTGTGAACATCTCTTTATCAAAGATTTAGACACCCAATAACCCCTAAGGTCACTCTGTGCAATAGTTGAGGTCCCCAGACTCAACTGCTGGCCTGTGTTTTGAAGGGTTAACAAGTGGAAAGGGAAGAGGAGAATAATATTCACTCAGTATTCCCCCTGTTCCATAACATCGACAAATTAACTCCTCCTGTGACATCACATAAATTTTGAGAAAACATTTGTGGTTTAGAACTGGCTGTTGAGTTTGTATTCCTGCCTGGATAATCACTTCTTTAAAAGGAAGTATACATCAATAATATTCATGGGGAGCTTCATAAGAGCTTGGCAAACAGTTCTGACAAAACAAAAACCTCAAACATAAGGATTACTCATAAAATGCTATATCAACAACTCTTTTGACAGACATCTGGATTATGCTCCTTTTTAAAGGGGAAAAACAAAGATGTCACTTCGAAGTTTAAATGGAAACAGTGAAATATGCCATTAAAAATACCACATCATAAACAAAGCTATTTTTGCAAACTCAAACGCAATGAGCAATTATGACAAAGTTTGCCAAGATGATTTACAGACACATTTTCATTTAAAAAAATGCTTTCAAAACACTAAAAGATGTACAGATATTACAGGTTAGTAGTGAGTTTAGAGACCTAGAAGATCAGCTAGTCAGCATTAATAGTCTGTCCAGTCCCATCCTTTTTTTTAAATGGCCTTTAGTTGATGCTGCAAATGAAGTTAAAGCATACACACCAAACCAACTAAACAAAATTCCAGAAAGAAATGCAGACAGACACTTTAGGAGCCCATCCTTAGAGGATGTAATTCACTATTCCTCCCCCAAACCATGTTAAACATAGAATTGCTTTATCCAGATGACATTAAGTTCTGTGGTATGCTGTAGTTAAGACTCAAAATGAGATCACTCTTAGGATGCAAGTAAAAACTTCTAACTCATTCCCAGTTTATTTACTTTTTAACTCCCATTAAAAGCTCAAAAAGAGCTGCTGATATGTCCAGGCTTCAAAAAGAGATATCTAAAATATTCCCATGTAAAAATAAAGTACTAAAAAGATTGTTTATTCAAAAATTATGGAGTTTTAATGGATTATAAATGTTCAGTTAAAAATTCCTAACCCTAATAGTGACAGTTCTTGAACAACAAATATATACACTCTAGCGAAAAAGTAGATTGCCCTGAAGTAGAGTCAACTTCACAATTCATTGAAGTCCACTGGATTTGCTGGACATGGGAAGAAGGTCACAGAACCACAGAATTGTCTGGGTGGAAGGAACCCGAGAAATCACCTTGCCACACCCCCTGTCATGGGCAGGGACAGCTTCCAGTAGACCAGATTGCTCAGAGCACCATCCAACCTGGCCCTGAACACTCCCCAGGGATCCAGGGGCAGCCACAGCTTCTCTGGGCAGCCTCTGCCAGTGTCTCACCATCCTCACAGTAAAAAATTTCTAACACTTAATCCAAATCTGCTCTTGCATTTTAAAGCCTTTCCCCCATGTCCTATCACTGCATGTCCTTGTAGGAAGTCTCTCTCCAGCTTTTTTACTGCTGCCTTCCAGTACCTAAAGGTATAACCCCAATTCTCTTAGTCTTTCTTCACAGGAGAGATGTTCTAGCCCTCTGATCATCATCATGGCCCTAAGAAGATCCTTGGTGACTTTGCAAGTGCACATTGTTGGGTCCTGTCCAGCCTCTCATCCACAAGCACTCCCAACTCCTTCTCCACAAGGCTGCTTTCAATCCATTCACTGCCCAGACTGTTTTTGAGCTTGGGGTGACCCTGATGCAGATGCAGGACCTTGCACTTGGCCTTGTTGAACTCCATGAGGTTCCCACAGTCCCACCTCTCAAGCCAGTCCAGGCCCCTCAGGATGGCATCCCTTCCCTCCAGTGTGTCACCTGCACCACACAGCTCAGTGTCACCAGCAAACCTGCTGAGGGTGCCTCAGTCCCACTGTCCATGTTGTCAACAAAGATGGCAAACAGAGCCAGTCCCAAAACTGACCCCTGAGGAATGCAGCTCATCATCGCTCTCCATTTGGACACTGACACACTGACCCCAACTCTGAGTGCAACCAACCAGCCAACTTATTATCCATCAGCCATCAAATTCATGTCTCCACAGTTTGGAGGCAAAAATTTCACATGGAACCGCATCAAATGCTTTGCACAAGTTCAGTAGGTTACATCAGTTGTGCTTCCCTTATCCACCAATGCCCTTAACCCCATCACAGAAGGTCACCAGATTTGTCAGGCATGACTTGCCCTCAGTGAAGTCATGCCAGCTGTCACCAGTCATCTCGTGATTTTCCACGTGCCTTAGCATAGTTTCCAGGAAAATCTGCTCCATGAACTTGCCAGGCACTGAGGTAAGACTGACTGGTTTTACAGTTCCCCATGTCCTCCTTTTTCAATGGGAGGTATGTTTCCTCTTTTCCAATCAGTGGGAGCTTCGTGACACTGACACAACTTACCAAACATGACGGATAATGGTTTAGTGATGTCATCCACCAGTTCCCTAAGAACCCATAGACACATTTCATCAGGTCCTATGGACTTGTGCCCCTGCAGCTTCCTTAGATGTTCTCAAAGTCATAATCTCCTACAGCAGGTGGTTCTTCATTTTCCCAATCACTGCCTTTTCCTTCTGCAACTCAGGCAGTGGGGTTGGAACACCTGTCAGTGAAGACCAAGGCAGAAAAATTACCTGTCCCTGTCCTCCCTTTAATCTTGCCCCATAAACTCTCAGTCAGCTTCTCATCAATCCCCACCCAGGCAGATCTCCATGCACTCCCCCTGGCCACTAACACTTCCTCATTTCTACCTCCTGCACTTTGTGAAGAGCCTACATCCTTCCATTCCAACATTTCAGTCACAGGAACCATCCTGGCATGTCTCCACCAGGCCAGTAAGACCACAGCCCTGCAGGCACACATGTCTCTATCTCTTGTTTATTCCCCACTTCTGCACAGTAGCATTAAGCTGGGCCCCAGAGGAAGCTGGCTTGGATTCAGGCACTCTCCTGCAGACCTGCAATTCCCTCTCCTGGCTCTGGGCATCTCCTGCTGGCATTGCCATCACACTGATAGGAGTGGGGTGGATTGAGATTCCTCTCCATTGACAACTTTAGTTTAAAACCCTCTAAACTTTTTGTTTAAAGATAGCAGGCAAGGAAGTACATTTGTTGAAGTATCTTTTATTTCTTTGTTGAAGCAAAGACCAGCAAAGATATCTTCTTCTGAAATACCTTGAAGGCATTGAGATTAAAAGACTGAAAGTTTTAGGACAGCTTGACTAACATATTTTCTCAATGTCAATGCTTCACTGAAGCAGCTGGAGAGACTCACATTAAAAGCACTGAAACATTTGAGACTGAGAAGACCTCAACTTATTTGACACCATGAACTGACTTTCTGCAGTTCAATGTCTTTTCCAGATATTTGTCAAAAGCCAACAGAAGCAGAACAAAACCTGTTGGTTTGCTATTTCCTGATGGTTTTTAATACAAAGCCCTACTCTTCTAGTAAGACTCTCAGAGACTGCTGGGGAGTCAGGTAACACAACCAACTGCAGGTGATGTTAAGAGCAGCCAGATCCTGCCTTTTGTAGTGTGGGAGAAATGCTATGAGGCAGCTGCAGAGCAGCAGGATAGGATCAGGCTGCTGCAAAAAAAAATCAGGATGGTGGCAAAGTAAGTACTTGGCTCTTCAGAGTCTTTGTGTCCCTCCGTCTTATCTGAAGCCTTGCACAATGCCAAGAAACCAAGCAGGAACTGCACTTGGTTCATGATGTACCAGAGACATGAGGGATGATGACAGCTCATTCTGTTGGGTCTGATGCTACAAAAAAGGGAAGGGAGAGCACAGTACCATAGCTTGGAAACAACAGCCTGTGCTCAAAAGGGCAAAAGCAACCACTTCTGCTACGATGTGAACTAACACTGCCATATGCCAGGAGAATGCAGCATCCCTATGCAATTAAGGCTCTGAGAAGCTGACCAGAACAGGGAAAACCATATCCTCTTCACAGGGACCAACATACTTTTAACAGACTGCATAATCACAGCAGTCCTTTTTTGACTCCAGTCTGATTCTCTTGCGCATTATAAGGCACATGACTTAATTTGTTGCTTTTTTCAGGAAGAAAAAACCCTCAGACTGGAATAGTTACCAAAGTTCTAGTGAGGCCTTCTGGTGCTGGCAAAAGATTTTAGTGATTAATTATTCTGGCTGTCAAAACCTATTTGGGTTTTTTTTCATAATTTATTTTGAGTTTTCTTGGTTTTCATTTCTAGACAAGGAATCTTGCTATATTTTTTTAAAGAGACTGAAGACTTTTCCTTTCTAGAAAATCTAATAAATTCATTCTTTCTCTTGGATTAGGGTAATGAATGTCTGCAAGAAATCCCAGTGGCTGTAATGTGTGTTTTTCCACCCTTAGCCACCATCATCACTCTTCACTCTACATCTAATCTCCTCACTATCTCAGCCACCTCCTAGAGGTGCAGACAGACCTGAACACAACATTCTGGGAATGTCTGCAGTATGGACAGACCCAGATTTAGCACAGCCTCCCTGAAGTTCTCCTATGGACCTACATAGAGATTGTTGACACAGAAAACAAAATCTTTTTCTACAAGCTCATGTTCCCCTACTGTCAACTCGGGGTGGAGCAATGGCACTCTCTCCTCTTCAGCGACTTCAGAAGGAGACCAGGACAATTGACTTAGGAGAGGATGCAAAACTGAAAAGTGAAGTTGGGCAATCTCAGTTCCCATCCCTCAGACCTGCAAAACCAAATTATACCTATGTTTCTATACTGCTCTTGTTTCTTAATCAAAATGGTTTCACCAAGTCAAGTTTCACCAAGTATTTATGGCTTCACCTTGCAGAAGCCATAAATATCAAACTTGCAATCACATTAAAAACACTTAATAAGTACCAGCTTAGCTTGACAACATCTGTTTTCCAGAAGCTCTTGTTGACCTGGCATTAATTATAATTCTCTTATTCAACCCTTTACAAACTGTCCCATTTATTACATCCTAATTCACTGTTAAAATGACAAGAGTGAAACCCTCACAGCATTAAGGCATAGATCTTAGCCACTCTTCCAAAGGAATGAACCAAACTTCCAAAACTGACTGCCAGCAGCACACCAGAGTAGTGGAGCCCTAAATCCCCTCTCTCCCCCTCCCAATGGCAACACTATAAAAAGACCTGTGGCTTAATTTGTCATCCCCAACGAAACAGCAGAACAAGCAGATCACTTACAAAAGATCCCCTTTAGAGAAAACAAAAGAAAGCAAGCAAAGACAGAAAGGAAGTGTGGGAGGTGCGCAGGTTACAGTCAATCAAACTTTGGATTCCATGAGAATAATTTGAAAAAGAAGCAATTCCTTCACAGTGAGAACTTGTTCTCCAGATGTAAATTGTTGAATTTAGCACATATGACCATCACAGAATTCATTCAATTGTGTGAGGACATCATGCTGTTAAAATTGAGCTGCTAGATTTAATTTAAGAATTAGGTTATATAAAAACATAGGGTTAGGGTTTTTACATATGGTGCCAAGAAACTTGCAGCAGTGGGTAGCCTGAGCACTAACCTTCCCTAAGGAGAGTCAGCACTGCTCACAGTCATCCAGATGCCTACATACAAGATAAGTGAAGAAAAATAATTTTCCTAGAGGATTTATATTATCCTGGCCATCACATATTTTCAGTTGCACACTAGGTGGGTGACACATCACTGCTACCTCCAGTACCTCCCAACTAGCAAGCTTCCTCAATAAGCCTGGACGACACAAAACTACTTTGAATTGAGGCATTACAACAAGTAATTTTCCATCATTAAATTACTGCCATCTTCCTCATGCTTTGCCATATCTGTGGAGACAAAGTGTAGTGCTTCCCTTGTAAACTCCTGTTTACAGCTCTGACTAAAACACGTGCAAGTTCAGCAGCTGCACAGGGAGCAGAGAGCTTGCCTGTGTCTAACAAACCAGCACTGGCACAGGCAGGAAGGTACTCATTTTTACAAGTCAGATAGCACCCATGGAGAAGAGCACTGTTATTTGTCTTACAGCCTCAGGCAGTGTCCTGCAGCCTGTCATCAAAGGCTTTGAATAAGACTACCACACTCCCATTTATTGACATAGAGAATATGCTGATGACAGAGAGAATGTACAATGATCATGCTCCAGCACCAGGGATGCTGCTGTTTACATCCTCATTTTTTAACTCATGGCCTAACAGCAATGTCAGGATTAGTAAAAAGGCCTTCTTTCCCCAGCTTCAGCTCTCTGGTGATGTACTTTTCAGGTGCAAGCTCTCCATCTCACCTGTTACCTTCATCCAAATGCTCCCCCCTCAGTGTCCTCTCTTACAATCCACATTTGTCATAAGTGTAATTCAGAGACTCTCAAAACACTCCCTGCCTTCACATGACTAATCCAGACAATTCTCTGGTCCAAGACCACTTCCCCAAATGCCATGCTAGAGGTACACACCATTGAGAAGAAAGTCTATCAAAACTGTTTTGCTGAGCTGCAGGGCTTCTGTAATAACTAGGATTCAGAGATGTGCAAAATAATGAATTTCCTAACAGTCCATGGATGTTGTCTGTTCTTCAGAGAACTTCAAATATGCTGGTCTCTCATGACCCATCAAACAGGAAAATCCAGTTACCAGTAAAAGAGAAAATGCTTCTTGTCTCACTTTTAACCAATTCTTCCCTCTTTCACATCAAATCCTACTTTGGGTGTCAATCCATCAGTTACTAACTGCTGAACAACATGACAGCATTTTTTATGAAAACATGGACATGACCTCAAGCCTCATGGAAAGAAGTCAATTTATCTCTGATATTTCAAGCACAGAAGTTACAGTTTGACACCAGACCCTCAACTAAGATGCAGTGTGAGTAAGCACCCACCACCTTCAGAAAAAAACACTATTGTTCCAAATTCTAGAACTGTGACTAAAAAATGGTCATTTTAATCAAAATATCAAGGACAGTGCGGGATCTTAATCTATAGCTCAGTTTACACAGATCTCTGTATGATTCACCCGTTTCTTTGGACGCATTCTCCCAAAGTGCAGTAGACAGGCCCAGAATTAATCTTTGTGATTGCAAGGCTAAGTTCTTACCAGGAGAACAGCGTGGCCATGGGTTATTAATGAGTCCTGATCAAGTACATATTCAGTTCAAATCACTTGCTAAAAAGTTATCCTCCTATAGGCTATATAAATACATAATATATCTACATTAACCTGGGTGACACTAGAGCAGCCTTTCCAGCAATCTGGACTACTTTATCTCCAAAGTAGACTCTTATAGCTCATTTGAGTGAGTGAGCACACATTTTAAATAATGACGAGAGACTCCAATTTTCACATTTTCATGGATGCAGTGTCAAATCTATTTGTAATAGGATCATCTATTATCTGTCAGTACTGAGCAAACCAGGTGAGAAAATAATGGTTAGTACTATATTGTCTGGAATCTTGATGAAAATTAGCAGGAGGTAAGTGAAGTTGTTGAAAAACAAAAGTGTTACTTGTTGATTGCTCAATGCAGCCTGACTTGACTTCAGCTATTTCTAATAGAAGATCAGAAGTCATTGTTGGTTTTTTTGTTCAGCAGAAGTTAATTTTCTCCACCCATTCAATTTTAAACATGGAATATTTCATCCACTGAAGCACTCTTGTTCTTCACACAGCAGATCTGTTTCAAGCAAAATTTAGACCACTGCCAGAGAGGAAGAAATGTTGCTATCAACTCATTAGAGAAGTCATGAAGTTGTGGGTCTCACTCATTTCATCCCCCTTTTGTGGCCTCCACATGGACAAACACACTACTCTTTATCCAGACTCCCCATAGGTTAAGAGAAAGAGCTGGAAAGCTGGAGTATCTATCTCCTTGTTCATTTTCTCATCTCCAGCCTACAAAACTAAGGTGAACACAACCCAGTTAGACTTACTGCCCCGAGGTTTTCCTTCTTGGAGGGAAAAAAAAAAAAAATTAAAATAAAAAAAAAAAAAAAATATAAGCACATATTTGTGTGCATGGGGTTAGCAATATAGCAGATTACAGACCACTGTAATCCCCAATGCAGCATTAACCTCTCTGAAACCAGCAGTAAGAAATACTTGGTGGTAAGGACACCCATAGCTTGCTTGGTCTCTTATCCCTTCTTCATTTCCATAAACTGTGTTCAGGTGTGAGCTTCAAATCAGTTCTGTGGCAAGAGGACCCAACAATAACCTCTGTCACCTCCTACCACAGCTCAAGTCTTCAGTTGCTTTCAGGGCTGCTGCTAAAAGCAGCACTGGAAAAGCTGCTGGGAGCCAACACAGACCGAGGAATTGGGATTTGCTTCCCTCAATCCACTCAAAGCTTGTACTGGCCAATGGGAAGAGGGTGAGGAATCCACACTGAGGGAGAGGACTGGTCTCCTGATGAAGTTACACACTGGAACAGTGGAAACAGGACTTGAATACAGCCACATGGTCTTGTCTTTGGTTTGCTCACAATACAGTCAAGGGTTGGGGGGAAAAAAGAGTAACCAAAAGAAAAACTGTACAGTAAATGGAAACATCCTGCTTTGGAGCTGATATGAAATTTTAATGGATTTTTTTTGGTCAGGGCCATTAAGGCAATCCTCTGAGTTACACAAAAAATACTTTTATTTTTAGTAGCTATAAATTAGACAGCCCACTAAATGGAAATATTGTTACGACACAGTGAAATGATCTTTTATCCCTTAAGAAAGCATAATGAAATTCATACTATGTTGTATTAAAACAAATATTTCTCAGTTACATGAGATTAAAATGCAATAATTTCAGATTTAATTTAAAAAATGAAGTATTAAAACTCTGGTTTAATATAAGGGTTTAAACAGATTAAGGTTTAAAGAAAATTTTATTGGATGTGTTTTATGATCTTTAAAGTCCCTACCAACCCAAACTATTCTGTTATTCTGTATCAGTGAATTCTCTTCAGATTATGGCCAAAAAGATCACAACTTGAAATTATACATCTAGTCAACTCAAGCATGTTTGTGTATTAAAAAGTAAAGTAAGTTACTTTCATAACTGCTAATATATTTGTCTTTCTCTTTGGTAATCTTTCTCAGGAAGTCTTGTTTTTTCAGCCTCAGCCATCCAGAAGTACACTTTTATTTTGTTTGTTTCAACACAACCATCTGTTACACAGAAAGTGTTTTCTTTACTGGGACCAATCCACTGAGCATAAGACCGCGGCAAGTTAATTTCTCAGTCACAGGCTGAAAAAGGGAACCAACTGGGAAAGATAACGCAGCCTAATATCAAAGCCTTACAGGCATGAATCCCTATAATAACCTATTTAGGTCCCTAGAACTAAAATATACATGAAAGCATTTTTTAAAAATCTGACTACAGCATCTCAGTACACAGACACCGGAAGTTTACATAAATGTAATTCTCTGAAATAAATCAAACTTAACTCTAAAGCCTAAAAACACACACACTATGGGCTAGGTTTTGACCCACGGAGGACACTGGTATCCTACACACAATTTTGGCATGTTTTACAAGTTTCTATCCATGGTGATTACAGTTCTCATCCCTCTGGAGTATTCCAGAAGCCAGGATGAGATTCTGGCCTGTGGTCTGGTGCCATAACCATCCAGTCCTGTGAGTCATAACCACCAGTTCTACTTTATTCTGCATCTCTCCTATCTCTACTCAAAACAAAGAGTTCCACTGATTGTAGTTGCATAAAAAAAAAAAACTTGCCACAGATTAATCTGTTAAAAATTTAATAAAGGTACATTGTTTGTTACTTTGAGAATATAAAGCTTTAAAACCTAATAGTGTGCAGAGATAAAAGCATATTACTACAATTAGCAAAGAGTGGTGTAAATTTAAGATATTTAGTTGCAATTCATAACATTTCAATTATTACTAACTGGAGTATATTATGAAAATAAGTTATATGCAATACAGAACAAAGAGAAATCAATTACTTCTCTGACAATTTCTTTGTTTTAACCCTAAATAATTTAAATCCTAAAGACTGCAGTAATTCTGATTTAGAGCATTTCACCCTGACATACATTTGGCGTAAAAAAGAGATTTGTAGTAAATCATCTCTAAAGTAACTGGGTATATCAGGACAGAGAGAGAGAAAGGAACTATGCTAGAGATCAAAAACACTTCAAGAAACTATCCAGGCAAAGAGGAAAAAGCTGGACAGGATATCAGTGAGAAGCAGCTTCATGCCAAGAAGTACAAGAGTACCTTAATCAGTGAAGCAAGAGCAGGAAGGCAAGATGATTCTGGGTGAACTGCACTGGAGCACATGTGGCCTGTGTCAAATTCCTGGGGTCCATCACCCTCTTAATGACCCACCAGAAGGGAACAAAATGTGCTTTTGCTGAGTGCATACCACAACTGACAGGTGAATGGAGGTCTGCAGCTTTATTCTGAATGTTCACCTGAATGCTTAATGGGTCGGGAAAAAAAGCCATTTGCGGAGTTCTGCATTATTCAGTAATTTCTCTAATTATAAAGTGATTTCAAGTACTGCTATTGTTGCAGCCAGTCTTTTCCCATTAGGGCCCATTGTTTAAGAAGCTGTGTGTGAGCACCGAGAACCCCCGCACAGTGGAGTGAGCATCTCCTACATGTCACTTCCACCCAGCCATCACTCCTCCAGCAGGTAACGCACGCATTATCTACGCTGACCTCTGCTTAATTTATAGCACCTCTGTGTCATAAAACAATTATCCGCATTTGACACGAGCAGCACTTGGTAGCTTGAAAAGCAATTAAAATTTAGGAGCTGTCTCTTGCAACAAAAAGGCACTCGGAGAAGCAGCGCTCCGGAGAAGTTGCGGCACGCCAGCCATCAGTCTGATTCTGCCTCTATCAATCACGCGAGGCCTCGCTAAACAGCGAAGCGCCGGCAAGCAAACAGCAAATGTTTACGAGGTGCAGCTGGTGGTACTTACGTTAACAGCAAAAGCAGCATCGGTTAAATTAACATTCTTCATTCTTTCATTGCTCATTATGGTTTGACAGACATACCCGCAGTCCACATAAATGACTTAGAGCAAGAGAGCTGTCGAGCATCCTGCCATGAAACAAGACCACCTAATGGGAGCAGCCACTGTAATTAAAACTCTAAAAACCAAGATTTATACCAGTTTAAGGATGCAGTGGTGGGTATTATGACCTACTTTAAATTTATTAAAGGAATCGTGACAGCCTGAGCCGTTACTCAAGTGAAAAGTTAAGAGCCTACCATTTATGGTATTTGTCCGATAAAAGGGACTCAAGCGGTCTTTTGATCTAGGAATCGTTTCTGTTGTTTCAGGTCTGGAGATGCAGGGGGAGAGGAAAGAAAAATGTATTACTCAAGTATTAACTAATCAGCTTCCCCAGGAGAATGCTCTCTGTAAGTCTTACTCATTCAAGTCCACAAGATTTTCTTTGATGGAGAATTGCAGCAACTGGTTCTGCTTAAAAATTTACAGCCACATTTAATCTCTTGGATCAAGAAAAGTTAATTTCATTAACTTAAGGCTGTATTTCATGGAACTCTTTCAGAAATTAACACCATACTAGAAAAAGGGGGTGAAAACCCACCACTATTTTTACAAGTATCTCCAAAGCACCAGAATGAGATTTGACCAGGTAACAGAATCAGCTCAGAGTACTGTAACTCAAGACCATTAAGGAAGAATTAACATAAACATCAGGTAAAGCACGTTTTTAAAAAATAAAAACCACATTGATCTGTAGTTATATGCCACCTTTAAAACAGTATGAGAATGCAACTTAATACTCCTAGCTCTTAAAACAGATCACAAAAGATGATTCAGTGTTTGCAGAAAGCAAGCAGCAGGGAGGCAGGGCTTGCCTTGTGGCAGGGCAGTGCTCCGCTCCCCACCAGGCACCATGTGAGGCACACCAGGGCAGGGCTTGCACATCATGGGATACTGGGTGGCCAGGAGACTAGCATAAGCCCAGGAAAATACTATGGAGAGGAATAAATAATGAAATCTGACCTTTTGCAGGTAGGTAAAACCCTCACTTCTGTTTTTCAGGAGTGATCTCCCTGCTGGAATTTGCTCCATTTCCTCTCCCTTCCCCTCTGCCAAGAGCAATAAAAAGTGGAGATTTTTTGCCTTTTCCCCTTACGCAGTTAGAAAGCATTGTTCCCTTTCCCTTCAACGCCTCAGTGGCTAAAGCATTTGCCTTAAACACAGAGATCTGTGCTTCAAACCTCTCCACTGCCTGAGACCTGAAATCCCACCTGAAATCAGCCCCAGGAGCCAGCTACAACCACCAGGCTATCAAAGCATGGTATGGGATGTGAGTATGCATGTAAAACTCTTCCCACTTCTCCCAGCAGGGAGGAAAGCAAACCTGCTCCCCACCACAGCTCTCCCACATGGGGCAGAAACAGCTCTGCCTCTCATGTCACACACCTGTTTGTACATACACAGACGTGTGAGCTCCAGGCATCAAAAAAAACCCCTAAACAGAACATCAGAAAGGCTTCTTGACTTTAATAAATGTATGACACCAGTAAGATGCATTTAGCAGGTCAGTGCCAATTCTCTGGTACACTGCAGCTGCCACTCCAGTTGCCTGAACTCTCCCCCAGGATGCATTTCTGTCCAGCCTGTTTCCACAGATGTGGCCACACCTGGGCATGATTTAGGGAAAGCCCTCGCCCAAAACCCAGCTCAAGAGCATGTGGAAATCACCCAAATGCACAAGTACACTTGAGCCTGTGCCTTGGCCCTCTTTAGTCTACTAATATAGAGACAGCTATACAGAATCAAACCAAAATAAAATTACAGCATTTAAAGTACCTTCAGGAATTCAGAGCCTAAAAAAGGACTGTAACAGCAAACATCTGGATGACCTAAGTCACAAGTGAGGCCTTCAGCCCATGCTGCTTTAATTGCAGCTCACAATCACCAAGGCTGGAAACGACCTCAGATTGTGGAGTCCAACCATTAACCCACCACTGCCAGGACCACCACTAAACCTAAGCACATCTACACTTTTTTTTAAAACACTTCCAGGGATGGTGATTCTACCACTTCCCTGGGCAGCCTGTTCTAATGCCTGCCCACCTTGTCAGTGAAGAATTTTTCCTAGTTTTCAATCTAAACATCCCCTGGCACAGTTTGAGGCCAATTTCTCTTGCCCTACTGCTTGTTAACCAGGAGAAGACAACACCTCACGTGGCTCCAGCCTCCTTTCAGGATCTTGTAGAGAACAATAACATCCCTCCTGAGCCTCCTTTTCTCCAGGCTAGATACCCCCAGCTCCTCCTCAAAACACTTGTGCTCCAATTTAATGAGGTCAGTACTGGGTGAGGAACGAAACCCCTCAAACCCCACATTTGTTGTGATAGCTGCTCTATTTCCTGTGAAACACTCCCAACTTCTTGCAAGACATACTAGGCAGGGAAGGGAGTTAATTACAAAAGGGCATGTCTGTGTTTAAAAGCTCTTCTGCAAGGACCCCACTGCTTTCTCCTCTGGCTCAGCTGCTTCTCACCCAGAAGAAGACTGGTTTACAACAATGCAAGAGGGCTGAACAAAAGCCCCCTCGGGAACTTGTTAGCACCAATCTTGTTTTCTTCCCTGGTATCTCCAAACTGCTGGGCAAAGGCTCTGGTTGCCCCAAGGGAGAACACACAGCATCTCCCCAGCAGCTAGGGTGACAGTCTCTCATGCCGAGATGGAATTCCCAGCCAACCTTCACATAAAATATTTGCAACTTAATTCACCAAGAAAAGCTTTCTTTTTTTTTTATTTCCCCTGGGAAGTTCAGCAAGTTCCAGGAAGTTTCTTGCAATATTTGCCTGAGGGCTGCAGAGAATGGATCTAGAGTGACTTGCTCCCACTCATTTCACTGAGATCCCTTCATCAGGGACTTTGCTGCATGGGAGTATAGCTTTGCTTTTCCACAACGAAATGACATGAGTATCTGTAGATGAATGCCATTTGGGACAAACACGGGGAGAATGGCTGGAAAATACAGAAGTTTGTGTTAGTTTTGCAATATAGCTCATCCATAATTTAATATAGGTAATTCTGTTAGAAGAATGTTGCCTGTCACAGAAAGATATGAAGAAACAGTGTTCTCCATCTGTTTTATTACATTGTTGTGGTTGGCTTTCTTTCCCCAAGAGATGGTAAAGAAGAACTTAACCTGAACAACTGACATAGTACAACTCCTCTTGTATATTCCTCAGCCAGAACAGATATATTCTGCTTCCTAAAAACATGTTTACTCAGTGCTGGAACATGGAAATGCTACTTATTGTCAATCAGAAGACTAAGCACAGACTCAGATATGTAAACTGTGGACACTTATGTTTTCTCCAGATGACACATTCAAATTTCAGGGGTCATATGCTAGAATGCCATTTAATTTTTTTTCTCCCCGCTCCACATCAGTTTGTAATATTAGAGTCTCCCCAAATTCTGCTTTGCTGGCATCTTAGAAGCTCATAGAGATACTACCAAGAATCCTATATAAACTCAATATACTTTCTATCAGTAAAATTAATAACCCAAACTAAGTGGTGGGGAGGGTGGTGGGGAACAAGAAGAACACAGGCCAAGTTTTTAAATCACTTCATTGTTTCTAGCATCATAGGACCAAGTCCAAATTTCCCAAACATAAAACATCCTTCTCACTGATTTTAAGGAATGTTTCATTCAGCTTTATCAGTCCTTTTCTGTCTGCAGAAGAGCTGCTATGAAGGACCTCAGTAACTGCTCCATGGATATTCAAAGTTGATGTAATAACCCAACCTCTAATCAAACAATTAACTCATCACAGCTACAAGGATCCTCCAGCCAGCAAGCTTTACCTTTTACCAAAAATCCTCACACCTACAGTAGCACCTCATCTTCTGCCTACCATTTGTGACAACTGTCCACCACTACTGTTTAACAGACAGAAGATACCTGCATTTTAAACTTCTCCAGATTACTTAATTTGGTAACCAACAAACACAACAATACATGTTTCAACTTCTTTCAGAAGCAAAGTACTGAGTACCTCAGCACAGAGCAAGAATCAGCTATTCAAACTGAACCTCACAACCCAAGAAACAAAGCAGCACATGCTGGTTTTTTTGTTTTTTAACCAGGTGCAAGCTTGTGGAAATGTGTTAATGTGTTGCTAATAGCAGTCACCAACTGGGATTTCATAAAAGGAGAACTAGGCTTCATCTACCCCAGAAAGGGACTCATGAAAAGGCTGGATAAGGAAAGAAAAAGCACTCAATGTAACAAACAACAAGAGAATTATCCCCTGCAGCAGAATCTCAACCTGTGATTACATGTGTTATCACTAATCTGTAACACTGTCCAACATCCCAAGGAAAGCTGGAGATGCATGCCTGCACATTTTTTCCACTGCAATTCCCTGTCACATAAATGAAAAAGACATTCATAATACTCCTGCTACATTCAGGAGACACTCTCTGTTTTTTAAATATATGACATACATATAGCTTTATATGTATTTACAGATTTAAAATGACAGCCAAGAAACCTGCATGTGGTACTGGACTGAAGATCAGCATCCTCTACTACATGACAGCAAGTCAAGTATCACTTTTGACTTCCTTAATAGAGAAACTTCGCAACTGCAACATGAACAGGTACTTTCCTGCCACACACACAAAGCAGGATCTAAAAAAACAAACAAACAACAACAACAAAAAAACCAAACAAACAAAAAAACCCCACAGCAACAACAACACAAGTATAAAAATTATGGAATCATGGCCACTCCTCAAAAGTGCCTACTTTTTGTATGAAAAGACTGAGCACAATCAGGAATAGGAAAGCATCCATCTCTAAGTAGAGAAAGATATAATTTAGAATTTAAAATCACGTGGGCCAGTGGTATCTTCCTGAGGATCTACACGTGGACATGCCAGAAGAGACCACAGAACATCTTGGGAATCTCCCAAGCTACACCAAGAGCTGCAACTTTCTCCAGTAAGCCAAGTCAGGTAGGTCAAGAAGAGCAAAGATCACACAAAAAAGCAAGTCATTTTCTGTGTTTCAGACCCACCAGCTTCCAATCACCCCCAGGAATGAGCTGACCTGATAAGCCAACAGAGGCACCCAAGTAGGGCAGGTTAACTCAGTAAGCCAAACAAGGCTGGCTCTGCAAGAAACCATGCTACAGGAATATCTCAAGGATTGAGCCTTTAGAGAAATTATCTGGGTAAGGAGGCTCTGACAAGTCAGTTGTGCCTGTGGACATTCACAAGCAGCTGAAGACAGCTACTGTGCTCTGCCACTCATAATAGTTACCTGTCAAGTAATGTTTTCATTACTGCACTTTGCAAGCCTCTTCTCCTTGCCTGGCTTAGTCAAATGCCTTTCAATGACTTCTCAGGCAAGCCTGGCTGACAAAACTGGATGCTGGAGTGCTCCCATCTCCCCTTTACTTGCAGCAGAGCACCACACAGCTGGGGAAGGCACAGAGGAGAGGCAGTAACATAGTCCAAATGCAACAGCAATTTCCAAAATGAGTGGTTCTCTACCAGCTGCAATTATAGTTCTCTGGGATACTAGAAATCAGCAAGGTCAAAAGCTATACAAGTAACAGAAAACAGAGGAGTGTGTTCTCAAAATCCACAGCTTATGTTGATGTTGAGGAGTAGGTTAAAAGACATAGCTAAATATAAGAATTCATTATAGACATGATGAAACAAAATGGGAAAATGGTTCTCCCTCACTGCAGAAAGAACATTTAACTAGGACTTCTAATGCTGAAATGCTGCTGGTGGACTGGGAGCCAATTAGCAGCCAACTTCTGCATTTCACATGTTTTCACAGGAAAACAACAATTACAGGATTCCGCACAATGAAAAATGACTGCACTGCTGAATCTTACAGCAAACTGTGTCTGGTCCTCAGCCATGACACCTGCTTACACTGGAGAGGCCAGACAACAACCAGCATGGAATTCATAAGCACACTTGGAAATAAATAAGTACATAAATAAATAAAAATAATATTTAAAAGTCATTATGGCAAAAGACTGACAGATTCGCTCTGGGGTTTCTTGTTGGTGGAATATTCATTCCTCTATTAAGATATCTACCCATAGATCAGATTAAAAACCCGTCTACTGGAATGAAAACGTAGCTCAACTTATCCAGGATATTAAAGTGTGTAGTGCAGCTGACATCTGATCTGATTACCTTTCATGCAAAGCAAGAACAAAACCCCAACTTTAAAAAGGCAAAATAAAAAGTACTGAGAGAAATCCACGTTGGGGGACTAAATACGATTACAGCAGCAATTTCAGATCAATATCAATAAAAGATTTTATGGACTGCAAGATGCATATCCAACACAATTCAGAATTGACATGTTTTAGGCTGTACACCAATCACTTCCCACAATGGAAATGAATTTTGGAGACGCAGAAATCAGAGGAAGAGATATCTCTGTAGGAAAGATGATATAACATATTCAAATTCTCATGCTCAAGTTCAGAGAAATCTGCAGCTGACACAAGGAATAAATTGAAATGAAGAAAATACAGCCCGAAAATAAGAATTAACTACACTAAACTAGTAGTTTTTGAAAGAAGCTAAAAGAAAATGCATTCTGAATTCAGGGGCTTGACCCAGACATCTGCTGTCACCTAGAAGGTGAAAGCCTGCATCAAAAGAGTAAAGGGAGGATGTCCACCAACTTCGGAGAGGTGCTAAGCAAGCCAAGTCTATTTAAAAACATCAGCTTTAACAGAGAAATTAAACAGTCGTGGCTAAGCTGCTTAACATTTCGCAACACAGACAATGGCACAAAAGATACAATAACAGCAGCTTAAGGGAAAGCTGCCAGTGGAAACCAACTGGAGAAAATGTTGAAACACTGGGATAAAGAGATGACTGATAAAAAAAAAATCCCCAAATTCTTCCAGATCTGGAAAAGCACACACAGAAAAAAACAGGAAAATTAAATTATACTCAAAATATCAAACCAAGATGACTTAAAGAGATATTAGGCTCCTTCCATCAGTAAACAAGACGTTTCCTCCAGCATCATCTTAACCACTGAAAAAGGAAGCAGAAACCCAGAGTTAACATACAGTCTTCCAGCTCAAAATGTAACAAGTGCATACCAAATGGAAAACTCTTTTCTACAACTAAAGAGACAGGATGACCCCCCCATGATGACTTCATGTTGTAACATGGAACAAAAGTAGAAGATCACAGTCTGCATTTATCCTGTATGGTTAATCCAAAAGAAATGGTGTTAAAACAGTTACTAGTGCCAAATCCCAACATCCAATCAGTTCCAACATGCCATCCTCACATCCTGCTAAAAGGCACTATTACCCCAGACCTCACTCCAAAATGTATGAAAAATTACCCACTACTGCACCTCAATAACATCTTGAGTGAAGCCCTGGCACAGGTTTGCCCCGGCCCAGCAAAGGTGTGGCTGCTCCATCCCTGGAAGTGTTCAAGGCCAGGCTGGATGGAGCTCTGAGCAACCTGGGATAGTGGGAGGTGCTCAAGGCAGAAGGGTTGGACTAGATGATCTTTAAAGGTCCCACCAAACCCAAACCAATCTGTGATTCTAATTAGAAGAATGCAATTTACTTATAAGCATATCTTCTCTGAGTAATGACTCAGCCAGTGCAGAGTAAAGACTGAAGTATGCAGGGAAGGGGAACCCATCCAGAATTAAGTATTAACTGAATTTACTTTTGCATTTGAATTTTTAATATTTTTTAACATTAATTAGCTGCAAAATGCAACGATCAGTCTCAAGTCAAACATTTTGAAAGAAGGAAAAAGAATACAAATGCACAAACAGTTCATCACCAAGAAGAAACAAACCCTTGCAGCACAGACAGGACACATGCTGGCATAATCAGATCACTGGAGGAGGGATAAGGGTGATGACTTTAAAGCTATTTCCAGCTTACTGCCTGGCAATGAAAGGAAAATCTGAAACTACAGCTGGACATTTGAATACCTTCAAAACAAATCCCCTGGAAAGGATCAAGTATTAAAGTAAGTGAAGTCAATGAATAAACAAGAATCACCATAACTGGTACTTCCCAGGCAAAGATCAAAATATTTCAAATCTGTCATATTGATAAGGCCACAACATCTGCCAATATCTAGATGGGTAGCTAAGCCAGTGGGGAAAAATGCAGAAATGGCTGGTAAAAATTCTGTTGTACCTGAAAAGTCATTGTTATTTGGCAAATTGAGACCAGATCACATCAAAGACTGCTGGCCTTGGTGGCATAAGAAAGAAGCAAGCTTAGATAACCCAGAATGCAAGGCAATAAAAAGATTCACATCAGAAATATATATAGGGAGCTGAGCTTTAGGTATGTGGCATTTTTCTGGTTCCCTGCTCCATGCTTTTAATTTGCCCATGTGGGGCAGGATG
Organism: Ammospiza caudacuta; assembly: GCF_027887145.1. NCBI lineage: Eukaryota > Metazoa > Chordata > Aves > Passeriformes > Passerellidae > Ammospiza > Ammospiza caudacuta. The sequence goes on from NC_080595.1 coordinate 75,329,003, forward strand.
GCTTTCAGGAACTTGAGCTGGAGATGGAATGGACAGTGGGACTCAGTGCTTGCTGACTGTGGTTCCTCACTGCTTTTCTGATACACACCAAAACTCTTTGAAGAAAAAGCAGTAGCCTCCAGTATCTACAGCTCACATTCACACCAAAAACAAAACTAAGAACACATCTCTTTTAGCATAACTTATTTTTAGCTGTCAACAACAGGGAAGATAAAAAGGGCATTCCTTGGCTTCCAGGAATTTCGGTTTATAATTAGTGAGCAGATACCAGTTCAAATTTAATAACTTTCTCCTAAGATTGATGCAATCCTCAGCATTTCCATGGGTTTCCATTCCTATCAGGATATCTTTGTCAAAACATATTTTGTTTTCATGTTAATGTAGGACTGTTTCTTTTGAAAAACATCCTGGGCTGTTTCCTAACTAAATGGAAGACAATGAGGCCAGATATCATCTCTCATCACTGAGCTATACCAAGTAGTAAATGAGAATGGCAGATTATTCAGTGAAATCTGTTGCATCAGAAGAAAGTCAGTTGTGAGGAAGTGTGAGCTCTGCAACCTCTCAGATACAGGGTACACAATTTTTTTAGGATAAGAAACCAACAGAAAAGTACTTTATTTTCTGCTTTAACCCACACCCTTCCCCTGTCTCCCCTCCATTCTTCCTGCACCACAGTTTATAAAGTGGAAGACGGGCTGAGGTGCAGGCAGGTGCATCCTGCACCATGCAGATCCCAGCAGCTCACGCTCCACATTTGCCAATTGTTATTCGGCGGCATCAGTGACAGGACTCCATTTCCAGCCTGTGATTATTTGTTACTGTTGAAAATTATTTTCAAAAAAGGACAGGTAAAGCACAGACCCAAGTGTTGTCTGATAAAATGATTGCTTATAAAAATGGATCAAAAGTTGAAAAAACGTAGTTATCTGTGACAACATAGTGGCCCATTTCTACAATTTATATAAGCCCTTCCAAAGATTTTCCTCTGAGCATCTCATTAAATCTAGGTTCCAAAGCTAGAATTGAGTGCATTTATATATTTCAGCTGTTGAATGCTGTCAGGATTCAAAGATAAACTACTTTTTCCAGACAATTTAGATTTTATAATATTTGTTGTCTTCACCAAAGATGAAAGACAGTTGTTGTTTTAAATCATTGCTTTGTACAATCTGGTTTGCATACATTTAACAGAGAGCCATTTACAGTCCCATCAATGTCTGGAGCATAGCAAGAGAAAGTTAAGCTGCAGCTGGGTACTTTATGACGAAGAGCTTGATTTTCAGATAATCTGGGGTTTTCCTGGCTTTTTTCCCCAATTTGATTATTTGGAAGAAGGGAGGATTTTGCTTTAGAGTTCCTCACACATCTGCTTTACTGAGGGTATGTTTCAACCATTTTTTCAGTGCCATAAACTTTTACTATAGAGCAGTCTTAGCAGGTACCAAAGAACTCCACCATATAAAACCACAACTCTCCATCCTCCTCTACAAAACAGCATTTCAGGCCAAAACTAATCCATCAACATACCACTTACACTCATTTAAATAGCAAGTGACAGGCAAATTTAACTGTTTTTCAAAGGACAAGTAGTTATAGTCTGCTGTATCTACTCCATTCACCCAATCCACTTCCCAGCTGTGGATGTTTTTGAGGCAGCTCTGTGCTGAACCACTCACACCTCAAGTCAGGCAAGATGAAAACAAGCCACAGGCTACCAAACATTTTCCTTCTGCCCTTCCAAAGGAAAAAGCAGTGAGGGCACACTCGATACTGTCTCAACAACCCCTCTTAATGACAACTAATGTGAAATAATGATTATATGAAAACATAGGTGAGGAAAACCCCTCTGCTTTCCACCTCTCACATTACATTTTTCCAAACAGCAACTTCCCAAGCACTCCTCCCTTGCTTGTATCTGTTCCCTACAGCTGCCAGAGACAAACCACAGTGCCCAACTGCGGGACACAGAAGAACTCTTCCCTCTCCGTATGACAGGCCTGAAAGCTGGGCTGGTGGCCAAATTCCTACCAAGTGCCTGCTTTTCCTCAGCAGCACATTCAGGGCAGGGCTGAGGCAGAACTCAAGGAAAGCCTCCTGTGTGCCCATCCTTGCGGGACAGCTGCCCCACACTCCCTGCACAGCCGGTCCAAGGCTGCAGCATTCCACCTGGGCACCTCCACACTGGCGCCCTCAGAGATTTCAGCACTCAAGCAACCCCCTTGTTTGGGAAAGACGAGGAAACACAGCCATGCCAGTGCCTCTTCTGGCCTGACTGAGGATTCCCTGAGCTGACAGAGCCACAAACCCCAGAGAATGTCTCCCCAGGCCCCTGAAAACCAACACCAGCAGCTCCCAGTCACTAACGAGCACTCACCCACGAGCCAAAGTGTAATGTTTGATAGCCTGTGAGAGCAGGGAGATTAACTTCTTCATTTGACCAGCTGCCACTGGGGGACTTTCTGTACTCAGCTGAATGCTTATCTAGGCCAGTTTCTAACATTCTTTTTTGATACTGCACAACTTTGGTATAAACAATTACAAAAACCCCAAACTTTTTAATTTTTAACAATTTCTGTTAAGCCATTCCCAGGCTTTAAAAAAAAACCTCTTTTCAGCTACAGGAAAAAAAATTATGTTAATTTTTACATCCATAAGTCTTCAATTTTTATTTATCCTTGCAAATCTGTCAGCATTGTGATATGGGTATGCCTGGATGGCATCTGCAGCTTTTCAGTCCCAAAGATTTGGCTGAAAAGCTACAGGGCCTTTTCTGGTGGACAACAGAACTATCACTTTTCCTTTCTAGTTTATTCTACTTAAATTAAAAAATACTCCAGCCTTAGTCTACCCACTTTTACTTTTGTTGGATGGTTACTTCTCCTCTTTTATAGAAAATCTTATTGGTTCATTCACGGAGTGTAATGTGCCACTACACTGCATTTCATAGTTTTAATTAATAGCTTAACAGAGCTACTTGATTTTTTATACTGTGAGAAGCTACAATTTTCCTTCTTTCATAACTGTTGCTGTGATATTTACAGTACATTTGAAGGCAACTTCCAACAGCATTCTTCCTATGACCTAAATATTATCCTTTCTCTATAAAATTCTAGGAACCGGCTCACTGAAAATAGCTGGAGGAAAGAACAATTTTCACATTTCTAAAAGGAAGAAAAGTCCAGACATTAAATTACAAAGAGCCTGTCTTTGAAAGAATTATGTCAAAATCTCTTAAAAAAACCCAAAAAACCCACAAACTAAACAAATTAAACACATAATTCTCTTCAGTGCAATGCATTCATTTCAGCTTGCACTTCTGGTGAGAAGTTGCTCTCTCCCCACTACATATATCAATAGAAATATATATTACATTAGCATTATCTGAATCAGAAAGATCAGTAAAAGATTACCACTCTTAAAACAATGCTCATCTAAAACAATGAAGTCAAATACCAGTAGCCCTTAAGAACTCCAGTGATTTTGCTGCAATATCCTTATGCATAAAACCCAATCCTAGAGAAAAGAAACATACCCAGCAACCAGCCAGGCTTACTGTATATTTACTACCTACGTTTCCACTCAGACTTCATGTCAGACAGATGGGGTGTTCACAGACCCAGCAGGATCACTCTCAACAGCCTCAGCAGCAAGAAACCTAAACAATAAGCATCTGGACAAAGTTAAATTATCAAATTAAACACAGGATTTGCAGGACCTCCCCAGTGACCTTGCAGATGAGTAGGAGAAGTTGAATTGAGAAGAGGCAAACATCACCTGAGAGGAACTGCCTCTTGTTCTTTTATGGGTATTTAGATTTTAGTAAGGTTACCACGCTGCACTTACTATTCTCATGGTAAAAATCATTTGGGACAAACCACTGTCATAGCTTTATCTGCAATGCACAACTGGCACTGCCTGCTCTATCAAGCCCATCAAAATAGCAGAGATGGCAGCAGGTGCAGAAAAAGAGGCAGACTCTACAGGAAAAAAAAGGCAACAAGGTTTATGTGAGTGATGTCATTTTTCAAATCCTGTTTAATTTTGTCTTGATGTTTCTAAGGCAAAGAAAAAACAGGAGGAAAAACTGACATAGCAGGGAGGATGAGGGAAGGTCTAAAATCCATGTTAATAAAAGAGCAAGCAAAGGACACTGTGCGGAAAGACTGGAGAAAAGGGCTCCAGAGAAACCCACAGCTTCCCTTTAGCCCCTGCTGGGAAAGGCCACCCCCCCAGGACATTTCTCCATCCACCACCTCCACACTTTTCTGTGGGACAGTGAACATCCTGTAGATCTTGGTCCTTTTCTCTCTTTTCCAAGGACCTTGCTGCAGCATCCTTGGAACGAGTGCTTCCCTTGGGTTGCTCTGCCATGGAGCCCTTCCCAGAGTTTCCTCTGGAAGGGATTATGAACTTACCCATTTCACAGCTTCAAAGGCAGGCAGACAGAAAAGTTAATGAATTATCATAGGCAGTGGTGGATTAAGACTCATGACCTAATGTCTCAGCTCTATGCTCATCCCATTAAAATGCAGAGTCCTGTTTAATATTAGAACCAGCCACATCCAGAGATTTATGGTCACCACCACATCTGGAGGTAGGTTATGGAGGAAGACCATGCACTCACTCCCTTTTAACACCATTATTCCCTCCCACAGGCAGTATGCTTAGGGCTTCCATGTGTTGAAATAACATCACACAGCTGTAGGAAGAGCAGTATATGTTACTTTAATTCTGTAAGAAAGTTCAGTATCACTTATCTCATTACTCTGGCCCCATGTTCCACCACAACTCCCAAAAACAAGGTCTGGTTGCTTATCAAACCACAGCCTAAGGTAGAAATACAAACAGATGGCACCTGCACAGAGCAAGTCCTGAGGAATCCTGCCTGACCACTCATTTTGGATAGAGGCAGCACTGCCTTCATAAGCTTTACCACACCTCCCATAATGTACTACACAGAATGAAGAAAGGGACCACTTCTCACATTCCTGAAAAATTATTATGAGTCCCCAGATGGTGGAATCATCAATAATTTTTTTTAAAAAAACCTTAAACAGAAGAGGAAGACTGTTAAAAATCCCATGTTCACAAAAACACTGTTCAGACTTATGTATTTGGGTGCTCTTCTGCAACCTGCAGGATAACACTATTGTAGGTTAAAATTAAAAAACAAACCTACTTGTAATTGCTACAATGAATATTGGTAATTTAAGAAAACAATTAAGTGAGATGATGAATTTAGCAGAAGTGTCTTTAAAAAAATACTAGTTATTAAAAAACTCCAATGTTTTCCTTTGTTTTTTAATATAGTTTAGGCATTTATTGTCAAAATACTGCAAACATCTATCAACCATCACAGCTTGAGAACATGCTCTTTTTTCCATTTGAAATGTGGGCTTTCAAAGCCTCTGTTTATGCTTCCATTTTGGCAGGTTCTGCAGGATTATTTTATTTCTCCAGTTACCACAGCAGTAAAATTATTCCAACTTAAGAAAATATTTCCTATGCTTTGGCTGAAGAGAAAGTCCTTCAACCTTCCAGCGACATTTTAAATGAACAACCACAAAATTTCCAAGCAATGACTTTAAAATAGGATGCTACAAACTAAACTTCATGTATCAAGGGGGAGATGGGACACGAAAGGGCATTGGAGACACAGGTAAATGCAACAATAAATACATATTTAAGGCTGTGGTCCCTCTCCGAGCTGTCTGCAGACCCTTAAAATTACAACCTAAGGGCTCAACTTCTTTGTTACCTTGAGAATCTCAGCTTGGCTCGATGACATTCTTTTCTTGTCCTAAAGTTGTGTCCTACTTAAAAACTACTTGGTTTTGCCCCAGAGACATCTGTATTTCAGTTTTCTGGCTAATGACCACAGGGACTAAGTTGTTGTATGACCTCCATTTGTAGCTCGCAAAGTGCTTTGGGCTTGTTTAGAATAGGCAGAAAAAATAAAAGGAGGAAGGGGCCTGTGTTTAATTGCTACGTCTAAGTTTTCAAAATTCCAATATTTAATTGGATGGGTAGATTTCTTTTTATTCCTTTTTTTTTTTTTTTATTTTGCTTCTTGAGGGAGAAGCCTTTAAGGCACAAAATGGCCTGAATTCACAGAGAACTTGTTCCACAGCCTTATCAGTTGGAGGCAATTTTCACAAAATGGAACATTCCACATAGAAGAAACTAGTTTCAGCTTTTTTTCTTGTGCTCTTCCCATACTCCAAGCAACCAGCTCTCTTTCAAGTGGACGGAAAACAGTACTTCATTTGAGTGTACATGGACAAGAAGAGGAGGTAAAAAAAGACTTTAAGAGGCTATGTGATATTCCAGATTGACTGTGCTTCCAGGTTTCTATCTCAAGTCTCAGTTTACAAGCAAAAGATGCTCTCTTAATACCCCCACAGCACGCTCCTGAGTCATGCTGGACTCTTTTCTCACTGCCCATCACTCCCAGCAGTGCTGGGAGCACTGGCCAAGCCTGGGGACACTCCTGCACATCCTCTGTCCCCACAGGGTCACGCAGCGGCCGCCAGGCACAGCTTGTGTGTCAGCAATTCCAATTCCTGCACCTGCCATTCCCCCTGGATCAGCGCTCTGCTAGCTCTGTGAAACCAAAGGGAGCACAGCGTGCATCAGGAGGAAGGGGGAGAAGGAAGCAAGAAAAATAAACTCTAAAATACAGACTAGAAATTTAACAGGTCTGCTAAGACCTGCTGGGCAAGACTTCCCCTTTTTTACAGTCCCTTTCCTGACAGCAGCTATGTTAACACTTATTTTCCACTTTCTAGAAACTAAAGTTACTTTTTTTTTTTGGTTTTTTGTTTCTGAACAACTTAAGCCTCTGGATTCTAAGTTATCAGCTAAGCAATTTTACCAAGGGCTTTTATTATTTTGCAACTTGAAAATATGCTACATTTTCTGCACATTACTGGGACTTCAGAACATACATATTCACTCTGCTGAGATTTATCAAAGTTGAACAGCATTTCATGTATAGCAAAGCTAACTTTAAGAGTCCTTCATAGGTCAGCAGGTAAAATCCTGCTTTGATGGAAGTAAACAACAGTACACTTAAAGCTATTTCTGCCTTTAAGGCAGTAACTAAATTATGTATCAGGAAAGAGATAGATCAAAATTACAGAACAGGAATATATTTTGGTATCAACCAAATAAATATAATTTGTTTTGCACAACTGCTCAAACTGAAATACCCATGAAGGAATAAAACTCCACAACTACCTCCAGCTTCACAAAACTTACAAAAACATTATTAGCATTGCAGTATAAATGACTTAATTTCTCCAATCACACAGATTCTTGATCAAGTCATTGCAAGTCACTACAGGATAGCAAGACAGGTTCCCAGCTGTACCCTCTTTGCTTGCAGGGAATAAGGTAAGTCTTTAACTGCTGTCTTCTGACTTTAATTTCCTTGACTGTGTGGCAAGTTGTACATGGAACTGTCACAGGCAAGGTGTTACTGCTGCCAGGCCTGGGTAACAGCCAGGATCACCTGAACTGTGTCAGGACCAAAGGACACCCATGGTGTCTCAATGCCATGCTCCTCTACACACTGGAGATGTTGTACATCCCGTTTCCAACCAGCCTGAGAGGAAACAGAACTCGAAGCTCTCACTGCCTCTTTTACCAGGGTCTCTGGGATTTTGGGCCAGGCCACCATCTCCCTCCTGGCCTCAAATTCAACTAGTAACAGAAATACCTCCTTAACATCTCAAAGGATATGCTGATATGCTCGTCCACTTAGCAATGTCAACCTATAAATAAAAACACTCTAAAAGTTCCTATCATCCAAACATCTCATAGTATTTCCTTTCCCATAAATACACATTTTTAAGGCAAATCAGATCAAGTAATTCTCCAGACATTATGTTCTGTGTTGCATTTAAAGAGACATTGCTCTTTAGACTCTGTGGTAAGGACAGGAAATGGAAATAACTAGTGTATCATCTTCTGATACCAAAGGACTAGGAGAGACAGGCCCATATATTGCAGAGATACCAGCCTGCCAAAATACAAATATTTGCAAGTTGCTGTATTTGGGTTCCTTATTAGAGAAATTGATATTATTTCCTGCAATGAGAGGGGAAAGTTGGAAGCAGTGATCCTATTAGGTTGTCATACTGGCACATAACAACATAGTGTGGTAACATTTTTGTGAAGACAAAACACTGATGTTAATTCACACTGCAGACAGAGGCATGAGCCAGAGGAAGTATTTATATACACACTCTCTCATATTGCATTCAAAACAGAAGCTCTGGAAACTGATATTTTTGTTTAAAATCAAGTGTCAAGCTTTTACCCTGCCGAGAGCACCAAGAAGGCTCGCTGGAAGCAAGCGGCACCACAGAGGCAGCCAGAGAAAGTTTCATGCTGAATTTGTACCAAATGCAGCAGCATCCCTACATCCAGTGGAACCACAGACGGACCCAAGAGTGATTTTCTCTAAATCACCATTTTTTCTCCCCTTCTGAATCTTGTTTTTTTTCCTTACATGCAACCTAAATCTGCTGTCCTTCAGTTTGAAGTTGTTACGCCTTGTCCTGGCACTACAGACCTTGGTAAAAAAGCCTCACTCCAGCTTTCTTGTACATCCTTTAAACACTGAAACACCACAACAATATCTCCTCAGACCAACCCCAAGTGTCTCAGCCTGCCCTCACAGGAAAACCCTTCTAGCCCTCTGACTATTTTCATGGCCCTCCTCTGGAGCTACTCCAAGAAGTCCATGTCTGTTTTGTACCCAGGATCCCAGAGCTGGACACGGACCTCCAGAGAGAGCAGAAGGGCAAAATCCCCTCCCTGGACCTGCTGTCCCTGCTGCTTTTGATGCATCCCAGTGGGGTTTCTGGGCTGCAAGCCCATGTTGCTGGGTCACGTCCAGTTTTTCACTGACCAACACCCCCAGGTGGCACCACCCAGTCTGCACCGACACTGGCGACGGCCCTGACCCATGTGGTGGACCTCACAGTTGGCCTGGATGAATTTCATGAGGTGAACAATAGGAAACAGTTACATCAGCACAAACCAGCCACAAGAGAGAGACACTGAGCCCATCTTAAGCTCAGCACCAACAATTTCACAAGAGGCACATGGTCAGGGCAATCTATTTCTTTCTCCTGTCCATGCAGGCACCCTGGGGCAAGGAGCTTAAACTTAGATGTCTGAGGTAAGGGGAGACAAATCCCACCCTCACTGACTCAAATGCAAACAGCTTTTATTTTAAGAAAGGTGATCAGTGCTAGAATGTGCTTGAGTCATTCTCACAATCCAAGGCCACCTCTCAAATTCTCCTCCGGACCTCCAGCATTAAGGCAGACTCCCTCAGCCTGTCTGTGCTTCCTACCACAAGACATTATCACTGTCCTGTGCATCCCTGTGACCACCACCTACTTTACTAGGACAAACCTCCTGCAGCTGGTGCAGAATGCCAGAAAAACTTTTTTTTTAAAAATGTTTTTTTTTTTTTTTCTGATCTGTCAGCTACAAACCTGTAAGCATCATTTATATGGAGTGTTTACCAGAGGCAGGAGAACAAAGGAGCAAGCCCTCACTGATACACAATTTTGAAGCACATTATTTTGAAGCACATTATTTACTACTAATGATAGCTTTGTTTCTTGCAGAAGTTTAATTTCTTTTCCCATTACAGAGAAATACACACTTTCCCCAGGCATGTCCCTATAATCTGTGCTTGTGGTGCAAACCATGGCCACATGAAAGACCCTGCTCCATAATAACATTAGTGAGATCAGTCAGGATGACTAGGTGCATCTGCAAGGCTTCATTCATGCAGAAATCATTCACTACTGAGGAATGTACTTCAGGTACCTTCATTTCTCCAGGTATAGTACCAAACTGAATTGCCCTCAAAAGCCAAGTAGGGCATACACAGGTTTGCTGCTACTGCTATGAAGGTTTTGGACCTTAACTGGAAGAGGTGCTGTGTTGCTGCGTAGCAAATGCTCTAAAAAAAAAAAAAAAAATTCTTATTGAGACTTAGTATAGAACTAGCCTGAAAAATTACTAAAATCAGTCAGAGCAGGTTGGGTAGCCAGTGGTCCACCCTGCCTGGGCAAGGTGAGTGCACCTGCACTCACTGTGCAGCCTCTTGCATCAGCTGTTCCTCCATCAGGAGCAGCACAGCAAGCCCATTTTCATACATTCCACTGACCCTCAACCAAAAGCACCACCACACACGCTCTGCTTTCTGGGCCACTATTTCCCCTCACCAGCCAGCAGTTTCCTGTTGTAATCCTGAATCTTTGCAGGTATTTCTGATCATTTCTTTCAGCTTCACACTCTTCGGGGGGGCCCAGGGGGGAGGAGATGAGAGAATAAATCTGCAACCTAAATTGCGACGGAGTGAAGAGGACACTCCAGTTTGGATTGCTTTTACCACTTAGGAAGCTCCATGGCAGGTGGAGCTGTCATTAATCACACACAATGACAAGCTGCTACTCTCAATCATGCTTTGTGATCAAATTCTGCACTAATCAGGAGCTTCAGAGCAGGCTGGCTGTTCAGCAAGGTTAAAAATTCAGATGATATTTTCCTTAAGATTCCTCTAACATTTAGTAACAGAATCAGAGAGACAAGAAAAAAAAATACCCAAACAATCCCGCACTGGCAAACATCCTACATGTGAAAAGGAGCAGCTACACCACATGCTTTCAGCTGGACTGTTTTCTATCATGCACACAAAGTTCTTAAATGGACCAAAATTTGTCTTGTAGTTTTAAGGGTAACCAACAATCCTCTGTCAAAGCAGTTTTACAGCTGCACTTAAAGAATAAACAGGTTTACTTAAAAATATCTTTGAAAAAATGCCACGTTCTTATAAATAAAAATTACAACCAAAACATTTTTTGTCAAGTCAGTCTAAAGGGACCTTTATCTGTTATTTCAAGGTAATTAGGTATGTCAGGAATCATGTGTAACACAATGCACAAATACACAGTTAGCAAGTTACCTGTCAAAAGGCATTTATTTGTCTCGAGAGGGAGAACATGCTGTTCTCAATGTAGGGCCCCATTTTAGTGGATGAGCTGCCTGCAGGAGCAGCCCTGTTCAGATTTCCCATTACAGGCAGTTTACAAAAACTTAGACTATACAGGTTTTTGAAAGATCAATAGCTAAGTTTCAGAACTAGCTAAAGTAAAAAGAAAAGAAAAAAATATCTAAGTATCTTCACTTGGGGGAAGCATTCTCTGACAAAGCCCCTTCGAAGGCACTGTTTTGTTGGCTGTGCCAACCAAGAGCTCCTATGTGCCAAAAAACCATTGTAAGCTGAGCCTTCAAAGAAAACAAAACTTTACTAAATACACACAAGGAACAAGGGCTCAAAATGGCAACATGGATATGCATGCCATGACACCACTGCTGCCAAAGTCATCTTGCAGGTAGGGATGTCACTTCACTCTTCCTTTTTCAATTCTTCTCTCTGCCACTGAATTTGGGTCCATCAGTGATGTAAAACAGGAAGAGACTAATGTCTTATAAATGCTATTTTCTCTACCCATCCACATAAAGGGCATCCTGCCACTGTTGAGCCTCTTACCCACACAACTCAAACACAAATGACAGAAAATGTGTAGCTTAAAGAATTTTTCTTTTTCTGAGAAAGCACAGCTGAGTCAGAACAAGTTTTAGAACAAACACTACCAAGGTTTCAATTATTTATTATCTCTAATTTATCTGAAAACTCAGAAATTAGGTGACTTACTCTTCATTAACAGCTGAGAAATATAATATAAATTTGGCTACTTACTTCTATATAGGGAACATAGTAACATAATTAAAGAAGATGACTACAGTGATTGCAAAAAGCTGCCTGCCCAGTTGGGGTTTTTACCAAGTCACACTAACGAGTTGTAGGTTAAAACCCTCTGCAAGATCTCGAGTAACCACTCACCAACTCTTCTTACCAAGCAATTAAATTAAAGCTCTCCTCCCACAGAGGGGAGAAAAGCAAAACAAAAACATCACAGACAGTAATGTCATGAGATCATTTACCTCACCAGCCAGTTACTGTCAGCTAAGACAGCATACAGAGGACTAAAGGGGAAATAAAACCCTCCAGCAATGAAACTGCCAGCATTTCAAAATAAAAAATAATAGAGAAAGGACTGTGATTTCATTTAACTCAACACTCAGCCCTTTGGTTTGCAAAGCCATTGCTGGTCACATCCTGCTGGTTTTGCTCTTTATTTCCAGCTACCAAATTGCACTTAGAGAGTTACTTAGCATGCTTTCTGTTTGTGCATCCTCAGGAATTACTGACACATTCAGAGATGGAAGGGGAACAGAACAGGACTTCAAACACAAAGACCTTATACTACAAACATGGAGATTAAAAAAAAAAAATCACAGAAGCACAGGGTAGGGAGGAAGACACCAAAGACAAGGCCAGGCTGGATGAAGCTCTGATTTTGAAGTGTCTCTCCTAAGCTAAACCATTCTATGACTCTGTGAAAGGAGCAAGCACACAGCAACACAGAGAAATAAGACATAAGTGTGAGGATATAAACACCTTCAGAAATTTGATTCCACTAAAATGAGTTGATTTTATTTAACTATATTCTTTTTGCCCCAGGAACAGTGATGACTGAATTCCTAAGACCCAGACAGCTTTACATTCATGCAGGTCTTACTGCAGTAATGAATAAGCTTGAGTTTTCCAAACTGCAATAGCTTTAAAGTCATGCTGGGGGAGAGAATTCCAGGAAAACAGGGCAGAAAGCAGGAGCCAGGGTGGATGCGTCCTCTTGGAGAAATAAACTGACTAATTTGCACATGCTGCATACACAGCTCTTCCACAAGGGATTTACATCTTATGAGTAGGTACTGCTAACTTGCATTTTCAAAAAACCCTAATTCTACTTCAGACATTCAGGCTTTCCTTCTATTTCAGGGGAGTTTTGCTACAAATTGTTTAAGACATGGAAAAGGGATGAAAACCAAAAAAAAATATATGGTTCTACACACAATAACAATGACATTGCTTAAATGCCCAAGGGAGTTCTAAGCCAATGAGATACCAAGAGATGCCATAAAAGATAGAGGAGTAAAATGTCTTAAAACTCATCTTTGTGACAAAGCTTCCTTAGGCCTCTTGCAAATTGTTCTTGGGATCATCAACAATGCAACACCAATGCAAGGTTCTACTTGAAGTCTCTGAAATACATGCAGGCTCCCTTCTGCTCTGCAGAACTCCAATTAGTGTCTAATCAATAAGTTTATTTGCCAGCCTAAAAGTAAGATCCAACTTCTGGTTTATGCAGGAAGCATTTTTAATGAGGCTGATGCAGGTACTCTTTCTGGAAGGTAAATTGTTCTTGGAAGCTTTCCATTAAGAGACAGCAGAAACTCCACCACTAACTCTTAATTAAGTGCTCTATTGCTTTGGGTTTGTTTTTAATTATTTTTCTTTGTAGATAAGTCATAAATAATTGAGTATCTGCTTGCCTGAGTCATGACACTGAGAATGTAGTAAGAAGAAAACCTGTGGCAGTTGTCCATCCAAGCAGCAGTCAGTAGAGCTTTAAAGTGGTCTAGAAGGCTTCTGCTCCTCCAAACTAACTTTAATCAGTTTTCCCCCACCCTCTAAAAATAAGCAGAATGGAGAGGCTTCTGCTTTGGAAACAAACTCGCCTTGTCAAGCAATGCACACTGCCACAACTGTGTACTTATTTTTGCCTCTATACAACAACAGGCATCCACAAACTGCCAAAATGCTTTGAAGATAGATTTTAAAAAATAAAAATCTCTACTTAGGGCCTAAGCATCTAGGCAACAGAAACATTTCTTCTCTTTAATAACCTACTTCCAGATATTAGTCTATGAAGGATTGTACATCCATGATTTGATCACAAAATTGCTGTGCAGCAGAAATGGTGGAGCTGTCCCTTTGTAAGGGACAAAGTGGATTTTGGGAACCAATGCTTTTGAAAATGAATATTCTCCTACAAGTAAAACAGTCTCAATCTCCAACAGACAGAAAAAAAAAATCTTTTCAGATCTCCTCTTCTGGTCAGCCCTACTAAGCTGTTGATGCTAATGATTTTAAATGGCCTCATGGAGACAAACCTGCAGGTTTGGGTAGGGCAGGGGGAAGATGCTGCTTCAGTCACTTCATAGCGGCTGTATCATTTGACACACAGTCAAAATTCTATCTATTCAACACAGTGTGCAGCTAATCTAATCTAAAGCAGCACGCAGGCACTGCTGTGCTATGGAAACATTCAACAATGTAAACATGATTAGCCACATAGGTGGAGCTTTACATGCAATTGTTTTGGGAGAGAGATTTAACACTGCCACAGCGGCAACATGGCCTCCCTCTTCACATCCGTCTTATCAACACTCACTTCAGACTAGACTTTAACCTTGCCAGCTGCAATTTTCCTCCTACTTCCTCATAAGGTGCTCATCTTGCATAATTACGGCAATTTAATAAAGAGGAAAAAATATTAATAAAAGCATTCCCTGCTTGTTATGTTTTAGGTCAGTCAAGTTGCACTAAAGAGTGCTTAGATTGTATTAGGAAGCTATAAAGTACACATACTAACAAAAATTTTTTTGTCCTGTAACAGCAAACGTGAATCAAAAAAACAAACAGTAACCCACAACTCAAAAACCTCAATCAGACCTGTAAGTTAAACAAGTATATTAAATAAAACAGTCAAAGCTCTGAGTCAGGAATGCCCCAGAGGTATGGGAGAATTGAAAAATTTCCTTCCAAAAAGTTTGACTGTGGTCAAGGATTTCCAAACTCAGAATTTCTAAGAACTAGTATTCCCTTTGCAAGTGTTTACCTGCCACCATTCTGAGATGTGCCCATCTCTGCCAGCTCTCAGGTTTTCTCAAATTACTTTTGTAAATAACATCCAAAGGGTAGGGTGGCCATAAGCTCAGTCCACTTCAGCCCAGCTAAGGCAATGATGTTAGTCAACCCCAAAGTACCAGCAATAAGCCCTCTGGCACACCCACTGGCTATTTCCAGAAGTATGAGCAGCTTTATGCAAGGTGAATGTGTGTGCATTTACGGGCTGCTCCTAAGGGCCAGCCACCCTCTACGCCAAGGGCTGGCTAACCATGCCACAGTCCAGATCTCAATCATCACAACACAGGTTGTGCTCACCTGCCCAAAATGCAAGTCTCCCTGCAATTGTGAGCAGTCTTGTGCTGCAAACTGCCTTGAAAATATTAAATAAAAAAAGATTAAAAGTTCTCAAAGAGGATTTAAATACAGGCAGCAAGTCAGCACTTCACTTCCTACAATCCCTTCCGAGAGAGATTAGGGCACAAGGCTCAATACCTTGAGAGTAAAAAAACTACAAAGAATGTTGATTTTCTTTCCTAGAACAGTGGCCACAGAAGATAAGAGGCACAAGTACTTATGTTTTAAAACTGAATATGGAAGTATTTAAGAGATACTGCCAGTGAAAGCATTAAAGTGACACCAACTTCATACCTAGATTCTTAAAAAAATATTAAAACATCCAACTAGAATTTGGGCCTTTTAAAATTTATTATTAATTTTGTGTGCCTTCAGTTTATATATTTACACACCCATAAATATATGTAAGTGTATACATAAGTAAGCAAATATATGCACACACACAAATTGGTATCAATGATATCTCTGGAATGTAAAATAGTGTCTCTGAATTTTCACAGAAACAAATTTCAAAGATATCAGTATCTACTACTTTATGGTTGTTGCTTATTTTTAAAAAAGGGCAGAAATGAAAGGCAGTCTATCATATTACAAATTAAATGGGACATTTGTCTAATATAGGAGACTACTGTAGGCACTGAATGTCCAATGAAAATAATTGAAAATATTTGCAGAGTTCTACCAACACAGCATTAATACTGAAGCACAGCACTCTTTTCTTACTCCCAGTCCTCCCTTGAAATCTCTGCCATTTGGACAGTGCCGTTCACTATTCTTTTATGTCAACAGACCCACACGAAGGCAGCTTTAGAAAAAAGGTGACCTAAAACATCTTTCCCATTTTATCCCTCTGCACTTGAATGACTCCCCAGCAGCAGCTCCACTGGCCCCATCCCTCAAAATGTGTCATCAGAACTCCAACCCCCTTCCTCACTTGTGCCACAAATAAAATAAAGCAGGAATTACACGTTCCCTCTGCCATCAGACTAAGCCTGCGGCAAAGAAGTTCTAAGATACCTTAATCCTTTTGGCTGCCTTCCGTCACGCTGTGCCTCCTCCATGCTCACAGCTCTCCCCTATCACTCTATAATAGTGCCAGCTGGCCTCTCTTAGCCAACCTTTTTTTTCTTTTTTTAATAAAAAAACCTCACAAATTAAAAAAAAAAAAAAAAGTGCAGGAAAACAAACCCTTGAATATAGTATTTCATTCATGGGTTGGTTTTTACCAAGTTGTGACTTGTACAATTAATGATAATTCACCGCAGCATAGCATAGGAACAATTATTTAAACATTTAAAAACAAAGTGGGTTGCTGGGTCTTTACAATGCTGACATATTTAACACCTAAAACAAATCCTTTTACTGCTGTCTTTAAAACAAAGGGACACATTTTTCTGCAAAGAAGATCTCATTTTGCAGCACTTTCCACCCTCCTACAGGAAGGCAGCTATTTTCAGTATTTCCCAATTATAAAAGTAGTTTTACTGGGTGAAAAAAATATATAGTTGTGCACCCAGTTGCTGACAATCCCCGTATGCTTTTGAACAAGAATTTTCAAATAAAGGATGGGGGGGGGAGGACGGGGAGGTATAGAAAATTGATAAATATTTCCCTTTTATGCACCATGCAACATTAGGAAGGGGCATACTTATTTTTAGCTTATTTTCTTCTACTAGCAATTGTTCTTTGAATACATTTCCTAGTGGTTAAACTCCCATTACTCCAGCTTCTATGCTCATACTGGCAACTATTTATTTAGGCATTCTGTCACCATGGGAAGAGAAGATCTCTATTTTTCCTTGCATTACAGAGCCTTCTGGAGCAAGCATGTTTATTTTATATCCCATAGGGCCAATCATGAAGAAATAAAAAGTTGTGGGAGGGGGTAGAGGGTAGGAAGGGAAGAACACATCATGTACTCCTGCTGATAAACTCAAAGCACTCAGCAAGATTTAAATGACTGCGAGAAAGTCTCAACTTGATATTCCTGGAGCAGAAGTTGAAAGCATGATTTTAGAAGACCAGAAGCACTATGCTTAATTCCATAGAGTCTAATAATTTCCTCAGAATGAGTCTGGTCTCAGTTTTGGTTTTAATTTACACAGAATAAAGTCATCTTAAAAAAATCCAGAGACTAGATCAAGACAGGAACTGATGTGCCCCTAGTGTATGGGTTTTAAGAATCCCAACTCCAATGGCTTTTACTAGAATAATCCTGATATAATATTCTTCCAATTATGTCCTTTTTCAGTGTTTAAGTTTTTAATGACAGGTACAAAAATCAAAGCCCAGCTGAGTCCAAGTGGTGCCAACAGGCTGATGCTGCCCTAGTGCACCCCCTGGGAGAGCCTCACTTCCACTTCTTCACTTATCAACTGGACCAAGACAGGCACTTACAGTGTTTTCACAGCACAACAAGAGAACTTATTTAAATGTTCCTACATCCAGTTTATCTCAAGGACATGAGCTCAGGAATTCTTATGCACTGAGAGAGAGGGGAATCTGCCCCTCTACTTCACCTTCTTGAGGCCACATCTGCAATGCTGCATCCAGCTCTGGGGCTCTCAGCACAGAAAGAGCAGGTCCAGAGAAGGCCAAAAAGTGACTGGAGGGATGGAACACCTCTTCTGTAAGGAAAAGCAGAGTTGGGTTGCTCAGCCTGAAGAAGATAAGGTCTTGGGGAGAACTTATCCCGGCCATTCAGTACTTGAAAGGGGCCTATAAGAAAGATGGGTAAAAACTTTATAGCAGGGCCTGTTGCAATAGGACAAGAAGCAATACTTTTTGAAAGAGTTTATTTAGATTCAATACAAAGAAGTTTTTTATAATGAGGGTGGTGAAACACTGGCACATCTTTCTCTGTAGAGAGATGGCAGGTGCCCCATCCTTGGAAATGCTCAATGTCAGACTGCATGGGGCTCCAAGCAATCTAACGTAGTTGTAGACATCCTTGACCATGGCAGGTGGATTGAACTGGACTTTAAAGATCCCTTCCAACCCAAACTGTTCGGTGATTCCTTGAACTGCATTCAGTATGAAGGTATCTAATTTGAATCTTTGTATTTCAACTGTTGGTCATACACAGCTCAGCCTTCAAACATTCAGCTCTGCACAACCAAAGATGTTCTGGTTAATAACCACTGGCCATCAATCACAGCAAAATAAAAATACTCATATGGAAATAATGCAAGAAACCTTCTCTAAGGCAGGAATATTAACCTTAACACAGCTCTTGGCTTTGCTGATAAGCCTTGCTAAATGAACCGTGTTTCCAGCATGCCTGAAAAAATTCTCAGCCAGAGACCAGAAGGTCCAAACAAGTTGCAGCCTGGAGTTGATCCAGATGATTCTCCATGACAACAAAGGGGAAAATCTTTCTCTGCAGACTTCAGTGATCACAGAATGGCTTGGGATATGACATCATTCTGAGTTCAGACACAGACACTCTCTCTTCCAGAGTTATGACATCCCATTGCTCTTCATGCTCTAACTGCCCCAAGTTACTAATCAATCTGCTTTACCACAGGTTCTGAAATTAACTTGCACCTCTTTAAAGCCATTGGAAGTACTTCAGCATTTTAGAGTGAGGTTGTAATACCCTGAAAATAAGGGGTTTAGCATCAAAGATAGCTATTTGTATCTTCCAAACTTGTCAGCAGTATGCAGCTAATGCTGCACTGGAGACCAAGTATAACCAGCTCCTTCAATCTGGTTTTGCTCATCATATTTCTCTAGATAAAGAAACTTCTTCAAAAAACATCACTAAATGTATATGCCAATCATATTGCTAATAGAAGTAAGAGTTTGGTGACAAAACTTAGAATATTAGATGCACACTTCAGGTGAGATTTAATTAAGAGTTATACGAGAAAGCACCAATACTATGCCAAGCTCACCAGGACAATATAAAGGAATACATCCCTGGCCACAGATGGTACACTTATACCAGGCAGGAGACAATGATCAGTAAGTGCTTCAAAGAGAGCAGCAAGCTTCTTTACCTGCTACCTAGGACAAAGAAACAACATTCAGGTATGAGTAAAAATGGCTTCTTCCTTGACATTCTGAATGTTAAAAACATTGAGAAGTTTCTGCTACGTCACCTCATCAGTATCTTTGTCACGGCAGTCTTTGCTAAAAATCTCTGAGGATCTTGGCTCGGGACCACTGTACTGATCTCCTCGTTTGAGTCCTGCTTGGTGAAGCAAGAAGAGATAAGAGCGGCTTGATTCGTGTTTTACTTTTTACTGTTACCCAAAAAAACTGCTGAGATACCTAGTAAGACATATGGAACAGCAAAGTGCTAACATCTGATTAAAACATGGTTCATGAATTACGCAGTTTCTTTCCTGTACCTTACTCATAAAAAATCAGACAATCAGGAGAGAAACCTCCTTGATACAGAGGGGGAAGAGCTCCATCCTGCCTAATCATTCTCCAAGAATTAATGCACTTGCCAAAACAGGTCCTCTGCCACCTTCAAACACATGTAGAAGCCTGCTCTGTCGCAGGGATTTGGCTTGTGACTGTGACACAAACCAGTGCCTCGTTCCTCACGTCGGTAGCATGGAAATCCTTCAGACACAGCCATTACCTCTCCCAACAGCAACATGAGAATTTCTTCTACAGTCAGCTTTCACTAATGGTATTCACAGCCTCAGAGTCAGCAAAGGATTTGGCAAGACTCGCCCCAATTTCGCTTTGTACCTTCTGGAAAAGCTGTGCTTAACAGGAGAAGCAGCTGCAGCTCCAAAGGGTGGAACACAAGAGCAGCTGAGCCCCCAGCACGACAGGGAGAGGTGAAGGCCAGACCCTGGCCCAGGCCTGCCAGCACAGGAGGGTCAGCAACACCTCTGACATCTTCCAAAAAATCAAATCTGAATCACAGAGCAGCTGGGCTATGACAGACGATGCAAGTTTGCTGCCATCCTGGCGGGCTGCAGGTAGCTGGTTCTCCCGTTCTGAAGGAAAGTTTAAATAATACCTTTATATTCAGAACAAACCAGAGTACTTAGCAGTTTACTGGGCCTGGTCCCAATAACTTGTTTCCTTTTCTTTCTCTGTTCTCAAACTTGCCAATAAGTATCACAATAGAACCTAATTAACATTCACTAATGAGTGGGACACCAATTACTAATCCTAAAAAATTTGGTTACGTGCAAGTAAGCAAACAAGTTAATGTACCATAAACTTTGTTTTGTTCATTTATTTTGACAAATGTACCTTACTTTTAATTATGACACTTCCCAGCAGACTACGCTGCCTATTTTGCTGAACTCCCATTGCTATTACACTTCTCCTCAGAGCTACCATAAAAAAAAAAAAACAGAACAAAAAAACTATCCCAAAACAAACTGATACAGCAAGCATTGGCTGCCCCCTCTCATAAGTAATGAAGTAGCAAAGGACTTCAAGAAAACAGCTTGACTGATGCTCCACATTTTGTGTTTCTGAACTTCCACTGTGGGGAAGGAAGCACTACTGATACTTCATTGTGTTGGAGAAGTTTTCATTTCAGGAATCTTTCCAGTGGGATGAACAGCTCCTTGCAGAACAGATTTGGTATCTACCTATGCTGCTGATTTTCTTTTCAGGCTAAAAATGTCCAGCTGGGTTCAAAAGGAAAACCCTTTCTGTGAAAGAACACATTTCAATATTTTCATCTGACTTAAGATTTGACCATTTTAAGTTTTTAAATAGTTTAAGCAAGCTCTCCATCAGTGGGAATTTCCCTACTGCTGCCCTGCTTAGAATATGGCTTAACTACTGACTACAGAAGTGCCCTATGCCAGTAATACACAGCATTTCTGGAAACATTCAGCACTTTCTTTCCTAAGTGTGCAAGAGGCTTTTTTGGACTGCTCAACATGCTCTAAGGGATACTTGCTTAAGAGTGTTAACTAGTGATTTTAGTTTGTTGATTTTTTGGGGATTTTTTTTTACATCAAAAGCAAGGAGTTCAGTCCATAACCACAAGCTTTTATAGGACAGTGTAAACCCTGACCCTTCTCGTGTTGAAAGCACAAATCTTTGCCTCTCAGTTAAGATACAGGTGAAAGCTTTTATAGACAAATACATTAGATGTAGGGTGCACTACTTCAAGATTACCAGCCAAGCAGCTGGTAACTATAGAGGACTAGCCCAACTCCAGGGTTTGGCTTCTATTCTACAAAAAGATTTGGTCTGGACTCTGGAGCTACCAAGTACACACATAGTTTGGCACATACAGCCTTGCTGGTTGGGTGAGGTGTCACTGCCAGATGAAAGAAGCAGGTCACTTCAAGAAATGCTGCCCCATGACAGCCTCTCAGTCTAGTTCTCAAGTGGCAGTCAAACACAAAGAGTCCAAGAGGTAAATGGGACCTCATGACCTCTCCATCCTCAGGTCAGAGCAAGTCCTGCCAGATCACAGCAGCACTGGCTTGGTTACATTGACTAAAAGAACGTGGCCCATGCAGACTTTTAGAAAGAGCATGTTCCCCCAAAAGGGTGAAAGAAATTAAAATGTTTTCTCCCACAGCCACCATTCAAAGCTTGAAGACTTGTCCTAACACTCATATAATTATGTTCATGACTGATAGGGAGAAACCTCATCAAGTCAAGAACTAGGAGATAAGGCATTTAAATAAAGTAACCAAAGAAAGGGAGGTAATTGGCAACATATTCTCAAGCTAGAAGCAGGGTCAACTTTATGAAAATACAGCTGGAAGACAGATGGACAGTAATTTCCTTCTCAGATGGTTTTAAAATATGGAAATAAAACAATTCAAGTAACGCAAAGACTTGACAGGTCTCCGCACAAGATTAGTTATGAACAATGTCTTCAGTTGCTACTTCTTCCTTTCTTGAAAGTTCTCAGGATTGCATAAGCAATATTACCACCTGTCTTTAGCTGGAACTCCCAATTCCACGCACAAAGGAAGAATTTTGCTATCTGTAATTGTTCTCCTACTCTCCACAAGCCAAGTTCTTCCTTCTTCCAAAAGGAGTGGTGTTTCCACTTGGGCCATCCATGGCTGCATCCCTCTATCAGCAGCTGGCAACCACAGGAGCTGGGCAAGGACTGGGGCATCACTAAGGCAGCAGTGCAGCAGGTACAGGGCAGCTGCCATAGCAGATTATCCTCTTAATTCTCCTTTAAGTGCAAACAGGAAGAGCTCTATCATCTCCTTCCTGCACAGCCGACTTTGCTTTAGAGGACATTTCCCTTCTGGACAGCGCTTCAGATTTCCAACACACCGTTTGCTCAGATAATTCCCCTTACAGCCCTTGTCTCTGCAGCAGAGTTTCCTGCTGCTGCTCTGAGGGCTGAGCCCCAGCTCAGTGCTCTAAGGATATCCTTGTGCTGAAGCTTCAGTGCTGCCCCACAGCCCCAGCTTTTCTGTGCTACTGAGAAAGAGATGCCTGACAGCTGCTGCTCCTGTCTGGGCATCAGACACCCAGAATGGTGTAAAGGGCTTTTCTTACCTCATGACTCAGTTTTTACAAGCAAAAACCACACCTCTGGGAAATACAGAATAATCCCCACAGCCATCCAGCAGCTATAGGATGAGGACTACTCATCAAGACAGCTTCTGACAGACCATGGCCCTGCACACAGTTCCAGCAGCTCCATTCAATGCACAGGCTCCTGCACAGCACTGGTGCCAGAGGTGTGACTCTGCACTGTACTGCAGATTAGTCACCCATGTTCTTCCAGGTTACCAGAACATTGCTGACTCCTTGCAAGAGGCACCTCATTTAAGGAACTGAGCAGTCTGGAGGAGCTGCCTCAATTCAGCTACTCACAGTAGCTAAAATTATCTAAGACAGCCAAACCCTTTAGGACCCTATGGCTCTAATCCATGCTAACATCCAAGCCAAAGACCATGAGTTCCCTTTCAGCACGACGACAGTTCCAAGGCAACCTTCATCGCAGCCTCCTTTGCCAAGCTCAGAAAAACTTGCCTCAGTCACAGCTTTGGAATATTTTTTTTGCTTGCTAGGGCTCAATTCTGTAAGTTTTTTGCATGCTGTGTTCAGCAGCTCCCTGGTAAGGTCTCTTGGACTGTCAGCCATCACAGAAGCACACTGGGGCAGACTGAGGGAATTGCTACAGGAGCCTACCACATTCTACAGCCCAGTGTACAACTGAAATAAAAACAAGTATTCCAGAAAATAAAGTGGCAAAATTCAAGTGCTGAAAGCCACAGGCATTATTGTGGCAGTACATGACAACGAAAATTTCTTGATCTTTTTGAGGGGAAGGACCATTTTACTTTTGGAGAATTAAAAAAAATAAAATTAAAAAAGCACTGGCCAAATCTTTGGCAGTGGGGCAGATATGGTTTTATTATCACCACTGCAGCCTGCTCAAATCACAGGCAAAACTTCACCTCCCCACTGCAGCCAAGAGCCACCAACCCAGCCCTGAGGGCAGGTCACCTTCGAGACTGCCCAGGCACAAACAAACAGTGCTGCCCTCCAGGACAACAGATTACTAGAGCCTGGAGAGAAATGTGCAATTTCTGCCACCAGAACTGGGAGTACATTTGATCTGAGCGCCTCGGGCAAATCCCTTCTCTTCTCTGCATCTCAGCTCCCCGGTTCCTGGAGCTTTGCAAAGCCTGACGTGAGACACTGCAGAAATGCAGAAACGCAGAAAGTCATGAAGCAGAAATGCAGAAAGTCACAGAGCAGAAACGGCACAACAAAGGCCAAACAGATGCAATCACCTCAGATTGTTTGAAGATGGTTATTTATTCATTCTCACAGTGTTTCAGGAGTGCTGGAAGTCTGATGCTGAGAAGCCTTAACTGTGATAAAGGTCCAATGGTTGCCAACTGAGTATTTGCTTTAATCACATTTGATGTTGTTCTTAAAGCTGCCTGCCAGCTCCTGGAGTCATTTGATTATATACAAGTATTACTTCAAAGCAAACAAGCAATGGATACATTTTTATTTGTCTGTTTCACTGTTTATAAGTGATATTTTCTTAGAATTTGCAGCGTGAAGGAAATGCACAGTACTTAAGTTTGGATCTAATTTTCATGAAAATTGAATAAAAACAGAAAAATACCAGCCACCAAAATCATTTCTACCCCTCAGTAATTAAGTTCCCATGAAGGGAGGGGAAAAAACAGAAAAAGAGAGAAAAAAAACCTTGCTATTCAGCCAACTTTGTTTAAGATACATTTCATAAATCAGCCGTGTTCAGCTTAAATCAGCACAAATGAACAGAGAAGCAGAAGCCTTGAGGCAACTGTTCAGACACCTGAGAAATGATAGCCAGAAGTCAAAGCCAGTGAGGGAAGTTGGGTATCAAGTTTTTTTAAAGAAATTCAACTTGACTCATTATAAAGGCAACAGAGGAAAATAGGTGGGATGGGGATGAGACATACAAGCAGAGACAAGCATTGCTCAGCTGGGGGAATCCATCACACATGGATGCGAAGACCTGGAGGACTCAAACACAAGCCTGGCTGCACTAAAGATACCACTGCTCTGGCCCGAGCTGACAGGAACCTCAGGGACTGCACAGCTTGTCAGACAGAGAGGGCATGCTGCACACTGAGTCATACTGCTCATCCTTCCCCTCCTCTCCACGATCTGCTCCTGAGAGTAAAACCACACAGAGACAAAACTTAGTGTCTACTCCTGAGCACAGTAAGGGAACAGCCAGACTTCAGCAAATCACCATCTCCTACCGAGGCAAAGCTTGGTAAAGAAAGGAAACCTGTGGAACTACAGGACCCTTGATATGCACACAAAAAATGAGAATTTCTTGATGTTAGCCTAGTTCCAAAGATAGAATAAGATCCAATTCAGATTCCCCAAAATCTGTAAAATCATTCAGAAGAGCCACTGATCTTAGTGAAAGGGAAACCCCTAAAGTTAAAAACATCAATGATAACCTGTACTAAAATAAACAGAGTATATCAACTAATTTCATCTCAAGGAAAGCAATTCAGACTTTCAGTCCTTCAGCTAAATTCCTATGGGCAGCAGTCTGGAGAGGTCACAGAAAACTCTGCAACAACTGCTCAGTGAGGCAGGGAAAACGATACCAAGAAATCTTCAGTGTGTTAGCTTGAGGAATAATGCAGTTTTGAAGTGCCACTATCAAATCATCAGTATTGCTTCCTTACTCTGTGCTAGGCACCCAAATCCATGGGAAATACTGGAGACTCAGAAAATGCTCAGAGGACCATAACAACAGTATTATGGATGTGGAGAAGCTTATTTGAAGGCAGACTGAAGACTGGATAGCAGACTTCAGGGATGAAATAAAAATGTAAAATCATCACTAGCAGAGAGAAATCATAACTTCAGTTTCTCTCTTCTTGGTTACATAATAAAGGGAAATTCAATAAAAGCTACAAGTTACAGAAGAGATAAAAATAAGATCATCTCAAAAATGTCTACTGCAGAGACGACTGCAGAGCTTGAAGCCAGAAGTTGTCATGGCCAAAAAAAGCAAGAATTGCCCCAAAGCAGACACATATGACTAAGAACATCAATAGATTAAAGAGTATAGGATAAAACAAATCTTGGTACAAGGTATTAGACTTCTGGGATAACCCCTGAAAGGTATTGTGAGACAAAGATAATTACAACAGCCCAAATCAAAATATCATTTCCCCTTTTATAAATGGTTCCCCTTGGGAACTTCTGGGAGTAGGTATTTCATTAAATGGACCTAAAGTCTGGCAGCTCCATGGTCAGTCTGTTTTTAAGCTTCATCTGGACACAACACATTAAGACCTTTAAAAGCACTGAGTATTTTTTTCCAAAAAAACACTAAGTTAAATATCTTTTAAAAAGAGGAGTATCACAAACTTAAATTCAGACAAAAAAATACCATATTTCCCATCTTTCTGAGGTCACAACTGGACCAATAAGATCCATGTGATAAACAAGTTCATTCCTAGTGTATATCAATTAACCGCCTTAGCTGCTCAAGAAAATATAAAAACTGTAATATTAAAAATTATGTCCTCAAAACATATCCATTTCTCCAGAAGCAGAACTTACTTGCTGTTTCCTAAAATAACAGTTTATTTTAGCAGTCTAAAACCCTGCCAAATTCCTATAATACTTATAATAACAAACAATACATGCAATCACCACCATATAAAGTTAGTTACTTTCAGTGCAGAAGCTACAAATCAACCCATGTAAAAAATTCTTGGGTTGAGTTCTTTTGGTTGGGTATGTTGTTTTGGTTGGTTGTTTTTTTCCTTTTTGTTGATTTATTGGTTCTTACATTGCTTTGAGGGTTTTCTGATTAGCTACACCAAATATCCATCCACACAACTAGTTTTCCATTTGCAAAAGAAGATCAAAAAAAGTTCAGATTAGACACTAGGAAGAGGTTCTTCACTGAGAGGGTGGCTGAGCACTAAAACAGGCTCCCCCAAGGGAAGCTGTCACACCACTGACTGGAGTCCAAGCAGCTCACCTTCTGCACCATCAGCAGGCTCTCCTCCCAAAAGAGAGTGCTGGTCAGACAAAACATTGGAAACAGCTAGTTTGGTAATTAAAAACACATGGATTTTCTCCCGTCCTGTTCAAAGCTGAATGTCCTGAAAGTATTCAAGTTTTATGCCCTCACAATGCTGCCAATTCCTTAGTTTATTTGCTGCCTCAAAGCGCAAGTACAATAACAAAAACAGTGAACTTGGTTTTTTGCTTGCCTTATTTTGGAGTTCACAAAATGCAAAAACGGTCTTTTGCTGCTCAGAAACAGATTTCAAGCAAGGCAGTCACCTGGCTCCAAGGCAAGCATCTCCTCCCCCTCCTCTTCCAGAAGTGCCTTAAATCAGTGTTTGACATCAGACTGAGAAAAGCAGCAAAGTAAGCAAAAGGTGACAAGTCGTTCTTTTTAATATAAAAGGCTTCTGCTGAGGCACATTAAAATACTAATTCAAATGCAGAATAATCAGCATCTTTATAAGATTTCAGTCTGGTATTGGCTAAATCTGTCAAAAAAACACTACTGGCTATGTAGTCCTACGAACAGAACAAATAACTCAAGAACTTTGCCACAGACATACATGCCTCAATGAAAATACGTTGAGGTTACATATGTCTTTGAACATACCTTGGTAGGCAAAGGAATTGTTTCTGATACAGTAACAATAGTGCTAACAAGTCAGCACCAAGATACAAACAGCAGTCAGGTCAAATCCTTAAGTCACTCTGTAGGAAACCTAGATATGAGCTTGTTTTGGCTCAGAGTTACACTGAGACCTCACATGGTCCTTCCTAATGAAATGAGAAGAAGCAGTAGCATCTACTCCCAACATAACAGCAGGGAAACCAGATTGCAAGGTTCTTTTGCTAATATGAGTTGCTATCATGTTGTGGGAGCTCTGCACTGTTGCAATAATTACAGATTTAACAGGCTTTTTCATCTTTCCTACCTTCAGATTCTCTCTCCTTCACAACAGCTTAGTGCTGCCATCTACTTTTTTTTTTCATCCAAACAGATTTGGGGTTTTTTATGCTAGCAAAGTTCTTAGCAGAGTAACTCACCCACTACAACAACACTCCCTCACTTAAGTCTTTACAGTTGGGTCCTCACGTTTATATGTGGTCCAGCTCATCACCACAGGCAAAATTAAAACCCAAGGAAACAAAATACAGATTCACATCTAAAGTCCTTTTAACACTAATTTACACTCAAGCCCTCAAATAGTAATAAAACCCCACAACTCTCTCAAGTCTTAACCACAAGATATCTTTTACAATCCCTGGAGATATTAAACTACTAAATTCGGTGATGACAAGGTGACAAAGACATAGGTCTTTATCAAATCATCTGGACAGTTCTAGAAAGCAAATTTATCTAGCTAAAAATGTTATTCAAAGTTTTAGTCCTAGAGAATTAATAAAATTCTTTTATAGGTCATTTATTTGCACAGACACTAACTGCTGGGAAAAAAAAAATATTTCCTGGCTGAAGGATATATCATCTGAAAAAAGAGGCTGAAAAACATTGAGGTAGTTTAGTAGGAGACTGCCTGCTGCTGATGAAGCACAGCTAGTCTTGATTAATCCTTCACCTCACTTTTTCATTGCAATCATCTTAAGGTCTGAGCAAATGTTTCCACACATCCCCGCAGACACCGTTTGGTTGAGGGTCTTCACCCCATTTTGCATAGCAGAGTGTTCACACCAGAGCCCCATGAAACCCTTGGGATCAGGGGGAGCCAGAGCACTCTGTGCCTCCTCACCAGCAGCACACACAACCAGTGCATCCATCCCTACTGCAGGCCCTGCCCAGAGGCTGTGCTCCAAAGAACCAGGCTCTTGCCTTGCATCTGGGCCTCCTTCACCCCAAACAAGATCACTGTGCATAAGGGCCACATTCTCAAAGATCACAAAGTCTCCAAATCTCCAATCAAATCATTCAGAGCACATCCCACACAGACACAGAGAATGTCCTGCAAAGAGAAAGGCTTTTACCACTGCTCTGTCTGCATGTCCCAGCACATGCAGGCTGTTCAGAGCCCTGCCTGGGTTTGCAGCTTGGTCTCAGATGACCCCATGCCTCTGCTGAGACTGCAAACAAGTCACAGGGGCTCTGCTGGAGAGGATCTATTTATCCATAGGGAATCGAAGGGAATTAATCACATTTTATGTGCTGTATCAGGCCCACGAAGGTCGCACATCTGAACTAGGGCAGCCCAACCTTCAGCACAGATGTCAGCTACATGAGGAAACACCCTGAAAACTGGCCAGAAAAGGTATTTTCAGGAGCAGATTTCTTTTTTCCCTTCCTACAGAGCTTTATTTCATAATGGAAAACAGATGAGTAAAAAAAGCAAAAACCAAAATCAAAACACAGTTTTTAGAATAAAAATTCATTTCCTAGCTGTCATCCTTGTATTTTGCATATCATGCCTTAGCATTAACTGCTGCCAAACACAAGATGTCAGGTCCATCTGGCAGATGTACACTTCCCCAGCTGCCAAGTGCTTCCTTTAGATCCAGGGGCTTCGCTATGAACTATATTCACAAATTCCAGCCTCCTAAATGAGTAGGGCTCCTGAACAGCAGCCTCTGCTTCCGAGTGCCCTGGAGAGGGGGAGCAAGGCTACACTGCAATCATCCAGAGCATCTGCTGCACTTGTGTGGAAGGGAGGGCAGAGTCCTGGTAACCAATGGCTACACCAGCTGTGGGAGAGCTTTAAGGCATTCCTTTCTCCCCCAGATTATCCCTAAGTAAAATTAGAAAGTATTTAGAAAGCAGAGGGGAAACCCAACCATTCAAGCCTACATCATTACTTATTTACATATAAATACAGCCAGGAAATAAGCATATGTATTTATATATAAACAAAAAAGCTATCTGTACAATGTTTCATACATTGCTTTCCCGTCCAATATTTACTACTTTATTCATGACTTCAGGAAAAAAACTTTTTCCCCAAGAAACTGGTGATAAAATGCCCTCTGGTGGGCGTGACTGTGGACCTCTACATCAACAACCACCTCCGAAATACTTTGGAGCCTTCAATATATTCCTGGGATTACTATTTTTAATGGAGTGAGACAAAGCACATACTTGCCTTCCAGAAGAAACAGATACAGCCCTGACTAACAAGCCTGTCTTACTGCTCACTAGCTCTGGATTAGAATAATCTCAAAATTTTTTTTAAATCCTGTTAAAATAGAAATCATAACATTTTTTAACATTTCATTTTACCTCTCTAGGATATATTTTCATCTTAAAAAATAAGTAAGAGAAAGAGAAAACTTCTCCTTCGCCTCAGCATAACAGAATCTTTGTCGACTGAACTGGAGAAAGGAGGGGTGGAAAAGAACAGCATTTTCAGAGTTTATGAATCATTTTTGTGCTGTTAAAGCACCAGGCACAACCAGGGAGGCAGCTCTAACTGTACAGGCAAAAAAATAACAGCCCTTGTTCCAGAAGAGCTTATTGCCTCAACAGAAAAATCAAAGATTGAAAAAAACCCCCTCAAATATAAACTGAAGTTAACATGATGTGCTTTATCCTTCAGATGCTCAATAATTGTGGGTGGTGCTTTCATTAATCTGAAACAAGATAAATCTAAAAAAAGAGAGCTGAAGGTTTAAGAGGCAGTGACAGAGGAGATAATGCAGCAACTTGGGAGCAGAGTGCATGTACAGCTACTCTGAGAATATTTATATAGATTTATGTAAAGCAGACTGCTTTGGCAAACCAGCCACACTGGAAGAGGAGAGAGCTACCAAGCAGATGGGACTGCACAAGCCTGACCCTAAAGCAGCCAAAAAAAGCTGCAGTTACACACAGAACTCAAGATGACCCCACATAGTTTCTAGGGATACTTTTTCTGTGTGTGTGCACAACAGCAAAGCTTCAGAGTGGCAGCTAAATAAAAAGCCAGTCAAGAACACTGAGGTCACAGAAGGAAAATGGAAGAACTCCACTGCTTTCCAGATTTCCCTGGAAGGTCTTTGTGATTCCATTTCATACAGAATATGGCACTTTCTTGGTTCCTCGGGATGGTTAGGTATTTGTTTCCAGATTCCACAGTACAATTTGCAGTTAACTGTTGCTTTATGGCAAAAATGCTTGCAACTTTCCTCCATACATAGAATGTAAAGCATTTCTGTCTTTTTATAGATGTTTCTGGGCAACAAAACTTTGCTCACAAAGTTGCTCTGGGGTTTAAAGAAATTGTATGATTTAACATTCATGCCCTCAGAAAAAAAAACCCAAAAAACTATCAAAACCTCACTCATTTATTTGACACGTGCCTTTATCCAAGTCCTGCATCCCTGCTCTGTACAGAGCTCCTTCCCTCTCTGGTGGCAGACAGGTCAGATACCAATGCTTAGAACCTGCTCCGGGCCTGGCGAAGATCAGAAACTTTTCGTGTAAAATTCTTCTTGCCCAACAGCCCACACAGAGATTCAGAGTTACATTTACCATTTTTTCTGAAGGCAGAGTTTTGCAGAGCAATGCTGTCACTTGGTGTTCTCCTGTATGAGCTGTCAGATAATCATTCTTGTAAGCATCTCTAAACATTATGTTGACTGCAGTTACAGTGAAACATATTTGTTTCATTAGACAGAGCAAGCCAAGATTAAACAGTCTATTTGTGCATGTAATAGTTATGCACACGACACCCAGGCATTAATCCTAAATTTTTTGCCTGAAATTAAAAGTAATATTAGCTAGGTAAAATGAGCACTGACATTTCTTGGATCTTATCCTGGTGGTTAATCTTGAGGTTTTATAATCTTTCAATTTTCTAATCAAGATGGCCCAAGGCTGAACAGTTCTTACTGTTGTTAAATTTGCAATCTCTTTTACATAAAAAATAAGGGTTTCATGCTTTGTTTGATAGAGTAAAACTATCCACTTAAGCCAACCCTTAAGTGGCTATAGTCAAATTCAAGAGATGACTGGTCTACTGAAAGCCATGAACTGATAGATTCTAATTTCACGGGATAATATTCTGACAGGAAAAGACTTCTACTAAGTCATGTGTGATGCCATTTTAGTAAATATCTTGAGGAAGTCTGAGCCTGTTCATGTTTTCCTAAAGTTGAATAACTGCCTGATAAACAGTGCAGCCTAAAAATGGGAAGGCAATGGTTAACGAGGACTTCCAGCAGGAGACTAATCAGACCCCTGGCCTCCCCAGATGAGTGCCTGATGATGCCCTGGTTAACCATCACCTCCAGCAGGAGATGCCTGGGCTCAAGCTGCACCTGCACTTCCATCATAAATTAGTGTTTAAGCCTCTCAACCTGACCCAACTGGGTGCCATTCTTGATCTCCAGCCCACGCTCCCTCAACTCTGCCATCAGAGCACTGCAGCTGTATGCAGTTCTTTGAATAAAGATGCCAGCATGGCACAAAGGTTGGGGTTTTCGTTTTACTTGTATTATTCTTGAAATACAATACTTCAGTAACTTAGCTGCTGCAACAACAATATTTGTCTAAGAATAGTTTTTAGAAGGCTTGAAGGATGCTGCTGTGAACTGTTCAAGTGTGATATTGAAACAGTGAATTTAAGGAAAACTTGCTTCAATTTCTTTTTTAGCAAGAACATACCCTATACACACACAAATGGGCTTTCAAAATTTCTCTCTGAGACAGAGGAAAACCAAACCAAAATAAAGAGTATTAGGGCAATCATAATTCTCCCTTCATCTCTGGCTGCAGCTCTGTATCCAAGTACCACTTCTAAAGTCAATCTCACATGTTAGGGACTTCAGGCAAGCCTTATTATTTTCTTAACTCCTACACCATTTCTAGGCTTTTTTTGCCTTCTCCAAGTAACTAAATTTCTCATTACCTTTTAGTTCTCAGAGAGATGAGGCTGTACTGTTGCAAAACTCAAACTATCCAGAAGTTTAATCATAAAACTATAAACTTTTCTTTCAAAAAGGAAAAAACATACTAGGAAGGAAGCTTTATTTCAAAGATTCAATAAATTTAAAGAATTTATCTAATGTTTTCAGGATACCAAATGTAACATTATTTGACTGCATGGATCTAGGCCAAGGACAAATTTGGCCCATTTTATATAATACAGAACTGAGGGGAAAGAAGAAAGGGTACTGAAGCAGCTGGACCATACACATCAGAAACTAGCAAATATTTCCTTCCCCCTCTCTTCCATTTGCTGTCATCTACTGAGATTTGCAGACTTTTTCTTCGACCTCAAGACCTTCACAGTTGAATTTCACAAGTGATTTGTTCCTCAGGGTAGAGAAGCACGGTGCAACATCAGATACATATTGGAATATGTCAGCTCCACAGGTGTTAACTAGATCGGGATTTGGTCCACAGTTCAGCAGCTCCTGTGACAATTCACACATCAAGATCAACTGAGAGGTTCCCCAGGAGGTCCCACGCAGCCACAACCCACACTCTTATGTGCTACAGGCAGCTTTTAATCACATCTCATTACATTTGTTTGCAGTCTTAAGGCTCAGACCTCAGAAAGCAAGCGGGAGGTTTTTACTTTCAGTCTCATACAAAGACCGTAAGGCATAAAATGTTGGCACAGACAGCCAAAACCTCACGAATTCTGAATTTGAGAATGGGCATTCAACCCAGCCTGCAGAAAATCTAGACTAGCATCAATGTAGAAGAGATAAGAGTTAACTCACCAAAGATCAAACCCAACTTTCATTTACGCCTATGCAACATTGATTTCTGTTAACTACATGTGTGTAACCGGGGGCAACATTTGATCTGAAGCCTAGTACCTTGATGCCCAGCTATTGTAAAACAGAAGCAAAAAGGTAACTACAAACATTTGACTGATGTTGCCTGCAAGCAGGGCATTGCAGACAGCTCTACTAGCAATTCATATTGACAAAATTAAGATGGGGCATGGCAAACCTCACTACTAGCAGTAATTGCACAAATATTTGGAGTGTTCTTAAAAAAAAAAAAAAAGGAGAATATGACACTTGGGAAAGGCAACACAAAGCCACAGACCAAGAAATAAGCTACTACATGCAAATACATGCAAGCTTCTCCCAAGTTAATTCTCCTCTTAATGGAATATTGATTGGTATGCTCAATGTTTAGAAATGTGAAACAGTGTGGGGGTGAGAACGAAAGGAAGACAGAGCAGTGACTTTTGTTTAAATGATACATACTTTCCTCATATGATCAGCCAAAAATAGCATAACAAAGAGGGCAATGCAGTACATTTAACATTTTGCCTTGCATTTTATTAGCAAGTCTGTCAGAGATTACCTGAGAGTGTTAGTCACACAATTTTTGTGCCCTTCCACAGGAAGAAGGCACAGCATTTTTCATAACCTCTCATCACACAATATCCTCAGTGTTTCTGGTATTTCTCTTCTCTGAGTAGGATGGATTGCAAAGTGTCTGTGGTAGTAGAGAGGCTTTTCAGATGTAATCTATTGAGCTGTTTGCACAACTGGGGAGAAACCCACTGTCTGGGGGGGAAAGCAGGGCAGTCCACTGTCATGAGGAACATCTGGCTAAGCTTCGCTGCATCTACTCCTATCCACAATTGAGAAGAGAGGATGAGAAAGAAACAAGATGCATCTTTGAAGTAGATATTTATAGGATCCAGTTTTTAAATAAAACCCTTAAAATATAACCAGTATTTCATAATCAAGCAGTCACTTACTCCAACCTTCCAGAAATTTCTCTCTACTCCAGTAAATTTTACTGCCAGTAAAATTTTAGGAAAAGTGTTTCTTCTGTTATTTTCCTTCTTTCATTCATGGAGTCTTCAAAGATATCCCTTATAACCTCCAACTAGTCTTTTTAAAAAGTCACTCAATAAAAGGGCAAAAGTAAAGAGCCTCAACCAGAAGAACCAACCTCCAGTGCCACCGGAGTTCCTGGCCCTCACAATCCAAGCAAAAACTTCATGCCAAAGAGCTCTACTGAGCCACCCCATATTAAGGATGCACTTAAGAATATAAGCACTGCCAAGGAGCCATTTTATTGTGTATAGGTCAATAGAGCTGAAATAGTTTATACATTTCACATACACGTATATTTTTGTGCTCTACTGCTTGTATTAGAACATAAGAAACTTCATACAGAATTAGCAGCTTCTCTGCCACTGCTCTTCCAAACTTTAAGAAGAGTTAATGAATAAGCTTAAAAAGATATTGCTTAACTTCATTCTGCAGCATTTCATATAGTTTCAAAAGTATTTTCCAGACATTTATATACCCAACAACATTTTGTAACATGAAGTGTTCCAATTTGGCATTGTTCCACCCTTGGCAGGCAAGAGACAATAAAAAAATCAAGAGAAAGTGAAAAATGAAGTTTGTGAAGTATACAATATGTTAGGAATCATTTAATGAATTCAGGTGCTCAACAAGCTACAAATCAACCGAACTCCGCAATACATATAGATTTCAAAGCACGGGTAAACACAGCTGCATCCACTTCAAAGTTATTCCATGTCATGTGATTACTGTAATGAACTTCCTGAACTCTTTCACCTCTCCTTTTGATCTGGGGTTTACCTGTGGCTGGAAAAACTAACTGCATTTAAATCCTTCTCCCTCTAATTAAGGGAGAAAGCATGTTTAAAGCCTCAGACTGAGAAAATAAACCTTCCTCTGAGTGGCTGTAGCATGCTGCAATCTGCAAATCCACCAGCATTGCTTTTGCAGACCAAAAACAAAATCCTGCAACAAGGTCTGACAAAACAGATCTCAGAGCAGAATTATCCAATTTAAATATTAATTACTCATCAGCATGGACTTTAAGAAGTGTCTGAAGCAAAAGGCCTTAAATCACACCTTAAACCCAGGATTTCTGAAGTCTGCCCTGTCATGCAGATCTGGGTTTTGGGGTGGAGGTTTTTGGGTTTGTCTGGGGGGGCTTTAAAATAAAAAACAGGACTGGAGATTGATTTGAGTCCTACTCCCAAACATGGTTATTGTCTCAGATACCGCCATATCAACCTGAAGGATTCTTCACAGTATCTCTCAACTACTCTGAGAGTCCAAGAAACACTCCTGCCACGGCATACTTAACAGCTTTTAGTTAACAGCAATGTTGCAGAGGAATTTTATCAGTGGCAGATTTTCTTGCAAACTGCTGCACTGAACGAGTTCTATTGCACACCTTGAGATATAATCTGCTTCCCAATCAAGCTGTGTACTACCTGTACTTATGGAGAGCTCTAAAATTGGAGACCAACCCTGAAAAAACCAAACCTGAACAGAAATCCCAGCTCACCATTACCCATCACATAGCTTATTGTAATGAATGGCAGGGAATTAAAAACATAAATCACAGACCACTACAAAAGGAACACTGAGTTCATTTTAAAATAAGTCTTTGTCTATATTTCAGCAGACTCGATCACAGAATCAGTATTATTATTGCAAGCCAGTACTATACTTTACCTAAAATTTAAGGCCACCAAAAAAAACTGTGTTTTTCTTATGTTAATACCAATTACAGCCAAAATCCAAGTTGTGAATATCTGAAAACCCAAACCTAAGCATCACACACACAAAAAAAAAAGGCAGGCAGCACATAAAAATTAGACAAAACGGTCCCATGTTCCACATATCCTAATCCACAACATAAAATTATTTATGGAAGAGTGTGACTAGGAATTCAGTTACTGTCATTTATCAGATGGTCAAGACAGCACAGAGGTAACTGGCTGCATAACAACAGCACTGGGAAGGTTTCTGGGCACCGCTGGCACCAGCTCTGGTTTCACTGTACCAGGTACATGATGCATATTCACACCCTGGGACACACCGGTGATTTGCAAAAACCTGACAAAGGCGTTCCCATAAGAGATTTCCAATCTATTTCCTTTTAATGTCTTTATAGCCGAGGAGGAGTTCTTTGTACTTCTGGTAACAAAGGAAACACAGAAGTGACAGAAGCATGTCAAAGCTGTTTATGTTTCATACAGCCTCACACTCGGATTTGCTGTTGGCAGTTTACTTCTTGGGAAGAGCATCTTAAGCCTCCATGTAGGAGCTCCACCTTCCTGCAAGTAACTTTATGGAAGAGTTAACTGCACAGAGGGATGTTGAAATTCTCCACACTGAGTAAGCCAATATAAAAGAAGAGAAATTATTTTAAGAATATGACAAAGGGTTAATGCAGTAATTCAGTTACCTGCAGGTATATTCAACAATATCTAATTTGTATGTTTATGGGCTTTAGGATACAGGTTTCACACTGTCTTTCTTCTGCCGAGAGGTGAGTACATTAAGAAAGTGATTAGATACACAAATCACAGAACCTAATGATACTATGCCATATTTAAAATTACTGAATCAGCAAACTGTGCAAAATGGAAGATCTGGAAGGAAAAACAAAAAAGCAGAAGGACCAAGTAAGTCACTAACCCATGCTGAGATTTTTAGCTAGCTGGAACCTCGACTGCAGCACAAAGAATTAGTGATGCGAAGACGACGCAGACTTCAGTGCTGCACTATAAAGTTGAGGCTCTGCAAGCAGAGCAGCTTTGGGATCAGGCCTTCACCTGCGTGGGCTCCTACAGCAGCAAATCCAAGTCATACATGGAGTTTAGTGGACAAGTCATGACAAGAACTCAAGTAAGACCATGCTCAACCTAAAGAAGGGATGATAGAAAAACTCAACAAAAATAATAAAGAGAGACCAAAGCTTCAAAGTGCAGTAGAAAACTCCAAATGAGTTTTAAGATAAAAAAAATATTGCACAATAGGGGTATGATGTAAGTTACAAGGGTTGAACAAGGTGGGGCAGCCAGGAATGCCTCTCTCCATTCACAGATCATGGGGTACTTTTCCCACCCTAATGCTGTGTGAGTTTTCACCACAGCACACAAAGACAAGAACGGAAGGAAAAAATTCTTTTGGCCCTTTATTTATTTAATTTTTTTTTTCTGTGCTTCAGAAGAACTGGGTCCATCAGGTATTGGAACTAAATTAAAAGGTCAGGAAAACAAGTAGGCATGGACAAGACTGAATTGCAGATGAGCACGGAGAAGGAGAGACATGCACTGGGATAGGCGTCAGCAACTGCAAACACTCACGGTCCGATCCTGGTGGCTGCCAGCGCAGCCCAAAGCTGAGCAGCTCCCAGGGACACCACGGAGCACTACCTGGCACAGGAGGACGCGTGGGAGCAGAGCATCGCCGGAGAGACTATCACACAAACCTGGGCATAATGAATTCTGCTCCCAAACAGGCACTGAAAGTGATAGCACCACACGGCGCTCAGTAAACCCAAAAATCACATCTAATTCCTAGATCCGTGCCTCCCTCTCCTTTCATTGAGAAGATTTCCAGTCAACATACACACTATACACTTTTTATTATTGTTTGAAGAAGAGCAGCAACGCCGGCAGCATGCTAATCTAGAAACCAAGACAAAACAGAGCTGGTTACTTTCTTCCCTCAAGATTTCTGCTTCAAAAAAACCAATGAACAAGGGTTTGTTCCTGCACACCACCACTTTTTGTTTCGTTTCAGCAAGACTTGGACAAAATCTAATTCACTGTGCCATGTATTTAATATATTGGGTATCTGAAGTATGACCATCACTCAATAGAAACGTAATTAAAAAGTGACAAAACTAGATCCCCCCCTCCCCAGCATGCAGATGAAAACCAGTAACCCTGCCTCTATTTGTAACCATGACAACTATAGAATATTTTATTTCCGTAATATAATTCACACTGAACATTTGCTCATAGGTTTTGTTGTTAAGGGAAAGGTTGACACACTGTGCACACATTTCATAAGCTACTGGAGACAACAAATGCAGGAAAGTCAGGCAGCTTGAGACCAAGAGCCCAGCTTGTATTTCAGACTTCATTTAACACCCTTCATTGTATGCAAAATGAACACGAACAGAAATTCATCCAAATTAAGTGTTACAGGTCATTATTTGCAAGACAAGTACTTGGTATGACAGGATGTTTTTCCCCTTTTAAATAAATCACAGTGATACCCTCATTTTTTCAGAGTTAGTTATTCAAACACCAAATATTAATTTTCAATTAAAATACCTTAGGCATTACTAGGAAATAGCAACATGGATGTTATGGGGAAAAAAACAGCTATGCAAAACATGGAAATGAAAAGCACAGTTTACATATGCAGGCTAAGTCTCATTCTGGTAGGGTCACTAAATTATTTGCATAGCTCCAATATTTCATCCTAAACTGAAGTCAACTTCTAGAAATACACACAATAAGAACAGGTTATAAGAATAAACAAACAAAAAGCCACAATCCTGAACATTACTCAGAGAAGATTAAACAACCTCCCGAGCATAACTAAAGTTTGACGCAGATAAATGTCAGAGTAAAATATTGCTGTACTTGATTTTTCTCCACATGGGCAAAAAAAAATAAAACTATTAGCCGTTTAAGCTGGAATACAACAATAAGAGACACTCTGTTGCTTTGGTTTGGAGGCAAACAATAATAAAAAAAGAATAAAGCTTATGGAACACTACCCTTTTTCTCACACAGATCCTACCTTTCAAGGAGGATTTAAAGTTTCAGCAGATTGCTAATTATAAGAAACAATAACACTGTTATCTGCAGTCACCTTAAACCTACAGTAGTTTGGGTTTTTGGAAGTACCCCAAAAGAAGAACCTGATAAATGTGTCTAAATCGGTGCAAGAGAGTCACACGTGCCTACACACACACACTGCTCAGTTATTTTCAAGATTACCAGGAAAAAGAAAGTTTCTCCATTTATCGGAAATATGCTCTATATAATCTTCCATTTAAACAATAATAAGCCTGCAGCAAACATGCATGGCTTTTTCCTTCATTGATGGAAAAGTGATTAAATCCCCCTTAATCTAGTTACCAGAATGCTGTGGTTTTTTCTATGCAGTTTTCATATACAGTAACAAAAGATAAGCAGCCAACTACATGACCAGGGCTCCATCATTTTTGGTTGTGGTGGGGAGATAAATCTGTCTCCAGCGTTCAAGGGAAATTCTCAGTTTAATAAATGAAACCAGGGGAGGAAAAATAAAATAATCTTTGAGACGATGAGCACACACTGTTTATGAAGTGTACGACAAACACCATCATCCATCTCCACAAGTCCCTTCCTCCAGACCTTCCTCCACCCTCCGGGGAGGCACAGAGACATGAACTCAAAATCCCGGGGATCACAGACCTGCATCCTCACACGACAAGGACAGCTCGCCACGTCCACCCAATGTCAAAACAGAAAGTAGCTTTTCCCTCCCAGCCTAAGCCAGACCTTCGGAAAACCGGCACCCAAGGGATGCACCTCTGTGCTCCGAACGGCACCAGGCAGCCCTCGGGTGAGGAGATAAGTTACAGGAAAACAACCCTCAGAAAAAGAAAAAAAATAAAATAGAGAAGAGAAGAGAAGAGAAGAGAAGAGAAGAGAAGAGAAGAGAAGAGAAGAGAAGAGAAGAGAAGAGAAGGAAAAAAAAAAAAAAAAAAGCTAGCATCAATGGAAAAGCACAGCAGCAGCCAAACAAACCTCACACCGGCGAGGACATGTCATCGGCATGGGAATCGTACAAAATGCTTTAATATGTATATACACACAAATATATATATATATATATTTTGGAAACATTGTGCTGAAAAGTTCCTCGTATGCATCACGCGTGGGGATGCGGAGAAGCAGAAAGGGGTTCGAGAATGCATGTCGGGCGCAGGGAGAGGACGGGGCTGGCCGAGGCGTTTGGGAAGCAGGCAGGGAGGGAAGCAGGCTGCCTGCGGGGTGCGCGCCGATCCGCGCCAAGCACTTCCGCGGCGGCTCCGAGAGCGGGCCCGGGGATGGGATGGAGGCTCCACCGGGACAGCCGCCCCCGGAGGGACGGGGGTCTGCGGGGACACCGCCGCCCCCGGGACCGGGG
Organism: Ammospiza caudacuta; assembly: GCF_027887145.1. Classification (NCBI taxonomy): domain Eukaryota; kingdom Metazoa; phylum Chordata; class Aves; order Passeriformes; family Passerellidae; genus Ammospiza; species Ammospiza caudacuta. The sequence goes on from NC_080595.1 coordinate 75,369,549, forward strand.
AGGGTGGGGGGGAGGAATTGCGCGGCCGCCGCCGCTCCCCGAGCGAGCGCCTGAAGTTGTGGGTGCGCGGCGGGGGCGGAAACCCCCACGCCAAGATGAAAAAAACCCGGAAGAAACCCCAAACCACCACAGCAACATTATGAGGGCCCGCTGGCCCCTGCATGCCACCCCCCAGGCAGCGGGAGGCACGCAGGAAGTTTTTAATGCGGGCAGCGAGCGCAGGCGCAGGGCAGCCCCAGCCCCGCGATGCCCGGCGCGGCGGGCGGGCGGCGGCGGGGGCTCGGCGGGCGCAGGGCACCGCCGCGCCGCTTACCTCCCTCCGCGGGGGCGCAGGCGGCCGCGTCCTCAGGCGGCGGGAGGATGCGCGGCGGCGGGAGGCGGCAGCGGCGGTTTGTGCATCGCAGCCTCCGCCGCTAACGCAGAGCCCCGCGCGGCTGCGGGCGCCGGGAGCCGCGCTGGAGGCCGGGCAGGAAGGCGCGGCGCGGCGGCGAAGGCTGCTGCGGAGCCGCGACCATGCTCCCGTCTGGCCGCCTTCCCCTCACCTACTGCCCGCTTTAGCCAGAGAGGGAGGTGGCCTGGGCGCCGGGGCGAGGGGCGGGCCGGGCCAATCACGGCGGCGGCGGGAGGCGGTGGAGCCCGGCCCGGCCCGCCCCGTCCGCCGCACCGCCCCCGCGGGAGGGAGGGAGGCATGGAGAGAGGACGGAGCGAGCCCCGGCCCCGCCGCCGCCTCGTGGGGCCGCCCCGCCGCGCTCCCGCCGCGTTCCCCGGGCCGGGCGCAGGTGCGGGCGGCGCCGGGGCCCCGAGCTCTGCCCTCGGCCCGCGGCGGGGACGTGTGAGGGGACAGCGCGATCCAAAGGTCACCGCGCTGCCGCTGCCTGCGGGAAAGTAGCGATACTTGGAAAGAAATATTGCCTCGCTTTATGAAATCACCGCTCCCCCAGGTCCTGGTCCCGGGCCTCTCCAAGTCCACAGGAGTGTTGGAATACGTTGATAGCATTCTTACCCAACAACGCGATTTTTTGTTTTTAATATCCATCGCGTTCGGAGTCACTAGAGATTTTCCGCGTGGAAATCTGCATCTGTCTCTCTCTTCTGTATAATCTTGTATCTGCGTGTGCTGCTTTGTAGGGATCTCTCTGATGTGCACACAAGCTGCATATGCTGTAGTTTTAAACATAGAACACTTTGTCTTTTATATTTCCTGTAAGCATAAAAATAAGCTTAATCAAATTCTTTTCTCCTTACTTTGCTGGTTTAAAAAAATGCATTTATGCTCTAACGTGTTAAAAGTAAGGCAGTTGTGCCAAATGCCAGCAAAGGGAAGGGAGGGAAGCACACAACCCAGAGAAATGGGAAAATCTGTGTTTTTATTGGTAAAGGGACACATGCTGCCCAATGCCTGGAGGAAGCACAGTGCAGCACTAACAGAGCAATTTCACTTTCTCTCTTCCCAACCTCATAAACAAATGAAAATTATTGCAGTGGACTAAAACAGTTCTAAACCCTACCGTCATCATTAATATTAGAATGCTTTTAGCCGAATATGGCCTCACACTGGAACAGGCAGGCTTCATACATTTTTGTCTTTCACATATCATGGACTAACATTGAAACCTCCAGTCCTGTACATCACAGTGGAGTGTGAGGGTCAGAAGTTCAGAACAGTTTAAAGCTGAATTATTTAGCACGTGCACACACGACACACTCTTCTGATTTCCACACTGTTATTTCTGCCCCCTCGATTTTCTCCCTTTCGAACAGGAGAGCCCTGCCCAGTGCTATTTGCCCTGGTGGAGCATTATTTGCCCAGCATGTATGGTTGGCCCAGGATCTGATGAAGCCGATGAGAAGAAGTCTCAATGGGACTGTTGACCTAACAAGTAGCATGTCAGTCTCCTGGTGGCATTTGAATGTTCTCGCAGCGAATGCTTCGAGACAGGAGAGAGCATAAAGCAGAGAGTCTTTGGAATCCTTAATTAGACACAGTGATTTTGGAGTACTGGCTTCTGCTGCTATCCTCCAGTGCCTAGTACTTTGTTTTGTGACCTTGAGGTTAAGGATATCAACCAGCCCTGTTTATTTTTAATAAAATCTTACAGTTATATGAGACAGTTCTAGGTTTTATTTATTTTTAGCATAAGTGCTTCCATCTTATCTGCCTCACAGGTTTATAGTAAGGATTTAGCTAATATTTATACAGCACATTTAAGCTATGAAGCTCTATACGTCTATTATACTGACCATTTTCTGCATTTTCAGTTTAGAAAGGTACTTCCATACTCTCACTTCTGGAAGATAGAGTTCAAATCTTGACTTTAGTTTTCCCATCAAATTTTGTCAAATACCTGATTTACAAGTGCTGACATTGGGTCAGATTCTGCATTCAGTTGCAGGTAATGAATTTCAGAGAATTTCTTGATCCTCAGTGACTTTGCTCTAAATCTAAACCAGTTCGACTCAGAATTAGCATCACAATTTCATATTCATGAAGAATAAGCATTTGATTACATTGAATATACCATTATACTTTAATTTTCTTGCTCCAATTTTATTTTAGTGACTTCAGTAATTTAAGAAGAAACTGCTTCATTTTTTTCTTTAAATTCCTTTTTTTCTTTGCTCTGATTCTGAGACAAAAGCTGGCAGGTTTTGTAGAGAAGGTCAGGGGGCTGAAAAGTTTGGGGGCATCCTGCTCCTGACGAAGTGAAGAAACAGTCTGCAAGTTTTTTAAAAATTAAGATGAATACCTGGATCTGGAGAAATTCCCCATGCTTGGCACGCTATTCCTGGCACTGGAAAAGACCCACTGGCGCTCCCATCCTTTCTCAGCACTCGGGAAATCCTGTCCCTACTCTTACGTAGTTTAAGTTTTAAGGGATGCAAATCTCTGTCCACAAAATAACAGTGAAAATAAGAATTCTTCCAGTGCTAATGAAACAAAATACCTTTTTCCAGAAACACAGATATTCTTGGGTGAGGGGTTTATTTGGATGGGGCTGTGTTTTTTTTAATAGAATCTGTTAAAGGGTTGTGCTTGACAGGTTGAGGATTATTTGAAAGAATCCCAATTTTGGATTAGGTAGCTGATAGCCTGCAAGACTTTGGTGGCTGGTAAAGCTTGCTCCTCTGAAAGAAGAGATTTCCTCTTTTAGCAATAGATCATTATGTTACAAGGCGTGTATTAGAATGAGAATAATACAAGTTCCCCTGTCTTTGCTGATCATATCAAAGCTAATGGCATCTTGAATTGTCAGAGCATCAAGTCCATCTTCTGATAAAATATTGGAAGACACACAGATCTATTCATCTTATTGGAGATTTCATTTTAGTCTGAAAAATATTTGGTGGCAATGCTATTAGATTAGCTGTAGGCATGTATCACAGGGACCAGCACAGTAGTTGAGTACTAGGATTTTGCAAAGGGGTTCCTACAAATATTTCCTACTTTGTGGTAAAACTTATCCCCTAGGTTTGAACATGCTTAAGGGAGTGAAATTATTATTTATTTTAAGGGGCTCAAAATATAATTCTTTAGAGTGGTACTAAATTATTTTTTATGCAGGTTAAGCCATTTCAAAGGTAATGAAATTTCATCTCCAAAAGCATTGCCTGAGATTTTTTTAAGGCATAACCAAAGAGGAGTATCTGCTACCCAGACCTTAACTGGAAGGTTTCACTTCTGCTTTCAGCTATTGAAGATCCCCTTAATTACAGGTTTACAACATAGATTCTAATGTCAATGCATCAATTTTCTGCTGTCTGAAAATGCTAATAGATCTGGTAGAATATCTGGAAAGTACGGTAGTAGATATTTTGTATATTCACAGGGTTTAGGGGTTCTGATAAAGTCAGTGGAGATTTGAAAGATATCTTAGGGGTTTTTTCAGTCATCTATTTTTATTTATTTGAAGTGTAAAGACTCTTTGCTTCTGCTTTAGCATTCATATATACATATCTGTTACAATTATCCTTAGCATTTAACAGAAAGATAATGCCCAAAGGAAGCAGGAAACGACATTTAAAGTAATTTTTATCTGCGCAGCTTGAGTTAATTGCCAAAATATGAATTTAAGATGGATTAAAACTACTAACCTGTGGAATTTATTGAAAAACAGAGTTGACTTCAGTGGGCACACCATGTTAAATGAAATACCTCCTCCTCTGAGCAAATCTTTTATCTTTGGCTGAGCAACTAAAGCTGCTCTCAGGGGTGGGAAGGCAGAGGTGGCAGGTACAATGTCCTGTCACCACGAGCTGCTTAGAAAAGAATTCTGTCCTTCATACATCCCAAACCATGCCCACGTCCATGTCATTTACAGGGTAGTCATCAAGGCAGGCAACTATTGTGAAAAGAATCAACCTTCAGACAGGAAGAGGAGTGTCCAATCATCACTGTTTGGTTGATAACCTATTGAGGGAAATTATTGTACCAAGAGATGAGGAAGATATGTGATCATCCCCCTAAGAGCTGACTGTATTCCTGTTTTTTTTTTTTTTTTTGCAAGGGGATTATATTCTAACTCCTCTACTTTACATATCCCTGATTTCCCCAGGCATTTAGCTCTTTAACCTGACCACAAACCATTTGCAGACACACTCTGCCTGTCTCTGCAGGCAGAGGTTATGAAGTCATTTGCTTGGAATTGGTGAAATAAAGATTTGTGTGATTTTAGGTGTATGAGCCAAAACGTCCTTGTCCCTGACTTGTCAAGGGAATGAGAAGAGTCTGATCCTCTAAGAGCAAGCAGTATATTGAGTTGATTTCTCTTAGCCATGACAGAACCATTTGCTAAAACTTCCCCCAGAAGACAGAAGTGGGTTCTGCTGGAGTTGTGATTGTGATTTCTGATGGGCAGTAATAAAAAAGTAAGATCTATTTCACTATACTGGCAGAGTCTAGAGCACTGTCTTGAATTATTTGAAAATCTCTAATCATTAGGGATAGCAGAGAAGTCAGGTTTTTGTCGGACTTCTTGAAAGTTTATGAAGGTTCTGTTTAAAAACTTTATTTCCAGTCACCTCTAGTCCCACTCAGTCACATGGAAAGGCATTTCATTGCCATTGAAGTCACTGCATCAGCTGCTTGAGTTTTATCAGAGTAACTCCACTACACTGGTTTATGAGGGAGGATGTGGGAGGAATTGGACTTTCAAGGTGATTTTAGAGGGAGTTGTGTTGTTTGATTTGTTTGTCTAAAACAGTAACAATATGTTTCCACCTATTCCTCATAATTATACAGGGAGAACTAAAATATGTGCCATTTTGAACTGAATGTCTGCATTAAATTGGTTTGACTTCTATTTTTCTACCATCTGTGGCATAACTAGAACAGAGAGTGAGAACAAAAAAATATAAATGACTCAGTCACATTTCCTTTAGGAGAGGCATCATGCCCCCCATTCTTGTCAATTCCAGCTCAGAATATTCTGTGATTCTGGTAATTTTAATTGTAGATAATTCATTGCAGCTTTGAATGAAGCAGTGGTATGACACTCTGGGCACAGAGAAGAGATGTTGTTGTTCTATCATTTAATAGAAGGACCAAAATATATGCTATAATATTTTGGTTCAGCATATACACATAATTTTTCTGTATATTTAGATGGCCTCCCAAACAATCTCACCAAAATGCTGAGATGTAATTCAGCTTAATTAAATACTGATTTTTCCCTGCAAATGTTAAGTACCTCATAAACCTGACTGTGGAAAGAACCAGAAGCAGGTTCACAGAGAGGAAAATGAGACAAGTAGGTGCTGCTGAAGCCTCTCAGAAGACTTAGTGACGACTTGCATTAGTTGCTACTGATAATATAGAGAATCATATCCAGGCTCTGGAGTGAGATGGAAACTGTGTTACTCTCCACAGCCTTTGTTTTCCCTCTATGCAGAATGATCAGAGAAGGTCCCTTCAGACCCATAGAAAATTGATAGGGGAAGACTGAGGATATGTTGGGCTTTCCTGGGGATGGAACTGAGGTACAGCCAGGCTTGCCAGCATACCTTGGAACCTGGAGGCACTGAAGGTCTCACATACCTATAAACACCTATTTTAGAAGGCCTGATTTACCCCGAAGTTTACATGTGAGTTAGGTGTTTGAGGCAAACAGATTGTCCCTTCAGTACCTTACAGAAATTAGGTGAGTTCATCCCCACCCTGGAAGGGGGTGGTATCATTGCTCTGATTATAAAAAGAATTTTTCCTTCTTTAATGTCTTGTAAAAGTCAGTTTAAAATTACAATGATGCTTCTGGTTTTTATTTGGTTAATGCTGTTCACAGATTCTGAACATTATATAAAACACTTTTTTAATGGATTCCTTTAGGAATCAAGTTTTGAGCAAAGGCCAAGTGTTTCTATCACTTATCAAAGAAATTATACAGAATCACGTTTACACATAGCACAGGTTAATGGTGAACAAATGGAAGAATAAGTAATAAAGGGACAAATTATTATTGCTGAGTGACCTGAAGTACTTAATCATAGAATCATAAAATGGTTTGTATTGGAAGAGGCCTTAAAGATGATCTAATTCCAGTTCTCCTGCCATGGGCTGGGAACCTTCCATTAGATCAGGCTGTGCAAAGCCCCATGCCTGGCCTTGAATAGTTCCAGAGATGGGGCAGCCACAGCTTCTTTGGGCAGCCTGTGCCAGTGCATCACCACCCTCACAGTAAAGAATACTTTTCAATATCTAATTTAAACTTACCCTGTTTCAGTTTATGAAGAGGTCAAAATAAAATGAAAAAATTCTGAACATTAGGTTAGTGCAAGGCAGTATAGTAAAGCATGAAGACAAGAGGCTGTGCGGGGTAGGAGCTCTTTTTGGAAAACAAGGACTATGATAAAGATTTGGGATTCTTTTTGAATAAGCACCTCAAAATGGAATCTCACTGTAATTCTGTTGCTAAAAGGGCAATGCAATCCTGAGATGTAAAAAGGAGTAATGTCAAGCAGATAAGAGGATTTGATGTTGCTCACTTGCACAACATGGTAAGGCTACTGTTAGGAACCGTGTCCAGTTTTGGTGTTTGCAGTTCAAAAGCAATGTGGAAATAGTAAGGGAAGTTCAAAGGAAAGGTATGAAAAAGGATTCAGAAAAGAAGCATGACAACACAAGGCATAAGCAGCTCAACTTATTTAGCTCATCAGGGAAGCAGCTGAGAAGTGACTTGGTCACTGCAGGTAGGTACTGACCCACGGGAAATATACCCAAGAGGGAGGAGCCTCTTTATCTACCTGACAAAGGCATTACAGGACCCAGTGTTTGCCAACTTAAGTCAGACAAATCCACTCTTAAAAGAAAAAATGTTTTCCTAGCCTGCAGAGCCCTAAATAATAACACTGTTTGCCCTGTAAAAGCTGTCACAGGTAGTGATGTTTAAGAGGATGTTAAATAAGTATATTTAAATACTTCATTTCATATGCCTTGTGGAAAAATCTGTACATCTTTCTGCGCATGTGTGAGTGGGAGCCCTGTCAGGATGTTGGTGGCAGTTCCTTGTCTCTCACTCTGGGAACCTGTTATTCCTCCTTTTCCTCAGTCCCTTGTGAGGCTCCGGGCACCAGCACTGCCAGGGTTGCTCTCACCATCCTTGTAACACCCACAGTTTCAAAATAGAATAATTATTGGCAAATAATCGCTGTCTCATTTCTTTGCTTTAGTAAGGTCTTGCAGACTGTCAGGAAGGATTTATTTTTTCTCTTGGATGAAACTGGCCACATATTTTCTTGGTAATTTGGGAATTGTTTCATTTTTCTGCATTCATCTGGAGTATCAGAGATGCCTTGGATGGCTTTTTACCACTGTTCTGCACTGGTGCAGACCCACCCTCCTCTCATCATAGGTGCCTCAGTGCTTTATTTTCCTTTCATATTTATGGTAAAATTAATTCCAGTAGTTAAACTGATTAGGTCTTTTGCCTCATGTCAGACTGGCAGGAGTCCTGAAGGTTACATGGTGTCTCCAGTGTGTAGGGCACACTGTTCATACTGGGATCACCTAGATGTTTCTCATTTTTTCCATTTGTGCTTTTGCAGAGGTCTTGAGATTGTTCACAGGTTCTTTTTGTTTCATACATAGATGTACTCTCCCAAGGACTAAACTGCTGTGTTTTAATTTAGGGGTTTAAAATAGGGAAAAACATTTTGCTTGGAGATACATAGAAAATCAGGGTCTCAGCTCTGTTTTTAAATGCTGAGAAACTTTCTATATATGGTTTGTATAGTCAATAAGGATATGATTAACAATGTTGTGATGAACATTCTGCACAAAATTTTTGCATTCAGAGGCTTTTGTATCCTAAAAGAGTGATATGATCATCTTTCTGCCTTCTTTCTTTGAACAGTCTATAGAATTTCCCCTGGTAATTCTTGCATGGAGCATAAATCTTACAGATGAGCTAATGAGAACATTTACAAACAAACAAATGCAAACACTCAAATCTTGCTTCTCTTATAGTATTTCCTGGAGACTCTATTGCATTCCTGTCTCAGTTATTTGGAGTAATAATTAGCCAGGTTGATTTTCATAATGTTCTCTAGGACTAATCACAGCCTCGTGAGCACAGACTAAAATCCTGGCACCGACTGAGCTGTATGAGGGTTTGGTTATGAATAACCCTATTCAGTTATATCCCTTGTGCAGAGCATGGGTTAGCAAGCTGGGGTATGTACACAGCTACACGCATGTAAATAGCGAGAACCGTGCCAGGGAAGTAGAATTCCTCAGTATTTAGGAGAGGAAAAACATTAGCAAGAGGAATTTTTTTTTTCTGCCTACCCCTTCTGAAGCTTTGTTTCATGGTAGCCAGAGGGAGAAAAAACCACATTATATGAGTAAATTGTCTGGAGAATGTAACCAGAGCCCCAGTAAACACTGAGAATGAAAACCCGTGTGAGTGAGTATTCAAGCAAGTATGTGCAAAGGTAGTGTTTTCCGTGAATGCACTCTTGGACAAAAATTCTGTTTTGTAACTAAATAACTGGGGAGAAGCTGGGCTTTAGCTGAACTGCCTTGTGTTGGGATTTTCATCAAGGTCCCCTGACTTGTCCCTTTCATTTCTCTTCCCCTCTGCCCCAGCATAATATGTGTGATTGTGCCCAATACCCTGAAAAAATTCAGTTGAAATCTGAGATCCCTGATGACCAACACTGATTTTCAAAGGATCAGACTCAGGCTGTGTGATTTTGGAGTGGTGGAGTTGGGATATTTTTAATTCTATTCTGTCAAAGGATGATTAGTACATTAATTTGGGCCATATTAGTACATCTCCCCTGTGTTGATGGGAGGATAGACCCCCTTTCATGTTTAATCTAAAGAGGGATTGATGACTGGCGAGGTTGTCTCACATAGGGACATCTGCCACTGAAATAAATGATGAGCTCAGAGAGTGAAAATGTTTAGGCTGCACTCTCTAAATGTGGATTCCTTCTGTGCCGAAGGCAATGAAAGCCCTTAGGTAGCAGCTCTGTAGATTTTTCTCATTGTGGGCAAAAATAAGGGGTTTTTTATTATTTGTTAGCCCAGGGCTTCTTTCTTGAAGTTGCTACGGGTTGTTGATGCTGATTTCACGTTTCATAAACAGCCAAGTCATGTTCAAGAAGCAGAAAACTGACCTCAGAGATGACATAACCACTGGAGGCAGAGGGAAAGGCAGCATTACTGCTGAACGACGGTGAAAGAAAAGGGCACCTTTCCAGAGAGTTTGCCAGCAACTTTTACTTGATGTGTGAGTTTAGTGCTTCTGTGTTAGAAGAACAGTAAAGTACCTTTGAATTAGAACAAACTAGAAAAGTTGCTTAATGTGCTTTTTTCACTCTCTTACTTTTAACCCACCACTGCAAAATTCCTTCTACCTGTAACGAATAATTTAATTTGGAAAGGCAAATAAGAGCTCATTAGTTGATGCACTGCTACAAAGTAAGTGAGCAGGTTTTATGCCTAGGGACAAACTTTTACAACCATTTTGAAATGGCACAATACAATGCAATAAATCCCATAGCCTGTTCAGTGAAGAAGAAGGGAACATCCTCCTTCCTGTTTTACTTGGATACAAGTTTTCTGCATCTTGAAACCCTTTTTATTTGAGTATTAGGGAAAGGGATACATTCCAGGGGATCACACACAGATAAATTAAGCCAGGGGATCACATACAGATAAATTAAGCATGAATGCTGCCAACAAGTAGTTATGTCTGTTGTGTTTTCCATTAAATTCTCTGTGCATTGTGGCTGGACAGACTCACCCTATCTGAGTATTCTCCATCATACTCACGAAAAAAGAGGCACTATCATTCCTGAAAAGTATTTTTCTTTACACCTCATTCTCTGTCTGAATATTTTGGGAGATATTTCCTTCTGTCTCAAAAAGATGATTTGTTACTAGTCTCACTGTTATAGAGTGAGTGTTTAATAGAAATCTGTCTTTTTACTTCTATAATAGACATTAGAAGAAGCAGACAATAATAACACATCTAATTGGCATTAGAAAGAAAGAACTTCTCTATTGTGAGGGTGATGAGGCCCTGGTACAGGTTGCTCAGAGAAACTATGGGTGCCCCATCCCTGGAAGTGTTAAGGCCAAGTAGGATGGGAATTTGAGCAACCTGGTCTAGTGCAGAGTGTCTCTGCCCATGGCATAGGGAGGTTGGAATGAGATGATCTTTAAGGTCCCTTCCAACCCAAACTATTTTATGATTGTATGATTATTTTTCACAAGGAATCTGTCTTTTATCCCAAATATCTTAGTGATTTTCAGAAGTAATCGAAGTTACTTTTGTGAATACCCACCTTAGTTTCTGGCAATGATTGCATGTAGATGTAAAGCCCAGGCAGAAAACTCTCAATAGTGACTGGAGATCACAGGACAGGACTCTCAGTATTTTACAGCATCAGGTCTGTACATGTTATAGCTAAAAATTACAGTGCTCAAAGAATAGATCTAGAAGGTATCCAGAGGCTCAAGAATCATATTAGTGTCTTCTAAAACTTTAGATTCAGTAATGCATAAAGTATTCAAACTACAGTAACTTAACATTGGCAGTGTCTGAAATTGTGCCAGTTTCCACCTTCAGTGGTTGTTTTACTGTTACCCCAGATACACATGAGCAATGCAGATTTATGACTTGTGAATCAAATATTAGCATGGAGTTCATCAGGCACTTGGTGCAGCTTGGAGCAGGTTTTCTTCCACTTGGGAAGCCAAACAGGTATCGTGGCAGGCATGACTGTGCTGACAGGTGTTGTCCCTTTGGCTTGAATGGAGAGTTTTGTGTGTGAGCAGGTGTTTGCTGGCGGGAGCTCAAGGAAGAACCTCTGGGAAACCTTTATTTCACATAGTCCTGGGGCTGTAGGCTTGCAGACCCTCACTCAGCATTAAGAAATAACAGCAATAACCTCTCATATTCCTGAAATTGGAGCATGTTTGGCTGCTCTGGCAGGCATCATGATTGGCAGCATTTCCAGGCAGGTGACAGCATCACCTCTGCACTTGGGGCCAGCACCGGCAAATCACAGGCACTGGCTTCAAAACAGCCCAAGGGAGCTCAGCTCATGATTTGTACTGGGCAGCCTCTCAATGCAGGACATGCACAGCACTGAGTGCACTGAATGCCAGGAGTTTGTGTGGTTCAGAAAGGGCTGGGATGAATTCCCAAAGGCAAAATGTTGGTGGGGAGATGCTGAACACAGAGGCACTGTCACTGGCCCAAGAAATCCAACTGCTGCAGTTATCTGGAGTGAGGGAAGGCATGCCAGTGAGCTATTCCTGCATAAGCTCCCTATCTTGCCTTCTTCTCAAGGCATCCTCCCTTGGTCCCTGCCGTGCCAGGTACAGACAGACTTCTGATTTTAGATGGTAACCAAACCTTAGGAAAGCTTTTGGTGGTTGGACTCTTCTGGGGAAAATGTAACTTTTCAACCCAGTGGTGGGTGCCCCATCCTTAGAAATGTTCAAGACCAGATTGGATGGAGCAACTTGGTCTAGTAGAAGGTGCTCCTTTCCCATGATAAGGGATTGGAACTAGATGACCTTTAAGATCTCTTCCAACCCAAACCATTCTGTGATTTTATGACTATCTAGTCTTTCAACCAGCATTCCTCAAGGACAGTACAGGCTGTCTGGAGGTGCAGGTGAGGCAGCAGGTCTGCACTGCAGGGACATGAGATGCAGACATTTCATCAAGAGACATCAGGGAGTGAGGGTTTTTCCAGGCTGAGATGCTTGGCAGCTCTAGAAAAATGCTAATTCATGGACCCAACTTTTACTTCTGGGAAAGGACTATCACCACCTCTAAAGACATCTCATTAATTCTTAGTGGCAGAGATGGCACCTTCAGAGACATTGACATTTTCCTGCAGACCCCTCTAGCACAAATTGTGACTTTTCTAGAGATACTGAAGCATAAGAAACTGAGGCTTCCACCTATATTAGGCTATATTAATATCAATATATCAATATATTAATATTAATATATAAAAATTTATTCCAGAAAAAAAACCAATGAGGAATATCTTGAGGTTTATCCTTACTTTAAGGTCATACCTGCAATGTACTTTTAACTGTGGGAAAAAAACCACCTTCAGTTTATTTCCCTTTCTCTGAGAAACTCAGCATATGAATAACGTACTTAAATTACTGCGGAAATGCATCTAGGGACATACTGGAATAACTGCTTTGAATGTGATTTGATTGGAGTTACACAGTGATTCTAGTTTAAAAAGACAACTTTAGCACAGTTGACGAAGGAAAAAAGATCACCTACTTTGATATTTGTCCTATGTCAAAATCTTATTTCCTTTCTCTTCTGCTCCTCTGTGACTTCTTCCCTTGCACCTTGGCATCACACGGTTTCCAAGTAATCCCCACCATTTTCAAAAACTGTTTTAAAATGGGAATGCTCAACTCGCTATTGAATTGTGAATTCACAATTTGAGGCTGAATCTGCAGGCCTTAACAGAGATAAAATCCATATTGACTCCGGGTCCTTTGATGGCATATGGCAAATGTCACTTGAGTTATTAACAGCCAAACAATAATGGGCTCTGTTCTGTATTTGAGGAAGCCTTTACCAATGAATTGGAGGAGATTTCTTCCTAATCCCAGATGCCAATTAGTTTATATTCTGATCCACACAGTTTGCTAACCTTTATGATTTTTATACTCGCTAAAATGAGTCAGAAGGTGTTATTCAGCCTATAAATGGCTGATAATTTTTGAAATTTAAGATTAGAAATGTACATTAATATGTTGAATTTAAATCTAATCCTCTGTTCACTTATCAGCACAGACTATTTCAAGGTATTTGTTACTACACAGAAAAAAATCTTTGTCTCTCTCAGAATTGGCATTTATATTTCCTATTCCTGTGCACCAATGACTGCTTTAAAGAGCAATATCTTGTTAGGCACTAGGGATGAAACCTAATCCTTTTGTCCTGTGAAGCTGGGATTCCTTCGTGTCAGAAACCCTCAGCCAGAAAAGCACATGTTTGTCACTTGAGTTTCAGGAGTAATCCCTTGGTCTTTGGCTACTCATGTGGAGTTAGGCACATGGGTTAGCTTGTCCAGGGCTGGAGTTCCAAAATTAATTGCTTCCAGCTTCTGCTTTTCACAGGACAGTGGTGTTGGTAAAAGTGAGGTGCTAACGCCATACTTTCTCCAACATGAAGCAAAGTGAAAAGGAAACATTTTGACATTAGGGTCAGTGAAAAATACTGTGTTATCTCTTCCTTGTGACATTAATTATTTATCAAGACTTCAAATCAGGCTCACCAGGGATTTTACCTTTAACACAGCTATTCCCTTCCTGCCTGATGTGAGGGCTGCTGTCCTGAGAACTGCATTAGCTGTAGCCCTGAGCTATTCAGTCATTCACCCAAACATTCAGGTTTTCTGCCAGCTCCTAGTAGTATTTTGGTAGTCACTAATAAAAATGTTTTACAAACCAGAGTGTTTCAGTGCAGTGTGTTCCAATGGTGCCCCATGCTCAACTGTGAAGTGTGAGACTGATCTGAGCACAGACAGTGGATCCTGTAGACATACATCAGGCCCCTGAGCTCTAAGTGGTCTTCTGAGCAGAGATGGGAGTCAGTGGTTGCAGGGAAGGAACTTCATGTGTTGCCCTCCCAGCAGCAGCCCACACTCCAGCAGGTCATATTGCTAGCAGAAATTTCCAGCACCCCTGTTGGGGTACCTTGGAAGGATGCTGTCTTTGCCGGGGTGTGCAAGGGGTTAAACCCAGAGGAAAGACTGTTTGTCTGCAGAACCCTTTGGTGGATGGGAATCCCTGAGATGAAGCCATTCTGCGCGAGGGTCAGCAGGAATCCCTTAGGTAAGTTACACTTGTGCAGTCGATTTTAAGTCTCTTATAATTGTATCTGATATACAGAGTATTTTTCCATCATTCTTCTTTGAACCCACCATGTGCACGACCCTGCCATGTGAGGTAGAAATAGACTTGTTCTTTCTCTGAACAGCAGGATGTGAAATGCTTTTGTGATCTCCCTTCCATAATGGACAAATGCCCTGCGTAGAGTTTCAGCAGCTTGTCGTTCCTTCAAAGTAGTCTACTGGGGGTGGGAAAAAAGAAAAACCTGCTGGAGATACTGAGTTATAAAATATTTTAAAACCAGAGAATTAATTGAATGTTTTTTAAAAAACTGGAAACATATGTGTGCTTTCAAGATGCTTTCTGTCAGATTCCAGTGAATCCAGAGGGAATAATTTGGTAGTAAATCATATTCACAAAGCAATAACCAAATGTTGGGTCGTTACATTCAAGGAAAGCCAGATGTGATCTGAACCAAAGTGTGGCCTGATCCAAATCCCTGAATAATCTAGCCTACCACAGTTGTACTACTGCTTTCTATAGGAGTTTTAACTGCTGAGAAATTCTCTTAGGTGCATATATTTTTTTTTTCTTTTTTGGGGAAAGAATAATAGTGGAAGGGTTTCATAGTTATACAGGTGTTGAAGTTTCTAATTAAATAATTCATATCTAAGTCAAAGATGAAAAATCCAATAACTGTAATGGTATAAAAAGCTGCTGAAAGGTGTTTTAAATACATGCATCTATAAAGCTTCATAGATGGATGTCTGGTCCAGTTTTCTGTATTCAAATAAATCTTTCTCTTTCCTCTATGTGTTATCCCATCTTATGTCTGTCACAGAGCACTGGGCTGACTCAGGCACTGGGATCCTCCCTATAGACACAAGCAATAAAAGCACTAATATTCGACCTTTTTTCTTTTTATTAAGCCTTCAAAGTTGCAGAAATTCTAGTGACTGATGAGTAAGTGTATGGTTCCAAAGATGGTCTGTTTTAAAATACTTCCCTGCCTTTATTGTCAGTTTAGAATTTAATCATGTTTGCTAATGAAAACAATTTTTGACAGAAAAATGCAGTTTGAAGTGAATGGGGAAGTATCTTCTTTTGTCAAAACTCTCCTCCCCCCCTCTCCCCCCACCACCAGCTTTCAGCATTGACAGACATGGAAAATTTTCCAGTCCCTTTCTTCAGAACATTGTTATGGTGAAGACTATATAAAAATCGAAAGTATATCCTAAAAGACAGGTTTTCTTTTCCTTTGGTATTTTTCATCTGCTGCAATATACTGTATATCTCAACTCCTTTGAAGTCAATGGGAGCCTTTTCATTGATTTTAATGGCAGCTGGATCAGACCTTTAGTGAAAAGCAATGTACAAAGGCGCTGTGCTAACATCAGACTAGAGACAAATCCTTTCAGGTGAGTAGCACCTAATGGCAGCCTGAGCTTTGCCAGGGGAGGATGATGCCTGCTGGGGCATGATTTGTTTCCACTTTCAGTGCTGGGCTATATGCCACCAACCTTTTGCTGCTCAGACCCTGCTTATTTAGGATGGGAGATAGAAAAGACTATTTTTTTACAGCAAGTTGAGAGTGAGTCTTGAAATAAAATAGATGCAGGAGACTAGTAAGGTTATGGTAAGGCCAGCTGTATGGGGAGAGGCTGTCTATAATTGAGAAAGCTTTGCCACATTTGATTCTGGGAAGGGTGTTCTTTCAATGTGGTGTGTTTTGATAAGCGGTATGAGAATTTTTAAAGTCAATAACTTGGTTTATAAACTTCAGCTCAGCTGGACTTAATCCTGCAGCTAGCAAATCCACAGACCAAGTAGCCCAGCTGTGTCCTCATTTGTTAAGATCTTAAACCCAAGAAGATGTCTAGGATGCTGAATTATTTTTTTTTTCTTACACATTTATAAAAAGCTTAATAAAGGCAGATAGGAATAAGATGTGTGGCAAACCCAGCTCTTTCAGCAAAAAGAGGGAGAGGAAAGAGGAAATATTATTTAAATAATATTTAGGTTGGCCCAAATTTGGGACCTGTGTCTGTAAACCTTATCTCTGCCTCAGGAAAAATACAGCAATCAGGCTGATTCATGGAAGCACATAAGCACATGCCTAGGGCTTCTTGTCTTAGGTGTATTTTCCTAAACAGGGATACTTTACTGATTTAAAGCCTGTGCCACATCATCGTACTTTACAGAATGAGACTCTCACCCTGTCACTCCTGAGCAAAATCTTTGGGGATAAATCCCAGGGCTTGTGTGGTTCTCTGTTAAGTGAAACTGTGCAAATTTGAGCATACACACAGCCCATGACAAAGATGGGGCTATAATGAAATCTTTCTCCTTGCAAGGCTGAAAAATTGTCAATAATTTTAATTATTTTATACTGCTGTCTATATTGTTAATATTACATATTGTTTGCTGCAATATATTAATAAAGGCAATAATCATTAAAAAAAGAGTCTCAACATGGACTGTTTAAGAAAGTCACATATAGTACAGCTGTAACTTCTTTTTTTAAAGCTATCCATTATTTGTAGCACCTTTTAAAACTATACATCGCTTTTATTTAGCAAATGCTGGTATATTCTTCTTTCCTTCTGTTTCCAGCTATGTTAAGATGGCATTTTTTGTTTACTTTGCTGCAGATGGTAAGATTTAGAAGGACAGCTTATATACAGACCTTATTCTGGTTCCCTGTAAGATCCATATGAATTTTGACCACTGACTAGAATGACAGCAGAAGCGGGCCTGGCATGAGAGATTGCAGTATTGCTTTGCATGTAAAAGAGAGACTGAATGCAGATATTTATGACTTCAGAGAACATAAATAAAATTGGAGCAGCTATTTTATTTTTTATCCCCACTCTTTTTCTAAGGGGAAGAGAAAAATAAGTGCATTTCATTGAAGTATGCAACATATAAATTTTAAGTCAATGAAAGGAAATATTTTCTCATGCTGTACGGTAGACAGGCTGTTAAGATAATGGCTGCTGTGGGTCAGGGACCCAAAGTAATTTTCAAAAGCATGCAGTAATTTTGGGGCTCATGGTCCCAAAACAGTCAAGTCTCAGACTGAAGAGCCCTGAAAAATTCCTCTGGCAATACTACAGTCTTTCTTTGCTTTCAGAAGGGACGTCACACACTTCTTCAGGAACCTAGGATGAAACCTGGCTCCCATACAGGTGAAAAATTCCCTTATTCTCCATGGGATAACACTTTCATGCCCAGAAGTTGCTGTTGCAGGTTAGAGTGATATCAGTATAATTTGTTGGAAAAAAGCAGCAAACCATGAACTAGGCAGTTATGGATGATTTAGGATTTCTGTGTGAAGCTGTAGGGATGACCCCATGAACTTATTGAGTAGATAGGCAACTAGCTCTCTGCTGACTGAATGTGCTTCCATTAGACTAGGGACTATAATTCAGCCTTAATGATTGCTAGCCAGGTGCAGGCACCTGTTTGGTGAGCTGAGACTCTCCCAAGGTAGGATGAAAACTACAATTCTGGCTGAGCTCTTGGAGTATGCTGCTGGAATGAGTCAACAAAACTGTGCAGAGCCTTGGTTGAAAGGTGTTTAGTCAACTTGGCTGATAATCTTATCTGGCCAACTTGGTCGATAATCTCTTTTGGCCAACTTCACCAAAGCTTGAATAAGTGGTTGTTGCTCATCTCCTCCTGCTCAAAGAAGTGCTGTGGTCCAGGGTATATTTATATGAGGAATGAGGCAGGCAGAGTTGTCCAGACAAGGCCAGTGGAAAATGATAGAGCAAAGTGGCCTTCAGCAAGGACCAGTGGGTTGAAAAAGAATGTTTGGGTTTAGCTGGAGAATCCTGTACTCATTATGTGATGCCCCACTGCCTTCAAACACTAGGCTTTGAACCCTGAGAGCATTAACATCACTGGCATTTGTTAGAAATTGTACTCTTCATTGCCTACATCTGGAAAATTGTTTGAGTCAAAATAATTTGGGGTAAAGGTTGGGATCAACATTTTTGCTAACTTCTAACACAGGGAGAAAGGGAGGTGAGCAAGGTGGAGGTGACTGCACTTAATCCATGTGTTGTCTGTGCATTTGGTCATTTTAGATTGTCAGCAAAAAAAACCAGTGGGTTTATAAAGAAGGGAGAAGGAAATTGCAGCATACTGTTTGTCAGATTATAGATATTTATTCAAGTAGGTCAAATTTTGCGACTTATCTGCTTATCAGTGCCTCTGAAAAATTAAGCATAGCTTTAAAAGTTACAGTATTTACGCTAATGTAAAAGTGACTGGAAGATCACTGGCTTTTATTTCACCACCTCACAGAAATGATAATTGCCACAAGACCCTGCTGTCTCAACAAGTCCTTCCAGTACCTTGTTACCCTGTTCTCAATACGGCCACAAGTGATGCTCAGACAGCTCTCCTGGGAGCCTTGCTGAAATCCATGTTTGTGCAGGAGTCCGCACACAAGTGAGCTCATTGTAGGTGTGGGGTCTGAAGACTCATTATGTTTCAAAAAAGCCGAGGTGTTAGGCTATTAAATATCAACAGAATGAGACTCAGCTATATTTCCCAGGATAAATGAGCACATTTGCTTTAATATTGCCATGTTCACATTTAGATTTTCTTTCTGCAGTTTTATTCACTTATTTTCTAATTCAGAAAATGCACTAATTTGCAGGTTTGCCAATTCCTGGTATGAATTAGGGTGCTTTTACTGTGTAGTAAAATTAAAAACCACAGACTAGCAATAATATCTGTCCTGCAAAACACCCTCCTTAATTAAGCAATAGGACATGAAAGGCTGTATATTTCTGAGTCATTATGGCACACCTCATGTTGTTTTATAAGGCATGAAATCTAATGCAGAGTGACCACCCAAGAATTGTAGTAATTGCCCTAAAAACACTGCCTGGAGTGCCTGGTTACTATTGTGAAATGCAATCAAGATGTAAAAATAAGGATTAAAGAGAGACCTGTTCATGAAAAGAACCCTCTGCACTATGGCTGTTGCCCTCCACAACAACATCTGACTCTGTCTTGTGGAAAGTTTTAAAGAATGTAACTGAATGAGGAAAGTGCAATTAAAGATTTGTAAATTCCTTGTAAACAGCAAGGTGTTCTTGACATCAAATTGTTTAAGGGAATTAAACCCCCTTATAGACAGGATCTCACATGCTCGCCTGAATTCTTTAGGTTTTTGTTTAGCTTTTTACAGACCCTCCTTGTTTTCAAGTTTTAGCTAGGAATTTTTTTTGGCATTTAGTTAATCACTTCTACATAAACAATAATTAAATGGCCATCACCTTAGAAACTGGTTGCAATGTTAATCTTGAACTCAAATATAGGATCTGGTACAGCCAATAAAACAATTAACCCAATTTGTTCATAAATACAATAGATAAAGCATTAAAAATATCAAACCTTAGTAGAAGCAAACTTAAGCCATATTTTTCAAGCAGTTATGTTCTCTGCCAGTCCAGGGAGTGCTCTGGTTTACTATGTTGATGTGTATAAAGTAATCAGTAAACACCTGTTCTTCTGGGCTGTTTGGTTTAGAAAAGGATATATGGAGTCTTGTGTACTTGTGGTGGGTACCACGAGGTGTTTGAACCAGACCAAGAGTTAGGAAAAATAGTGATTACAGCCTGCTATGGATGGAATAACTGCTTTTGATATGTCCTAGCAGCATCCTGCAGTGATGCAGCCAAGGGGGAATACAGGTAAATGTAGTTTACCCCCTTCTAACTTGGGCAGTGCTGAGTTTACACCAAATGGGTAAGGATATCTATTTTTTTATTTATTGCTACACCACTGGAATGATGCATTAGGGTTCCTCCCAAAAATTCTACAAAACACATCAGTTTAAATGGACGCTTTAGACTTCCCTTCAGGAGCTAGGAAGAAAAAAGAAAAGTCACAGACAGCCATAAATACCTTTGCTGGAAACTTTCAACCCAGCCTTTTTTCTTCTTTTTTCCTTCTCCATTTTCGTTTTGAATTTTCTTTAATTGAAACCTCTGTGGCAATTCTAACCTTCATTGAACATTGAAATGCCAATAGAGCTGCTCTATAATGGAGGGCTCTGTAGCAAGACTGTACAATAATATCCTGGTGCAATATAACAGTAGGTAGCTGGGGAATGTAATCGATTTCCAAAAGAACTGGAATGACCCTCCTCACAGACAGGCAGTTCTCCCAAACTCCACTGACTCCAGCTCCGATCAGTTCTGGTTCACTTCCCTCCTTAAGAGCAGGATGTTTAATCTTACCGAGGGCCAGCATGCAGCATTTTCCCCTCTTTTTTTGCTTTAAATAGTGCATGCACCATTATGTCATCATCTTTATTTACCTGCCACACTTCATCCAAATGCCTTTATTGGGTATATTTATATAGAGTTGTAAATGTCAATACTGGAATTATTTTTTGGGGGGACGGTGATTGTGGTCTGACACCAGATGCCTTCCATTGAAAGAGAGGGGAATGAAGCAGGTACTGAAAAGGGAAATAACTGAATTTAAGAGAATGAAGGATTTCTGCCACACACATCCTACATTTCTGTATGAAGGAGTTCCAACAGGAGAGATGTGCTTGCACCAGGAAAGGCCCTTGGCTGTGCATTAACTTTTAACCTTACTACGTATAAGCAACAGCTACGAAATGGTTCTGCTTGGGTTTTAAATGTGTCTTTCAATTTTTAAGAACTTTCTTTCTGAGATCCATTTGCTGTTGGAGACACACTCACATGAATATTTACAGTTCTGGAATGAAATTATTCATCTCTGTATGTATCCATATATAGAGGAAGGATCTAAGTAAAGTTAAGGGACTATACTTTTGTTGTCTTTTGATTCCTGGATCTCTATACAACCTATAAAGGTCTTTGAATGGGCAACACAAAGCAGGGCTTGATGTTCAGAAAAACCTGACAGAACTTAAGATGTACTTTAAAATATTTCTTATTTGAATTATAGGTAGCAATGTAAAGGGTCAAAGTGGTCAACTTTCTCACCTTGTAAATACCTCTTGTTTTATAGCCATATAGCACCGTCTCTCTTTAAATTAGAGACTTCATGGAATAGGGCTCCTGATTTAGCAAGGATTTTGCCCTTACTTTCTGTTTCATAAACCTGATCTTCAGGTTTCTGAAATCTCCCCTTGCAGGCAGAAGCTCTGTCAGTTCCCTTATATAGACAGTTAAATATATTTTCATTTCAGATAAAGCTGTGAGACAAACTGAACTCTTCTCTTTAGATCCCTTTTATGCTGCTGCCTGTGATAAATACAAGGTTTATTATTTCCTCTTTTTTTGTTGTTTTCTCATTTCATGCCACACTCACCACTACCTGTGTCTGCACTCTGTTTGCTTAGCCTCTGCTACATTCAGTGACATTAAAATGACATCATAAGTATCCACTTTTATAAAGCCCATTTTAGTCGCAGACTTGAAATTCGAAAGCACAAACTTTAAGTGATCAAGAGGAGCACCGTTTGCCTTAATTTGGCTTCCTCGATATCTCTTACAGTCCTACTGAAGTATGAAAATGAAAGGATACGTGTTTTTTACAATTTGGAGCCATTTCAGAGTATGTGAAAAGCTCGAGTTCTAACGGGAAAAAGTGTGAAATAGTAAGGAGAGAAGGGCAGAGCAGCCCTGGTGCGGCCTCAGCGCGGCTCCGCTCTCCCCTGCCCGCGCCGCGCTGCCGTGCGCACTGCGGGCTGCGGCCGCCAGAGGGCGCGCTGCGCTGCGCTGCTGCTGCTGCTGCTGCCGCCGGTCCGCCGCGGGGCTGCCGTTCCTGTCCGTCCCTGTCCGCTGTCCGTCCGTCCCTGTCTGCTGTCTGTCTGTCCCTGTCCGCTGTCCGTCCGTCCCTCTCTGCTCTCCGTCCGTCCCTGTCTGCTGTCTGTCTGTCCCTGTCCGCTGTCCGTCCGTCCCTGTCTGCTGTCTGTCCGTCCCTGCCCACTGTCTGTCTGTCTCTGCCCGCTGTCCATCCGTCCCTGTCCACTGCCTGTCCCTGTCTGCTTCTGTCCCTGTTCTCTGTCCGTCCATCCCTGTGTCCATTGTCCGTCCCTGCCTGTCCTCTGTCAGTGCCTGTCCTCTGTTGGTCCCTGCCCTCTGTTCGTCCCTGTCCACTGTCAGTCCCTGCCCGCTGTCCGTCCCTGCCTGTCCACCATCCGTCCCTTCCTGCTGTCCATCCCTGCCCTCTCTCCATCCTTGTCTACTGCTTTGCTGCCGTCACTATCTGTCCCTGTCCTTTGTCCATCCCTGCCTGCCTGCTGTCCATCCAGCCTGCTGTCCATCTCAGCCTGCTGTCCATCCAGCCTGCTGGCCATCCCTTCCTGCTGTCCATCCAGCCTGCTGTCCATCCAGCCTGCTGGCCATCCCTTCCTGCTGTCCATCCAGCCTGCTGTCCATCCAGCCTGCTGGCCATCCCTTCCTGCTGTCCATCCAGCCTGCTGTCCATCCAGCCTGCTGGCCATCCCTTCCTGCTGTCCATCCAGCCTGCTGGCCATCCCTGCCTGCCCTCTGCCTGCTGCTCGCTGCCCATCACCCACAGGTGCTGATCTCAGCGTGTCCCTTGCCAGGTTCAGCCTCAGGGACATGGAGCCACCCCTCAGATCATCCTGGTGGCACCCTGAGCCTCCCTCCCCCCTGCCCCGCTGTCCATCAGGCACTGAAGGGTTCATGGTGTGTTTTTTCCATAGTAAATAAAGCGTTCAGGGATTGAGGATCTTTGCAAAACTCATCACCTCCCATTTTCCTGGGTACCTGCTTCTTTCACCTGCCTTCTCCAAAATAAGAATGGACAATTGTATCAATCTTCTCCTTTCTCCTGTGAAAATCCCAAGTCCTTTTAAAACAAAATGTTATGCTGCACACACAGTTCACCTTAATAACAAGAAGGAGAAGATGAATGATACCTGAGAAATATTTATCATGTCACTGGTAGTGCTATTGGTGAGCAAGGGGCACTACAAAACTACCTTGACTAGAAGAGAATTAAAATGTGCCAATTTCCCTTTGTTTAGGGAGATGGGGGAGCTTCTGGACAGTGTTTTAACAATCTGTTTGCAAACAACTGTTAGAATTGCAGGTGCATATTTAGTAGCTTTAATTCAGTCTTTGAATCTCCCAGGATTCATGGGTCAGTTAATAAGGTATTCTTTGTTTATCTTCAGAATTAAACCTGAATACTGAGGTTTAGGCACTTCTGTGTGGAATGGTCCCAGTCTGGCACCCAGCTCATTGGAAATGGAAGTTCAGAGTTGCACAGAGCTTGATGAATGTTGCTGTGTAGGTCTTTACTGATGATCTTTGTGTTACAAACCCAGAGTTTCAGTCCCAAATGTCCCTGTTGTCCAGATCTTCCTTTCTTTCTTCAGGTGGCCAACACTCTGTTTTCTGTTTTTCTGTCTTCTCCATCCAGAGATGGCCTTGTGGGTATAAAGCCTGTAAAGCTTTTTTTGGAAATGAACACCATTATGCAAATTGTTGCTTGAAAGAGAGCACAGACCTACGCAGTGCAGGTTCAGACTGAGCTCTCACTGAGATCAGCTGTAATGCTTTTCTAAATACCAGGAGGGTTTGCAGAACTGGACAGGTATGCTGCATTTATTGATATAAGATTTTGGAGATCGAAAGATGAATTTTGGCATGTCAGATGGCAGTGGAACCATTTCTGTCTGTCACAAATCCTTCTTTGGATTTAAATTATTTCTGTTTAGCTTGCCCAAGTCCCTTCTCAACCTGCTGGAGCCCCCAGGTTAGCTGACCACTAGGATGTGGTCCTTATGATGTGACCACAAGAAAGGACAGCTTGTTGGAGCTGTGAGGAGGAGGAGGAGGCATGAAAATGAGAGGCCTGGAGCACCTCCCCTATCAGGGAGGGCTGAGAGAATTGGGATTGTTCAGCCTAGAGAAGAGAGGCTCCAGGGAGACTTTATAGAATCTTCCAGTACCTAAAAGGAGCTGACAAGAAATCTGCAGAGGGACTTTTTACAAGGGCAAGGAGGGGTAGGACCAGAGCGGGTGTCTTGAAACTGGCAGAGGGCAGGTTTAGATTAGGTGTTAGGGAGAAATACTTTACTGTGAGGCTGTGAGGCACTGGAACAAGGCTGCTGCCAGAAGCTGTGGTTGCCCCATGCCTGGAAGTGTTCAAGTCCAGGTTCGATGGGACTTTTGGCAACATGCTCTAGTGGAGATGTCCCTGCCCATGGCAGGGAGTTGGAATGATCTTTAAATTCCTTACAACCCAAACTATTCTATGATTCTATGTGAAGAACTACATCTCCAGGTAAGAGGAATTTTAGCCTCATGGGACAAAAAAGACATAAAAAGTTTCTGATGTTATTAAACTAAGCAGCCTTAGTCATCATGTGGCCGGAAAGCACCTGCAGGAATTGAGTTTTGAAAGAAAACAAGGTTAATAAAAAACATTTGAGGTAGGACATACAAAAGGGTAGAGGTTATACGAATTAGAGGTGCCTGTAATCTTGTATCAGTGCACTCAGAGGAAAGGACTGGCTTTCATATTTCTTCAGCTGAAGTAATCAAAAATAGAGCATCAGTCAGTGGGTATAGCTGCAGTAAGCTGAAAATCATGTTTGTATCCTAAAGGTGCTGCCAGTGACTTCTTGTGAAACCATGCCTGCTTAAAATGGTGAAGAAAACAATGTTATTTGGGGAAATGTAAATGTTTGGTGAAACAAAACCTTAAAATATTGTGCTTCTGGCCTTATTAATTTACATAGTATCTCTTCTCTGAGTCATAATCTTTATTAACAGTCCAGGTGCTAATTTTATCTGGATAGAAAGAGTTGGCATGGAACAGTCTGTCCTGTTTTGGGTACAGGATCTGATGTAGTAAAGGCCAGGACTATGTTGGCCAGAGAATGTCTAAAGCATGGATAGGCACTGGGATTGGCTTTGCCTTAGCAGTCTAACTAAAGTGATTAGTTACTCACCTCTAAAACAAGCTTACATAGGGCAGTTCCTGGATATTGCAACAGGTTGCTCAGCAAAAATAGTAAAGTAGTTTTTAGGTCATTGGGTGGCTGCACGTAGGAAAGCTTTTGTGAGGGTGGAGTAGGTCTGCTTTTTGTGGACTTGCTGGATATATTGCCATTTACAGTAGTTGATATAGCTGATTTCCATGGTTACCACACAGAAGGATTATTCACCTTGTTTATAATTTTGGTTGCATGTTTAGAGAAAGGGAGGGATAAAATGCATATTTGAGAAGTGTAGCCTGTACTTAACTCATAGGGGTCTTGTAAGGTTGAATTAGCTAATATTTTCTGCTTTGCTTTGGAGATGTAAAAACTACTTATGCTTTATTACTGTTATTTTATATGTTTTTATGTGGACAAATCTTGCCAGGTTTAAGAAATCACATTTCTTAATAGCTTAACCTTTCAGACCTGCAGGAAGAATTTGTATTATGGAAAAACCTTCACTTCTAAGGAGAATACAAGACAGATGATTCAGTAATTAAGGTGCTGAGCTGCACCTTAAAAGATCTCATTTAAGTTTCTGGCTGTGAGGAAACCTTCTTCACCATAAGTCACCTTATGTTGGACTCAGTTTACCCGCACTGGAGGGCAACATTTTCTTTTCTCACCTGGTCTACTTAGATTGTAAATTCAGAGCCCAGAGACCACCCTTGACTACCTCTTCACATCTAGGGTGGCTATACTAAGAACCTGGTCTTGCCTGTGAAGAATGATCAATTTAAGGATGAGATAAATATTTTGCTTGAGGTGTTTAGCTTCCTTCACTGGACAGTGAATAAGGCAAAGGAGATGTCATTGTAAATTAACTACTTTTTCTGACTTAAGCTGTACAAACATTCATAGTCAACGGACTGCAGTTTTATTACAGAGCCACGGGAGCTATTTTACTCTGGAATATTTAAATTAACCAAGGTGTTAACTAGGGTAGTACAGATAATGACTCTTTTAGGCTTACTGGAGCTCCAATGGCCAGTAAGCCAGACCCTCTGCTTGCAAATGCTTGTAAGGCAACAGTGTCATCGCTTTCCACCACTTTAAAACCTTAAGCAAAGTGGAGAAGGAATGTCTCAAATAGTCTGATTCATCTTGAAGTTGAGAATCAGAAGATCAATGAAAGGTTTCTTAGATGTGAATGGGAGGGTGTGTAGAGAAGTAAGTTTCTTCCAATCCATTTTGTGATAGAGTTATGTTAGAGGGCCACAAGCCATTATCCTATCTTGGAGATGCTGGGCAGGATTGATATGAAACATCAGGAATACAGTGTCCCAATTCCACAGGGCTTGCTTATGATGAGCTCTAAAAGGTAAAATACAGACAGAATACAAGCCAGCAACTCAGGGTATAAATTTTAGGCACATGGGATAAACTGGAAAGCATGTGAACCCCCTCTGCCATGCAGAAGGGTTAAAAGTATCACAGAAATCCAAGATGAATGCTGGAGGCCTTTTCTTCCTTTTTCTCCTAAGCAGATCTCTGGTAAAAATAATTTCTGTGCCACCAGAGTTCTCCAGCAAAAGAAAAATACTCTAAAAGCTGGTCTAGTTGAATATATTAATTCTTGAAAATATTTAAAAAATATTATTTAATTGGCTTTTACAAAAGTAATGTGAATGTACTAAGTGTTTTTTGTCTCTGGCATCTAACCTTGCCTCTAGACTGTGCTGACCAGTTCTACAAAACAAAGAGAAATACACGCATGTGATCCCTCTAAAAAGCATGGATGTATTATCCCTGATGCAAGTTATTACAAAAAATAAAATCTTTTTTTCTTATGTTGGTAAGTATAACATTATCTATGGCACTCCTAGTAAGAGTGTCTGAAATAGCTGTGTTGCATAAAAAGATGAGAAGGACGAATAATGAGGCAATTAAAAACATTAATCTTAGAGTTGCTTCACAAAAGAAATGACATCCCAGTTTTAATTTGTCAGCAAACTGGACAACTGGACAACTGGATGCCAAGGGATCACTCTCACAGAATATGGGTAGTCCAGCTACCTTTCCTTGCACACACTGCAGTGAAATTTGTTTTTTTCTCCCTGCTATAGATGAATTAGAGTCTTTGTTTCAATTACATTTTTTTATATTAATCATGCTTTTGAAGTTCTGTAGACAAGAAACAGAGGATAATCTGCAAGCCCTATGGATGAAGATATTAATATTCTTCATAAATATTCTCTGCTTTGTGCTGAGGAGAAGGTACAAGATCAGAGTGTTTCCTTGAACTGGAAAAAGAATTCCAGGCCCTTGTCAGTGCAGTGATGTCTGATCATTTGGCTTTGATGCCTTCAGTTGTATCTCAGGAAAGAGGTGCCAGAAGGTGAGGTAGGGTTGAGAGCAGAGAGAGGCTGTTTAGGGTCCTCTTGTTCTAACTGGAGACTGATCCTTCCCATTTGCCATACAAAGCCGTGGTTTTATGGTAAGTTCCAGGACCTTTGGAGCAGCAGAGCAGTGAAAGGATGATTGTCCCTGGTTGGTCACTGGTGCTCCCCTCTGCAGCCCAGCTCCCCTTGTCCATCAGCTCAGCCAGCTGTGCCACCTTGGGCACGGAGGTGTGGAGGCAATTCCAGCTTGTGCTGGATGCCTGTGGTGTGTTACCTGTGTTTTAGTCCAATCTGTTTCACACTAAGGGTCGCCTTCTAAACACTGAATTAGGTGGACTCTTTCAGAACTTCATGGGTGATAGCTCTGGAAGTAGAAAGTCTTCATGACTCACTGAGCATTGTCTGTGAGGAATGATTGAAGCCATCTACTTGCAATCCCACTAATCCCTGCCATGTCCCTGAGACAGAGCATCAGAATTTCTCTGACGACTGTATCAAATGCCATGCTCAAGTCCTGCACAAGGAGTTATTTTTCAGAGTTCTGATAAAGGAAAATGTAAGTTATTATGAGAAATGGATATAAATTTAATAACAAGGTCTGATATAAGCAGGAAGGGTTTTTTTACATTGTCTGTTCTCCTAAGATTACAGGCAGCCTCTATAATGTGATGTGCCAGCAAAGCAGGAAAATGCTCTTTGCTATTACAGCCTGGCGTTAGGAGTGTGGATCTTCCCTTTTCAGACATTCAAGTGTAGTGGAGAGATATTTGTGTGCAAATAGCAGAAACAAGCAAACAAACACAAATTCAATAGCTGGGAAAACCTTTGGGTACTGTAACTGTTTTCCCAGAGAAGCTGGTAAAGTGTATCAAAGAAAATGCTCCAAAAATCTAACTGTCCTTTTTGAGTTAATTCAGGAATGTCACTGATTCAAATAGAAAGCTTTGGAGGTAGGACATGGCCTCTTAATATAGGGCTTGAGAAGTTTGCTATCTGTGAATATTTGCAGCTGTGATGAAGTTATTGACAGCAAGAGAAACAGATCCTGTTAGAGTGTTTGTACAATTGGCTGTTTTTGAGAAAGAAATACTGTTGAAGTAAGAGGGAATAGCACTCCTTTTGTGAAAAGGGTGATTTACATTTAAATCAGTAGCCTTTGCGCTGATGATTGCTACAGAACATAAATGTAGCGGTTCTGCTGAGTGTAGAATTATTTAGCAAAATCTTTCAAGGTTTTGTGGTACCAGACCAGTGTTTCTGATTTGAATTCAATGGATTCTGCAGCAGAACACAGCTGGGTTCGATACAGGAATGAATCAACCTCAAAAACACCAAAATAAATGATGACCAGACTTCAAGCAAAGCGATTAGATGGGAGGCCTTTTCTAAATACGTGGAGAGACTTTGCTGTTGTACAATGAGTTGGGTTTTGTGACCACCTGAAAGAGACAATAACAGAACATTATACAATTTCATACCAGAGGAACATCCCAGGGTATCTCAAAAGGATTTGAAGACAGCAAGGTGAAGTACCCACCATTTACAGCTGGCAGAACTGTTCCTTCAGGTCCTTGTTTTTATTATGTCATGCTTTCTTCCAGCAGGACCCATTTTTCAGAGTGTGTGAGGAAGTGCACAAGTCACTAAATTGAGGAGTCTGATCCATAAGCATATCCTCAGTGTGCAGGCTAAGGTCCCCATCTCATGTACTGAATGCTAGTCAAATATTGTTTCAGAGTGTTTTCCCTGCCTTATGGAGGGATGTTTGTCACCATCGTGTCTGCGTGGCTGATGTATGTTGACAATTTTACCCTTTCCACATCCCAGCGAGCACAGGATGTGGTATTAAGAGCATTTTGTATATGAAGGACACAAACAGTGAGAAGGGAAGTGATTTATGTGAGTCCATCCAGGAAGTCTTCAGCAAAGTTGGAGAGAAAATACCACTGTGGCTGTGTTTACATTAGCAAGTAGTGCCGGAATGGGCTGCAACACTGACAGCAGCAGTGCTCAGGACCTGTCATCCACACTAAAATGGGTTTGGAGGATTTACTTTGGACTGGATCTACTCTCACCCAGGGAAATGAACTCTTGTTGGCAGCTGGAATGCACCTATTGGGCATCCTTTGGTTTAATCCAACCATCCAGGAGTCCAGTTTGCCACCTCTGAGACTACTCATGATATGAGCCTACAGGTTTACTTCTTATCAGATTTACTCCTAGCACACAGTCCTGAATGGAGCTAAAGTAGTTCTGTAGAAACACCTTCTGTCTCCTTCCATGCTCAGTTCTTCTACAGTATTTAAGGTGAATCCCAGGAGGCACCTCCTACAGTGTCTCTGACATGACGTGCAAAACCAGGCAATTACTTGCAGATTACTGATACTGTCCTTGGCTAATTTTCTCATTTAAAACCCTTCTCTCAGTGAGCTTGCTGCCTCACATGGCTTCAGCTATCTGCTTTGCATCAATGACTTACAAATCTACCTGTTCTTTCCTGACCTCCCTGCCTCCATCAAGCCCAGCACCTTGTCGTGTTTCTCTCTGAAATTTCCCTCTGAATGTCTTGCCCTCCATTTAAACTTCATGTGGCAAAAACATCATAGCTCACTGAGCTGCTTGAAGTCATTACAGCAGGAGCCCAGACAGCCATTAAACATAATAAAATTTTACATATGTCTTAGGCTAGCAGTAGAAAGAATAATGTTTCAGCTAATTGAGCTAATTTTTTATTAGGTATTTTATTACAGTATTGTATTATATAAGTGTACTTCAGTAACTATTCTTTCTTTAAGTGTTTCATAAATGACAGAACCAAGCTTATCTGATATAATGTTTCAGTTTTTGAAATAGATTTCTTGGGCATCACAAAAGGCAAACATCCATTCTCATACTTGTGTATCCTTCTGTCATGTTTGACATTGTTGGCCACAAGCTACATTTTCTTGTCTCAGGGAGGCTGTGAGCCCCAGGGTAATGAGCTTAAATGGTGTGAGACCTACTGCAAGGCTCAGTTACAGCAGGCACTGACAGGAAACAGCACTGCTGTCAGGAGACCTCTGATGTGATCCCACACAGGTTCCTCTCTCTCAGTGATATTATTAGTGATTTAGGTAGCTCTGAATCTGGGATCTGGGGTGACTAAATCCTCATTCCTGCAATGCTGACCAAGGTCATGTTGCCATAAAATGTCTGTGGATAGCTTTTCACCAGAGAGCAGGGCCATTAAATGACTAAAATGAAGTTATGTATCTTCATGCTGTCAGTGGTAAAAGGCATGTCTGGGGCAATGGCAGCAGTTCTGTGACTCACTATGAGCCTGGAGTGGAGATCAGGAGGGAGGATACAATGCAGAAGATGTAGTACCAGGTCCAGGGGCAGCAGCTATACCCTGCCACCCAACTCTCCTGCCTCCACGGGGAGCCCTGCCACAACCTCCCAAACCCACCTCCCTTACTGCCAGTACTGGGAGTTGTGCAGAAGGTGTATTTCAGGAATTAATGATCCTGCACAGGCCCTGTCTGCTCCACTGGCCATTGTGTTTAGGGCCTAAGAAACCCATATGTTACTGATATATTCTGTAAGTTATATTTGGGACAGGAAACTCTATATGGATCAAGGGGTGGATGGAATATATCGATCTTGACTGGGAGGCAGTTGCATGCTGTGATAGTTGGCGACCCATACAGCAATTGCCTGAGCAGCCTGTGCCATGCTGCCTGTGCTGCACATCCAGGGTGGCCTCCAGGCTGTGTTGTGCTGCACAAACCCCCTGGTCACAGGACAACCTCAGCCAGATCACTCTGAGTGATGCCACAGGCAGCTCCCCCAGGTACCAGCAATTATACTGCTTGCTCAGCTTTGCCTTCATTGAAAAGTACAGTGAGAAGCTGTCATGCAAAAGTTTTTTGTGAATAGTGTGGTTTTCTTTTAAGAAAATTACATATTAGCTGAAATGACCAAAATGGTGATATTTATTTCCCTGGATGGAATCCACTCCAGGGTGTGTGAGATGTTGCATAAATACAGAGTGCTGGGACAAAAGAGATGTAAGATTTATTTGTTATCTGTATTCCTCTTCTTATTCTGTCTTATTAAAGCAGTTATTGATCTGCCTTACCCAGCAGCCTGATGATCACTGAAGAGCTGGCCATGGGAACGTGAGCTGTCACCCACATCGTGAAGTGTCAGGATTGTCAGTTTTGGACAACTTCTGTAATGAAAGATTTCAGGCAATTTTTTCCTGTTCCTGAATAAAATGTGGCCAGTTAAAGCAGTTTCACTTCACCACAGGGTGCTGTTCCCCACCAGTCCCCAGGAGACATAACTTGTCCAAGTATCCCAGGCAAGGCATGTCTCTGGGTACTTCTGTTTTTCAGTCCTCAACTTGCTGGCCTTTGCCTCAGTAAGAGAATGTCTGCTGTGATTAGTACAGAGAAGAGTGTAAAAATCTCTGATTTGGCAGAAGTCTTCCTTGATTGATTTCCAGATCACAAAAGACAACCAGCTGCCAAGCCTCTGGAGCACTCCAAGTAAGTATTCACACAAGCAGACACCACACGTTTGACAGATGTTAGTCACATTGCTTAATGCTCCACTAGATGCTACAGATGTGAGCGTGGTATAAGAACCTACAGATGAAAAAAGAGGATAGAAAAAACCACAAAATGACAATTTCCCTGAAGAGATCGTTTCCACACTTCCTCGTCTAGATTCTCAATGCAGGTTCTGTTCTATAATTAATAGCATATCACCTTTATTCCCATACCAGTCTTACACCTTACAGGCTGTCATCTGAAAACATAGGCAGAGATTTTGTGCTGTGCTAGGTTTTAGCTAGGAAAAGGTTATGGGAGAATGTTAGAGTCAGGCAGAGAATTTCAATTCCAAATTACTTATGCATATATTCATTTATTTATATATATATATATATGCATGCATAAGTCTCAGCTGACCCATGGTCCTCTCTAAACCTTTGCCTGCTAGAGGCACCTATAATAATTTCCTTTAGTTACAGGCAGGTAGGTAGGTGAAGGAAGGCAGGAGCAGATTGTGTCTACTTTGGTTAGCAGAGTTATATGGCAAGAAGGCTCAGCCACAGGAAATGGGTTTTTACCTGTGTGGTGGGCTGGCCCTGGATGGACACTGGGTGCCCACCAAAGTCACTCCATCACTGCCTCCTCAGCTGGGCAGGGCAGAGAGAAATGTAACAAAAGGCTTGTGAATTAGGGGCAGGGAGTGTTGTGGGCAAAACAGACTTGGGGAAATTGCTTTAATTTATTGCAAATCAAACCAGAGTAGGATAATGAGAAGTGAACCCAAATCTTAAAGCACTTTCCTACTCTGCCCCTTCTTTTGAGGCTTTACTCCTGATTTTCTCTACCTCCTTCCCTCCAGCAGCTCAAGGGGACTGAAAATGGGGGCTATGGTCAGTTCATCGCACATTGTCTCTGTGGCTCATTCTCCTCAGGGGGAAAACTCCTCACACTCTTTCCCTGCTCCAGTGTGAGGTCACAGGAAAAAACCTCTACAAACTCCTTGAGTCCTTTCCAAAGGCTGCAGTTCTTGATATGCTGTTCCATGGGGTGCAATTCTTCAGGAATAGGCTCCAGCATTTGTCCCAGCATTGTGACAGGGTCACAGGTCCTGTCAGAAGCCTGCTGCAGCGTGGGCTTCCCATGGGGTCACAGCCTCCTTTGGGCATCCCCCTGCCCTTTTGTGGTGTTTTCCAGGGGTTGCAGATGGATCTCTGGTCCCCTGTGGGCCTCCATGGGCCACAGCTGCCTCACCGTGGGTGGCACCAGGGACTGCAGGGAAATCTCTGTTCTGGCACCTGGACCATCTCCTGCCCTTCCTTCTGCACTAATATGGGGGTCTGCAGGGCTGTTGCTCACACAATCTCACTTCTTTCTCTGGCTCTAACTGACCAGTTGTTTTTTGTCCCTTTTCTTAACTCTTTTGTCCCAGAGGTGCTTCCTTTATATCCGGTCATCTCGGATGGGCCCGGCCTTGGCCAGCAGTGGGTCCATCCTGGAGCTGACCTGCACTGGCTCTGTTGGACAAGGAGGAATCCTCCACAGCTTCCCATAGAGGCAACCCCTGTAAAACTCCCACTAGAAAAAGCTTTGTCGTGTAAACCCAATATAACTGGTATCCTCTCCTGGGATTTCTTTGAAGGTCCACACCACAATTTATACTCCTAAGATCATGGGAAAAAGCTGTGTTTCCTGAAGACAGCTCTTGGCATTCTCCAGTTGCACTTGCCATACCTCTAGACAAGCACAAGCTGTGAACCCTATCGTGCAGGACAGACATTTCAGGTGTTGGTATCCAGCTGTCAACTGCATCCTTTTGTTTATGAGCTCAGAACAATGGCTCTGACAACATAGCCCAGGATGTCTGGAAGGAAGGATGACTGATATTGTATGTTCAAAAGATTACAGGTTCGGGAATGTAAGTTCTGTTTTACAAGTATTCCTGGGGGCTGAACACATCCCTAAATTTTTTACCTCGTACCACCATTACATAACACAGTGAAATCTCAGTGTTAAATATTTTGCTTGGTTATCAGCATTACATAAGGCTCTGGAATAAGGTCTCAAACAATTTCACTCGCTTGTGTGTACAGAGCAGTAAATGCATACAAATTCAAAAGGAAAAGGAGAAAAAATGCCCTCAAGAAAAGTATGAATGAGCTTGAAAAGGGCAAATAAATAGCAGAGACATTTATATTGGTCTCTCCTACTGCTCTGAACAAAACAATTATGAGATAAGAGAGGCAAGAATGGGAGGAAATTCTTTCATTTTTCACGTTGGAAGTCCGAAGGATCCAATAGCCTGTTTATGAAGAGCAATAAAGAAGATACATGAACTCGGTAAAGATGTTGTTACAAATATATTGGCCTGTTTGGAAAGGCCAGGAGTTTGGGTTTTTGGGGACTTTTTTGTTGTTTTTTTGGTAGTGTTGTTGCTTTTTATAAAGAGCTATCAGCTAAGGTTTTAAGGGTGGAGGTTTTTTGTTGATAGAGACTAACTGACAAGAACTGTTTGTTTTAAGTAGCAGAGAGGACTAATACTTTTATTTAGGATTCAGAAATAGTATGAAAAAAGAAGAACGGAATGTGGAATTTAATGAAGCTTACATAAGCAAATATAACCTTGGCCAGCTTTTAAACAAAGTTTAAACCAGCTATTCCTTATTTCTAATGTGAAGGTTTAAAAATCAGAATGCATTTGCCTGGTACAATAAAAAATGATGACTGGTACTCAGAAGGGAGATTTATCACTCTCCCTGCTTTCTAGTCTGAAATGTGTGTTCTTTTGTAATGGTGTGGGGAAGCCCATCTCTCCACCAGTTAAGAGATAATCACAGAATTATGGCACTTTAAAAGCAATAAAATTAGTGTGTATATTTTAGTGTGTATATTTTTTTCCTGATTTTCCCTCTCTTGTTTAAAAATAATGAAATAATGTATTCCAGTGCAGAAATGTGAATTTGTTACCAGCCTACTAGTGACTGCATTATCCTCTGGAAGAAAATCCAGGCTTAGGAACAATAGTAAGGTTTCTGCTACTCAGCCACTGTTCCCTCTACCAAGAAGCTTTTTTACTTAGCAAAATCTAGCAGTCTAAATAATGTGAGTGCTGCTGTAAGTTTTATTAGTGCTCTATTTCTCTATCATAATTAGACATAAAAAAATGTTTAGACCAGAAATCTCTCCAAGTCAAGAAATAAAAAATTAAATAATTCCATAATCTTTAAAAAATTTTATTGGTGTAATAACCCCCTCTGGGGATTAAACCACCATTGCAAAGCCTGTGATTAAAGTTTCTTAGTCCTTATCATTTTTGAGTTCTGTTTTCAGTGGTTTATAAGTTTGCCAGACTGTAATAACTTGGATTAAAATTTTCCAAAAATATGAAAAGTGCCTGTGTTTAGCTGAATATTTTAGGAAGCTTTAAAAAAGTGAATCAGCACTTTTTAAAACTGGGTCAGGGAAAATATGTTTTTCTGCCAATATTAAAACAAAAATCTCACAGTTGTTTTATTAGCAAGTTTTTGCCAGTTCTGCTTTTAGTTGTTAATTCAGGCAAGGGCTTGAAGTCTGGCAGATAGATTGCCTGTGTGTCAGGGAAGTGCTGTCCTTGCATACAGCCATACAGCTACCTCCATTTGGCCAAACTGTTAGTTAGTTAGTTTTTAAAAAATATTTATATGCCTTTTTTACTTTTTTTTTTTTTTTTTTTTTTTTTTTTTTTTTTTTTTTTTTTGTCACTGGAGAGTGGTTCTGGTCCTAAAGATTTCAATCCCAGTGAGCAAGCTGGGTGAGAATAGGGGGCAAGCTGGGATCTGCTGCAGCATGAATGGCTGGGACATGAAGAGCAGCAGGAGGGGAACAGACATAGCCATAGGGGTTAGGATTGGGAGCTCAGAGGTGGGCCTGTGCTTTGGAAGTGGAGAAAAGTAGAAAAATTCTGTTTATAAAAAGGGAAAGCTATGTGAACAATACCTGGAATCAGCAGAGGAGCATTGGGGGAGGTATTTCATAGAATTGTGGAATCATAGAATCACAGAATGGTTTGGGATGGAAGGGAGCTTAAAAATCATTTTATTCCAACCCTCCCCAACCACAGGCAAGGACACTTTCCACTGGGCCAGGTTGCTCCAAAACCCTTTGTACAAGGACAACCTGTTATGCCTGCAGGTCAGTGCCAGGGCACATGGAGTACTGCAGTTTATTTTGTTTTATTTTTTTATCATAGGCCCTGGTACAGTTTTGGCCTGCATAAATCATCACACTCCCAAATGCTGCTCAGGTCCAGTGTTAGCCTGTGTCAGGGACTGTTTGCAAGACATATTTTTGTGTAGGTCTCCTGGTTTGGGGTGGTGGGGAAGGTCTGCTGTTTCGAAATGAACCATCCCATTCCACCTGTCTTTAGTTGTAAACCATACTGGAAAACAAACAAGGAAACAAAATTCATTTATTACCCTTCATCTCTACCTAGAGGATGAAAAGCAGGGACTACTGTCAGCTGGTCTCTTGCCTCTGCTGGCAGGCTCTCTAGAGCAGATCTCAAGGTTTTTGCCAGGCTGGAGCAGAGTACAGGAGGCAATGTGCTGCTGTGTTGTTTTACAGTTCTTCTAAAGACTCGAGTTCGCAAATGCTTCAGAAGTTACATACAAAAAGAGCAACCCACAGGAAAAGAATATTTGGCTGCAAAAGGGAGATGATGTGGCAGGAGAGAGTGAAAGAGGCTGTGCCAAGCCAAGGATGGCTCTGACTCTCTCTGCCATTTAGTCAGAGTTGCCTTAGGACAGCAGAAGTAGGCAAATGCTTGTGCTTTTGTGAGCTGCAGCCCTCAGGAGACACCCTGAGGAGTCTGATGGGTGTGTTGGCCACCAGCTCTTTACTCCTGGCCCAGACCTGGGCCCAGGGAGCTCCCTGGGCTCTATGCTTTTTGTTGGGATTGCTGGCATGGGCTCACAACCTCCTGGCAGGGCTTACCTCAGGCACTGAGGGAATGGACCACAAAATGAGTGGCCAATAAATAAGAGAGTGGGTTGGTTCTTGGTTACTTGGGCTTGGCATCTTCTTCCCCAGGCTGTACAGAGATCTACAATTGACTGTGTATGCACATGTAAATAAGATGGCCAAAGGAGTCTTTTGGCTCATTATATTTTTGAAATAGCCCAGAGGAGAGATGTTATATTTCAAAATTTCTGAGCAGTCTAAATGGGTGTTTATCTAGTTTAAGGAGAACTAGCTTTAAGTGCTAAAGCAGTGGTGGCCCAGGATGGATTGCACGGGATGAATCAGTATTTTGTAAACTTTGTTAACTGTAAAGTGTTTCTACATAGAAATTTGTGAATCCAGAGATGGATTTCAGCTTTGCTTAAGGAAAAGTTGTTTTTGTTGTTCTTTTTTTCTTTTCCTTTATCAAAATCCAGATATTCCAATCAAGATGCAGGTTAATCTATTTCATGCATTCCCAAAGACAGAACATTTTACACTTTGGTACATGTTTTTGTTTGTGGTTAGTTTGTGACAAAATTTGCTGAAGTCTCCAAGAGCAGTAGAATTGAGTAAAAGACGACAGAGGAGATGAAGCAAGGAGGCAGGAAGAGAGACCCTATTGCTTGCAGTGATGGGTGGAAATGAAAGGGTTTGGACAGCAGGTCTGTGCTTCAAGAGGAAAGATCTTACCTTTCCTTCACTTTCCTTAGATATTTGTGAGCAAAATAACGTTGAGGATGAGGCTGGAGTATAAGGAAAGCAAATGAAATATTTTATTTCTGATGATGATTGAATAGGTCTTCTTATTTCCAGCAAAGTGGGAGGTACATCAACACAGATACAGAATGGTTTTGGATATTGACAACATGTGTGCTATTAGTGCCAGTATTGCTTTGGGTTAATTTTACCTGTTGGTGGGGTTTACATCTCCTCTGACAAAATGGGGACAGCAGTGTCATTCCCATCTGTTTTATCTACTTGGATTTCTAATTATAAATTATTAACTCAGATCATGGGTGCCTGTTGTGTGTGTGCATGTGCATGCCTGTGCAAACTCATCTGACCATCTTTCGCATCAAATCTGAAATCAGTAAACTTCTGAATTATTTAAGATTAAAGTACAGTAGCAATATTTTTTGAAATGTAGTTGTGCATAGAAAGGACTATAGTGCCAGAAGTGACAGCAGAAGAATTAATGCTTTCTCCAGGCCCTTTTTATCTTAGAAATGATTGACAAAGTAATTTTCTTCTTGTACTTTAATAGAAGTGGATACATTATATACACCAACAAATCCTCACTGGGCCAATTACACATCATATGACTTATGTTGTCACAGCACCTAATATCCAAACAATAAATTAAAAGGTATGCTTTATATGCAAATTTGCATATGAGGATGTTTTCCAGTCCCCAGACTCAATTGTCTTATGAACACTACAACATACAAGAAAAAGAAACAAGCTGGCTAGGATTTGTGACTAATAAAACCTGCCTGGTTGAACGAACTGCATCTGTATGACTTACAAGGGTGTGCTGTATAAGTAACATTTGTTTTACATATTGAAATTATATTGGGAGATGAAATACTGAGCAAATATTGAAGCACTTCCTTTCACACAAGATATTCTGCACACATGCAAAGCTATATATATGCAACACAATATTTTTGATACCTATTCATACCACTGTGCAATGTAAAGGGACCTTTCCATAAATGAGAATCTCACTTTTTTTTCATTTTCAAGTGAGGATTTTAATGGAAGGTGGAAATGCCAAAATTTGCTTGCATCCTGATGGTACCTGCTGGACTTTTAGAAATTTTTGATTAGATCTGAATGTATGGTTTCTTAGAATTATTCTGATCTAAAGGCACCGGCACAGTGCTAGGTTTTCCTCGGTGAGGGCTATCAGCCTGATCTGTCCTAAACTAAACAGTTTAATAACGTGGAGCCAAAATGGAGGAATTAATCTTTGTTTCCAGTGTCCTAAACACATTTGTTCACAGCATCTAATGCAACAGGTGCAGCATTCCTCCCATCTTCTCTTGTGGAATGACCCATACATTGCAGAGAGCAACTTCATAGAAGGAATGACCTCCCTGTGGACACGGGGAGGTGATGGATTATTGTCATGGTTCTGCACTTCTGCAGGCTTGGGCATTGCAAGAACCTGAGGGGAAAAAAGCTGTTCAAAATAATGGAGCTGAGATGGTTGTGCTGGAGGGAAATGGGGAAAAGATTGTGGCCTCTGAAAAACAGTCCATTTCCCTTTCCCCTCTTTGGCAGTGAATTATCCCACTGATCATCCCCCAAGCTGCCGGTGAAGTTGCAGTTTAGTCCTTTGTGAGTCTGTGAGTAGAATTAACCACTTAGATGCAGTCCTGGTGGTCAGATGGCTTGCCTAATAACAATAAACAATAACTTGTTGACCAAGTTTTTGGGGTATGCATGAGAGAAAAAGTATGCAACCATTTGGTATTGAAGTTTAGACTTTGCTGAGGAAACATAGGAGCCCAGCTACCATGTCCCCCTTCTTATCAATAAGTACTCTAGAGAGCCAGCCACAACAGATTAATCTTCTTATTCTTGCCCCTTTAGTTGATCCAGTCTGCCAGATCAGACTCAAAATGGGTTTAGAGCCTTGCAGTTGTTTTAGACTGGTCAGATGAATTCTTCTGGGTTTAACTATTTTATTTAAACTACTGTTTTCACAGCTTCAGGCCTAATCATTTCAGTGCAGAAGGATCTAGAAATAATTAATTGAAATTAGTTGGCCTGGACACTTAGTTCCCAACATTTTGTTGTTTCCTTAAAACTGTAACAAATACAGGTTGAGCCCGAGTTATGCATATGAGACCTCACTTTTCATGAATCATAGATCAGCATGGCTTGAGCTCCATTTTAACAGAGCCAGCAAAGGAAAACATGGCCAACTGATAGACCTCCTTCAAGGTGCAAAGGAATATGTGATGCTTGTATTAAAGAAGAAATAAATGAGGAGGTTTTGCTTTATGTGCCATCAGAGAGAAGAAAAAATGGAAAGGAAAAGTGTCAATAAACTCCTGTCTTTTGGCAAGCATTTTAAAGGTTGATGGTGCTGCTATCTAGCTTTAGATACCAATATTTGGAGCTTAAGTTATGAGATTAATAACAAGCCTCTTCTGCTGATCAGTAGAGAGTTAAAAACTCTTTCAAAGGATGAATCTACATGGCAGCTGATTTGAGATGCTCTTCAGACAAACCAGTCTTTCTCCAGGATCAGTAGTGAGATGCTTGGATGACAAGCCTTGTAGATTGGGCACCTCCAGCAAGGTGTCTGACTGCATAACAGGTGAATATCACCAAAGACTTCAAGTGTTTAAGGCCAGGCTCAAAGAGGAGGTCTGGACCTACATTTCCTATTTGTAATGCCAACCACTGGATCAGAACAAGAATCCATGTCAGGTCCTACAGACACTAATTTATGATGCTAGTTTCCAACACTTAATTGAGGGCAGTAAATAGAGTTATGTTGCTAACTCTGCAGTGTGTCACTTTCTCATTGCACCCTTGACTTTGACCATCAGTCAGTTATGAGATTGCGAAATCTCATTCCATTGTCCTTGGCAAGCATAACATATTTTTGTTTATTGTGAGAGCACTGTAGAGTTTATGATGTCTTTTGCACTTCGTTTTCTTGCTTTTAAGGTTTGGTATTTTTAGCCAAATTTCCTAAGGAAATGAAATTGATGCCACCATGCTGTCAGCTCCCTCGTAACTTCTGAACGAGGGGCTAATTTCAGCTCTATTTGACAGAGGAGTAAAGGTTTCAAAGATACTACATTCCTACAAATTTTGTGAAAATCAACAGCTTTGTAGATGTTTATATATCTTTGCTCCAGCTGAAGTCATGTCAAGGAGCACTCAACCCATGGTTTATTTGTTCCATCTGGCAATAGCCAATTGGACATTCCCTGTGCAGAAATGCTGAACTAATCACAGCCCAAGTCATATTTCACCTCCCTATTACACAAGAAAAGTTGAAAGAGGTGGCTGTGGGAAATTGAGGGGCATATTTTGCTGTAAGAAATGGTGGGAATTGTAGTAGTGGTATGCTTCAGGAGATAAGGAAGAGCAGCAAATAGTCTGATGGGAGGGATTTTGGAGCCATGTCGCTGTGAAATTCATTATTCAACAAACTTCTCATTCTCCTATATTTTATATTGTGTAATTAACTGAAGTTATAATATACTGATGGCTTAAAAATGGGGTAGGAAGGACAATCACTGGAATATAATGAGATACCAAATTCTAACAGTTGCATATTTGTAATAAAAAATATCTTTAGGAGTGCACTGCAAGCAAATTTTTACAATGATCCAATGATCTACTGGTCTATCATCTTTTCATTAGCCATAGATGAAATTAATTAGCAAATGATCCATATGGAAAATAATTCCTATTAGGTTTTGCTTATTCTTTTGCCTCCAGTAATGATCTCCCATAAGTTTTCTAACAGTGGCATGTTAGGATCAGAGGAACAGCAGCACAGGACCTGATAAATTATTAGTCTGTTCTAGTATCCACACTCCAAAAGCCATCATAATGAGATACGTCTAGGGAGGATGCAGCTAATCTCCTAATGAATAACTGTAACAAGCAGACCTTTGGGGAGATTTCTGCTTAACCCCAAACAGTCAGCGGTGTGCTTGTGCCCTGCAGCAAGAGGGCTTATGTCCATAATGAATCTATATTTCATTTATTTGGCTGTGGACAGTCTCATTAATAATATAATTGCAATAACTCAATGTTGGGGTTAAAAAAAGGAGAAGAAAACGTAGGAAAGAAATTTTTAGTGCTCATTGAGCACAAGGGTGGAAAAATTGGAGTTTGAAGATGTGACAAAAACACCAGCATCTAATAAAATTGCTTTTATTAGCTTAATTTGCCACATATAGCGCAAATATTTAACTTGAATGAGGCATGAATTAGTAGAGAAATATGTGCAGTGCCATTTGAAGTGCTATACTTGAATAAAATAATGTATATCTTTTCATATGCAGTCCTTGAAGTCACACTACATACATCTTTAATTTCTTCAATTAAGAAAAAAATGAACAAATGGAGTTAGATTTTAATTATTCATAGTTCATTTGAGAAAAATCTTTGTAAATGAGAGGAAGGAGAGTTGTGCTATCTATCACGTTGAGAAGAAGAGAGAAAATTCACTCTATGAACTATTTGACAATACAAAAGCTTCTGCCTCACTAGGTGCTGCACTCTGACATGTAAAGGGAGAAGCATCACAGGAAGGACTATTTAGGAGCCATATCATGGAAACTGCACCCAAAAATACAAAAGTGCTCCTTGGCAAGTAACCACACTGCACATTTGCTAGAATACTACTGAGAGTATTACTGCAGGCATGTCCTTTAATCCTGTTTTTGAGAAGATGGGGATATATGGAGCTGCCCTATTAGATCAGACTTAGGATCCATTCAGATAATCTTTGGCAAATGGCCAAAGCCAGCTGAGTCAATGTTCCCCCATGTGGGAATGCTGCAGGAGAGGTGTTCAAGGATGTCCATAATCACCAGAGTTTGATTTAAACCTTGGAATATTCAATCCTTCTTGCATACTTTGCCAAGCTCTTGAAAGAAGGGACATTTTTGATGTCAGTAAGAAAGCTGGTTCTTCTTTGGGTTTTACTGGGCTATTGATCTCATGACTGCTTTGCTGCAGGGAGTAGCACAGTCTTAACATGTACTGGATGAAAAATTATTACTTTCTATCAGCTTTGAATTGATTATCTTTCATTTTCATTGAATGTCTCCTTGGCTAAGGAGAACAGAGCCAGGAATTTGCCTTTTTGAGCAAGTCATTATTTTATATGCTTTTGTGTAGGTTTTCTTGGTTTTCTAATTTGCAGAGTCAACAATCCCAGTCTTTTCATTTTGATGTTATGTAAGTGACCTCTGTGCTCTTAATGATTTTCAACCTGTCTCTGAACATGTAATTTTTAATAACTTTTTGGAGATAACAGGGTCTGTTTGGATACAAGATTATAATGGCACATCATTATTTCATATACTGGTATAAGGAATTTCTTGTTATTAAATTGCATTTGCTTGTTTAATTGCAAGTGCAGTCTTTGTTATACGATCACAATTTCAACTGATCTCTTTCCTAACATAGTTTAAAGCAGTGTATGCCGTGTAACTCAATTTCTTTCAGTTTGATATGTATCACTTTCCATATTTTAGTGGTGAACTTTTTGGTGTTCATTAAGCTAAAAACTGTATATATTAAATTTCTTTGAGAATCCCTAAAATGGTAGCCAGATCTCAGTTATGTAAATAATATATTGTCATTTGCAAATTGATATACTTCACTGTTCACCTCCTGTTCCAGGTACTAACAGGTATGTTAAATAATGCCACAGCAAACGTAAAATCTAAAGGCATCTGCTCTTAAATTTTTAACTTGGCCATTAATTCTAACTTTGTCTTCTGTCTCTTAGCCATTTCTTAATTCACAGTGGTACTTTGCCTCTGTATGACTTTCTAAGTTCAGGAGTACCATGTTGTTGGCAACCCTGTAAAAAACTTTGTGTAATCAAAGGAATATTTTCTCCTTTACCTGCTAATTTATCAACACATTCAAAGAATACCAATAGAGTAGTGAGGCATAGTTTCTCTCTGCAGAACTTGTGCTAATTAGATTTTTTTTTCTTGATTTATAAAGAAACATGTTATTCTACATGCAATGATTATTTAAAAAAATTATCAAGATATACCAGTGTATAAGTCCAGCCTTTTCTAAAATATAGGTGCATTGTGTGCAATCCCACAAAAGTGTATTAGAGTAGCTATCTTGAAAGAGAGGTTGTGTATTTTGCGATCAGCTCAGCGACTTTATTCCTAAAATCCTTGGAAGATTTGGACTATAACCCCCTTTGCCCAGGAAGCCAATCAGTACAAAGAGAGAATCAGTACAAAAAGGGGTTTAAAACAATGGTTCCCAAAAAGCAAAATGCACCTAAAATACAGCTGAGGCCTTGAGTAAAGCCCAAGACAACAAAATTATTTCCGGATGAGATGAGTGTGATCATTTCTCTGACACATCCAGTGCATCAGCCACCTCAAGGAAAGGTGATTGTGGCATCTCCTGTGGGAGCAGCTGGGAACAAGAGCTGGTGAAAAATGCGCAAGCCACTTAGGAGCCAA
Source organism: Ammospiza caudacuta (assembly GCF_027887145.1). Taxonomy (NCBI): domain Eukaryota; kingdom Metazoa; phylum Chordata; class Aves; order Passeriformes; family Passerellidae; genus Ammospiza; species Ammospiza caudacuta. The sequence goes on from NC_080595.1 coordinate 75,413,918, forward strand.
CACAGCTGGAGCAGGTGCTCTGCTGCCCTGCAGGCTGCCAGGCTTCTACCCTCGGCCAAGGAGAATTTGGAAACTGTGCCAGCAGCGCAGCACTAACCTGTTTTCTTGGGAGAATGTTTCCTCCTCACCTTCCCTGAACCAGGCAGCTGGGGTTAGCAATGAAGTTCCATCTGGATGGAGCACCCTGTTTGCTGTTTTTTACTCTGATCTCCTCTTCAGCTCAGATTTTCTAATCTGCTTGACCTCCTGCACTGATGTTTGTCCTGGAGAGGCCCAAGAGCAAAAGCTGTAGTTACTGTGAATGGTATTTTTGAGAAATGTTTTAAGATGACCTATCGGACCCAGATATTTGGTCTAATCAAAAGAATTTTTGTTGAATTACTTCTTAATCTTTCTTTTTTAATTTTAATTAATGTATGTGGTGCCTAGAGCAAAGGAGGCCAGGCCCTTCCAATTAAATTAAAATTAATAGTAATAAAAGATACAGAAGAAGACCGGAATTAAATCAGAAGCATAAGGGTTGAAATCTATCACATTCTTCTTGGCTTTTTCTTACCATATGTAGGAGTGCAAAATCCATGTCCAACTTAAAATATATTCTGGAACTCTGTCAATTTTCTGCTAATGGAAAATTGCAGGACTCCCAAACTCTGTGCTGGTCCCGTAGCCACATCAAACTAGATAATTATGGCTTTCTCCAGCTGAGCTAGCCACTAGAAGGAAGGTACAGCTGTGTCCCTGATGACTTCATTTTTGACAGAAATGATGCTGTTTTCAATCTAAAGGCCATTCTCATATGCCTCAGAAGAGCCTCTCTGCCATGAGTGGATTGTCTTGTATGAATAAGAACATCTATTACAAACATTTATTTGTCATATTGCATCTTAAGTGTATTGAAGCAACAATTGTTCATATTTTGAAAAGACTTGAAGTAAAGTAGTGGGACAAAAGAGGATATAAAAATAGAAAACCTTCTGTGTGAAGTGTGTGTGCCAGGGGATTATTGCTCCCTTTTACACAGGCCTTGACTTGCACAGACATGCAAACACACAAATGATCACTCGCATTGTCATAAACCAGTGGCAATGGGATGCTGAAAAAGACATAAAGAAAAATTAGCAATAGCACAAAAAAAACCCAAAAGGTTTTCAGAACAACATACTGTGAATATTGTTTCTCAATAATGTAAATTATGAGTCTTCATGCTCCAAAGTAAATGTAATTTTGAAGTCAGTGCAATAGAAGTTTTTGCACATCTTAAGTAAAAGGCAGTGGTGACAGGCACTACAAAACAGTAACCTATTTTGAAAATGTTCATATCTCACTGCCTGAAATGATAATAGACATCTGTTTTTAGTAATATGGATGTAACTGTTTTTTTAAAATTTGCTGAAAGTATCACATGAAATGGAATGTGTCTATATGTGTGTGCAAGTGTTTTCCAGGAAAAAGCACAGCAGCTCTATGTCCTGAAAGACCATATTCCTTCATGAGGAACATAAATATCAAATCACTGCATTTCAAAGCAATGTCCCTCCAGAGTATGACACTGATCCCTGCACATACTGGAGCCTGAAAAGCTGAAGTTGGGCAATGCCTGGAGCAGAGGCAGATGCTGTAGGAGGGGTTTGTAGGTTCTCCATACTCTAACTGATATTGCAGCTATTGGTTTTAGATATTTGTAACTCCATCACAGACTGAGAAAACAAAATACAAAAATAATATCATACTTTTGGTCTCCTTTATATGTTTTCTATGTGCACACCTCTGAATTTTTTCTGCCTTATTTACATCCTCTTTCTTTCTTCAAAGCCTTCTTAAAGTCCTTTCATGCTGTCTTAGCAACACAAACATGGGATTTTTTGTCTCTGTAGCTCTTGTCATTTCAAACATCCTTCCTTATATCTTTTTGTCTTCTTGTTGCTTCAACTAATTGTAAAAATATGTATTTTCTCCAAGCTCAGAAAAGCCCATTGTTCAGCCACCCAGGACAACTTAACAACCAGCCTGGACAAACGTAATTTAATTACTTCTTGCTCACTGGCTAAGGTGCTGAACTGCATTTAAAGATCTTGTGTGTTCTCCAACCTCATGCTGAAAAGAAAACTAGCTTCCACCTCAGTTTCTTTAAAGTGTTGCCTAACAGCAGGAAAAGAAAGGATGGCTTTGTTCAACCAACCGTTTTCTCAGCTTCTACCTCTGCCTTGTTCACCCAGTGTGTCTGCTTAGCAAAATAATGACAGTGCTGACATATGTCACAGAAGAACCAGGAAAACTCCAGTTCTTTGCCAGAAAGCAAATTTACAGATATTTTCTTTGGGAAAATCACCTGAAAAGAAGACACCTGGCTTTTAACTGTTCTTTCACTCTCTTTCAAGATGCAGATTACTTTCACAGTTTCATTTAACTCTACAACAGGTTTAAAATCTTCAGCTCCTTCTGGCCCTCTCTGTCTCTTGTGATGGGTCAGGGACCTTGCCTAGGGTTTCAAGGTCTAGTGGGAATAAATTGGTGACCACATTTCCTTTCTCTGTCAAATCCACTAAGGACCCAAAGTTTTCTGCTTCCAATTCCTGGTCTCTCTGAAATGAAGGCAGCAGTTCCAGGGTACTTATTCCTAAAATCTGTACTCAAGGTTGTTTGACAATCAGTTTGACCGTCTCTTGAATAAAACATATTCCTGAAATGAAACTTAATTGTGGTAACCACTTTATTTCCAGAAGCTGCAAGACAACTTCTTTGGTCAATTATCATCAAGATGGGAAAAGGGTATTTACAAAATTCTGATTCTCTGATTCTGCTACCGAGGAGGGAAATTATGTCTAGAAGGAAAAAACAGCTTAGAGGTTGCAGGGTCTGCCTTGGAGTTTCTGGAGAAAAAATGGCTTTCCCTGTCAGTAATGTCCTGTGTAGCCTTGGTCAGTCCCTTGGGCTTTGCCAATCCCAGAGCTCACACAGACACTCAATTGCACTCAATCTGGCACAATTTGCAGCTACAGTGGGTAAGCCATCTCATGTTGTGATCAGATCCAGCTGTAATTTAAAAACACAGATCTGTGCCTCAGCCTGGGTTCGTAGGTGTGTTTAAAATCAGCCTTTCTGAAATCAGTGGCATTTAGTTTTCCCAATGACTTGGGCTTGCTGGCTAGCTCCAGGCAGACTGAGAAATGTGCTCTGCAGTGATCCTGGTCCCTCACCCGCCAGATCTGGGATCTGGATAGGAAATGCCATAGCCCCTTCCAGCCTGCAGGCTGGGGTTTCCTTTGCAGCGAGGGTACAGGGGGCAAGGGGCAATGGGACCATGCAGGGCTCTTCCCAAGCTGTCAGGCTCCCCTGCTCAGACACGGGTCTCAGTGACTGCTGTAAAAGGGCGATGCTAACACTGCCTTCTCAGCCTCACAGCTGGATGGGGAGGAAAAATCCATTAAAGTTTGTGATATACTGGCATACTATGGTTCTGGGAGACACAGAAGTACTTAAGATAGACAGTTAATTGTTACAATTTTGGCAGTACATCCCATGATGAGGCACACTGCGAGCTCTGCAAAACCTCTTTTTTTAATAGATGATTTACTAAAGCTATTTAAAATATACAACTTTATTGTTTGGTGCATTCCAGAAGCCTAGAGGCCCAAATTGAGAGTGAGAGCCCATTGAGCTTCATGCTGTCCAAAATGATATTAAGAGATGTTCACACACTGCCCTGATGAGTGAGCATAATAGCTGAGAACTGAGGGTGGTTTGTCATTGCAGTTTTATTGATGAGCTGAGATGCAGGAATATGAAGTTCAAGTCCCAAGGTCACAGAGCAGGACTCAGCGCAGGTAAGACCTGTATCCACTGCTGTGCCAGATCTGTGATCAGAGCACTCTTTTATTGTTTGGTTGTTTTGGTTTTGCTGCTTTTTTTTTTTTTTTTTTTTTTTTTTTTTTTTTTTTTTAATGCAAATAAATAAGTTCTGAATTGCAGTGCTCCCAACTGTTGCCAAAAGTACACATAATTAATCACTGTTCTTCACTGCATTTTACTGGTTCTTTTGCCTGGAGCATAGTGTGTGATGTGTCAAAAAGCATTAGAGGGGCCTGTGGTCATGCCATGATGACTTCATGATGTGGCTCCATCTATCTGGCTGTGCATAGGACATGATAGTGCTGGTCCTTTAACACGGGGAGCTGCAGCTGATGTGCCTGCTGAGAATGGGCCATAGCCAATGCTAAGTCCTAAACTATGTCTGCAAGTTTTTTTTGTAAAAAGCATGCCATGTACTGTTCAAACCATTTAACAGGACAGCCAGTTGGGCTCCCTGGACTGTTTAATTTAGAAGTACAGATGGAGGCAGTAGACCGAGTTTGGGTCTTGTTAATACAAATTCTTTTTGTCCTACGCATATGCCATCCTCAGACAGCTCCTGTTGTGTTTGTGTACTTTACATCAAGATAATGGCTGATGGGGTGAATGCTGAGATTCATCCATATTCTCCAGGTAGCTTTGAAAATCCAACCCCATTCTTGGGACAGAAAAAACAATCTAAAGAGAAAGAATATGAGATAATTTTAGACCTTCAGCACTGTGATTGCTTCAAGCAGTGCAAAGCTGTAATGAAAACCTACATTTTCTTGTGCTCACACACAGGCATAGGAACATGCAGAGAAAGCATGTAACAGATATATCAAGAAGCCTAGTGCTAGTTGGTAAAAAATGTCACATTTCATAGCTTTCACATAATAGCCATCTTTTTTGAAACTGAAATACAACATCTAAATGTCAGCCTATTCTGAGTGTCTTCGAATCCCCTTCTGATATTTTTTATGTGCTATTGTTCACTATATTGCATTTTTTAGTTTCCATTTGCTGTGATACCATGGCATTTGATTTTGTTCTGGCCAAGAGGCCAAAAACTCAATTCAGTGTCAGATGTCTCATTGGTCCATGGATTTGCCACTGAGACACCATGGATGATTGATACAGCCACTGTCCCACCTTGAATTCAACAGGAACCTGTAACCCCCACTGAGTAGGAACTCATTCTCCACCTGGTTTGGGGCCAGAAGTACAAATCTGTTGTCATGATCATGTCTTCTGACTCTTTGACCCAATGTCAAAGTAAATCTTTGTATATTTTTTTTGGCTTTTTGGAGGGTTAGTTTGAGGGGGTTTTCCCCTTTAAAATTTTAAAGAATGGGGCCTTCTTTAGTATATTTCTTTTATAGGTGAAAGACATGAGGTTCTTATTTATTTTTATGAGGTTTTTCATTTTCAGTTTTTAAGCACTGTCTAGTACCTTTATATAGAAAGCAGTACATCACTCCCTTTCTTCTGCCCTTCTTAATGGAAAAGTAAATGGTTATTCTTTCCTTCTAACTGATGTATGCCTTCAAAATACTATAAAGATATGAAACTGATGGAGTTTCTAAATTATAAAGCAGGAGTTCTTTTATATTACTGTGAATAACAACTGGAAATCCAGTTCTTTATAATAAGTTATTTATTCTCCATTTTGAGGTTTTATCCACACCCCAGGAGGTGGCCATGTATTTTTCAACAGGTGCTGCATCAAGATTGCAATGATACTCTCAAACCATATTAGATTGTATCCAGTGGAAAGAAATGAATTTGAAAGCAAGACTTACAGGCTGATGAAAACCGAAAATCTTTTCTCTTGTTGAATGCAAAATCTTCTATTAGGTTCATAGCTGTTATCAGCGTCAGCCTCATGTAAATACATATTTATGATCTAATACAGAGCACCGACAGTGTGTCTGGGAGAACAAGAGTCTATGTAGTGTACTCTGGCCAGAAAACTTATAGAAGCTTCCCAAATCTTCTGAAAACTGTAACAATGGAATTCTAAAGGGACAAAGGTGGTGGGCAGGAGGAGACATTGCAGTAGGATCACAACACGCCATGGTTATTTACTTGCTTTTAAGGAAAAGTGAACACATCTGTTTCTGATTCATGACAAGAAGTCAGGAAGGAGAAAGGCATGAAAAGAAATGATGATTCTTAGAGGAAAGATGGGATGTCACACCAGATGAAACTTTTACTAGACTGACTGGTTACCAATTTCTTGCAAATGCAATGCCCTGAAACCATGACATTGTAAAAAGAAAGAGGATGTATGTGATTTTCGAACAGTTTCTAATGAGATGTGTGTTAAAGTTTCTGGTTTTGGCTCATGCAACACAACTTACCAAAGTACAGAAACACTTCATAATCTTCAAGGCTCTTTGCCTTTCAAACCTAGGAAAAGCTTTAATCCTCATCCCTGCAGATGAAGCACACAGACAGAAGGGGCTATTTCCACGCAGTGACTTCAGGTGGGGTATCTGATGCCTCTCACCCTGTCTCCCTCATCCATGAGCTCTCTTGGGGTCCCAGATATCTTCTTGTGGAGTATCTCTTTCTCATGTAGTCAGAACATGATCTGCAGAAGACAATAATCTCTTAAAATATCTTTTTTTCATGTAAATTTTTGGCCCATAACATTTATATTTCTATCCAGAAAAGACAAAGCAATGTCTACTTCTGAGCCTGCTAGGGCAGAACATTTCCACAAAGAAAATTGTTGCAACAGACACATGGAAAAGACTCTTGCAAAATGAAATACCTGGGACATTTAAGTCCTTCACCCAATGCAGTAAGAGTTCCTTCTCTTTGTCCTTTTATAATTCACCACATTTTTATATAAACATATATCCACACATATATAAAATATTAAATATATCGTCTAGTTTTGACTTTATTTTTGTAAGTGCAGATGGCTCTGTTTCACAACAGCTAGGATCACAAGAATGGTAATAGTAAAAGCCTTATGTCTGTCTCTGTTTGACAGTGAACAGGAACCACCAGTGTTCCTACAGACCATTTTTTCCAACTCTTTCCCAAGAAACTGTATTAAACAGCTGGGGCAGATTTGGAGATTAGAAATCTGCATTTATTCACCTGTAGGCAGATCCCGACAGCTACTAGACCACCTGTAGATACTTGCTACCTATAGATACAGACTTGATATTCAGAAAATAAGTTATAATGCGGTCAGTGCAGCCCACAGAGGCTTTGAGATGGCCACTGGAAGTGTGACACTGTTGTCTGTGCAGTCACTCAGGGCATCTGAAATGCCTGCAGTATTCTATCTGCATGGGAAGGCTGTGAGACTGCTTTAGGTCTTGTGCCACCCAGCGAGGCTCTCTTACATGGCATAAGATGCCCCTACGTGCCTGCTCAGCTACCTAGGTGTCAGTGTCTGGTGTCATCCCAGGCGTCATGGGCTACCCTGAACTCCTCTTCTTGTCATCCATCTTATGGGGTGAGGGTCCTGACCCGCTTAGATGGTTGCAAGGAGCTGTCTGAGAAATAGGGAATGCAGCAGCTCCCACCCTTCTCCTAGGAGCAGCATTCTAGTAGTCTCCTCTTGACCTTTGCTGACCTGTGTGATGCTGAGCAGCCATGCCTGTGACTGGCAAGTTGCCCTTCTTGCCCTGCTGTCATCCCTGCTCCCAGCTCCCCTTTCCTTGCAGGAACAGCCCCAGCCCTTGCTGTTCTCAGGTGCTTGTGCTGTACTGAGTCCCTGGGATGTTTTAGTTGACACCTTTTTTAGTCAACTGAGTTGAACCCCTCTGCCTGCTTTGGGGTCTGCTAAAGCAGTGTCTAGGTGCCGTTGTCTGTACTCGCTTAGGGAAATTTCTGGGTCCCTCTGAAACTGCAACTGGAGTTTTAACTCTTCAGGCATTTTAAATGAGAGTGGAGATTTGTCACGGGCTACTGAAAAAGCCTACAGTGCTGGCTGACCAGGAAGTTATTCCAGGTTGTCCATAAAAGTGGGCAGGCAAGATCAAATGTAGGAAATGACTGGAAGGTGACAAGCAGCAGAAGCTTAGAAGTGACTCCCTTAGAGTAAATTGGACATTTTTGAGATGACTTTAAAATTAATTACAATCTTTTGTTCTCTTGCAAAACATCTAGAAGATATGATGTAACTTTACATAAATGTTATGCAGAATCAACTTTTTCTTGGGTCAAGGAATCTTTTTCCCTCCTTATCTGAAATGTACTCAGTAATAAAATGTGGGATTAATGTGTGTTAACAAAACTTCAGGCATACATACTTATGCATAGATTTTAGCATAATGATAAACAAAAGAAAATTTTCAGTGAAATGATAACAATAATTTAAAAATCAGCTAATCTTTGCATTGTTTTTCTTTCCTTTTTTCTTCTCTTTTTTCTTACTTTATTTTCTGTAACTTGGAGCACTTATCCAAGTTATTATTTAAGCCCCATGCTTATTAATGTCATTGAAGCTACTCATAGGAATAAAATGAAGTGAATACCTAAATGCTTTTCAAGACCGAGTTTTCAGTAGTCAGAGCCCAAGATGCATGCACGTTTTTCTGATTCTGAGCATCTACTCTGCTTGGCCACAGCATCACCCAAAACATTTATAGGAAAGGTTTTTCCTTTGCTAGAACACTTGAGAAGAGGTAATACTTTTTGAAATGCTGAGAATCTATTTTGGTTTTGACAGCTGAACAGGTATCCAAACATCTCTTGAATGGCCATACATGTGGAGCTGGTCTGGTTAGGAGCCATGGGCTTAGTAAAGCTCAAAACATGGGGCAGGCATGATTGAGGCAGTAAAGCACATCTGCTTTACCATGAATTACAGCCTCCCCAAGCATCTAAGAGATTGAAATTATGGGACAAAAATACCTGGGGCTTCCTGAATACTAACCTGATGGGAAAGTGGCAGGGTGATAATATCCCACCATCCTGTTTATGGTCTGAAACCAAACACTACCTTCTTCTCTTTCCACACTGGAAATTGTGGACACTTCCAAAATGCTGTTCTGTTACAGGTCCTAAAGATTCTGTTCTGCTTTGTACTCCTTTACATACCCCATGTCCTGTGGGGCATATTTGAATGCTCTTGTGCCTTTTTGGATACTAGAAAGGTGTGAAAAAGAAGCCTAGAAGGAGTGTGCAATGTGAAAAATATTGTGCAATGTTGAAAAACCCAATAAAATCAAATAGAACCACCGAACAGCAGATTTCTAGATAGGTCTGCCTTGTAAAGCAGAAAAGGGAGGTGGAAGAAAGCTGAGGATATGAACTGGAGCTGGGCACTTGTGAATGGGGCAATGGTCAGGTCAAAATCAAAGTAAAATTTGGTTAGGGCCCGGCAATTCCTTTTTTATGTAAATACCCAGATCTACATGCAAAGAAATATAAACATAGCTGTTTTTCACCAGTGAGTATTTTTTTGGCCTAATTAAATTTTTTTTTAAAAGTTAAAGCCATCCACCAATGAAACAGTGTTAAGTGATGTAAGTGTCCTTCAAATTCTGTGGGAAAAGAGATGCAGGTAATGAAGAAGCTACATCAGCTTTCTTCATCTTGGGCATCTTTTTTCACTGATGTGACTTAGAGAATATTTGCCAATAATGGAGATGTTTGCAGGAATCAGGAGTCCTTTGCCTGCTGTTAGGAATGATGCTCACAAGGCTGACTGAATCACAAGGATCCTGTTTTCAGTTTGTGGGTTGTCTCCCATGAGCTCTGCAAGTGAAGATGATTTACTAGATGAGTTCAAAAAATAATTCTGAAAACCACTGGAAGGTTTTTTAAGAGTGCTACTTTGCATTTTATCCAAAGCTCTTTTCAGAAGGCAGGAAAGAACTGTGATAGACTTAGCTGTGCTGTTACACTGGTGCTGTCAGGGTTTAAGCATTGCTGTAATGTATCATGAGGAACACTGTACCACTTGCATTGGATATGTGTCAAAGCTCTTTCTTTCTCTCTCTCTCTCCTTTTTTTTTCTCTTCAGCTGCAGAAGACAGGAGCATTTGTAAGCCATGAAGCACAAAAGACAAAACAAAAGCATTTTTATTACTATAATTGAGAATTTGGAAGAGAGGAGTTAAGTGCTTGTACCTAATTGTACTGCAATTACCCTGTTTAATCCAGCAACAGGCTTCTTTCAAGCCTCATCACTATACCTGTGTAGAAGAATCTCATTTCACCACTTACAAAGGCTTGTCACTTTGGATATTAAGCACAATGAAGCTTCTCATTTTCTCTGCCTCAATTTTCCATAGGGATCATTAGAAAGATAAAGACAGACAATGCAGAATGTGACCTCATTAATGACATTGTACCAGGAATGAATGGGATTCAATGTCTGTAATATTTACAAACTAGTAAGACACAAGTTATTAGTGTCTGATTGTTTACCTTACCTTCATTGCTCATGTGTTCATTGCTCCTGGTGTAAGCAAACACTTCATGGGTTTCTCTTCTTAAAATCCTCGCAGAGTGCTGCTATCGCTGATTTTCAGATGGAGACATGATGTTAAGAAAGATTATTTATGTCTGGTCTTTTGAAGATATTGCCGTCTCTTTAAGTCGACAGAAACAAGGTGCCCATGTTGTCCTGTGGATCTGAGCCCAAAGTCATGTATAGACTGAGTTCCAAGGAAGTCCTTTAATGATGAGTTTGACCCTCCTAGGTATTATTATTTATACAAGATCCTGTTTTGTTTTCACTCTCTACCGGAATAACACAGTCCTCCTCCTCTCCCTTGTCTTACATCTGTTTAGGAGTACCTGATATGATCCGTGCTTTTATCCCTCCCTTCTGCATGTGAAGAATCTATCCCTTCATGGTTCCATTGATGTTGTGTGCTATCACCCTCCTCCCCTGGGCTGTGCAATGTCCTCACTCACTCTCCAGAGGCTGCTCCAAGGGACTCTGAAATACTCTGCTCTCTGTATCATGACACAGACTGCTGTCTTTTCCTCTTTCTAACAGTTCAAATTATTGTGGCCTCTCAAGATCACAGTGAAACTTGAGGTATAAACAGGGTTTTCCACTACTCAACTTGAATGCTTTAAACCCTTTCTCTTTGTGTTTAGTCTTGTTAGATAGTGCTCTGTTTCAGCCTGGTGGGATAAACTGTGATGTTCCTCAGCACTCTACTCTGGCTCCTCAGCTATTTAGCATTCATGTGCTGGGATCCTACTTCCCTGTCTTATAAAAGTTTGATATCACCTAAGTGCTGCTCCCAGCTCGGAAGGCAGTTGGTCCTTTGTGGTTTTGCTGTGCTGGTATAATCCAGGCAGTGTCATCTTTAGAGCTCATCGATGAATTCTGTATATTTGAGGCTGCACATTTGAAAACTGGCTCAAGATCAACTTCCATAAAATGTGGATTTTTCTAATAGAAAAAACTCTGGTTGTCCATTCCCAATTTCTACATTTTAATGATAATTTGGTTCATCACTTTAATGATAATACAAAACCCCGTGTTTTTATAATGTCTTGTTTCCCAAAGGATAAAAAAGCAGTTAATAAACTCAGTCTAATCTAATCCATCTCTTCCTGCAAGAATGGAGTGCAGACTCCTTTGTAGTGGAAAGAAGTGAATATATAAGAATGTGGAACAGTGCTACTGAGGAATTTGAGATGGGAAATCTTTCTAGGCATATCAAGAATTACCCTATGTTCAGTGCTGTCTTTTGATGGGAAGTGGGAGACAAAGTCACTTGGAGAAGCAGCTGAGGTTTGGTCGCTGTTGGTGATGACAACACAGGTACTGCAGGAGCAGGGAGAGGACAATGTAGTCTGGGAGGAGGAGAGGGGACTGGGGGTGAAGCTGATATCTTGACGCAGGGGCTAATCATGGGAAATGCCAAATATTGCCAGTTTCTGTAGTGCATCTTGAATATGGCAAAATATGCTGGACTAGAGTAATTTGGAATAATTAATTGGAACATCCATTCTCTGCTTTGAAAATAAAGTCCCTTTTTGTTCAAATTAATTCCAATACAGTAATTTTCCTCTTACCTTCTCTCCTAGGGGAAAAGTAAACTGCTGTAATTTTATTTTATTTTCTCTGATCCTTTGCACTGCCAGATACTAGCCAAACACAGCCTGTCTGTGTCTAACTCACTTCTATCAATATGCTGTATTTTACAAAGAAGACCCATAGTTCAGAATTTGGGTAAACAATGATCTTACACTTTATCAGAGTGATAAACAACATGATTGAACTGATTTTCACTCTGTAGTTTGCAGACAGTTTACTTCCCATCACTGTTCCTTGAAGCTCAAATTTTATATTGCACATTAGAACTTAAAATGGGTGGCTTATTCTTGCCATATAAAAGAGGTTAATGTATTAGTGAATGATGCTCCAAACATATGTTTAGAATGTCATTTAGTATAGCTATAGTTATCTTCCCAAGAAAATATCAACAAGCAAGACAGGTAATCACTATTCACCTTAATTACTGTAATAACACATCCAATATTCAGGAAGAGTCAGGCTGTACTGTCCGTATTTATTTTATTACTGACACAGATTTTGAAGTTGTGTGATTAATTAATGCTTTTAACAATAACTTCAATATGTCTATTGGTGGGAAGAGAAGTTATGACACTGAGTTTTTGATCACTTTTAGGTTCTGTGATATTTTTCTTTTCTTTTCTTTTTTTTTTTTCCTTTTTTTTCCTTTTCTTTTAGCCACAGAAAAGCTTTCTAACTTTTCTAAAAATTTCCTTCTCCATTTTGGCATTAGGGAAAAGTCTGTGGTCTGAGCCCCAGAAACCACTTGGCATCTTTTACACAAAATGGGCAATGAGGAATTCTGGCGTAGGAACAGGAGGTGCTTATGCTTCTGTCTGTCCAAAGGTTGGTTCTCAGGGACAGAGTCCATGAAGTTATGGGGCTTCTGACCAGCTTACAAGGAGCCCTGGCTAGTCCAGGCAGTCCTAAGTCTATTTTAGATTGCACTTGAGATAGCTCATATCCCCATCCATCTCCCAGGTGACATAAAATCATTTTTACTCTATCATCAGCTAAGAGAGCATATAGTCTGCAGGTCTGTAGCCCATCCACAGTGTGTTTTAGAGGCAATTAGATAATTTTGCCTTTTCAGCCACACTCTCAGCTCCTCCCTTGATGCTTTCAGGTGGTTATGTATGCTGTTAAATGCACCCAGCACTATTCCGTGACTTGGCAGTCAAGCAGAGGAGAACAGACCATGGTTGCACTATCAGACTTGTAACCACCCAAAATAAGATCACCCTGTCCAAACAGCTTTCCAGGAGTAGCTCCTGATTGCTGTTAATATCTTCACTATGCTCATGAGTTAATGAGTTGTGAGTTCGAGCCAAAACCATGCAAGCAACTAGTGTAACAATTTAAAAGTATAGATTTAATATCACAGGTAATTATTGTAGACAGTCATTAAGTGCATAGAGATAATGGTCAAGATTTATTGGTATAAATCACTCCATTGCCTCAAACATAATTTATAACAAAGAATTTGGAGCAAAATAATCTTCTCTGTATGGCCAAGGAGGTAAAATATGCGGGAAACCAAACTTACTTAAGGATAGTTTGGGTGAAAAGATGGTATTAGCACGTCAGGAAAATGTACAGGGGGCTGTGGTAAATGTCACAGGGCATGTGGTCATCCTTATCATCATCTGAGTAAGAGTATGGGTAAAATTAATTTCTAGTACAGACTGCACCTAACTGAAAGGATTATCAGTGAAATTGGTTTTTGGAAAGAGGGGTTATTTTGTAATAAAGTCTTGTTTTATCTGAAAAGCTGAGCTTTGTGAGATGGCATAGATAAATGCTGTCAGTCTGCACACGTCCTTCAGTGCTGGTTGATGGCCCCACAGGAGGAGAAAGTAAAGTATCAATGCAGAACAGAAAATGGCATTCATTAGTTTGTAATTAATGACAAGTGAGATAGGATAGCAAATGGAAGTGTGGGAGTGCTCAAGGAAATTCTTCTACAGCTCTTCCAAAAATATCATTTAGGTATTTATGTTTCTGTATTATAGTGGAGCTATTGCATTGGTTAAATCACCAAATTTACCACGATGTTGATAATTCATGATAGGCTGTATTGAAAGAATGATTAGGAGCCTTGACTAAAATTTGTTCCCATTGTGGTTGGCCTTTTATGTAGGAAAAGGCAAGGTCAGCAGAAGGGGAAGGAAAAGCATTTATTTCCTTATTTTATAAATCCACAAGGAGAGTAATGTAGTTTTCCCAAGGTCAGGCTGGAAGTCTATGGAATTGTTTAAGAGAGTTTTTCTCTTTGGGGACTCATTCAGTCCCTTTCCTGTAAGAACATTCTTCTCTCCTACACTAAGGGTTGAACACCACAGCCTGTATTTTCAGTGTCACACCAAGAAACACTGACCCAGAAAAGTGAAAAAAACCCAGAAAGGTGCCTTAGAATGATTGAAGCTGAACATTATCTTTGTCTTGATCAAGGACGAAATGTAAATCTTCAGTGAAGGTGTGAATTCTTAGCAACAAACACAGTGAGAAAAGCATTCAGGAGATAAATGGAATTTATCTGACAGTGTAAGTTCAAACTAAAATCTAAAGTAATGTAGTGAACAATGTTTAACAAGATTTCAGTGACTCCTGGTGCCTTTATAATCTGCCTAGCCTTTTGAAAAAGTTTCCTTTATAAATGTTTATCCCAGCTGTCTAGTGAGATTAAGAGCTTTTCTCCTTGAGTTCCATGTTCGCCAACAGTTTGGGATTTATTTGCATTGGCAGTTGCTCTGGCATCAAAGGTGTGGTCACTGCCCCAGGCTGTCATCTTCAAGGGGTCATACAGTTAATTCCCACAGGATGTGCTGAGCCTTATCTCTTCATTTTGGGAGAGCTAAATCTCAATGCTGAAGAAAGCGCGTTTGGTCAGCGGTGGGTCAGGTCTGCTGCCCTTTACGGTTTGTTCACACATTGTGTTCGAATCCTGACCTACAGAGCTGGTGGCCTTGCATGAGGTGCTTTCTGAGACCTCTCACAGCATCCACAGCTCCTGCACAGGCTGGCAGATGTGCTGCAATCCACAGGGAACCTGCAGATTCTGGGCTGGCAGGTGGACCCCTGAAACGCCTGCAGTAGCACAAGATGTTTAAATCTGTGTGTCCCAGGGGCTGGGCATTCCAAGATCTGCTTGGGCTTCCCTGATTGCAGTAAATAGCATCATGATTTGGTTATGTGACCAGGACACAGTCACATACTGAGAGACCATAGTATGTCCTGACTGTTTTCCAGCTGCTTCTCCTGACAAAGGGGACTCTTGTAGATCAAGTGAGGAAAAAAATCAGGATTTTATCCCAACACTGGATACTTTCAAGATTTGGTTGGATGGCTGGGCCATCTTGTCTAGACCATGATTTTCCCAAGAAATGTTGAATCAGATGTTTGTTGAGGTGCCTCTCAATCTGGCATTCTGTGATTCAGAATCAATTCTGAAATGTCCTTTTTACAAACTACTGTGGAGAGACTTCAAAGTTGGACTTGAGCATAGAATTTTATCACTTGCATAGGACACCAATTGAGTAAGAAAATTTAGGCTCATCTTATGTCAGTTGTCCTCCCTTACTGTGGCTGGACAGCTAGTATTCAAGAATAAAATACTGTAAACCAGAGTTTCACATAATGAATGGAATATTGAATAATAATCAGAAATGTAATAATAAAATTCTTTGGGTTGAAAGCAATCTTTTTGAAAAAATGTAGTTAAACCCTCCTGCTATGGACAGGGACCTGTTCTACTAGACCAGGTTGCTCAGAGCCCCATCCATCCTGGCTTTAAACACTTCCAGGGAAGTGTTTCAGTTTCTCTGGGCAGCCTGTGCCAGTGTCTCACCACCCTCAGCACAGAAGATTTCTTCCTTGGGTCCAAACTAAACCTACTGGCTTTTTAATGTGGGGGATAAGAAGCTTTTATGTCCATGACTGGATGGAAGCAAATCCTTGGCTCAGGTATGAGATATTGGATCAGATGCTCAGCTGGTGAATTAAACCGATATACAGTGTTTTAAGTGGGATGTTGAAGTAGATTATTGCAATCATTGCTCTGCTCCAGCTTGGATAGAAGGTGAAATCAATGCCAATGTAGATACTTTTAGCATTGCAAGTGGAAATTTGCCATGCAAATGCAAAATGAAATCAGTTTTAATCATGTGCTTACATGAAGGCAGACACTTAAATGTCAAGGTTTGATGTTAGCAAGGTGGACAGGAAGACTACCCATGAGTATCATAGCAAAAATTGAATTTTAGCTCCCAACCACAACAGTAAAAAAAGACTTTGACAATGCCAACAGCTTGGTAACTTAGGGCATAAATTGATTTATGACCTATATAAGAAGGGGATTCACTGGGGCAAGTTATAACAGCAAAACTATTAAAAGATTTATTTTTCTTCTTCCAAAATTGGTGATGCTGTTTACTGCTATTGGGAAGCCAGGATTAGACGGACTTCTGACTAGATTGGGACAGTAATTCTTCTATCAGATATTCAAGATAGAGAAATTTTCCTTAGGCTTTGGACAGAACTTAATTCCTTAAGTTGAAAACATACTTTTTCTGTGTTATGAGTTAGAAATTGACTGTTGCCTTCAGAAATAAGACATTGGTGCATTAATCAACTCTGCTTTGCCAATGGCATTTACAGGGTTAATGTTTTCTGACTACTCCACCTGGTAAATTACTGCTCCTACACTCAGCTCAAACTCAATTTCCTTCCTTCAAGGTTTCAGTAATCGTATCACCAGGCAATAGCTGAGTTGAAGTTTCCTTTGAATCTGAAATTGTATAATTGAACTTTTGAACTGAAGTCCACCCATCACTTTGTAGCCAGACTCCTTGGAAAGAGAGATATTTTTCTTTAGTTTGATAATAGCTGATTACTAAATCCTTGGCTTTTTCTTTACTTTTAATGCACCACACGTTATATTTGTTTGTGATTTTACCTCAATCACAGTAATCTATTATCTGTGGTACCACTTGCATTTACAACCCACCTTTCACTGCAGGCTTTCTAAGCACTTGAGAAGCATTAGGCTCAATGAGAGGCCTATAATGAAGATAAACAATTACATTGTTATATGTCTGCTGCAGAGACTGTAATTTTCCATATCTTACCAAGGCACCATGGAATGCTGAGCTGGCTGGCCTCTAGGCACTGTTTCTCTAAACACTATTGCTGTATACAAAACAATAATGTGCTAACAGAAAACGGATGAGGAAACTGAGGCACTAAGAACCACTACAGAAATTTTCAGAATCTGGACCTTCACAGATTTCTGATGATTAAAGTCAACTCATGTAAGGAGACAAAGCAGTATTTGACATCCTGTATAGATACACTTCCTCTGCTCCCAGAGTAGTGTTAAATAAGAAGGACCTGCCTTAGCCTAGGACAATATATTGCTTTTAAGCTAAGTCTGCAACAGTTTTGTATCTGTTATCCCACTTTTATTTTAGTTCATCAGTTTCCCTTGCCTGTCATTGTGAAGATCAGAGTCCCCTGGAAATGAAATAAACTATTTGTCACAGGTACATTATATTAAACCCTGGTTTTGCTTTCCAGTCCTGTTAGACATTGTGCTTAAGAAGAGATGTTTTTCTTTCTAGATAGACCATAAAGATGACCAAGTAGGGAGCAGGGGGAAGGTTGCCTGACTCACACCCTAGAGCCCAGCCTGGTCCATGTACAGACCAACATCAGAAAATCTTCCTTATTCTGCTTTGCAAAAGCATTTCATTCTCAAGGAAGAATAAACACAGAGATCATAGGGAATTGGGGGTTAAGATCCAGGTGTAATCTCTGGCTGAGGGAATCAGTGCTAATAAATAATGCACTTTTTGTGGGTTCTAAAAAATATTCTGGGTTTATTTGTTTCAAAGCATTTGCAAAAGACATCTTCAGCTATCACATGGTTTGCTTGGTTTTTCTCCTGGGTTATACCTGGTATAGCACACTGAGCACAGGTGAGAGCTGAATGATGCTGATGATGTCAGCTGCCGCTTGGGGTGTTTTTTAACCCTGCTGAGTACCATTTATCCAAAAATGGTTCTTTACAACACAGTAATTATTGCAAAGGTTCATCCACAAAGGTTTTGCATATACATAAGGGAGCATGATCAGTGACCAGGCGACCTGTGAAGGAAGCTATTGATTACAGGACAGAGAGATGATTGTGGAAGAAGTGCCCTTGTATGTGCAGTTGTAGTCACAGAGCCCAGCTACAAATAGGCAGTTATGGAATGCCAGGGTAAAGGCAGCTACAGGACTCTTTAGAGGGAAAAACATTGAAAACCAGCAGCAAAAGTGTTGGCTTATCAACATGATGTTGCAAATTAAGTTATGCTTAACACTTGTCCTACTTTCTTATTTGCATCTGCAGCTGTCTTTTGTCACCATATTTAAGAAAATACATTAGTTTTATGGGACTCAATGGGATTGGTGAGCTCCAACCAGCCTCCTCTGACTTAGTTACTGGTTTGGTGATGATGGTGGCTAATAGATGAACATTTTCTTTTGCTTCTTTAAATTTACTTGAGTCAGGTGGAAACCATGAAATCATTTAAATTAAGAAGAACTCTGCTGATTCCCCAGAGATGATTGCTTTGAATTTATACAGGTGCATTTAAATGTTACCTGGCTTTGTGCTGACTTTGTGGACAGCAGGTGATATGAAACAAAAAAACAAGTAAATCAACCAAATCCAATACAACCCCCCCCAACCACTACCTAAGGAATGCAGCAGGTCATATTATACTAGCCTTTTTAGGCCTCTAATATTTTTGAGTTGTATATGCAAACATAATCTCTTAAGAAGGACCTAATTTGGCTACTCAAGTCTTTCAACAAATCTCTCAGTACTTTTCTTAGAGTCAGTGGAGAGAATGAGACTGCAGAGCACAAATGAACACAGTCTCTCTCGGGAAAAGCACATCCTAAGCTTTTGGTCTGTGTGCCATTTGTTTGTGTGTAGCACACCATAAAAAATGCCTTGTTCCACTTGTTGTCCTTACATCTGTAGGAGTAGCTAATCCCAATGATTCACTGCAATCCATGTGTGCACCCATTTAAATATTTGGATGTGCAAATGAACTGTGGTGCCCTACTAAGATGTCAGAAGTGGACTTGATTGTCCTTAAAGAATGCAGCCTTTCAGAAATATTGCTCTGTTGGAGCATCATCCTGACACTCCAACAGCTTTAAAAAAATCTTCTTCCCTTTCTCATTATTATTAAATAGCACACTTTCCTCCCTTGATCAGGGAATAGCCCTCTACATTTGACTCCCTCAACCTTCTGACTTCTGCACTACTGAAGGGCAGAACGGCAAGTTAACCATCTGTATTGGGAATTTTTCTTGCAATTCATGGTGTCCATATTCTGTTCTTTTATGAATATGAATGCCATAGAATATCTGGGTCAATGATGTCTAAAGTTCTTTTGCTCGCTTCTTTAATTGACTAAACTTAAAACAGGCCCTTTTATGAACTTCTTTGGGCTGTATTGACAGCACTTTCTTTTAAAGAAAATGTCAGGGAATCTTACTTTCAGGATTGAAAACAGTTTATGTCTTATATGTGTCTTAAACCTTTTTACTGGAATGGGGCTTGAAATGCACACACTGTTCAAAATTTGAATGTTTGGATCTGTTCTCTACTTTGTTCCTCCTTGTCTGTGTTTTTAAACTTTTGAAAGAAGAAAAATTTTATGCTCTCTCTCTGGTACCATTTGAATTCATTTATAGACTGCTAGGATCTCACAGAGATTTACAATACTAATTAATTAACTTTCACATTTCCCTTGGGTTGTTGCTAAAGATTATTATCCCCATCTTACAGGGGTCACCAGTGCTCTCCTCTTATTCAACCTTGTGTAAATCAGCAATACCACCACTAAAATCAATAGCCTTATACTGCAGCAGAATTGATATGAGTTGGGGAGGAATCTGGTCCAGAAAATGTCTGGAGCTTAAATATGCTTAGTAATGTGTTTTCTCATGGGGCTTCAGTGCTTGATGGGAAAACCTACAAGAAGAATGGAGAGAAACAATTTGCAAGAGCATGAGAGGACAAGGGGAATGGATTCAGACTGAAAGAAAGTAGGTTTAGATTGTATTTAGAAAGAAATTTTTTACTGTGAGAGTGATGGCACACAGGTTTCCCAGAGAAGTTGTGGATGCCCCATCACTGGAAATGTTCAAGGCCAGGTTGGGTGGAGCTTTGAGCAACCTGGTCTAGTGGAAGGTGTCGTTGCACATGGCAGGGAGGTTGGAAATAGATGAGCTTTAAGGTGTCTTCCACCCAGACTGTTCTATGATTCTTTGATTCTATGAATCTATGATTCTATGACTTTGAGAGATGAACAGGAGGGAGGTCTTTGTGGGGGCTATGATGGATGTGGTCTATCAAAGTCTGGAAGAACCCTCAGGGACACCCAGGTCTTGCAACATTCCATGGGAACAGAGGCACACTTAGCCAAGGTGCTCCAGCCAGCTGTCTGCACACAGCCTGGGTACCTGCAAGCCCTCTAAAGGGTCCATGAGCTGGGATACAAGATCCACAAGCTGAGTGCAGAGAGACAGAAGTGAAGCCTGGCAGAGGGATTTTGTAGAAGCCTGGTCCCCTTCCAGGATTTCAGTGCTGTTCCTGCAGATGAGATCTGAGTGTGATCAGCCGGTGCCTTCCCATAGTGATGGTGTGATTCACAAGCAGTGCAAACACAGCTTTGAGAACAGATGCCACCCTTTCCATTCATAACAGAGTACTTTGGCAGGGTCTGCCCTGGGATGAGAAGCACCTTCTCTGTGCCTGCAAGAAACAACAGTGTTGGCAAGGCATGTTTCTAATGGCTTTGTTAGTTTGGGAACAGACTGGTCATTAATTTTCAGATCTAAGTCCAAAATAACTTGTCCAAGGTCAGATAGCAGAACAAGAAATAAATATCGGCACCCATATGTTGGCTCTTGCTTTTGGATTCTTTCCCTAAGTCTTTCATTTAATGTGCTTGGTCTTGAACTGTGCCTGGTGGTGCTTTGTTTGTGGACTCTCCCATAGCAGCTGTATTTATGGTGGCTCCACAGGCACCTCTTGATCTGTCTCTCCCAGTGGAATTGTCTATTTTTATGTACCTCTTGATTTAGAATATGTATTACGAACTTTGTGAGCACTCTCTGGACAAAGACTTGTTTATGGTGCTCACGTCATTCTTAGTTCAGAGTGTTTATGAGCCCAAGTCTCCGCGTCACTATATTACTTTGGAATAATATCAATCTTTTCCTCCTGTGTTCTAGCATTTTCTTAGCCATGCAGGAAGACTATCCAAGTCTTAACAATTTTCTCGCTGAGATATTTTGCACCTTCTTCACTAAATCTGGCCACTACAATAAGGCAATTCCTTCAATTTACATGCTGGACATGCATCTGGACGTTTTATCTACTCTTTCCATTAAATTACTGTTGCTTTTGCCAGATTATATTGGTGCTATCTCTGACTTCTTGAAAGATAAGGCTGGCAAATAAGATTAAAAATAAACACAATTATTTTTAAAAGCCCTTTGTGCATACATAGTTTTTGGAATCTCAGTACAATTAAGCCCTTTTTTCTTCAAAAAATTCCACCTAAGGCACATTATCATTATTACTTGAACTTTACTGAGAGCCATTCTTTCAGCTGGCAGTCCCCTGATGTGAGGTGCTGTATGAAGAAAGGAGAAAAGACATCTTGAATAGACAGAGGATATTTTGATCCTTGTTTTACTGGTGGGGATGTTCCCCAGATTGCCAGGAGACCAGAAGCAAGATAGTGAGAGTCTTCTCGAGTCCCAGTCTAATTCCTTAACCATTTGTCCAGGCTCCCAGTTAGGAATGGGAGACAGTGGCTTTGGTGGATCTTGTGCAGGCTACATCCTTGAAGTTGGTATAGCAGATGCTGCCACTCATTTTCTTGATGTACATGACTTGAAGGAGTGAGATGTAGTAATATTTTCTATTTCCTTCTCTCCACAGCTGCAGTTTCTCCACTGTCTTGCCTTTGGCTTTGTCAGCTGTCCTGCCCTTCTTATTGCTTGTCCACACAGTACATGGCTCTCCTTGTAATCTTTCCTTCTTGCTTCCTTGTAAAAGAATACATCTTGCAGTTCTTACCCCACTGTTGCTTTGTGACCCTTTATTTCTGTACTGCAATAAATATCTAGGCAAAAAAATAAAAGCTTTCCCTCTGATTATTTCAAAATTAACATTGCTACTCTCTTTGCTCATCACTGACATTTTGATCCCTTTTCAGTCAGCTCCTCTATCTGTTGCCTTCACCTCT
Source organism: Ammospiza caudacuta (assembly GCF_027887145.1). Classification (NCBI taxonomy): domain Eukaryota; kingdom Metazoa; phylum Chordata; class Aves; order Passeriformes; family Passerellidae; genus Ammospiza; species Ammospiza caudacuta. Next base: position 75,436,079 of record NC_080595.1, read on the forward strand.
CTTTGCTTGCTCCTACTTTCTTCTGCTCTTAGTATTTCTACTCACAGTACACTCTGTCTGAGGGAAAACTGAGTTAAGGAGACATCAGTCACTGTTGCAAAGCCTGAAGGAGGAACAGCAGCAGGAGGGATTGTACTGATAAGCACCATTTCAATGGGAAAAGGCAGTTCCCAATGTAGCAGGAGCAATACAGGCACCTGCTTTTAAGGGCAGTGGCTCTGGGATACAGTGAGTATCCCACAGTTTTTGAAGTTGCCTAAAATTTGGCTTCCTATTTTATTTTACCCACTGAAACTCTCTTAATTAATTTCCCAATTTTCCAGCCTCCCTTACTGTTTCCACTTAAGCATGCCAATGAAGCTACTTTCCTGCACACTGAAAACCTTAGGCAAAAAAATTCTCTGAAGTTCAGAGGATAAAATGATGACTCTTCTGGGCTAGCCAAAATATTTTTGGACAGAACCCAGCACCATGGTGTCATAATCTGTCATTCTGGCTCCTGTGCAGCAGGTCTGTGGCTCATTTCATCTAACTTTTAAGTATCTAAAAACTGGCCAATGAATTATGACCTAGTCATCCTAGGCTTCCTTTGAGAGACAAGGCAAGTCCTCTTATCTGCTTTGGAAACCTGTCTACTCTTGGGATTTATCTTGGGATAAATCATTATCTGGGACCTCTTGTTATGTTGGGTTTTTTTAATATTGATGGAAACAAGTTTTATGACTTCTTGGGTGATTATGCCAGACATTGACTTTCTGAAGTCTGTGATGTGCAAGGTATCAAGGTAGAGCAGGATCTAGGTCAGTAACAATTACAACAACAACGGTGATACTGTGTTAGGGATTGGAACAGCATGAATTTCGATAGTCCTGAAAGTAGAAAGACCTCAATAAAAATAATAGGAAAAAAAAAAGAAAGGAGAACAAAACAAAGGAAAACAAATGCAAAGTGTGGCTCAGAGCTTGGGTGGGGAGGGGGACACTAGTGAGGTTTCACTACACAGTGAAACCATTTATTGCAAATGATCAGGGTTTGATAGTGCTCTGCTCACCAAGGCCCTTCTAAGTGTTAAAAGGGGCTGTTTTGGGTAAATCATTCAGCTGATGAGGCCTCTGGGTGCCTCATCATTTTTGCTGTGTCCTGTGTGGTTCATGAAAAGCTAAGCCCATACTGAGGCCTGGGAGAGAACTGAACTGCTGTGTGATTGAGAATTTTTATGGTGTTTACAAAATACGGCAAAATCGAGAGAAGGTTTTACAGTGCATATTAAGCTGTCTGGTGAAAAGAATGGCACTGCTAAAGCTGTGGTTAAAATGGCTGCTACTCTGGAAAAAAACAAGGAAGAATGAGAAGGCTGGAGCAAGTCAGGATTCTGACGGAGTGCTCCTAACAGCCCTCTGCCCCAGCACACTCTGTGAGCTGTGGAAGCTCTGTTGCTGCCAGAGAGCAGCCAAGGACCCTGTCTGGAAATAAGAGAAGGAAGAGAGTGCAGCAACAATTCTTGCAGCAAGATGAAAATTTGAGGAGAGATGTGAGCAGAGACATTGGGACAGCCTAGAAAGGAACCTTCATTCCTTTGCATTACCTTGCTTCCAAATTTGCTGAGAGTTTTATATTCTGCTTTCTGAGAATAAATAACAAACTAGACCTATACTAGTTATCCCAAAAGCTCCAGATCCTCAAGACTAACTTTCCTTGAGACCTAATGTTGGTTGGGACACATCCATACCATTCCTGGGCTCTGGAAGTTCTCTTGTTCCCAGAAGAGGAAGGCTGCACAGAGCCTGAGCGTCTTAGGGAGCAGTAGCTGAGCATGCCAGGGATCTCACAAATGATTTAATGTCACAGAAAGCCTCTGTCTCTGTCTCCCATGCACAGCTGAGTTGCAAGGTGTAGCAAAAGTGATCCCACTGGACTTACTGCAAAAGCAAATCCAAGTGGACAAGCTGCATCTTCTTTGAACTATTTTTTGAAGTATTAAATTGAAATATATCATGGAGTTTGAGCAACTGTTGGGACATCTGAAGCCCACAATGATGTTAAGAGATGCAAGAATAGCTCCTGTAAACCAGAAGGATCAGTGAGACCAATGCTGCCCAGTACTCCCTGGAATGGATTTCTCACTGCCAAAATGTAGACCACTTTGGAGGAAACTGGCTGAGGTTTCAGATAACTACAAACAATCATCTGGTTCTAGGCAAATCCCAGATTTGTGTAAAGGGGCATAGAAGAACACAGAAAGGACAACAGGGAACATACAAAGCCACCCTGGAAAATATTAACACCAAGGACCTGGAAAAACCAAAAGGAAACTGAAAAGGAAAAAGTAGTATAGTGGGCAGAAAAATGTTTAGAACTGTGAGCACCAGAGCTGTTCAGGGAAATGGTATGTTGTGTGCTAGCTTTGGGAAAAAACCCAGGCCAAAACATGAGTGCATAAATGGTATGTGATTCACCATCATTTTTGCTCTTAAGGGTTCAGCCCATGTGCCCTGAAATGTGAACTGCTTGAATACAAAATAATATTCTCCATTCTCTTGACGCAAGGCCTTGACAGAATGCAGTTCCTTCTGTTCCTGGCATGATCAAAAGGAGAATTGAATGAAATGATGTGGCAACTGATAATTATAATTAATGATATATCAGGTCTTGGCAATATTTTTTTCTGTTTTTTTTGGTCAGGCTTAGGGACTGTATTTCCTGAAATTCATGTCTTGCATCACCTTCACAGAAATGATGCACTCCCTAAACACTCCCCAAAATTTTATGTGATGTGATAACATCCTGTTCTCAGCAAAAACATCTGAGCTTTACCAAGTTGTGGATGCTGGATATGCAAGGAGAAGCAAAAATTCCTGTCTTTACAGCAAATGTCTCCACTGGTCCCAGGGCTGAGTGTTTTGTGGACTTGATCAGTGGTGAGGTGGATCAGAGGAGAAGAGAGGAGCTGACACATGGCATAGGAGCACATGCATGGCAAGTCAGGGCTGTTTAAAGTTAAATCCATGTCTTTTGAACTTTGTATGATGCAATAAATCTGCACCTTTTGGCAAATGGAAGGTGGGAAATTGAGCCTCAGTGCTGCATGTTGTAAAGCAGATTTAGTAATAGTAATGAAAGAAAAATTGATCCACTTGTGTTGCAAGATTTGGTGGTTTGTGTAGGTGCAGAGATTTAAGGATATAAATGTTGAACATTGTTATTTAACAATGAATTCCAACAGGTTTAATAAAACATTTGCTTGTCAGTTTATGACAAAATTTCTTATAGTAATGTGCAGTGAAAAGCCTTGCATTTCAGGGGTATATAATATTTTAGTGTTGTTACATTTGAAAAACTCAGCGTAAACTTGTCTTTAAAATAACTGCATTTCTAGTCTGGCCTCGGTTCTCAGTGGGGACAAATGTCTCTGTCAATTTTGAGGAAATTATGAGAGAAGAAATTATGAGAAACTGAGGAAGCTCCTAACAAGCTGCATAGGACGAACTGGCTGGATCCATTAATTAGCTTTGCTTTCTCTGAGCACAGGTATATAAGGAAATATGTTCACTTTCAGGTACATTCAATATGTAACAAAAAAGACTGTGTTTTTGAGTTGCCTGAATGAAAAATGCATCTTTCACTGTTAAAGGACAAACATATTTTCCTAGTGTAGTCTAACTTAAATACAATTCATCTACCTGCCTACCCTGCAGTAGTTCACCCTTGTACTCCGTCAAAGCAGTGAGAAAATGAAGCCTGATAGGAATGGGATTTTTTAAAAGTTATGAAGGATAAAATAGAGATCAGCAGAGCATTAACTTTGTGGTTAAGACATTGGTGTGAGAGCTGGGAAATTTCTCTTCAGTTCTAATCCTGGTTACCTCAGGCAAGTGAATAAGTCTTTCTTTATCTCAGTTTCGCATCCCCAGCATCCCTCTTTGCTCACTCCTTGGGTGTATTCTATATTTAGGCTGAGGTCAGGTTACTTCTTTTTGTTAAACATTTGTACACTGAGGAGTTATGTCTGTCTTCTCAGTGTTATTTTAACATACCTGAAATAATTGTGGTAAGTGTAAGAAAAGTGTAATTTTACTGCAAACATTCATTCAGGACTGCCATTTGTCCTGATGTTTCCTTGGGAGAGGAACCCTCTCCTGAAAGTACCTGGGGTTTCAGTTTTGTTGGCTTGTCAGGGAAGTTTATTGCAGTCTTCTGAGAAACAGGGCTTAAAACTTTTCAAACCAGGTGCTTTCCATTTCTGCAGACTGGCACTTTTGCAGGTGTCACAAGCCTTGCAGCTCTTTTCAGACTGCAGTGGGATTGGATGTGCTCTGCATTATTGGATGTGCTCTCTGCACTGAGCTCCACACCTGCTTAAAAGCACTGAGAAACAGCAAGATCCTTCTGACAGTTTCATTCTGGGAAGGACTCCAAGAATGGATAGCAGACTTTTGGGATGTATTTTTCCTCTGCCTCCCCAAGTGTTTTAAGGAACAAAGATGACCAAGGAGAAGAGTTACATTCTATGTGCACTATCTTCAAAAAGTACTACAGGTTTTATCTTCAGAGTTCAATGCTGCAAAATGATTTGACATTTCAATGAAAAAAGCACTTTTGGGAAAAAATCACCAAATTCTGTTTTGATCCTATGGTAAACCCCAGAGGTTTGGGGGCAAACCTCCAACTTCTTAATGTTTCCATGGCTCATTATCCTTTGTAAAATTGAATCAATAAAAGTCTGACTAATTTATTGAATAAAAAGAAATGCAGGTGTTCTTTTATAAAGCACAAGTCTAGTTCTGAAATGAATGAAGACGATTCTCTTGACTTCAGTGATATTAAACTTAATTATAAGAGAATTTTTCATGTGTCTAAAAGGTATATTAATTTCATTGTTAAAAATGAAGTTGTAAGAAGAGATCCTATATGAGGCCTAACTTTATTTACTGTAAAAGCTGCATGTTCACTTCTGAATTAACATATAAAAGGTGTGCTGTATTTTAAAGTCTCTCCACTGGAACCCCTTTGTCAAAACTGCTAGATACTAGCTGCCTGTGTTGCTCACTTTCATCTTTTTCCTACCTCTGGTCTTTTTACTACCGCTGATATTTCTGAAATAATTTTGTATTGGACCTTCATATCATTCCTCATCCTCCAAATGGTAAATTCTGAAGTATACTTAAGCTTTTTCCAATTCATGGTAACATAACAGAAATATAGCCAAAATTATCACACCACTTGCTTTAAAATGCTCTTTTAAAAAAGTATTTTCTGTGGTGCCATCAAAAAAGGGATGAAGGTTTGACTTTATTTTCACTAACTCCATCTTCATTTATAATTAACAACTTCTGCCTTATCATTTCCCTGTGTCCTTCCATCAGAGAACACCCATCTGCTGTCTCCTCTTTTATATTCTGATTATAACCTCTTTAACATGGAACTATTCCTTTCTCACTTCTTTTAAATTATCTGGTACAATTTTCTTCTTGTCTGCAAATAAGACTCAAGTGTTATGGAATGAAAATATAGTTATTAAGATGGTTTAAACTTAAAAATAAAATTATAGTTAGGTAGGTGTCTATTTTGAGTGTATTTCAAATTTGACTTTGGATCAAACAGGTTATTATTATGTCTGGGCTTACTGAGAGGATATTGAAAAAAGTCTCTAAACCCCTTTTATTTAGGAGACATGCAGTCTGATAGAAATTTCCAGGTAATTAAGGTGGCTTTGCAAGTACTGGGCTGAATCATCAACATTCCTAAAATAGTTGACATTACTTCTGTCTTTTCTCCTCAGGATTTCTTTAATTCCACTCTTTGAGTGGCTATTCAGAGAGCTTTGATTATAGCATTTTTTTTCCTTGCCCAAGGGTGTTTTGTTCACAAGGAAGAAATTGTATCAATAGAAGTACCTAGTGCCATATGAGGTGCCCAGGATACCGGTGCTCATCTCCAGCTGATGGTCTGGAAGGGCGAAGGTCTCCCACAGGTCGTTGTCTTACCTGAAGCACCTCATCCAGTTCTGGGTGTCTCAGCAGCTGAGCCTTGCTCTCAGTGCTCAGTGGCTCTGTTCATGACCTCTGGTTGCATTTGTGTTCATGATCTGTGGCTGCATTCATGCAGGCTTACAAAACTTCAACTTTTGTGTCTTTCTGACCGTCAGCACTTCACTCTACAAAGTGAAACCATGAAAATCTCTCTTTCATAACTCATAGAATCACAGAAATGTTAGGACTGGAACAGATCTCTAAGATGACCAAGACCAATTGTCAACCACCTTGAATGGTGTTTCACCACTAAATGTTCACCATTAAACCATGTCCTCAAGTGCTATAGCCACACATTTTTGAACACTTCCATGGATGGTGACTCCACTGCTCTCATTGGCAACCTGTTCCAGTGCCTGACAACCCTTTCCATGAAGAAATTTTCAGTGTTCAAGAAGTGTTTCAACACCACCTCCTGGCTTTTGGATGCATGGCTTGACTTTTAGCCAGGCCTTAAGGAGCCAGGAGTTGGACTCAATGATCCATGTGGGTCCTTTCCAACTCAGAATGTTCCACGACTCTGTTTTTTGTTTACTAGCTACTGGCCAGGCAGGTCCCACCTGGTTACACTTGTCTTTGTGTGCTCTTGGCACTAGCAACACACATCCATCCACTGGTGATGCACATTGAAGTTTCTACAAATGCTTTCTATCTCCTGTACTCCTCTATGATTTCAATTTTCAAAAAATTGTATCCTCCTAGCCAAGCTCTGAGAGAAGTTTGATTCTGAGCAGCTGTGATGGGGCTCTCAGCTGGCTGTCCCAAGCCAGTTGTTTCCTGCCACTTGGGGGAAATGCCATCAGACTTCTAAGGAAATTTTGCTCATTTTCCATGTAAGAATTCTGCCTCTCATCTTGAAAATGTGTATGTGTTTTTGCCTCGTATCTTCAAAAGCAGGTGGTTTATTTCCTTTGAAATGTTTAGTCAGCTGGTTTATTTACTTTGAAATGTTTAGTCAGGGGACGTTGTTTCCTAAACATAAGACCTTCAGTGCTTTTCTACTCCCTTCTTTTCTGTGTCAGCCTGGCAGCATCTGCTCCTTCAAGCAGACCTCGGGGTACAGTGAGCTGCTTCCTCACCAGCCTGTCTCATTTCTTGCAGAGCATAAGAAGTGTCCATGGCATCAGAAATGGAAACCAGGATGAGGGTAGTGTTTTTATTAACTCATCTGGAGGGGTTATTTACATAATATTGGAATTTAGCAAATAGAGAAGGCAAAATAAACGCCAAACTTCTTGAAAAGTTGATTTCCTGCTCATTGTTCATGTTACTCTTAATAATGTCTGGTATTCCTGTAACATCAGTGATTGATTGAGCTACTATTTTATGAACACTAAACGTCTCAGAAACCAGATGGGATTATGTTTTGGTTTACTTATTGGAAATTTGTGGTAAAAATATAGGCAATAAACCAAGACCACATGGGAAATAAGTGGCAGAACAAAAATATTTTTTGAAGTTCCCTGTTATCTTTTCTGATTTAAGGTGTTTATTCCCCCTTTCTTGTCTTAATAGATATTTCTTGCTCTGCAGCACTTCAGGATGTGGCTCTGATAGGTGGAATTTGAGATAGTATTTAAAATTTACCCTTCAGTGAAATTTGTTCATTTTCAATTTCAAATATATTTGATTCATGATTCTTATTGGATGAACATGCAATCAGACACACTATATTTAGAAAAAGAAGAGGAGTACATGCTCTGCACATAGCCTGAGTACCCAATACCTTTAAAAGAAAAAAAAAGAAAGTTTTTTTATCTGGAGGGCTTGGGATTTTATGCTCCTTAGCATTGAGTGTGTGATCTAAGCAACTGTCTCATGGTGTCCCTCTGAGAGAACTAGCAAAGTTCAGCTATTTATAGTCTGAAATAAAACACACCTTTACTAACTGTCCTTTACAGTAAATGGACTTTTGTAAGCACAGGGATATGAAAGAAGAACCATTTTGAAACTTTTACTTATTATTTTCAACACAATAAATATCCTTTTAGAAATCTATGTGAATTTCATTTGCATACTTAACAGGAATAAACCTCAGGGCTAAGCTCTGTTCTTTTCTTTGCTTGCTTTTAATGTAATTTTTAAAATAATGGCCATGAGCTACTAAAGCAACATAAAATGTCCCATGAATAACCCTCAAAACACTTCTGTGTTTAGTGAATTTCTCTAATTTTCTTTTGCCAAGTCAGGATTTGATAAAACACCTGAGAAACTTGAACGGTAAATCTTTATTTGTCCAGACTCCATTCTTCCCTGTGGAGTCCTCTGATAATTTATTGCCTTTTGAAGAGATGTCAAGGTGGGTGTGAAACAGTGACATTTGGTTTAATCATCTTTTTGATCCAATTTGATTTCTTTTTATCTGGCTGCAGATGCACAGGCAGGGCGCCTAACAAAAGAGAATGATTATCACATTGGGGAGAAAAAAAAAGGGATTTGCATACTCCAGATTTGGCAACACCAGAGTGGAAAAAAAATAGTGAGTGACTGACCTGAGCATTATCTAGGAAGAAGACCTGGGAATCAGGCTGCATTAGAGCAATTTAATTGAGAACTTTGCAGAGGATCTCTGGCTGGGAGCTGCTCAGGTCCAGCTTGGTCCAGACAGCAAACACTCGACAGTGTGACCTTTTGTTACAGGTCTACCTGACAATTTACAGCACTGAAATCAAAATGAGGAGCAGAAAGATACAGTGGACCAGCTTTTAAAATGACTAGGCTAAGAAAGATGCTTGGAGTGCAGAAAGAATAGTACATTGGCACAAAATTCTCTGGTTTTGAACAGGAGGAGGTGACAGGTACAGGAGTCTGTGCAGTGCGTATGTGTGTGTGCTCTGGTTTGAGGTATTATCATTTTGAGGAAAGGTACAATATTTTTGCAGACTTTAGTCCTTCTGGCATTTAGATCAATCTGAAATTGCCTCTTAGACATTTTTTGCCTGAGAGCTGAAATTTCCAATTTACCTTATTTAGTTTATGTAAATTACAAACATTACTTTTAAGACACATACATGGATGTTTATGAGAATGCCAAGATTTTTCTCTCATAAACCAGCCAAAAATGTCTTATATAAATTCTGTGCTGTAGATTGGCTATTACAATTGCAAGATCAAAATTATTCTTGGAGGTGATAGCTAACACGGCATCCAAAGACCTTTTGTTCTGTTCTGTTTCATTTTCTTACCAATTATAATACTTAATAGAGGAAGTCAACATGTTCCTACCACTGCAGAAAATGGATTACTGAAAATATTCACAGCTTTGGTGTATTTAGGGACTTAAGCTTAAAAGCAAGAGTTCTTATAGTTTTTCTTTGATTTCTTTTCTTCCCTTTTTTTTAAAATTTAGATAAAAACTTCAAACTCCTACAATACCATGTAATTGTAAAATAGAGTCTGATCCTGCCGAACATTTCAGATGGAATTAATTTCAGCTGAGTTTAGCTGTCCAGTGAGTCATCTACGGTCTACTGAAATATAGGTGGGTGGTTTGGTTTGTAAGATAGGTGTCTAGCATAAACAAGATGGATTAGATTCTGAAGGTGGTCTGGAGTGTGTCAAACCTACAGATATTTCTCTCCAGGGGAGTCAGAGGATGGAGGGAAATTCCCAAGTTTTAGGGAGGATATGACTGTGCCCAGTGTCAGCCCTGAGACTGTGCAGAACCTGCTGGATTCAAGTAGAGATGCTGTCTTTTCATTAACCATAGACAGAGCACAAATATAGTCCACCAAGAGACTGAATGCTGAACTTGGCTGTGATGGCCACATTTTGCTACTGAACAAAGTGATGATTCATTCCAATCACTTCCCCACTCCTGTGGTTCTTCTCTTGTAGCCCATCCATGTCCTAGTGCAATGCAGAGAAGCTCCACATGAAGTGGTCTGGGTCTTCTCACTGAATGGCCATGCTTACATACAGAATGTGCAGATAAAAATGTAAACTTGCTCCCACATGAGGGAGAATGCTCCTTATCCCATCTGTGATGAGGTTGGCCTCATCATAGATGGGATAAGGAGCATTCTCCCTCATGTGGGAGCAAGTTTACATTTTTATCTGCACATTCTGTATGCTTATGTGCTGTATTTATGTGTGTGTGTGTGCGTGTGTGTGTGGGAAGGTAGATGTACTCTCGGCAGAGGACAGATGTATTGGGCAATGACTTGACTGATTCCAAACATACCTTTAGGAAAAGAGTAACACAAAGGCTTTACAAGTCTGCATATGGATCTGAGTAATTTTTAGTTTTAAGCATGGGAAAGGCAAAAAATATCCACTCAGAGGGGCTCAAATATTTACAGCTTTGACAGCATTGCTCAGAAATCTCTAAATAATGTAAGTTGAATGGCCAAGAGCTTTGGGTATTTCTATAAGGAAGTAGAAGTTCTGTGGCAGGAATCTTGACTTCTTTTTATTATTCCCCCTTCCATGAAGAGGATTTTCCTTATAGGTGCTTTCCAGTACCTGAAGGAAACCTACAAGAAAGATGGAGAGAGACTATTTACAAGGACCTTCAGTGATAGGCTATAGGATGGCTCGCGTCCCCTAAGATATAAATAAAAATTTGCAATTGTTTTCAGGTGTTAATCAGTAGCTATAGCTGGCCAGTTATGATTAAGAAATTGCATTGTGAATGTTGTTTTAAGGAATAAAAAGGCAATCCCAGGACAAATGGGCTGTCTGGACAGCAGCCACCAAGAGTGAAGGCAGAGAACTGAACCATAACTGAGGGAAAGTAATTCTGGTTGTGGGAGATTCCAACCACCAACTCATTGACCGTCTACTCAGAATGGCCTCCCAGCTCAAATGGAGAGAAGAACTGGACCTGTTGGCTAATTAACATGAGAAACAAGAGTCAGAACCAGAAAATACGGGTTTGGGGTACTAATTAATAGAACAGTTATATAATTTGTAACCAATGAATGATTATGCCTTCATCAAAAGGCATAAATAGTGTAAATTTTTAATAATCAGGGAGCCAGCGAGGTTACCACCAACCTCCCTACTCTGCATAAACTGGAACAAAAATAGAAGTACCTTGCCTTGGTGTATGAACTGGTGCTTCACAGCAGGTAGCTGGTTTAAACTGAAAGAGAGTATGTTTAGATTGGATATTAGGACCAAATTATGTACTCTGAGGGTGGTGATATGCTGGAACAGATTGCCTGGGAAGTTTTGCCTGCCCCATACCTGGAAGTGTTCAAGACCAGGTTGGATGGGGCTTGGCATAACATGGTCCAGTGGAAGGTGTCCTTGCCCATGGCAGGGGGTAGGAAAGAGGTGATCTTTCAGGTCCTTTCCCACACAAGCAATTCAGTTATTCTATGATGAGTTTGACAGCCACAGAGCAGCTGGAAATTGGACTGGCTGCTGGAGAGAGGTGTAAGTGCCAGAGCTCTGGTAATAAAACCGTACTAACCCCCTACATGTGTGTTGTTCCTGGATTTACTACTACAAGAAAATGCACCTATTATACTACTAAAGTCTTCCTTGGTTCTACCTTCATGGTAGCCCAGACAAGAAAAGGTTTACCTGTACTTCAGCCTGCTCCATGCTCATTGTTTCTCCTGATGAAAGCAAAAAGGCTTCAGCTTTTTCTTTGCAAAAGAGAAGGTCTCAGCATGACTCTAGCTGTAGCTCTGAGAGTTTGTTCAAACTGCTGTGAGGCCTTTCACAACATATGTTTGGAAAAAATTAAATAACCCCAGGAGTTGTTTTTTTTCTTTCTCCTTCAAACAGGAAGAGGGCTAAGCTTGCTTTGTGTCAATGACATTGTGAAGCAGTTAGTACTTCATAAAACTGATAGTTAATGCAGATGCTGGTGGTTGGAGGCTGCTTTTACAAACACAGCTTTCAAACAAAGCATCCTGCCAAACAGTCTTTAATAATGGAGTGCTTGGATGGCCAGCTGTCTGTCAGACCCCTCTCCCTCTGCCTGCTGTAATAAACTCATTCTCTTTGGTGGCAGGCCAGGGAAGTTAGGCTGTGCTCTGCCCCTGTATCTGGCCTGAGTTCCAGTGGGACAGTTTCTTAAAAGCAATACTTTTCCTGAGTCTCAAGCTGTGTTAGAAGGGTAGAAGGGTTCTTAAAATTCTTCTGAAATTGAAAAAGGTGCCCTACCTTTTTCTGTAGGGATTTGAGCTGTAGCTTTATGCAGTCTTCTTGCAATTTTATTTTTAGCTTTGGTCATGGCCCACTGGTCTAATTTCACTTGAATGTCCCAGTCTGTAAACAGGATGATTGCAAAATTATGGCATCAGAGTGCAAGCTGGAAAATTTTTTTTCCAGGACTTCTTACTTTTAACAGCTTGCCTGGACCAGTCATCTGAGCTCTCCCTGGTTTTCATCCCTGGGAAAAAAAAAAAAAAAAAAAAAAAAAAGAACAACCAAAAAACCTAGAAATATCTGCTTTTATTTGAGAATGCAGGATTGTATATTATGAAATTAACAGTAGTCCAAAGAAGCAGGTTGACATAGTACACAAATAAAACCCAGCTGCCTTTTCTTTCCAGCTTTGTTAAAGACCACTTTAGAAAAAAATTAAAAGGGATATTTAAATTCACATCTATAATTATCAAAACACATGTGTAATTGTTAACCAAAATCATTGATGAGTATGGAGAGATAGTAAAGGACTAAGGAAACCCAGAACGAACCCACTGGGATACAGAAATGTTTTCAGGATCCCAGTTGTTCTCTCTTCCTACAGGGGCAAAAGGGGAGCAGAAGCAAATAGTAGCCCTGGTCTGGTGTCTCTCCAACAGATGCTTTGCCCCTGTGCTAATACAAAAGGTGCTGTGATTTCCACCTGGGATATGGCCACTTCAGTGGGCTTGCCAGTAAGCTGACATTAAATCTGTTTTGCTTTGGTGGAGTTGCATAATGCAGGTTTAAGAGACTGAGCACTCAAAACCTTCCACCTATAATCCTGTGGGCTGGCACCTGGTGACAGGCATGGGCAGGATGCTGCTCTAATAACCTCTGCTCACGGGAGGTACAGCAGAAGAGGCTGCAGCACATCCACTGCCTGATCAGGAGCCCCAGCCCTGTCTGGGGAAGACTCATGCATCTGTCAAGGTGCCCCGTTGGTGTATTGTATGTTCAGCACTGTAATGATACACAGTCATTGCCTCAGTCATATATTTTATACCAATGACCTTAATAAACAACTGCTGTACATATTGAGTCTCCCATAAATACATTTCTATAATTTTAGTGGAGACCTTCACACTTAAATGGTATAACATTTTTTACAGTTAATCAGAGAGCATAAACAACCAATGCAGTGGCGTGTACGTGTGGTGAATACACAGCTCAGTCGCGCTTGTGGAAAGAAAAATCCTTCCCCCCCAAATCTAGTAATTCAAAACTCTCCAGATATAATAATCAAAATGCCAGTTCTGTTCCTACCTGCCACATCCTCAAGTGCTTCCCTTGCTACATTTCCTCAGTATGTTGCATAGACATGACAGAAAATTGATCTAGGCAACCATTTATCGATTTACCTTCTGGTATGAAAAATTGTGTATTAACCTGAACTGAACTGGTTCATCGTTCCTTTCCTTCTCTTGCTGACATTCCAGAAAGAGGAAAGACCTTGCCTAGGAAAAGAAATCCCTAAAATTCCCTGATACGTCATCTATTTGTCATTATTTTTCCTGATTTTCTATTGTTTGCATGAAAATGCTGACCAGTGTTGAGCCTGGTTACAGAATGGTGGGAATTTCAAAACAGATAAGACTTAGTTGCAATCTGAATTAGGGAAAGGCTCTGGAGTGGCCACAGTAGAGACACATGGAAGTCACATGGAAGATTGCCTTCTATGCTCCAAAACAGAACCAAGATCTTAGCTGGAACCTGCAATTCGTTACACATCATGAGGTACAACCACAAGACATGATTCCTTAAGGAATAAGGCTTTATTAGTTTTAGTGTTCATAATATTAATAACTAACATTAAAAACAATTGTTTATGAAAATAGATTATTAAATAATAAATAATATCACGGAATGGTGCTTTTTGGAAGATGTAGATACTGTAGCCTGAGGGAGTTATTTGTCACAGTGACATGTGGATAAAAAAGGGGAATAGTGGAATTAAATTGGGTTTTCACCATTTTTTCAGATGACCCTTTAATTGAAAGAAACATATGAGCAATTAACCTTACGAGCATGGAAGATTTAATTGATGTGGAACTCACATAATATCAAAATTTTTGATACATTTTTGGCTCCTCTTTATGTTCTAACTACAATCAACCTATATTAAAGATGTTCATGGCAGATTTTAAAAATTCTGAGAATAGCTCAGACCTTGGCCATTTTAAGGAGACTCAAAGCAGCCAGGAAGGTTTGTTGAGAGACTATAGGAAAGTTCTCCTTGATCCAGGGTACTCCTTGGGTGGTGCAGATGGAATCACTTACCCTAGGCCACCCTCCAATCTCAATGGAGAGATGTGTTTCAAGACAAGGTAAGTACATAACTTTGCTGCTTTGAGAGCCTTCAGGTTGTTTTAATTATAAATCTGATGCCCTTTCAGTAGAATTGGGCTTGGGAGAGGAGGAAAATACATGAGCTGCTGCTCACACTCCTCTTTAGCTGTGTGGAGTGTAGACGACAGCATCATGGTCAAACCCACCACCTCACTCTTCATTACTGTGTTGGTGGGAGTCCAGAACAGAACTTGCTCTCTGTAGTTCTCCCTGAAGAATAATGATTTTCACAGATATGAAACCACAGTGGATGAGACTTTCTGTTTTATCACTATGAGTGCTTAAAATAAATCAGTATCTAAAAGGTAGAGGAAAACAAAAGCTTGATTCTCATCTGATGTAAATTGATTCAACCCCATGGAAATAAGTGGAGCTCTGCCAAGCTGCACAAAAGGACCGTATTGTCTGAGCCCTGTGCATATTCCAATCTCTTGTGAATGTACAAAGGAAAAGAACACTTACGTGTCCTTTAAAAGAAAACACTATTTAAAATTAGTAAAGGAACCTCATGAAACCTGGGGAATTGTAAATCTAGGTTAGTTTATAACCACAAAATGTTAATTTCCTCCAAGTATTGAGGTTTTCTTACTATAACTACTATTCTCTACGTGGCACATAATATAATTATGTATATTACAGTAATTATTATTAGCTATTATGCTGTACATAGTATTATAATAACTTTCAAATTGAAAAGACTTGCAAGCAATGTATCTGGAAACAGAGGCACTGAGCTGGCACAACCAGCCCAAGAACACAGAGCAGATCGTTGACAGAGTTGGGACTAGAAAAATGTCCCCTGGCTGCTGGGCTAGTGATGCTTCATACAGAAGTGTTACTGTAATAATAATAAATAGGGGTGGGATATATGCCTCTGGCTCTGGGAGATGATTATTTTCCTTGGAAAGGTGAACATCACCTTTAGTACAGCAACTTTTCAGGAGGCAAATATATCTAATTAAGTAAAGTGATTGTCAAGTGTATTTTAAGTTTAACAAAGCTCACATCATACTTTATTTCCCTTTTATATTTTGTACAGTAATTGTGTAAAGTGCATGATTTACTGTGGCAGCATTATTCAAACTTAATTACAGTGTTAAGAAGCAACCATATCTTGAAAGAAAATAGCTCCACTGCTGTGGGGATCCACATGGCAGCTTGATTTTTGAAGAAATTTTTTATTTTGTAAAGAAAATAAATCGCTGACAAAAATTTCTGGCTCCCAAAATCACATTTAAGATCAACTTTCAATAGCCTTCTTAAAGTATTGAAGCAGCTACTTTGTCAAGAGATTACAGATCTTTCTTTCTTTATATCCACCTTGTGATTGATCCCTACATATACACCAGATGTTGTCCAGTCCTTAGGGGTATATTCTCTTATATGTGGGGCTGAATCCTAAGAAGGAAATAAAAGGATTTAGAATAGTATTATATAGCAATAGCAAGGTGTCTCTGGTGGATCAATGTCTGTTCCCTAGAATACACAGCAGACACCATTGATTCAAAATATCACTTTTATACTAACTAGGGAGAAAACAAAAGAGTTTTGACCCACATTTTTCCCCTTTTAATAAATGAAATTTTTATTTATGAAATTTAATGCCTCCTTTCCCTTAGCCTTCTAAGGTCTGCACTCTGCAGTAAATGACAGATCCTAGGCTCTTATTTGTACTTTGCAGGGTAGATGTTAAAAGGGAGACCAGGACATAATCCTTGCCCCAGCTCCAGAACTGAATTTTCATTATTTAACATTTTTGGTGTTTGGAATCAATTGATTTTTTCTTTTTATGAAATTGATACATTTATTGTAATTTCAAAAGACTCCAGCTATCTGGAGTAGTGCAATGAGGTGCTTATGGCTGAGGTAAAGTGTAGGCTGCAGAGCCATCTGCAGTTAATAGGCACTGTCCTGAAAATCAGGACCTTTGTTGCACCTTTCAGATTGCCATCTTCAGGTTATTATTAAATCTTTAATGACACAGAGGTGTAGATACCTTCCTTAATGAGGCTTGTATTGATAATTAGTGGCAATGAGATCTTGATAGCAGTATACAGTTACTAATGCTTTCTCCATTTGATTTTTGTTGTGATTGGAGAACTGTTTTGGGATGAATATCCTTTTTGTCCCTTATGATGTCATATGAAGGGAGGGGATGGATTCAGCAAAACTGAAACTCAAAAAAGTGTGTTTTAATTTGGGCTGTTGCATTTAAGAAAATGTGAAGTGCTATATCTTAAATGAATATATCTAAAATTAAGGCTTTGGGCATCCATACGATGTCTCCTTCTGTGATCAGATTTCACTTTTGAGCTGTCCCTGTTCCATCTGATAAGGGATCATTTGCTGCTTTGGGTTCTGCTTATAAGTTATAGCTACTCTCATCTTCTTTGGAGAATGATGACAATGTGGAAATTGATCAAACCCCAGTTTAGGTCAAAGTCATATATCTGCAAAAGGCCATAAAATTTGCTTTTTGAGTTGGGCTGTGCTCATCTCCCATAGTTTTCTACCTGCATGTTTCTGTGAACAGACAAAGAAATCCATACGAGTGCATATACAGTGCATTACGTGCACTTTCTTGATATAATTAGTTTAATCTTTTTTGGCTTGAGAGAATTTTTTCCCTTGAAGAAAATTGATTTTTTAAGTTATCTGATTTGTATTTAATAGTGTATTCAAATCTCTTCCTCTAGAATCTATAGACCAACCTACATCAACAATGAACTTCTCAGAATACATTAATCAAATACAGTTTCCTTGAATTAAGTGCATTTTTCCAATTTCTTTCTAAAACGAGTGACATTTGGTCTGTTTTTCCATTCAGCTGAAAGTCAAGTCCTCAATTTCTCTGTTAGTTAAGAAGCTGAAAATGCAGCATAATAACATTACATAGGGAGCAGTTCAATATGTATATACTGATGTATACCTTTTATGTGCATGTCATCCCTCCTGTTGTCTAAGTTGTCATGGCCAGACAAACATTCAAGTGAAATGCACAGGTTTTTTTTCTTGCAGAACCAAAGGTCACTTGGCAAAGGCACTTATATTCCCAAATTCACAAGGGAATTTCCACTGCCAGGATTCAGGAACCATAGGCTCCTGATGCCACTTAAAAATATTTAATTTAAAATAAATGTTGGTACTTTTTTATCCTCCAAGTAATACCTTTTCCCCTCATCAGTGCTCCTGTGAAATGCATAGGATACTGCTCCTGGAAAAGGATGCTGCTGCCTGCAAAAGTGGCAGAGGGACATGTCTGTACCTTGTGGAAATCAGTTTTCACAGCGGAGACGGTGGTGTGTCAGTGCCCCATGCAACTGCCACACAAACATCACAGAAAGGCTTTTGTTCCAGTCCATTCCAAACCTCTGTTTTTAATTACTCTTTCCCATGGTGTTCCTTAGGTGTGGCTGGCATTTCAGTTACTTAAGTTCAGCTGTCTAAAGCCTAGGAATTAAGCCCAAGTTGATTTTCTAGCTTACTCTTGCAGTCACTAAGGAGAAGCAGGGGCATTCAGAGAGTGGAGTCTCTTTTGACAAAGGCGAAGTGAACTGACTTCTGGCACTGTCAGTCCCTCTCCTTTGACTATTAAGGAATGAGATAGGTAGTCTGAACAGGATCTCCAAATCTTTAGGTAACTTAGATAAATTCCATTACTTGTTTCACCATAATTTATGTCCTAGCATTTACAGATAAAATATTGCATGTAAAAAGCATTTTCATATAAAGAAGAGTCAATTTGAATTAAAATCCATTTGTTCTCACAGAATTAAGCTCTTTACCCTCCTAGTTTTTTCCTATATGCTTAAGTTCCCGTTTCTCTGGTCCCTGCAGGATATTTGATCCAGCAATGAACTGGTTTTAGCGGGGATATAGTTGAAGTTCTTCACTGCAGCTTTTAAGGTGCTGTGCTTTGGATTTGTGATAAAGATAGCATTGACAAAGAGGAAATGTTTTTGTTACAAGGAGTTGGGAGGGGACACAGGTAGGACTGCTGACCCTAACTGACCCAAGGGACATTCCTGACCATAAATGATGTGTTCAACAATAAAAGTGTGGTGGTGGTGGTGGGAGGTGGGGGCAGGATGTTTGAAGATTGTTTTTGTTTGAGGCTGATGTTTTTTGGGGACTGCATGGGCCTTGGTTGGTTGCTAGTAAGCACTTTGGAGTTTTTTGCATCACTTGGTTTTGTTCTTTTCTTCTCTATTTATTAATTTGTTTTTATTTATTAAATTGATTTTATCTCAAATTGTGAGGTTTCTCACTTTTACCCTTCTGATACTCTCCCCCATCCTACTGTGGGGGTACTGAGCCCACCAAGGTTAAACCATGAGTGTTGTGGTGTGCTGTAATGTCCCATTTTGGCCTTCCAGGTCACTTTCCCAGGTGTCCCTATATGTCTATCCCTTCCCCCTTACCCCCATGCTGAGTGAGTCCTGTCACTCAGACTTAGCATTCCAGCAAGGCGTCGTGTGGTTGGTCAAGTTCAAAGGATGCCACTCAGGCCCAGGGGTCATTGGCCTGTCTGGGTGTCATCTTCCCCTGAGACCCTGCCCCTCTCACCTGGTTGGTGGCTCACCTGTACCTCCCCTCCCCCTGTCCCTGAGCTTAAAAAGGCGATCAGAGCATGTGGTCGGGGTTCTGTTGGAGCAGGTCCTCACGTTCAGACCTCTGTAACCATGGAATAAACCTCTGGACATTAAACCTTCCAGCAGAATCCTCTCCTTTTTCTCTTCACCATCACCTGAAGCTATTCCTCTTGAGGTAACGGGGTTCCAACAAGCCTGGACTTGTTCAGTGCCCAGCTGCAACCACCAGCAAGCCAAGGTATCTCTGGGGTGATACACCGCAGTTGCTGCCGTTGGCCCAGCAGCGAGGGTCAGACTGGCCCAGGCACAATCCAACTGGTAATATTGGGAGCCTTTTTTTTCCAATACATGAGAAATAACAAACTCATCTCCTTCTTCCTTGTATTTCTTCAATGGAACAAAATGTCTCTCATGTCCCTGCCCATGGCAGGGGGATTGGAACTAGATTATCTTTAAGGTCACTTCCAACCCAAACATTCTTTGATCCTATGATTCTGTGGTTCCAGAGCTAGAGTCACTAAAGCATTTTGAAAATCAGCCTCTTAAGTATGAGAAGCCACTAGGCACTGTACATATAGTCATATAAGCCTTCACACAAGTATTCTGGATTTCAGGAGCACTGAAATTGGTACTGCCATGTTGTGTGGTTAGCCAAGCTGTATTGGCTGCATTGGCTCCTTGGAGGATACATGGACCTCTGTTGAAGAAACACAGAAGGGGCAAGCCCAAAAAGCTGAAGATTGCTTTCCATTAACTACTGACATGTTCTTTGGAGTGGCTTAGAGAAAAGTAACTGTCTGAGAGCTGCAGAGAGGGAACATTGTTTAACCCTCTTCAAGCATAGAGATTTCAGTGCCTCCTTTATTCATCCTTGAAGTCAGGAGAAGGCACCAAACCCCCTGTATCCACATTGTGCTCCTGTAAAAGGGGACAGAGAAAATGCCCTAGATCATCTGCAGGGGAAAGCTAAAGGCAAATGAAAATGACAACCTTGTTCACTTAATATGCAAAGTAATTCAGTGGGTGTTGAATTCATTTGAATAGATATGATGCAGTGTAGACACCTGCTGCAACTGCACCTTGCATCCTTGTTACATGAGTGATTTCTCCTAGTGAGAGCCAAGAACATGCTTCAAAACCCTCTGCTTTGAAGTAGTAGTGATATGAGGCTCCAGTACGCAAGAGGTGCTTGTTGAGGAAATATCTTAATGTATTTAAAATGCTTTCATGAGGAAAAGAGAAGCTTAGAGTGTTGTCACTGTCATCTGCAGGGCTGACATTTACATCCAAGGTAATGGGTTTCCATTTCTTGTCATGAGGTGCATGCGCAGGATTTATGATTAAACTGGTTTACGCTTGACTTTCTTTGTGCCAGACCAGGTTATCAAGCTGGCTTCTCCTCCTTTTTGATTGTTGTCTGTATTCATTATCAGATGGCACTGGAGAGAGCAGATAACTTTTAGGCGCCATTTGTGTCACTTCTTTGTCATTCATTCTTTTTGAGGGGGAGTTATGGTGCTGCTGTTTTGCAGTGGTTCAGAGGAATCAATCTGACCACCTGAGAACATCCATCACCTGTTCGATTAGACAATGCACTCAGTGAGCAGGGAAGAGCATTATGTGGCACACATCTCCTTTTCATGAATCTCCAAGAAAAGAAGAGCAAGCTGGAAAGCAGAATGTGTCAAATATAATTGGTTCACTTTTCTTGGAAATGATACAGCATGAAACACTTCCATTTTTAGAGCAGAAGTCAGAGAATCTGAAAAATTTGGTTATCAGTGTAGCCCTTCTCTCAAAAAGGAAAATTTCACCTGCATTGTAGCATCTATCGAGTATTGCAGCCAGAATGAAGTCTATTTATATTTAGATTCATGAAGAAATCTTTTTAAAAAGGATTTGGATGAATTTTTTGAAGAATTCAGAACTTGCTGTGTTTAGAACTCTGATATTTAAATCAATAAAAAAATAATTTTGACATAGCTGTCTGAGAAGGTAACACTGAAGACACCTGTCTCATTAATGATATAGAAAGGGTCGAAAATTAGCTATTCTGCTATTTAAATGGTGATTCTGACATTTGAGTTCAGAAATTTTAATTCCATTGAAAGCCAAATTCAAATGTGCACACAGTAAACCTTAGAAGTCTCTTTTGTGCGTATATGAATTTTTTCAGCAATATGAGAATGAAAGGGTTGTGCAGATATATTTTATTGCTGGTTGTTGCTGGTAATTTCACTTAGCATTAGATAAAATACTTTTCTTGCTAGTGTTTATGGAAGAGACTGTGGCTTTATATCTATTTCAGACATACAGTGCATAGAAGTATTCCACAATTATCAAAGATTTACTGGCTATTGTTTCTCCTACAGTTCACATGGAGCATATTTCAAGATGCTGTGGAGGAGGCGAGAAACACTTATCCACACAGTTCATGGTTGTCAGGTTTATGTTTTTGTGGTCCCTGTTACAAACAGGTAATAACAAGGAAATTTAGGGAGAGATTCAGTTTTGATTCTTTATCCTTACACAGGCAACTTTTCTGCCAAAACAGGAGTGTCAGCTGGCAGAGGATTGGGAGGATGAGAAACAAAATAGTAAAGGGCAGTTGAGGATAATGAGGAGAACACATCTCTCCAGCTGACTTTTGCTTAATGTTCCTCTCTTTCTCAGGCTGGGATAAGATAATGAGAATCCCTTCCTTTGAAATCTGGACCCTTCACTGAATTAAAAAAGGTGCAATGGGAGGAAATATGACTGAACGATGTGCTTTTCTTTGAGTCACTTGGTTCTTTGCACTTTGAAATACTTCAGGATTTTTCCTTAGCGGATGATAGCTTGTGGGATTTACTGTGTTCAGCAAAGTATGGCTGAGCCAGCCAATGGAGCTGCAGAAAGATGAAATGGTTTTGTATATTCATCCAACTTTTCATACACAGCCTTGTAATTGAAGTGAGAGGAAGTGCAGTCTGACAGACACGGCGTGCCCTGGGGTCTGATTAGAGCTTTGGGCATTCAGCATCTGGAAAACTATTGTCCCCTGGGGTTTTTTTCCTGTCCTTGGATTTTCCATTATTTTTGTTTTTCATAATTTATAATATGGGTGAATCAAAGGTCTTGCTGAGAATTGGAATCCCACTGTGCCTAGCAGTAATTAGATGTGCCTGCTTGTGTGTTTGTGTGTGTGTGTGGGCACCTGCACATATGGAAGCACCCCTGAGTGAAGGAGTCTGGGTCTAACAGACACAGGAATAACTGAACAGTAGGGAAGCAGGGAAATGATGTGGGAATTAATCATCTGGCACTGATTAATACACTTACTTAGTTGCATCATGTTTGGTTGTTTGTATTGATATATCTACAACAAGATGGTGATGTTTAAACATTTGTTTGGTATTTAAAAACATACCACAGTGTTTTGCACAGACAAATGTTGATACCACTCATTCAGGGCACATTCAGTAAACAGGGAGACTATGGTGAATGACTGAGATGGAAAAGACAATTTTTCAGTACCTAATTTCAGTGAAATGGATTTTGACCTGAACATAAAGCTCTGCTGGTCGTGACTGAGATAGAGCTAATTTTCTTCACGGTAGCTGGTATGAGGTTGTGTTTTGGAATTTTGCTGAAAACAGGGATGTTTTCATCACTGCTGATCAGTGCTTATGCAGCATTGAGGCCTTTTCTGCTCCTCATCCCACCAGCGAGGAGATTGGGGGTGCACAAGGATTTGGGAGGGGACACAGATGTGGCAGCTGGCCCCAAGTGACTCAAGGGTTATCTCCTACCATGTGGCATCATGCTCAGCAGATAAAGCTGAAGGGAAGAAGAAGGAAGGGGGATGTTCACAGTGATGGCATTTGTCTTGCCAAGTCACTGTTACACGTAAGGGGCCCTGCTCCCCTGAGCGTGGCTGAACACCTGCTGGTCCATGGGAAGTGGTGAATGAGTTCCTTGTTTTGCTTGCTTATGTGTGTGGCTTTTGCTCACCTGTTAATCTGTCTTTATCTCAGCCTGTGAGTTTTCTCACTTTCACCCTTCCTGTTCTTTCCCCCATCTCACTGTTGAGTGAGCAGCTGGGAGGGCTGAGTTACCAGCTGGGGCTGAACTGTGACAAGAGCCCGATTCCAGTTCCTGGGTTGCCTTGAATTTGCTCTGCTGGGGTCACACTCCCACTTCAACCCCTTTGCTGCTGCCAACAGCTGATGTTTTGAAGAGCTGCATTAGAGTAGATGTCTGATCTAGGCTGGAGCTTATCCTTAGAGACTTACCAAGGTTTCCACAGCAATTTTATGAAATATCAAGGATTTAAGTACAATCAATTCAAAAGCATTTAAGTCCCTAACTAGTGCTCTAAGAACTAGAACTGGGTCCTTTGTGCATTCAGTAGATATGGTCCTGTTACACGGACTGAATCACACTTCTTTCCTGCACTGAATGGTGTCATCCTGGCACCATCTATACTTTGAAGGGCATTGCTAACTCCTGCTTGCCTCAGGGAAGAAGCAGTTGAGAAATGGAAAGGGGTTTTTTTTCTTAGTCTGCCTTTGGATATTGCACAGAGCAAGTTAAAGGTTGATACAGGTTGTTCTTACAGCTCTAGAAAGGATATAATCTGCTGAGACATGTCTTTAGTACAAATGTGCACTGTTCCTTGTACGAACAACAAAGCAAGATAAGTCACAGGGGATGGGCCTAGACTGTCCTAAAGGATTGAAGTGCCAGCGAGAGTGTCTGCAGACTTGAAACTGGAGACTAAAAATATAATTAAAATGCTAAATGCTTTATTGCAATATACAGTGCAATGAAAGCCAAAAAAATCACTTCAGAAACACATGGAGAGCATCATATATGTGCAGAGAAGTACTTCAGAAAGGCTAACATGTTATTGAGACATTACTGGTGGAATAACAGCACCCTTCCCCCATCTTTGGAGTATAAAAAGCAATTTCTGTTTCCCTGGGCAGAAGACCACTGGGTCAGCCTGGGATGCCCCAGAGAAATGTTTTGCACCATCACATTAAATCATGTCTCATTGTCATTCGTCTATGAATTGTCACATGGAGAGTTGAATCTGAGTACATTTGTCTTAGGTTAAGGACAGTTCCAACTTTGGAGATTTATAGGGCTTTCTCCAAATTTATTGCGACTTTTTTTTTCTGCAATGCTACTGCACTGAGATTGAATAACATGGACTCAGTAATCTTTCATAGACCCAAACAGTTTCAAAGCTGAATATTCAGTTTCCTTCTACTTTTCAGCTTTGATTACTATACCTGGATAACACAGGCTCTCCACAGAAAATACGTCAAGTCATTTTCAAATACTGCTGTGCTCCACACTGACTGCAGTGTGGTATTATGACATAAATCCTCATCTCTTCATGATATTAAGACCATACTCAAACTGTGTGCAAAAATCAGGCTACTTAAAACAGTATTTCTGCAGTAAACCTTTTCTGTGGGCGCCCACTGCTGTTTTAGGACTGAGAGTTTTTTAATGCACAATTGCTGTGTAGGTCTCTGGTGGCACTATGTCTCTACAGAAGGTGAAAACTTGGGGATTGTAATCATGACAATGCAGAGGAACCACCATGTGGGGCAGTGCCACATCAGATGCTGTGCACATGGAATAAACCTGTGGTTGCTACTCTGAAACAGAGCTAAAAAAAGATAGATAAAATAATCTTGTCTTAAACGGGTTGGAAACATGTTAGGAACAAATGCCAGGAAGTGGATCTGGGTTAACATTTGGAAACTGCATACATGTCTGGAGGGTGGTTTAACCAGTTCTATTTTTGCTTTGAAGGGGAACAGAAGCACTTTCTCTGTCCATTCTCAGCTGACAGGATCACAACTCTTGGAGGAGGGGGGGGACAGGGAATGAATGGTAAGGCTTATTAAATTGTTCCAGTTATGTCACGGTTTGGATATGGCAGAAAGCTGAATTGAAGTAATTAAGATGCCTTTGAAAACTTTTTTTTTTTTTTTCTCCCGGTGTCAAGTTTTAGAGCAGATTTCTGGGCTGATTTACCTTTCGAAGGGGACAGATATTTCAGATAGAATCTGACATACAATTTCCCATGACACCTTTCCTAATGGCAGCATTTGGGACAAACTGGGACGGTTGCTGGCAGCCACCTACCAGCTGTGGATCACAGCAGGATTAGATCCCAGATAACAATTTTGCACCTGAATTCTGCAGAATTTACAAAGATGGTGCTATTAGATGAGGACATAGGCAGGTCTGTGCCTTATATTTATGTATGTTGTGTTCTACTTTGCTCTCTTTGAAAAAAATTCAGGCATGAAAAGTGTGTTGAGTTTACAGAGAAAACTGGGTGTTTCACGTGGGCAGAAAACAGAGCTGCTCTACTCCATTTGGGTAAATGTCAAAGCTCATGGGTTAGCAGTGGGTGTGAGCAGGGATGAGGAAATGCAACATCTCACTAAGTCAGAGACATCCATTCCTTGCTTAACTGAACAAAGTGATTTTTCTACCTACAAGCTGATGACTTTGAAACCACATACTTTTCTTTGAAAACAGTAATTGTGGTGCAAATACAGCTGGTGGACTTTTATCATAGCTATATCATAGGCGTATCACTTGTCTCATCTTAGTTCATGGGCAATATCTTTCATGTGGCTGGACTTCACAACATGATAAACTCTAACTCTGCTTTTCTCACTGTCTCATTTGTAGTGACTGAAGTATTGCAAAGCAAGGAATTGTCAAACTTTTTTGGTGAGCAGTCATCCAACATGGGGTGAAGAGTGTCCTTCCAATTAATTCTCTTGCATTCCTATTAGGCACAAGCTGTTGACTTTACTCTTTGTCAGCTGTAAAGGTAACTTGAATGGGTCTGTGAAATCTATTTTTAATCATATGAGCACAAAGCACCAGATTTAGCTCTTGCTGACATTGGTTTAAATTGGAAGGATATCTGGTAAAGTCATTAAAAACTATGACAATTTGGGTTAAAACCTAAAATGTAATGAAACTAGGCTAAAGTCAAAATAGCACGGACTTATGTAATTGCAGACATAATTGTTCCACTGAATTTCCTAAGTCATGAAATGTGCTACTGTCTGAAGTTTTTCTGAAGAAAGGTATCAACACCACATATTATCGGCAGCATATTTAATTTTTAGAAAGTCATAGCCTTTTTCATTCCTTTGACACAGTGAAAATCTGGAAGTCTGGGTCAATTTGTCTTAAAATCAGGGCACTGAGCCCAGTCCTAAATTTTGTCTCTCTTTTATTAGGCTAAATAATCCTCCTTCTGCTAGAAGTACAAATTTACTTACCTGATTTTCATCCATGCATCCATCCATATGCTAATAAATCTCTCATCAGTGCAGGATTTCAGGGCTCCACTGAATATTTCTACTAGTCTTAAAAATGAAGGAGCTTTAGTAACCCCATGTACTGTAATTTCAGTGCTTAACTGAACTAGATTCAGCTCTGTGTTTTCCAAAGAAATTTGATCACATCTGGATAAGGGTAATTTAAAAGGTACTTTTCCCCCCCTTGCTTCTCCTACTTATCTGATGTTGTTAAACACTCAGATTTGTTCTCTCTTACTACTCTGTGACTTTGTGGCTGTAGTGACAAATCACATTATATTTCACCTTCTCCTATGGTGTGGCTTTCTGAAGGTTTGCTTTCTTCAGAGCTCCTTGTTTTAATCTTTCATTATGCCATGTGACGGAAGGGGAAAATGATAAGGAAGAAACTGTATTTAAACTGTCCCACTGGTGAATTTTTGCCCATCTGTTTTGAAATATATGATAGTGATCAATGCCTCTTTGCCTAGAACCTCTGTACCTGGGCATTTTGTACTGCTTTATGTTTATCTATTGTAAGATAACATTGGATAACATACAGTAAGACTGTAAGATAACATTAAGATGGAACAATAGATGTAGAGATAATACTAATTATTATTTATTTTACATGTTATATAAAACCACAGAAAGGAAATGCAGGGCTTTCTCACCATAAAAAATGTTACTTTATTTGGCTACTTACTTTGTAAGAAGTTTCAGACTCTGACCAATATTTTTGGAGCTGTATGGACATCTAATGGTGTAGCAAAGGATTGGTGAGTGTGTTTTTCAGCAGTATTCCCTTGTCTTTTAGAAAACATCCATAGGTTCTTAAATCTATTTTTAGACTACCTCCCACTCCAAATAAAACACATAATGCAGTGAAGAAGTCAGTGCAAAGATTTACCACCCTAGACGGGATTCAGGTGTGTTTTTACATGAAAGCATATCTGACCTGTATTCCAGCTGTTTCTCCACTGGGTTGTCCTGTTGGTCATAAAAGTCCTTTGGTCTAAATGCCTTTGGTCCTGTGTCATTTCTGTCACACTGCCAGAATCCCCCAGACTCCCTGGGGCACCTGTGATTAGGCAACTGAATTGCTTACAGAATTCACTCTGAATTGCCCTGTGGCAATTTCTCAAAGCCAGGAGCACACCTGAGGGAACTTGGGGAATATTTAAGACCAGCTTTCATGGAGGCAGAAATCCACAGTCAGGATGAAAAGCACAGTTCTTGAGCTTTCAGTGACATTGGAGGTGGAGTAGGGATGGGTGCCTTTGTGGTCACAGTGACTATACACTGGGTGCAAATCCCAAGCAAAGAGTTGCTGACGTTTGAATTGTAAATATTAGGTGATATAAAGGAGAACTAAATTCTGCCCTTTGGACTGAAGAAAATTCTGATCTAGATGTACATAGACCTGAGGAGAGAAATTGGCTCTGATGTGCCATCCTGCCTGGCTGAGTAGAAAGAGAAAGCAGCCATATGACTCATAATTTCACTCATCTGCTACTAACCAGATATCCCTCTAACATCACAGTGCAGAACAGCCTCTTAAATGGATGGGAAATCACTCCTCTGGCATGAATGGCCTCTGCCATTTAGGTCCTTTATTTCAATACTTTTCTCTGCAGGTTAGTCATAATATAGGGCACAAAGGAATGTTTTAAAGCTATCTACAATCTGAGGAGCCATATAGGGTTTGGTTCCAGGTGCCAGGAGACTTTTCCAGCCTCAAATCTCTCATGACACTGCAGCCTGCTCTATGAGAGCAGGTAAAGCAGCACTAACTCACTGCCATGGTGGGACACAGCAAATGTCAGCAGCGGGCATCCGCACCCTCCCTTAGACAACCCAGCTTTGGATTGCCTGAAATGCTCACTTGTGAGGGTGAAGCATGTCCTGCTATCCCGTGCTGTGGGGCCGTTTATTTCACATGCACAGTGACACCGTTCTTAGGTGCTTATCATGATTGGGAATGTAATTAAGTCTTAAAATCAAAAGCAACTCTTCCAGGAAAACAACTCTTTGGATATATCACAGAGCTCAGAGTTTATCTTGCTTCCCTTGTTTCTGCTAAGCACAAGCATTCTGCTTGAGTTTTCAGAGCAAAGCTGATTTCTTTGTTTCTTGAGCATCATCAAAAGCAATAACAGCTCTGGTGGACACATTATATAATAGCAACACAATGTGCTCAGCACAGCCTTAATGCTGTGTAGTCGTCTATACCCGTGTGAAAAGTGGCTGCAAACTGACTGTAAAATTCTCCTCTGGCCTTATGCATACCTGTGGGGAATTCTGCTTTGGGAGCTTTTTATATAGTTTTCATGGAGTGGAGGAAAAGTTCAAGGCAGTTGCCTGTCTGGCTTCTCTTCCTCCACAGCGTTATTTTGCATTTAATCATGCAACTCTGTTGCCTTGAAAGCACAAGGGACTCTGTAAACAAATGTATTTATGATGCACAAGTACTAATAGATTAATTCCCATTCTTCTTACTGTGCTGCCTGTGTAAAGCTGAAGGGAGTGAAAAGCAGCAACTTATTCTTGCCGACAAGTAGATGCATAATCCCTGAATGCACTAGGAAAGCCATCCATTGAGGAAGAAAGCAACATGTTTGCAGACTCCACACCCCATTATCGGGTGATTTGTTAAAGCTGTCACTGCATACAAATCTGTTGCCATCCTCCTCGACTAAGGGGAGTTTTCCAAATAGTTGGCTGCAGACTTTATTCTGTCTGAATGGAGAATTTTTTCCCCCTAAAATATGCTGAAAGCCAAAATACAGGAAAGTTAAATTGTGGTAGCAAAGAGCCCTAAGACTCCATTTATTTGCTTCCCTAAATAATTACCTATCTCATTTTTAGTAGCATGGCTCTATTATTGATTGGACTGTAATATACAACCCTTACCTTAATGAAGAAAATGAAGATCATTTGTCATTACTTCTATTAATGCTTGCAGCTGCTGGAATTTGGATTTTGTAATGCTATACACAGAAAAATATCTATATTCATCTGTCTATGCTGCATTCTGTTTTTTAGCAGCAGTAGCCTAAAAAAGATTGGAAATAATTTACATATACATTCCTTTTCAGCTAATCACTTTAAAACAACTCCCTAATCATAAATTAATCTTCACAAGTTTCTAGTCAGTGGGGAAAGACTTCTCCTGACTTCACCCGTGGTATAACTGAGGAATATAGAAGATGTGATGCTTGCTAAGTCCATAAAGAAAGTCTTGTGGAAATGGGGATGGAATGCAAATATTTGGGCTTTCTGTCCACTTTGTTAAACATAAAACATTGCTTCTTCCTAGAGGCATGACTATTAATACTCTGAGGTTAATGGCCAAGTGAGTGCAAATCATAATTATATTGTGAAAAAGATGGATATCACTAAAATATTTGTCAACAGTTGTTTCATTTCTCTAAAGGAATAAAATAAAACCCACCAAAAACCTCAGCAATTCATCAAGGACTTGTGGCTTCTCTGCGTAGTTATGTGACATTAATTTTGTTGTTATTGTCTTTAGGGTGTTTCTAAATGCTTCTGACAGCACAGGTTGTGCTCTCTTCTGATCTGTGTTGACATGACAAATCTGGGGAGGATTTCCTGTTGGTGTAAGTCAGAATAGCTCCAGTTGGAATAGCTTGAATACACAGATGTCAATGTGCATGATATTTGGATATTTTCAACATATTTTCTCATCCCACATTTTGTTTCCAGATGCCAACAAATAATGTTAGATTTCTAAAAAATCTTTTAGAAAGCAGTTTCATTGCTGTATTTTCCTTGAGACTATTTTAAAAGAAGGTTGGCAGTCTGAAATTTCATTAAAACAGGAGAAAAGAAAAGGGAGTGTGTTCTTTTAACAAGTTAGAGAGCAAAGAATCTCCAGATTGATACAGAACTTATTGGTTTCTCTGATATAATTGATTGGACCACCTGGTGCCCAAGGGCATCTGCTAAGCTACAGAGTTGAACTAACTTTGATCATGCAAAAGCAAGATTGGACTGTGCACTTTCCTCCAGTGACTGGAAAATGGTTACCAAGAAGGGAGGAATTGGCATATGTGATCTGTTTCTACTGTGCTGCTTGACTAGTTACTGATAATTCAGCAATCTGACAGGCTATGGCTTGGGAGAAGCTAAGTCATGTTAGATTACCTCTTTTAGCCTAAAATGTAACAAGATGAAATGTAAGAAGTTGTGACTGAAGTGAAAATAAAATAAAATAATAAATAAAAGCATAAATGATATCACCCTCCTGAAATGAAAAGCTCTTCTCTTCTCATTGTATTTAATTTGTGAAGCATGAGATAGGAAACCTGGGACTGCCAAGTTAGTTCAGGAAAGAAGTGGGAAAATTGATTGAAAATTTCAGAAACTTTTTTCCATGCTGTAGAAAATGACATTTTAAAGAATGACAACAACAACCAAAAAGTCATTTTATGTGATGTGCAGCCATGGCAGTGACTGGAACTGGGACCTGAATGATTTTGATTCATTGCTCTCCAGGTATTGGGGAGCCCCATAGGAACACTTTGGAGGACAGTGCAAAAGCTAGGGTGGTATTATCCTCGCTGACAAATCAAACTTCAAAAAGACAAAGTGTTCTCTAGAGCACAAGGGTCACTGGTTTGTCCTGAGTCATCATTGCAGAGGCAGGAGACAGCTGGTGGCACTGAGAAATAACCAATTCCTTTAACAACTGGCTGCTGTGTGCTTAGTTTGGCATGCATATATGGTCACATAAGTATACATTGCAGTATTTTAAAATCTGTGTATGTCTCTGTTGTCTGTGCTTATTACTGTCATCTTGTGAAATCAGTCCTTTCATGAAATAATTAAAGGTTTCAGGCATTTTTGCCAACTGACTGGCATTACAGGTGTTCTGGATCATATGCCTGTTTCACTTGGTTTCATAAACTGACAGAAGGTGAATCCTGGCATTATCCATGTGCTTTCACACTGTGGTTATGTGGGAAATAACGTCTCCAGCCACTTCTTACTATTCAGGGAATTAATAAACAACAGCAGTGATATGGAGCAAAAGAGCAGTCATGCATTTTTCAGTCCTTTGGAAATTCCCTAGCCATGGGACCACGTGCCCTTTTGTTGACTCTCCTTCTGGGAACTTTTTTACACACTGAAAATATCTCCAAGTAGGTTGTCTCCTTTTAATATCTGTATTCCTCATAGGCTATTTTTTTCAATTTGCTCACTGGAGTGTGAAGGAGAAACTGTTCTTCAGGTGGAAGTCTCTTCTATTTGACTCCCACACAACACCAAAATCCTGCTTATATCCAGGAGTGCTTTAGGGCAGTAGTGGGTTCATTTTCAGTTTCAGATCAGGACATATTAGGATTCAAAAATTCTAGGAAAGGCTGTAACACAAGTAACTGAGCTACTGAGGTACTGGAGAGAAGGGCAGGGAAGCTGATGAAGGGTCTGGACCAAAAATCAGATGAGGAACAGCTGAGGGATCTGGGGGGGCTCGGCATGGAGGAAATCAGGATTAGGGGGAGTTGTCTTGCTCTCGACAACTCCCTGAAATGAGGTTGTAGCCAGGTTCAATCAATCTCTTTTCCCAGGGAACAAGGGACAGCATGAGAGGAAATGGCCTCAAACAGCACCAGGGGAGGTTAAATTGAATATTAAGGAAATGTTCTTAGCTGAGTGACTTGTCAAGCACTGGAACAGTCTGCCCAGGGAAGTGGTGGGATCGTTGTCCCCATGGGTATGTAAAGGGCCTTTAGGTGTGGCACTCTGAGACATGTTTAGTGTGGACTTGGCAGTGCTGGATTAATGGTTGGACTTGATGGTCTCAGACATCTTTCCCAACCTCAATGATTCTATGATTCTGCGAATTTGTGAGATTATGAGATTGACCTGATTAAAGCCAACTCACTCTCTCTTTTCCAGGTGTGCAGCAAGGTCTCAGGTCACATCTGCAGCTCCATTTCTTGTCCATAATAAGTTAGTAATAAATAATAATAATAAAGGAATCATAAGGCCTGAAGTCTCATCAAATCTGCATTGCTGTTGCAGTACCTGAGTCCACACCTGTTTTCCTTCCACTCCTAGATTTTCCCTCATTTTGACAGGCCATGAGTATTCTGCCGTAATAGCAGCACTCTTCAGAGGTTTTTCAGCTGGGATGGACCATGGTCTCCACCTGATTCAGGTGCTCATTAATGGAGTCCAGCACACCATCAGCTGCTCTCCTGGGTTCCTCATTCATGTGCTGACAGGAAGGGTTTCCTTAGCAAGTAAGTGTGGGCTGCAAGTCCCAGCACCAGCAAGAGTTAAACTGTATGGTTATCACCGAAGGTGGAATGCCTGCAGCAAACTTCCTTCCCCTGTAATCTGTTTTAGGGTGTTTTTTAAAAAGCATTTACTTTTTAAAATGGACAGAAAGAAATCCCTTTCTGAAATAGTCTAAGTTTTGAAAATAAATGTTAGCTCTGTGATGTGTATTGCTGTGTAGCTTCACGCACAAATGTGAGTATTGAGTATATAGCTTTAAAAAGAAACAATAAAAATATTGTTTCATTTGTCTCCAAGAGAAACTAGCTTTTGGCATGTCCCCCAGTGTCTAGCTATGTTATTTGGTAATTTTCTGAAATAATTGAAAATTTTCGTTGTGTCTGGGATTGAAACAGGCATTTCATGAAATGACTGAATATTTTAGATTTTTTTAAAAATTACTATTTTACTGACTATATGGCTACAAAATACACACATGCAGATTTATTGAGGAAAGAAGGGGGATCAGTGGTTTCAGTCCTCTGATTACTCCATTTTTTTCTCTCCATCTGCCCCAGCCAGGCCTAGTCTTCAGTGCTATGCTTCACAGGAGTTTTCTTTGGCTTCAGAACAACAAAATGCTGCCACTCTTTGTGGATCTTGTGATAAGTTCTGCTTCCACTTACACAGAGACTGGGGCCCACAAGCTTTTTGCAACTTTTTTCTGTGGAGCACAAACTTGTACCTCACTTTTACTTATTTATGTCAGACCTGCCTCTGTGCCTCCTCACTGCCTCTATTTCAGCAGATTGTGCAACCCTGGTTATGGATGAGTAAAAACATAGGGATTATTATATTGAAACAAACAAAAAAATTGTGGGATTTGGATCTGGCCCATAAGAATTATTTCAAAATACTCTGTTCCAAGAGGTAGTGTGCCCACAGACAAAGGGCTTGACAGCTTGAGTGTGTTTCACTGTAAGGCTGATCCATTATAGCCCAGGGCAAGATATGATCATGGCCACACCTTATTTGACAGACTTTAATTCTGTAGGGTAGGGAAATTAATCTTTTGACCAAACCCTCGTATCATTTTGGATAGTTGTTTACTTCAAATATTTTCTCATGGATCCTGGAATGTAGGGGGAATTCAGTAAATTGATCAAGAATTATTTTCCAAACTGAAGTTCTTTTGCCTTAGTCTTGTTCTAATTCTGGATATCCGTGTATTTCAAGTTACAGACAGATTATATAAATTTGAGATCCAGATTTAGTAAGTCTCTTGCTTGTATTGATTTTTGCATGAATTTGAAATGTAAATTCAATGTCTTTCTGGTCCAAACACGAGAAGTCATGATTCTACTTAACTGAAGGAGGAACCATATTTGGCAGCATCTAGGAAAGATAATGCATTCCAGGTAATCATTTCATGCTTCATTGGCTCTTTCCAGTAAGATAATGAATAAAGGTGCAAGCTTTCTTTTTCCTGAAGCTGATTAATTATCTCCACAAAATTTACTTTATTCATGTAGTGATCATCTGAGGTTAAACAAATCCCTGAGTATTCAATGTAGTTGTAGTCCATTAAGAACAGATCTACTATGCATCCATCCACCCTTAAAAAAAAAAATATGGTATTTTTGTCAGCAACATTTGGGCTAGAAGCAATTAATCTTGTATTACAAGGCAAGATGAAACTGAGGAGAACCAAAAAAAAATGACTTCACTAACATAGGCTAAGACAAGATCAGTTAGATAGGAACTAATAATCTCTGCACATTTTTACATTAGTGTCCCACTCCTGATACAATGCTGTAGATACCTGAGACCAGATCTACAAGGTCATGTAAGTTTGTAATTGGTATTGATTTAAATGGAAGCAGGAAAATCTACATAAATTTCTGGATGGGAACTTTGGACTTTAAATTATTTTCCTGTGACTGATATAAAAATGGAGTCCAGGTCCAGCCACTCATTGCAACTTGTTGATGTCACTTGGCCTGATGATCACCCCTGTCTTTTTTTTTCAGGATGAGCTCTGTAATGTCTGAATATCTTGGAGAGACAATTAGCACAAAAGATTAGCTTCAGACTAAAACACTCTTCCCAAATAAAAAATATTTTAAAAGCTGCTCCATTTAATACAAACAAATATCTACATGATATGCACTCATAAAAAATAGATTATTCTTCATTGTGGCCAAAGGAGTGCATTGGTATTATGACTAGCTAAATCTTATATATAATATATTCTTTACAGTCATAATGCAGCAGAAAATTTAAAGGAGAAACTGTGGTAAAGGACTTGCAGTCCTAAAAATCCTTAGGCATTCTGAAGTTATATCAGTTATTAATTTGACTGCCAAAATTTTTGCTATGGTTTTTATATCTGGATTGTCCTTATTACATATTACATGCAGCTCTTATAGACCTTTCTTGTGTAAATCATCAGTTAAAATTTCAGCATCTTTTGAAGTCTGAAAGAATCTTGCAGATGGGGTGTGCGAGCTTAAATGGACATAGTTGAGTGAAAATCCAGAGAAGGAACTCCTGAGTCTTAGGGTTTTTTAAAATTCAGTTGATGCAGACATTAAAAGAACACACCCTTTGGCTAGATCTGCAAAGATGCTCAGGCTGAACTTATAAATCTCACAGCAATTCCAGGAATACAAATCTAAAATCCTGTATTAGTTCCTTCATCTGAGGAAATGGTCTCTAGTTGCACCAGGGGAGGTTTAGGCGGGATATTAGGGAAAATTTCTTCACAGAAAGGGCTGAAAAGCATAGGAATGGGCCGCTCAGAGAGGTATGGAATCACCAAACCTGGAAGTGTTCAAAATGCTGTGCATATGGCACTTGAGGATGATGATTGAACTTCTTGCTCTTAAAGGTCTTTTCCAATGTTAATTGTTCTATGATTCTGTGAAGGATGAGCAGAAGGCTGTTTGTATTAGTGACTCTGTGTCTCCACAGAGAGAGTCAGGGAATACACCTGGGTCAGTAAAAATTGCCTGGTGGAAACATTTATGTTCCTCTGTTGGCTGTGATGCTGCTGTGTTAGCACTGATACCTAATGTTAAATTAGGCAAGATGCATCTGTGCTTCTTTCAGAGACATCTGCTATACAGACATCCAGATTCCCCCAATCCAAACTTTGATGACTCTGTACAAACTCTACTGGTTTGTAAAAACCATAAACTAAAACTATCCTAGGTTTGAGTTTTGGCCAATGGAAATGATAACAGGGTGACTCCACCCAGCAGAGGTTCAAACTACACTGTTAAGTGGCTGTGGATCAAAGAGGGATATCCTCATCTGAGTGTCAGAAATTTGGAAGGATGAATCTGGCCTGAATTATGATGTTTGTAATAAGCTAATGGCTAACAATTCTGCCTAGAGAGGTAGTTAAATCCCCTTGAAACCCAACAACAGTGTAAAATTATGACCAACTTCCCACAATAAGATGGTCCTTATTATAAACTTATTAAATTGGTTTTTTTGTATCTTACTTCTATGCTGACATGTCTTACATGGATGATCTGCATATGTGTGGTAGAAAGAGAGTGTCTGAGGACATGACTCTCCATGGAACTCAGCATCCACCTATATATTTCTGTTGAAAGTCACAATCTGTACTGTGGAAATGGTGAATTTCTGGCATGTGAGGGAGTGGAGGTGGGTGGAACACACACTCTGAACCTCATATACCAGTACAAAAAGACAATGACATAAACATAATTTAAAGTTTTTTAAATTTTGGAATATGTTACCTAGATATTATTATATCAGTACAAACCACCACTGAATTCTTTAATCTCCAGATAAAATCCAAAGATGACATTTAGACCTAATTGAAATTATCAATAATATTATCAGAGATCTAAGATTTTGTATGGTGGGTTTTCCAAATGCTCAGCACCACTCAGATTATGGCCTGTGTATCGAGTTGTCAACAGACGAAGGCATTCTCTCCCAAATACATTCATGATGTTTTTTAAGTGAAATTAGGTTTTAATTTAAAGTATTTTCCTTTGAATTTGAAATAACAGCCATTGATTTTTCTTCTTTTAGGCTTTGATAGAGAAAAATCAGTAGACAAAGGCTGTGTACAATTAACTACAAGTGAAGGGCTACTTGACCTCAGCTGAGCCATTGATGAGGGTGAGGCTAATGGGGAAAAATTGATCTCTTCATAATTTGTCAAGTGAAGTGTGGTTAGCTAAAAAATCTCATTATCAACACTGTTCTTGGGAATAATAAAAAATATCTGTTAGTCAATTTTATTATGCTCTTCCTAGGTAGAAGGTAGTTGTCAGTCACTATATAGCCCAATGATTCTGACATGTAGGTGTCACACAAAGTGATCAGTGATGTCATTCTCAAGTTTCTAGCAAAGGAATAAGTAAATCCATTTTCTCAAAATAAAGAGATGCAATTCAATAGAGGGCAATAAGGATTGCTCTTCAGGGGAGACCTATGAATTAATTTGGGAACTCACATGTTCTTTGGCCTCTCACAAAGTACAATGGGCTTTTACTTTCTTTTTTGGCCATAAAACATCTATCATAGGACTCATTAAAAAGTCCTATTAATTATGTTTCTGTTAGTTGTGTCCCTCATGCACTTGGGAAAAGTGTGAAGTGTCTTTTAACTGAAGGCACTCTTCGTTTATACGTGTAATACTTTCTTGCCTGGGGAAACAAATGATGTCTCCATAGGGTGCCTAGCCCAGCATGGAAGCACGATCTCTATGTAAACCTGATATGTAGGACACCACTGGAGAGTGTGCCTTGGATATCAAATGCAAAACCTCTGTTGATTGAACCCTCCTGGAGACAGCTACAGAAAAAATATTCTCTGTAGATCAAATGAAAGCAAACAGTAAGTCTTGGATGGAGGTAACACTTCTGTATGGCAGAACATGATGGCTGGGGCTGAGCTGAAGGCTGTCCATGCTGTTCAGTGGTCCCTGGCCACCACTTTTGTCCTGACCAACTATTGTTATTACTAACAATTATATGGTCAGAGCTTTTAGAACATTCTCCTCATGGTATGGGTTTCGCTGTCATGTTTTGGAAAGTAAGAGAGTTTAATGACATGGGGATGGCCAGCCCTGATTAGATGCCCTGCAGGAACAGTCTTATGCTAGCAACAGGAGTAACACATACAGCCTTTTCAACAGAAAAAAAGATATTGTTGTCCATACTGTTCTGGGTTAGGACTTCACTTATTACATCTGAATTCCCATCCTAACTCGGCTGCTGCCTTTTGGCTTTGGTCACATCCCTTCAACAGCCTTTATCAGTTGACTTCCCTTGCATATTTTTGATAACTGAAACAAATGTATTTCACAGATCTATGAGAAATATATATTTTATATCTATAGCTATCTATTTGTATATATGCACATATGCATGAAGAAATTAGGTATGTGATTAGGTATGATAATTGGAATAGTCTGTAATTTTCAGTGTAATTATTATTTTGTCCAGTCATTTATTACAAGCAATAACTCTTTTCTTTTTTATGTACAGGTGTGCCCATGGATCAGATGCAAACACCATTCGTGCTTAACAGTCTTGTTCTTTGGAAGCATTGTACAAGTTGAGGCTTTTAATACCTTTGAAGAGGCCAAAATAAATTATTTTTTTTAATAATTGAAAATATTTAGTGAAGATTTCTTATGAACATACGTAAGCCTATGGGTACACCTCTGAGCTCTTCAAATCACAGGTAGCTTTAGATATTTGACTTCTTTAACTTGGGTAAGCCTGATCATTTGTGTCACATGGCTTTCTTTCTAAGTTGTATTTGTAAAATTAACTAAAAAGGGACAGGTGTCATTTGTGGAACAGTGTGGTTTGCAATAAATTGTGTTCTGTACGTATTTTATAACTATTCATGTTAGTTTCATTATGCCAATATTATTTTAAATAACATCTGTTAAGCTAAGTCAGTGATTATCTAAAAGAACTTTCACAGATGCCCTTTTTTCACTGCTCAAATGAGTGGGGCGAAGTAATGAGAATTCCTGCAGAAAGGATGGCATTGCTTCTTGTTCTGTTCACAAAGTGTCCACCAATACTCCCTAAGGGGACTGGTAAAGTTGCTTAAACTCTCTCAAAAGGCAGTAAAAGGGATCTCACTTTTAAAACATAGCCTAGGGAAATACAGCAGCACATAAATTCCTTTGGAAATTGCTTGTCAGGTTCATTTGGAATGGTAAAAGCCAGAATGAGCTTCCAGCTAATAATTATTTCTGAGTGGGAGGGTTGTCGGAACTCTGGGGAAAAACAAAAGATTTGAGCGCTAGTAGTGAATTTGTTTCTGGAATGCTTTGCAAAACATTTGTGATTTTTTTTTAACCCCACCCACAACTTTTAAAGTCTGCTGCAGCACTGGGGACATTATCATTGAGTTGCCAGGGTCCTGGATCAGGCCTGTAGACTCCTCACAGTCAACAAGGGAAAAAAGATCTGATTTTTCGGTTAAAAAGTTGTGTGACCTGTTACAACTGGCTGTTTAAGCATTATGTGTATGCAAATGCCATTAAGAAGCAATGCTATATAATTATCAATATGCAAGACTTAGTGACCTGGTATTAAAAAAACCCCCAAAATAAACACACTTAACGATTTGGGAGTAATAAATGCGGCTAAATGCTTCTTTAATGGGCACTGATTCCCTTTTGGTGCCCAGTGAACTCAGTAGACAGTCACAGTGATTTCTCTGGGCTTTGATGGGTGGGATTCATCAGCCTAAATGTAGACATGTGCATCTGACCTATAGCTTACCTTCACTTTGTAGTCAGGGATGGTAAGGAAGCTATTTGTTTATGGTTGGGGTAGAAAGCAGCTTGATTTAAGATGCATTTCATCTCATCCTAATTTAGATGTTTGAAAGAGATTTTGTGAATTCTTTCCTAAAACTAATCATTTGTCTCCATTGGCTCTAAATGGAGCCAGAGTGACCAGTTGAGATGGAGATGAATCCCCCTCTCACTGAGTGGAAAGGTCAGCATCTGCTGTTTACACAAGCTGCTTTTTGCATGAGTTGTGCTACAAACCCACCAGCATGAGATTCTTCTCCTTACACAAAGTGCCTCTTAGTGCCCCAACAGCATATATAAGGCAAACTAATGCAAATGAATATTTTTCTCCTGTCAAAATTGTGCCATTCTGTGGTAAATGATTCTTGGAACACACAGAGATACTTGAAAACTGAAGCTCAGCTGAAAAACTAAAGCAATTTTTGAAAGTGTGGAAATAATTAAACACTGAAAAAAAATTGTGATTTTCCATTTCAAAGTGACATTTCAGTTGGAAAAGTGGCAAACTTTGGTCATTTGAATTTACTTCAAATCGATGAGTAAAGCACCGACATAAAGTCTATTCCTTATTTGAAATATCTTTTAAATTTTTGTAAAACATATTTTATGATCTTGTATTTTGTATTTTTTTTACTCCATGAACAAACAAAAAAAGGGCCCCCGAAATCAGATCTTCTTTTTCCTCAGCGCAAAGTAATTGGTGTTACACCCTAACAGGATGCTTTGTCTAAAGTTCATGTATTTGTAAAACCTGTGATGTGTTTGCTTTATCTCCGTATTTCAGCACTTGTGTAGTCTTTGCCTAGGGGCAGGTTTTCATCAAAATTTCTTGAAGTGCTGTAGCAAGGGACCACAGACACAAATGCCTTTTAATGTTACTGTCCTCAGCAGGCTGCTATAGAGCTGGAGCAAACCCACACATGTCAATGAGTTACCTGAAGTCAAAACTTGTGCAGCAGTTTGGGACATTAAGTATGGAGATTTGCAGATACCCACTTGGTTCAAGTGGGGACAGCAAATAGCAGCACATCCACTGCAGCTAACAGAGCCATACTCTGGTAACACTTTCTGCTTCTCACTTAGTGGCAGCACAGTTCAGCCTTTTCCGCTCCTTATGCCAGGGCCTCCCCCTGATCACGCTGTTGGCAGCCAGGGGAAGCTCCTTATTCTGGAGAGAGGATGAGGTCTCCCCTGCTTGCCTTCTGTTCAGCATTGCTCTGTGGTGCATGCAATGACTCTAATGTATTCACGCAAGCAAACTTCCCAGGGAAGCCCATATATCCTTGAAGTCAGGAATTCTTGGTTTATTTTGGGTTTTTTTCCTTCTTATTTTTTCCTCTCTTTTCCTTTCTAGAAATAGATTCATTCTCTGGTAGGCTGAGAACAGCCACTGACCGTGTTCCTGTGCTGTTGAAAAATTGCCGTTAGAAGTGTTTGCTGACATCTAATCAAGGCAGGGATGAGGGATTTCTTAAAAACAGTACTGATGCGTGTCAGCTTGCTTTGCTTGGTCAGTTGTTGTCACCTCAGCTTTAAAGAATTTTAATTACAGTAGCTGTTATGAACACATTCCCTTAGGGAAATATCATTTTCTTATATTTGAATTGATTTGTGTGAGCACACTTTCCTTTCTCCTTAGAGCAACTTGTCTCATGGTTTGAAAGCTGAGCTATCCAAACTTCCAAATTTGTGAGCAGATGCTACTGGTGGGACTCCCCTGTGTGCCAGTCATTTTTTTTCCCCAAAAGGGTGTGTGCACACAGGCAGGCTGTGGGCTCGCAGCTGTGCACGAGGAGGCTGAATCCAGCCTCAGGAGCAGGCAGCCAGAAGGGAAAAATCTCTTAGTGAGTTGTCATCATTGCTCTTAGACAATCCCCAGTGACCTCAGGGTGTCTGCTTCATGCTAGAAATTTTGGAGTGGAAGATTTTATGTAAAAGTGCATAAAATGAAATCTCCTGTTTGCCTGAATTCCTACTGAAAACAGGAATTTCATCTCCAAGTTCTCTGTGGCACTTCTGAACTGTTTTTGAAAGTTACTATAATCACCGATATATTTGCAATACATCAGAGCTGTGTCCCTGTGGTAGTTACATCAAGTTGTATTGGTAGAAAGTTAATACGAGGGTGCGTTGATTTAAGCATTTGGATATTTTCCATACACTTCAAGCCATTTGGCAATAGTGTTTACTTGGAACCAGAAAGAATGGAAACTTGCTTGATATGGGAATGTGATTTTTCATTTTAAATGCCTTTCTTCACATTTCTCTCGGATCTCAGTTGCAGATAACTGCCCTCAAAGGATGGCTTTCCAACAGCTTCATGTTCTTTATCTGTAGAAGTTGCAGTAGCTCTTTGGTTCTTAAGCCAATGACAATAACAGTCTGATTAATTTCTCTTCTACTTTGTACCTTCTATAATGCTCCTGTTACCATGATCAGTACTTTTATCTCAGGGGACAGATGAATTTCTTGTATTTATGACTGTTTACTCTGCATGGCTTTTTTTTTTTTAGAGAGCAGAGAATTGCATTTCCAGTTTATTCACCTTCTCATACCTTCAAAGCTGTAAGCCATGTTCTATCAACCATAAATGCACTTGATTCCTTGGAGTACATGCTCTGAATTTACAATGGTGTGGTACAGAAAAGTCTTTTGAGACATTAATTTCGTATTTCAGTTTATTCTACTTGAATTATGAGCCAAGTAATAAATCTACATTATTTATCTGCACTGGTGATTCCCAGCCAATTGTGTAGGTTACACTTTGAGGCAGCTGTCTTCGATGCTGTGTCTATTAAAAGATATTACAAAGTTTTTCCTTTCCCTGATTGTAGAGTTTATGTTGTTTGAGAGGTCTTGTTAAGACTTTCAATTGTATGTATTCCTACAGTGTCTTCAAAATTGTGTAAGCAACTTGTCCTTATCCCATCAGTGTGTACTTTCTCAAGACAGATTAAAATTTCATTAGAAGTTTGACTTTTTGAGACCTGAATCTTCTTCAGAAGGTAGAAGCACCATAAATATGGGATTATGAGTGTCTAAGCACAGATTATAGCAGGTCTTACTATAAAGATTTAGGATTTTGGGCAGTTTTTCCATCAGTCTCCATCAGAAAGATTAGACATGAAGAAATGGCTGGCA
Source organism: Ammospiza caudacuta (assembly GCF_027887145.1). Classification (NCBI taxonomy): domain Eukaryota; kingdom Metazoa; phylum Chordata; class Aves; order Passeriformes; family Passerellidae; genus Ammospiza; species Ammospiza caudacuta. Next base: position 75,478,743 of record NC_080595.1, read on the forward strand.
AATTAACAGTAGCTAAGGGGAAGAACTCGTGGGGAAATGGAAAAAGTTTAGAGGCCGTTCAAATTAGATCAGTTGTTCTTGATTAAATCTCCCATATAAGACCTAGGAAGTCTCAGTAGTTCTCTGACCTCTGAGGATGGTCATTGTAGGATAGGTAAATTATAGGCCAGTTAGGCGATCATCTATTACCAGGAAGATACTGGTGAAACTAACAGAGCTAGAAACCTAACAGTACGATAAGCACCATGTCAGTATAACTTGAGAAGATCAAATTATATCCAACAAAAATAATTTGCATGTATAATTAGGAAAAAAACAGTGACCAGGAGAGGAGAAACTATGTAACTTGACTCTAATGAAAATTGATCTTGTCTAACAGGACACTCTTAGTAGCAAATGAGGTTTATAAATCTGCCATAAAGTCAGAGCAAAACTACTAGGGATAAAAAATAGATTAAGGGATTAAGGGTCCATTCTCAAAGTGAAAGAAAGACTGCTTGCTCTAGGGATTCTCCTGCCTTGGAGTGTATGAAATAGTTTCATTAATCACCTTGCAAGGCGAAAGGGGGAGAAGAGCTGTAATATCTGCAGACTCTACCAACGAGGAAGGGGATTGCAAGGGGGAGACTGAAAGCAAGATTAAAAAGATTCATGTGTGTCTTGACATGCTAAATAAAAAGTCTCAGGGAAATATAGGACACAACTCCTCAGTGAGGAGAGGTGCAGAGCACTATCCTGTGGAATAATTAATTGCATACACATAAGAAAGAGAGCGCTCTTGGCAAAGCAGAAGTTCAACAGATGCCACTGAAGCCCTAACTAAATGTGAGTGAAGAAACTCATGCTGTGAAAAGTAAGCCACATACTAGAGTATATGGCAGACGTACTCTAAGTTTTACTCCTTCTGCTTTACTCAGCATTCATAAGACCTTGTTCTGTTCCCAGTTTTGAGCAGTGCACAGTAACAGATGGACCAACTGGAGGGAGTCCAGCAGAGTGAGTGCTGGTAATCCACAGATGTAGAAAACATGACCTTTAAGGTGAGATTGGAGGAATTTGTTTTGCTTAGCCTAAAGATGAAAATACTGAGTAGGACGTGGTAACAGTGCTCTTTAGGACTGCCAGCAAAAGGAAAGAAATGATCAGTTCCCTGTGTCCACAGACATGACAGGAAATAATAGCTTAAAATGTAGCATGGGTTATTGAGGTAAGACATTAGATAAAAGCATGTCACTCTAATGATAGAACAAGTCTCTGTCTGGAATGATTTAGATATAGCAGATCCTGACTTTGGACCAGGGCTGGATAAGACAAAATTCTCAGCCAGAGATATGTTCCTTTGTGGTGAAAGCATTACTGCAGCAAATGAGGCATGAAGCACCTCTCTGTCCCAGAAGTCACACACTTGAAATGAGGCACAAAATAAAATGTGAACTAAAAAGTTGAAAGTCACTGGAATCGTTGATGGCAAGGGTCCTTTCAAAGCCCACTTTCTCTGACTTTAGAGTGGGTTTTTACATAACTGGATTAGGAGTGCTTATCAAACCTGATTTTCTTTTATAACAAGGTAACCTGCTTGATCAAGAGAATCCAGTTGATGGAATCCCTTTGGATTTCAGTAAATCTTTCTATATGTCTCTCACAGGATCCTTCTGGACAGCACTCAGCTGTATAAACACATCATGCCATGGGTGAGCTACTGGCTCATGGCTCAGGCATAAAGAGTAACATCAGATTGGTGACCTGTCAGTACTGGGGCTCCACAGGGCTCCATCCTCAGCCCTGTGCTCTGCAGCAGCTTCATTGATTACCTGAATGCAGGACTGGAAGAGACACTGAGCAATTTTGCTGACAATATAAATTTGGGAGGAGCTGTTGACTCCCTTGAGGACAGAGAGGCCCTGCATAAAGACCTTAACAAATTAGAGGGTTGGGCAATCACCAATGAAAAGAAGCTCAACAAGGGAAAGTGGTGGATTCTGCACCTGGATGTACAGACAGACTGGGGAATGTTGGAAAGAGGTGCCACAGAAAAGGACCTGGGAGTCTTGGCTGTAGCAAGTTGAACACGAGCCAGCAGTGCCCTGGCAGCCAGGAGGGCCATCCCTGTCCTGGGGGGCACCAGGCCCAGCACCACCAGCCAGGCAAGGCAGGGGATTGTCCTGCTTTGCTCTGCACTGGGACAGCCTCACTGCCTGTGCTGGGGGCAGCTCTGGGTGCCACAAGATAAGAAAGGTATTAAGCTGTAAGAGAGCATCCAAAGGAGGGCTATAAAGATGGTGAAGTTCCTTAAGGGGGAAGCCATATGAGGAGTGGCTCAGGACACTTGGTTTGTTCAGCCTGGAGGAGACTGAGGGGAGACCTCACTGCAGTTACAACTTCCTTGAGAGGGGAAGGGGAGGGGCAGACATGGATCTCTCCTCTGTGGTGATCAGTGACAGCACTTGAGGCAATGTCCTGAAGTTGTGTCTTAGGCTGATGTTAGGAGAAGGTTTTTCACCCAGAGAGTGGCTGGGCACTGGAACAGGATCCCCAGGACAGTGGTGACAGCACCAAACCTGACAGGATTGAAGTTGTGTTTGGACGACGCTCTTAGGCACATGGTAGGATGCTTGGGGTGTCCTGTGCAGGGCCAGGAGCTGGACTGGATGATCCTTGTGGATACCTTCCACAAGGTATCAGCATATTTTGTGATTCTGTGATACTGTGAAAAGTGCCATACAAAATAAATAAAATAAATAAAACCATTGTGACCATAGAATATACAGACACAGTTTGTTTTCTGGCTGCACATTCTCTTTTACTGAGGAAAAAGGACTGGACTGGAATATTTCTTGCTTCTCTCACCTTTAGATTGTGCTAATTAGGCTCTTTTATGCATTCTAGAAATTTTAATTTTGCTTACCAGATTCAAACCCCAATGATTAGATTTTGACAGTTTTGATATTTTTCTTTTCAGAATATGTGTGCAGATGCAATGTTTTTAAGAATCATATTTTTCAGAGAACATTGAGTGTCACCTTTTACAAAACACTCCTACTTTGCACACAACTAAATCTTGCCTGTTTCAGCCCAAGGATGAGAAATGTAATCCTTAGAATTTTGTAAGAAAGGCTAAGAGAGAATATAAACTAATATAATGTTATTGTTATATATATATAATATGCCATACCTATTATGATGGTATAAACATTCTGTCCTTAATGCAAATTTTATTAATTTTCTTAGCTTTTGTTTAAAGAAAGTTATTTATTCAGACTTCTAAATATACTGATTTCTGTAGGGTTGTGCTGGATGACAACCTAAATTACAGCAAATACTTTAAAGCTGCATATAGCAAAGAAAAAGTAAGCCACAACAAAAGTATCCTGTTTGTCAAAATATTACTTTATGCTAGGCAGCAAAGACAAGCACAGTGACTGATAGATGATTCTCCCTTATAAAATTAGGATGTATTTTAATAGATTAATTTTTTGTAAATACTTTTGCATAAGGGGAGAATGGTACATGCACAAGCGGATTGTAATAAAACTGCTCTTGAAAATGCCTGGAAATACAAAGATAGGTCTGTTAATGAGCAGGAATTCAGCATAAGAAGAAACCAGGTAACAGTGACTCATTAGCAAGTCAAATATTTTCTTTAAGTTTATGACTTTTTCTGTTGCATATGTCTTTCCATATGCCCATTTCTCTGTTCCCCAGACATGGCCTAAGTTATATAAGGTTCATATGAAAAAACCATTCAGTCCTATATTCATATAAATCAAACTAAATAGCTTTTCTAATGCTTTAAATGAACTGCTGGTAATCTGTTTGTAGTCACTCATAAGGGTTTAACATGGATCTGTAAGTGTTCAGCTTGTTCTTACATCTGTTTCTGCAATTTAGGGAGAACATCTTCTTGTGCTGTATGTGAAAGTCATTTTCTATAAACAGAATGAGCTCTCTATTATGGGGCAATCATTTGGAGAAGGAAGGAGAAAAGACATAATGGCTATTAGGTAGTTTCATGGTGTATTCATGAGGAGTCAGTCTCTCATTTCCAAGGTTATAACTCAGAACAGCATTAACACACCTAAGACAACTCAGATTTGATTCACTAAATTGCTCTTTTTTTCACAGTTAAAATCAAGTTGTTTTGTCCCACAGCCTCCAAGGGCAGTATGTATACAATTAAGAGTTGGTTTATGAGAAAATATCACTGGTCCTAGACTATTTTATTTTCCCAATGGGTTCTTCAAAATGTGATGTTCCATGGTGTCTCTGAAACCTATAAGCTGTAACTCCACTATATACTCATTTGCTACTTAAAAATTGAATTTTTCAGACCATTCCTACTGTGGTGTAGATGTTACTTTTACTCAGCCAGCAGGCTGAATGAACAAGTAAAATGGGCTTCTACTAATATGAACAGCTTTAATTGAAAAAGCTGTCACTATTAGAGCAGATTATATTTCTTTATGCAAAAAGATGTCTTTTTCATTTCCTCTTTCTCTAGAAGCACGAAAAAACATCTGTCCAGCAGGCAAGTGATTATGAACTCACTTTTAAAGAACTCTCCTAATAAAAAATGTATTTACACTTGGCAAATATAAAGTCCTGAATCTTTTTTATTCTATACATTTTTTGAATGCTGCACAATGAAGTGAGTAGCACAAGCAATGGTCCGGAGTCCAGCTTCTGACTGCTTCTGTGTGCTCTTTTGCCATTGATGCCAACATACTGCATCGATTTTGAAGCAGCAGAATTCATTCTCTCTAAAATTAGATGTTGGTGCAAATCCTGGGGATGCAATCTGAGAAAGGAGTGGTAGCTGTTATCAGTGCTGGTGTGGGATCATATTCTTGTGTGCTCCTTGATCAACTAAACACAGAGACTATGGTCTACAGACCTGAGTTTTGTTATGCTGGTAAAAAATCTGAGCTGATTTAACAGGAACTGAATTTAAGTTCCAGTTGCAGTAACTCACATAAGAAGAATACTTGCAGGCACAAGTCTATAATATCAGCTGTTTTCTTGAAGAATTCTATTTATTTTGTGCTCAGCCCATTTCCCTTTTTTTTTTTTTTTCATGCCAAGGATATAATGCAGACTCCCATAGCTTAATAGTTTTCCCCTAACAGCCATCTGAGGACACAGATGATTTTGAACATCTCTGGAATTTTAGCACACAAGTTAGATGGATTTGTTACAATGTTCAGCAGTAAAATAGCTAACAATGCCCCATTGAAATAGAGGTAGTTAGGTTTCAGGCTTAACATTTTTTTGGAAAATAAGGGAAAAGTCATATCCTCAGAGCTGTAATTTCAGGTGTTTATCTTTGCAATGTCCCATATTTCACTCTCATGTTTTCACAGTCATGACGATTACTGGTTTCATAATAATACAAAAGTAAGCTGAAACTCCTCTATAGGAATGTATAGCAGAGCATGGCTAATTTTGTGGATGGGGCTCTGCAGAGCGTCGCTTAGGCTGGGAACAGATGTACTTTTTCAGCCCAGCTCTGCCTGTGAGGAGATTACTGTGCGTCAGTGCTGACTTGCTCTTATTTTCTAGTAGAACTGATTGTGTGAGGGCTTCTTCACCCATTTCAGTAACACAAAGTCATATTAGCTTAACTAATGGGAATAGGTCATGGTTAACCCAGTTTATTTTGTTGTTGTTGGGGTTTGTTTGTTTGTTTGTTTGTTTGTTTGTTTGGGTTTTTTTCATTTTTAAAAACAAAATAGGTCAAGGAATGACAGGAACTGACTTGTGGAAGCTGTTACTTTTGCTATGGAAGAGACACAGAAGATCAAACTGATTTCCAGGGTGTGCATCGGTATAAAACTTTTCAACAATTTTGCATGTGAAAAAGGGAGAGCTCCCTATCTGCTTCCTTAGATGCTCTGTCTGCAGCAGGAACGAGAAGTGAAATTTCACTAAAATGTAGCCCCTGCTTGAAACCTCGGGACAGGCACAGATCATCCACCTTTTTCATCAGAGAAGACATGCTGAGCACAGTGCTGAGGAGAAGTGAACCATTTCATTCATTTGAATGCTTCAGGACAAATGTTGAGATTACAATGATAAAATTAGGGTAGTGAAAGACTTTAAATGAAAATAACAGAAAAATGTTAACAAATGAAGTGATGAAAAAAAGTGATACGGCAAGTGAAGATATGCTCTAACAATAAACAAAACATACAGTTGCTCAAGCCAAAAAACATGCTTTACTAGAGTTAGAATCCTAATAGCAATTGTAGAGTATTCTCAGTATCCTTAAATATAAATACACAGGAAAGTTTGGTCATATTCTTTAGATATTCCTTTGGTAGGTGCAGTGAAATGATATGGTTAGGAAAACAGTCCACATCAAAAATTCTTGAAATAGAGAATGACAGTTGAATACTTTATTTAAAGTGCTATACTTCCTGACACTTGAGAAACAGACCAACACAGCACACAATCTACTTCACAAGCAGTTTTGGATAGTAAAACAAAGCAAAGTAATTCCAGACTAGATTTTTTTCAATCTGCTGAAAAATGGTATTTGTGAGAGACTGAAAAATCATCTAACCAGGTAGAGTTCCCTTTCAGCCTTTAGCTGAAAAGAATAGAGAAAATTAAACCTGGGGAAATGCTTTGCCCTGATATTTTGTAACAGAATATCTCCTTGAGGAAAGGACGATTTTTTTCTCCTACATTTTAAAAAGAATTATGTGACAGTTAATATGAAGCTCAAATTCATTCTGCATCCATGGCGCAGCTCAGTCCTGTCGCTGTGCAAACCCAGTGCACTTTAGACATGAGTTCCCTGGGTGTCCCAGGAACTCCTCGTCCAGCTGCACAGATTAGATAATAGACTGATCTGAATGAGTGGAGAGACTCAAGACAAGGTGAACTTAACCCCTACCCTGCTTCATCACAAAGCATCTGATTAGCTGGCACAGGAAGTCTCCAGGTGGGAATTTCAGCCAGTCTTTTCTCAGCAGCTCCAACTATGCTTGGAGCAATCTCTATGTTCAAATGTGCTGATTAACACTGAAAGTGGAGAATTTGACCATTCCTGAAGCTTCTTGAGGTGATTCCTGGTGCAGAATTGATCAAATTGGACATCGATAAGAGATTTCAAACAGCCAGTGAAAACACCTTCAGTGGGTGCAGAAATGGTCAAGTGGTCTCTTGCCTATGGTAAAGACAGGCAGGTAAGAGATGTTTTTATGTAGTAAGACTAGAGGTTGAGTAGGTGTAAGAACTGAGTATCAGAACAGAGGTTTGGAGACTCTCACTCTGAGTAGCTGAAGGTGACATTGCAAGGACCCTCAAAATTGCATCGCCATCCAGGCATTGACTAACCATCCTGTTCAAGATGTTTGGTTCCCCGTGCGACCATTACCTTGTTCCAATAGATACAACAGTTTCAGATTCTTTTAAAGGTTCTGTCTGTGAATTTTCAATAATTCCTCATTTCTAAGTCCATTAAATAGTGTGGGGGGGGGAAAGAAATAAAAAAGCTAGGCAACAGAGATGAAGCATCTTGATGTGTTTCAAATCCTTTTTTTTTCATTTTGTTAGTTTTCTCCCTTTTCCCAAAAACAAGCAATTGTAGAACCACAAATGAAATGAAATCCCAATCATATGGGAATTTTTAAAATTAGGTTCTAATTCCCCATCTCCTGTTTCTGTTCCTGCGGTTTGTGCTCTCAATTGATTAACACACCTCCCCTGAAACTTTCAGATCTTTCTGTTAAATAGCTGGGCTTAAATAGAGTAAATTCTACATGCAAAGCTGGACATTTTATCATAGGTTTTGTGCTTTTGTGCCCAATGTCATTCTGTTCACTAAAGGGTGAATAACTGTATCCATATGCCACTTTTAGAAGGTCAAGAGGAAGGTCAAGGGCTTCCTCCAGGAAGCCATATATTCACAAACCAGGTATTCATAAACATTGCTGTCTTCTGGCACTTTTGCCTCACCATAACCCATCCTAATCACGGTAATTGCAGCACTTGAGAAAATATCCCACAGATGTGACCCATTCCATTGTGAGTTTGTTCTACACATACAGCATATTACATTTAATAGAGTTGTATAATATAATTTAACCAGCTGTTGATTATATTTGGTTATATTGAGCACTGGAGAAAAATAATCTGTTTCACAGGATGCAGCAGAGGAAATGAGAGAAGGAAGCAGCTAAAATTTGTAGATGCCTTCCAAAAACTGGGCAGGCTCAACCCACCTTCTCTGGGGTCCAACACCTTGGCTTCCCAGTACAAATGCCAGGCAAGGTAACTGCTTGGGATGTGCTGACTGCTGCTTTTTACTGACTACAAATAGAGCTCTGTCTTCCTGCAGGATCTCTTTCGTGAGCTCTTGTTGCCAACATCTCCTATTTAGGGAGACAGGGAACTGACAGCAGGATACTGGGCAAATGTTTGACCTAGTTGAATTACTCCTAGGGGTTCAAGAATTGTTAAGAGAAAAAGCACATTATCAAGTACAGCAAACCTTTTCAGTCCTACAGAGTCAGCACACAGAAAAAAGCCATATGGACTTTTCAGCTCATGGTGATCTTTCAGCTCATGGTGATCTGGAAGGACCTTAGGTACTTATGTTTATAAAATATTCCGGGCTTTTTCTCAGCTTAAATTGCTTAAAAACCATTTGGGCATAGGAGACAAAGACTTCAGTAAGACAGGAAATACAAACAAAAGCCTCTTCAGCCTTTAAAATATGCCTCCAAAATAACAATAAACTGAGGCAGCAAAAGAAACCCAGCTTTTAGGCTACAATTCACTCTGCTCTTACCCAAAAGTAACTAAAGTAAAAATCAAAGTCAGATCACATGTAACTACCTTTTTCTTCCCATGTGCTTTGGTTTTATTTAGTTCTTACTCAGAAAGCTGCTGTGAAGAAAGTGAGAGAACAACTTGTGATTTACACCAGGTAATTATAGCTGCTGCCCCACTGTTCTCTGCACAGTATTCCTCATGCCCTGTGTGGATGAGGAGGGATTCCTTTCTTCCTTGCATTCCTATCCCAGACCTGGCTGTATATCAATGACTGATATTATCTGTGCACAGCTTTCTATTTACATTTATATCCTCTAAACCAATGAAAACCTTGAACAATGCCAAGTGCACACAATAATCAGCATGTAAAGCTTGTCGTGTGTCCCAGGATCTTTGGATGAAAAGCTTTCTATATGCATCATTGCTATTAGTTTTTCCTGCATCATTTGTCAAGATAAATACATAGTGTTGTTTAGCACAATGTACTGGAAACTTCTGACTTGCAAATTAATCTGAAATGTAGAACCATATAAAAACATTTTATGCATCTAACACTGATGATTTAATTTTTGCTCTTGAGAAACAGTCGAAAAGGAAAGTTAGCAATACATATACACAAGTTAAAAGAACACATGTAATGAATTAGAAATCATTGCCTTCAGTTAGACATCGATTGTCACTATGGAGCAGTGACTTTGATGGGAATTAAATTAGATTAACACAGCCAACACAAAAAGCTTCTATTGCTGATAAAAAGAAAATATCAGGACCTTTCAGAATGCAAAAGCAGATTCAGCCATAAAAAAATATTGTAGAAATCTAATTCTAGTACTTTTCATGGAGCTGAGCATTTAATGTCTGCACACATGTAAAGATACCCTTGAGGAGAAAAAGCAGGAGGGGGTACTTTATGTTTATGCTTTGGGTTGTCTCTGTGGAAGGAAACTGAAGAAGTTATGAAGTTGATTAAACTTAAGCTGTGGTTGGCAGTTATGCACAGAGCAGGAATGAAGGTTGATGCTTCAAGGTCTTTCTGGTAGCAGAGATGATATTTTAAATAATTTTTATATATTCCACTTTACTTGGAAGTGTCACACCGTAATATGTTACACTCTCTCATGCCGTGTTAAGACATTTTCAGGAGATCCACATGAGATAATATGGAAAGAAATCTGAGACACATTATTGTGAGGAATGGCCCTTTAGGCTCTGTGAGACAAAGTAGATTTGCATTCTGGGAATTTCTGCAAACTCTTTGCTGTGTTCTTTATTCTATCCCTGTGAACAAATAAGCTGGGAAACAGCTTTTTTCCCCTTAAGTCCTGCTGCTTTCAGCTGTCACAGAGATTCTCCACCCTTTTTCCAGCCTTGGCTCCTGACCATAAACAATGAGCCCTTTGGGCAGTGCAAACTGATTGCGGACCCTAACTACAGGTAGGGAAAAAAAGAGCAAAAGCCCTTGTGCAGTGCCAGTCACTGCCCCTGACTCTGGCCAGGTGGTCTCTTGGTGGCCTGCTGTCTGCACTGGATGAGAAGCACCTGCTGTCCCTGTAATGGGGTATTTGTTCTGCATACAGACTAAACATAAAGCAGGAACAATGTCCCTGGGAGACCCCCAGAGCTACACCCAGTGAAAACTAGCTGAAGAGCTGCTGTTTGGGCTTGCTTATCCTTTTTGGGTCAAGCTCTCTGGGGAGATGCACAGGACGTCTGCTGAGCCTGGGCTGGGTGGTGTAAGTGTGGGAACACTTTCCCTCAGTCCCCACGGCTGAACATGCCCATTAGCACAGCAAGCCCACACAAAGACTGGACCTGACCTCAGGGGCCCCTGTTTAATTTCTCCTTTTTCCTTCCTCTCTCTCAGGGGTTTATTTTCTCATAAATGCTCTGACTGCTGGGGTCAGTAGATAGTCTTACAATTACACAGACTTTGTTCCTCATTTTAAACAATTGCCAGCCCTTTAGGAGCCAGATTTGTCAATATAAATCATTGGAGTTAAAAGTTCATGAAATGGTGGGGAGATCTTTTGTGTGTGTGTTTCTAAGGGAAGGATTTTGCCTCTAAAGTGGAACAAGTAGGAGGATGTGAAAACTGGAGAGGAGACACCTGGCAAGTCTCCTGCCAAGCTTGCAGCAAACCTGCCAAGTCCTGTTCCCTAAGACAGGGAGCAGCTCAATTGTTAACCTCAGCAAGGTACCCCAGATGTAAACATTCATTTCACTGGTTCTATTCTTGTGCTCCCATGACTTTATTATTATCAGGATGTAATAGTTGTTTGGATCTCAATAAATCCATAGAATGAGTAGTAAATTTTGCAGGGGACTACTTTGAATTAACTTTAATTATTTGAAACCAGTTTATATTGTAACATAGAGGTCTAGGCCACTCCCTGCATAAAATGACTCATTAAAATAGGTGCCTCAAGCCAGGAAAATGGTCCTCGAGTCAGCCTTCAGTGAGCATACAGCTTGGGTAGATAGTTTTGAGCAGATCCCTCATTTTTATATGACTAAAGTTAAGATATATATTTCACACAGTAGTAATTTCCTATAATTATCCATTCAACCTCTTTCATTGCTGACATGGAAAGAGTATAAAATGGTAGGATGTTTATCCCTTCCTTCTATCTTTTTTTTTTCCCCCATGTAGTGCTAATGAGGAATATGATCCAATGGTGGTGGTAACTTTTGAATACAGTGGTTGCTGGAGTAAGATAAGCAAACTCACTTTTCATAGCCAGCCAGATACATCAGCTGGGAGGAATAGAAGCAATTTATATTCCTTAGATAAAAAATATTCTGTTAAAAACACTTCTGAAAGATATTTATATGAAACTTCTCACTGACAGAATCCTAGTCAAAAGTCTATTCATCTTTCCCTAAGAGAGGTATCTAAGATAGGGCAGATGAATCACCTTCTGGAGGTGCCTGTCTCTGAAGACTTCTATTCAGACATTTTTCTTTGTCTGTGTTGGGTGAGGTAAAGCTCTGGCAACTGCTGATTTTAACCCCAGTAATGAAAGTGGCTGGTGACAAACTAGAAAGAAGAGAGAAAGTAAAAGTTGCTTTGTTGCAGGTGACATGAAAATGCCAGAATAAACTTAGAAATAATTAAAAATTAAATCCTACCACCTGGGAAATTATTCAAGGAGAGGTCATAGGTTTTCAGCTTCCTGAAGAGATAAAGCTCACTATTCTGGGAAATCTAACATTAGTAAGAGTTTTAAATGCCAGAAAAAAAGATGTCCTTGAAGAACTCCATAAAAAATACTAAAAAAGAAAAAAAAAAAAAAAAAAAAAGAGAAAAAAAAGAAAAAGAAACACTTCAGATTAGATTCTCATTTACACTAAAATTTTTTTTTAGATTTACAGTATGGACTAACTTTGCAGTAGGTGAAATTCCACCTATGTCCCACTAATTACTAAAATGATGTCAATTATTTATTTTGAGACTGGGCTTTCCTACTTCCCAAAAAAGAGACTGAAAATATGAATTGAATCAATGAATGAGCAAGTATTTATGAAGACTCACAAGAACTCAAATATATTCAGAAATTACAGCCGTCTTTTGTTACTAAATACAAACAAAGCATTTTGTTTGTATTTAGTACAATGTAGTATAGTCTGTTCAACCTAAGCTGTCATCATGTAAGTGTTCCTCATATGGAAACAAATGATTGTAGGTTCCAAATATTTTTATAATTATCTTCAAAAAATATAATATTCAACAATATCCAAGATAATGTTTCAGTTCTGTGAATTTCTACCCAAGAAGCCTCAGAGACCACAAAGAAATAATGGGACACAGGATGAGAAATGAACACAGTTCAGCACTGATTTATTGCGTCCTATTTTTAACCTGGCTTCCTAAGAAATCAATGCCTATGCCTTCGTGCTGTGTATGTGGGCAGGTATTAAATTGGGCTTACTGGACAATTTCAACTACACCTGTGTGGAAAGGAATCTCAACCACAGTAAGGCTGAGAGTAATCTCATGTAACTTAGGATGGCTGAAAGTGTGGATATGCCCCTTTGAACCAAATATCCCAGGCTCCCTTCACAGGCAGTGGAAGTGAATCATCATTGTGTATGGTGATCTATGTAATCTATTTTAGACATTTATTGGAGGAAGGGACAAATTTTGCTGTAGAAAGAGGGATGCTGTAAACATGACAAAAAACAAACACTGAGGCTTCCTCCTAGCATCTGTTTTCTGTGAGGGTTCTCCAAGGTTTAATAAGAGCTGGGCTCATACTACATTATTTAAACTGGTGACATTTTGTGGTTAAATTGGGTTACAAAACCACTTTAATCTTAGAGATAAGCAATTTCAATAATTAAACAACTCCCTTGTGATGTGGAAGAGGTGGTGTGATCCAGGTGAAATGCCAGAGGGGTTGATGTAGTGGTTCCAACTCTGCTGTGCAACATCCTGGAGCAGGGTTGCAGGTCCTTTATGGTCTGTTCAGATCCCTGTCTCCTCCTGGAGCTGCAAAAATAGTCCCAAATCCCCACTCCAGGGATGCAGAGCCACTCATAGTCTCTCTGGTTCCCAAGTCCTCCTCCAATATTCTTTATGAGGGTGGAGAATATCTTTCTGTTAATATCTACTGAGGTTTTCTGATTTGCTGTCAGAAAATGGATATTTCACTGTTGTTAGTGCTCATAACCTGCTGATTCTGAACATGGTCGCCATTCTTGACTATCAAAAGGTTGTTGCAAGGTTTGGCTGTTTCCTTGAATCCAGTAAAATTATTGAAATTCCCTTCTGTTCTGAGGTACAGGAGGTTGTTCAGCCCTTTATGTTATTTCATACACTTCTGTCTAAACAAAAGTTTGGTTAAAGTTTGTCCATTCCTATGAAAACATAAATTTGGTTAAAGTCCTATCTTCACAGTTCTGCTGACTGGATTTTACTCTTGCTATCTGCTACATGATGTCATGCTGATTTTTTTCTCTCACTCCTGCACTCACCTGACCACCTTGCTCTCTTCCAGCCCTGCTTGTTTTTCATCAGGCTTCATTACCCCAGGTGGTCAGGGAACTATTTGCCCAAGTAGGACAGCTTTAAAAGTAAGGCCTAACTGTTTTTTGTAGGATACTGGAGGAAAGAGAAAGAGCTATTTTCTTTATAAACATTTCTTGCAGCCATTTATACAAAAAAAGCTGCCAACATGACTCTACAGGAAGATACAGAGGTAATCTTGTTAATGCTTTAAAATGGTCTTCAATCATACCTGAAACATCTTTTCTCAAAGACACTTGAATAAAGCTCTTGACATTTTGACTCAAAAGCCTACATTATGATGTAGTAATAAAGGTGCACAGGAGCTCAGTTAAAATCTGTCTCACTGAAATCTATCAATGCAGTAGCTCTTAGGAAGATAGGAGAGGAGTTATTTTCATTGGAACTACCCCAGAATACAACCTCTTCCTAAAGAGCTATTTACCATAATTTATTAATTATCTAGACTATGACGTGAGATGTGATAGATTGGTAGAATGGAAGAAACCTTAGGTGTTTCTATAGCAAAACTAACTGGCATTCTGAAAAATATGTTTTGCTCAGGCTGTGTGAAGAAGTTCTTTGGCCTGGGTGAATGACAGCTGGGAGAAGGATTTGCATTCCCTGATCATGCTTCAATTCTAGGCCTGTGCAGAATTGTATTAAGCCAATGATTACAATCAAAGCTAATGGCTTTTGGACTTTACATGATTATCTGTAAGAGTCAAGGAGGAATTTTTCCCCTGCTGCCAAGTTTTTAGTCCTTTTTCATTTTGGTTTTTTTCCCCCCTCATAAGTAACAGAAATAAGCAGCAGCTGGGTATTGGATAGGCCGCTGATTTGGTACAGGGAATTCTCACAGGTGTCTGAGTGGTTTTTTTTCTCACACACTCAGAGTCATATTTGTTTTGAGATGTGAGTTGAGAAGGAAATTTGTCCTAGATTATTCTGAAAGGGCCTTTTTGCTTTTCACTTTCTTCTTCACCTGCAGATATATCTTTTTAGTTGACACACAATCAGTTTTCTTCTTTCATGTGGACCTTGTCCACCTTGATTCCCACACTTTCATACCTCTCAGGTTGTTGAGGACTAAAACATTCATTACAATTAATTATGTAGACTATTGAGATAAAATATAAATTTCTCAGGGAGAACTGAAAACAGGTTAGGTGGCCTAATTGTTCCCTTTGGCTTTGTTTTCTGTGGAACCGTAGACTCTACAGAATGTCTGCATATTGGGAGGGGATAAATTCAATCCATGCTCAGATTTAGTGGGGAACAATGGCTAATCAGATCTACTGATCTGCAGGAAAGCAATCCAAGTACTTCAGAATCTTGCTATTAAACCAGGCAGGGACTGAATTATACCAAATGTTGTAAATGAAGACATTTCTTTTGACTCAGTGAATTTTGGATGAGCTCCCAGGTCTCAAAACCCCACAGTGCTATTGCATTATCCTGATCTTTGAAATAGGTAAAATTTTTTAATTATGCCATTTTTGTTCCACATTGCAATTTCTGCTGGAGAACTAGTCTGGAAGAGAAAAATGATTAGAAAAGCTTCTTAATGATGTTACCTCTAGACCTTGTTTATTTCTACTGAATCAAAATCCTACAATAGTGTGCTCTCAATAGTGTAGCAGGTTCTTGTGCTTGGTGTTCCATTTCATTGAATATATGCTAAAATCACTATTTTTTTTCTAATGAAAATATTTTAACTACACATACTCAAAACATTACTGGAATAGTTTTCCAAATGAATAAATTGTATCTTCTTCCTCATTGAACTTCAAATTTGAATTTGTATGTTTCTGCAATTTCCTGCCCTTTGTTTCAATGACCCTCTTTCAACCTATCTTACTCACCATAATTATTTGCCTTATCTGCCAGTGAGAACTCATCTTCTTATTCTCAACTGTAATTACTTCATTGAGCATTAAAGTGAAAAGGCCATTTTCCTCTTGTTGTTCATCTTTTTCAGATGTCAAGTTATTTACAAAGCCTTTGCATTAGTAATGTTGTGATGAGAATTTTAGTAAATTATATGTGAGAGAATTAGGCCCATTATAATCTACAATTCTCATTTGTCCTAAAACATTTTTTTCTCTTCTCAGTTTTCTAGGCTTTGCAGGAAAGGTTTATTACCGTTTCAAAGTGTTCTGCCTATGACATTCTGCTTAATGATACCAGGAGATGTGACCCAGCCAATGGTACATTTTTCTGACAAGCTACTAGGATTTCAAGTGTTTTGATCTCTTTCTTTTTTAAAGACATGAAACTAAATTAATATGAATGTGGCTGTAACTTCTATCACTCTTAACAGGACTTAAATCTTTGATTCCCCCCAATAATAAACAAAAAATGGTTTCTTTGAAGATACTCTTCAGAGAACTGTCTGAAATTTGCTCAGTTGTATCAATTTTATAAATTTACATTTACTCAGTGAAAAAAGCTTGAATTTTGGTCTCATATCTGTTAATTTTGGATGCCTATTTCTGTCAGTCGGAAAGCTAAAAGGTTATGGAAAAATCTGTTTTCTGTTATTTTAGACACTGTGATTTTAGTCACTAGATTTATCCCACTTAATTTTAAGCATGTTGTAGACGTCTGCCTTATCTCTCTGACTGCTAAGGAGGAGCAGCTGACACCTCAGGTATGAACCTGATCCCAGGTGAGAGAAATTGCTCTCTGGAGAAATTGCTTTATGCTGACCATAAAGAGAGCCTACAGCTGGAAGTATCCCTTCTTCCCAGCTCTGCTGTGTGCTTGCATCTAGGTGGGATGAGTTTGTGTACAATGTAGGAAAAATCCTTATGTACCCTTTTATTTACTCTTTATCTAGGATTATGAGAAAGATCTTAGGAATTTCCTCTGGAAAACCTAATTGACTTGTAGGAATAGTTATGTCCAGAGCACTGAAAAAGGTCCAAAAAGACAAGTTACATTAAAAAAAAATTACTTTTACTTTTTTTTAGCAAATATATATATGTATATATATATATATATATATATATATGAAATTCATCTACAGGCAACTAAATGAAAATTATGTGCCTCTGGTAATTTCAGTTGTCACTGTAATTGTCCAGTGCCACAAGAGATTTTTAACAGTCTTTACCCATAGGTTGAACCTTAAATTATGGATCTTAGAGTGTTAAAAGACACTTGGTATAGAATAAAAGACACGTGCAAGAATTAAGTATACACACTAAATTTTGTTAAATCAAATGTGGTAATATTGTGTTTTGGTGCTTAAGATACTTCCTATCTGTTTTTGACATTTCTTTGATGACCAAAGAAGTTCTTGCCATCATCAGATTTTCTAACCTGGCAGTGGAAGGCTTCCAGCTACACCTCAAGAAAAATATAATTAAATGGCATGAGGGCAATTGTTTTTTTCTAAAATAAAACCATAAAATCACAGAATACTTTTGACAGTAAAAAATTTAAATAATTGCGTCCAAAGATCTTGGTAGTTCAGAAGCAGAGCTGTAGCTCTGCTTTGTAGTGAGCCTAGGAACTGTCCTGCAGCAGTCCTTATTTCCATTCCTCACTTCTACAGGGCTAGGAAAGCCCAGTCTCTTAAAAATGCACAGTACCTCAGAAAAGGGGCATTTTCTTTCTCCAATCATACTGTAGTGTTCATTTGTTAGGTTATGTAACTGCAGAGCTGCATTTTAGAGCTTTAGTCAACAGCATAGAATCACTTAGATTAAGTAAAGAGAATGATTTTGAAAGCTCTTTGTAATTCCCTAAAGACAAAAGAGCATGGACATTAAGGATGAGACCTACCCAATGGAAAGTCTTTGCCAAACTTCAGCAGGTTTACCAGTACTCTTTGGTCTGAGTTTTCATACCGCATCTTGTGATGCAAGGTCAGACTAAATGTGTACCTCAACAAACACACACACAAATTATAATGTGGCACCTGCCCCATGGTGGGCTGATCTTCAGAGAAATGTGCTAAGCTGCTGCCACTTTTTAGCATTTTCACAATTTTCATTCCATCTGTCCCCCTGCTGGTTTTTTTCACTGCAGTATCAACTCAGCAACATTTCCTGGAGCAATGTTTTTCTGACGTTCCAATGTTCCATCACAGTCACAAGCACGCATCGAGATGTGTCGAACTAGCAAAAAATCATCAGGCAGCACAGCTGCTGGATTTTCCTGATACGTCTGGAATGTTGCAGAGTAACAAGAGACTTGGAAAGTTGCTTCCATAAATCAGCTTTTGCAACTAAGGCACGTGGTTTTTGGTATTCTTTTTTTCCTTGATTCTTTACTTTGCAGCTCGCTGTGCTGTGCAATCACTTGCTCCAAGGAAATCAATTAGTGCAATCAGCTTGGACTTTCTTTGTTCTGATGATGGATGGGTTGTTTTGAAACTGAGAATTAAACACATGGAAAGAGTGGCCTGTTTTATATGAGAACTATGGGGAATCAAATCTCGGAATGTTTTTCCATTTTAATTTAAACCTAAAATTTTGAAACAAACTGTAATCATAATTCTTTTATCTTTTGAACCAAAAAATATCCAAATATGGTGATTTGGACAAGTGACTGATAAAATAGATACCTTTTTCTTTTGGCAAAAGTTCACAGTATTTTCAAATTCATAAAGAAAGACTATACAATGTTTCCTGATTGAAACAATAGAGGCTCCTAAGAATGTCCTTACAATTGCATAAATGCATAGCCATGCTAAACAGAGTACTAAGTTCTATACTCAGTAATGCACTTCAGAGTTTGAAAATCCAGTCTTAAACTTGAAAAATTATTAGGATTTTGCTCTTTTTCAATGGCAACTTTTTGTGTTAAATGAACATAATTTGATCTTGAAGGCACTGTATTCAAGTGAAAAGGTTTAACCTCTACATAGTACTGATTTCAAACCATGTAATAAATGTTTAAGAGGAAATAGTAAGCTTTTATTCCAGAAATAGAAAATTGGCTCGTCTGTGGTATTGGCTTGGAATTGACACTTGAGATTTTTAATCTACAGCTCACAGCTTGTTTAATTTATACATTAGTGTAATGTTTGAGTGCCTTGCCACCACCAAGGGTTGGTAACTGAGTATAGGTAACATACCTATACTCAGAAAGGGAAAAAAAGAACATTCTCACACTTACAAACTGATTGCTTTCATCATGTTTAATTACTTGTCTTAGCACTTGCATAAGGAATTGTATTTGGTGTTTAACTGGTTGGGTAGCTTACACCAACAGTGAGAAAGGACTGCAAAAAAGGGAAGGTGCAGCAGCTGCTTGAAATGGAAATATTTAATTCTCTTGTGATAATAAAATAAAGCTCAGCATGTTATTAATTTTTTGAAAAAAGCAGAGTATCCTCTTCTGGAATACTTGTGCCATCTGCTTGGGAGTCCCTGTGCTGCTTTCAGGCTGTATTTTGGAGATGAGACTGAAAAGTTTAAGTGGTCAGGTGTTTGAAGGGAGAGTTATTGTACAAGAATAATTTGTACCTTTTGAACATACAAGCTTTTATTACATACATCCATGTCTGTTTAGGTCATGGAGTAATGTGACATTTCCTCAATATCCTGAAATACCTGTGGCTGAAGTCCATTATATGTATGTGGATTGTTTGTACATGGACATACATACACAGACATAGTCAAAAGCCTTACTGTTATTGCAAATAATAAAATCAATTTCAATGTTACAATGGTATAATATCCTAAGCAAAATTAATCTTTTCTATTTTTCTTTAAATAGTTCAAAAGACTGAAGAATTCTCTTCCTCATTTCCCCCATGGAGACAGAGTGAAAATCCTCTTGAGCCATCAGTGAGAGAAAAGAGCTTTCTCAGGAATTTGAAATCCTTTTCTGGCCTCTCTTTGGCTGAATCTGGGCTACAAAACATAATGGGGCATTAAGACATGAGAACTGCCAGTCAGGACGTCCTTGCCATATATTCCCTGGAGTGCAAAGGAATACTGGGTGCAATGTTTTATTTTAAATCAGGTTATCTAGAGTGTCACTGAAACTTTTGAGTACAGAAGTATTAACCTCATCTAGATGTGGCCTCAGCTGCAGCTATTAATTCTGTTAAGTCAGAAATAACTGAAACTTGTTACAATATGATATTTTCAGAAATGTTGAAATTAGCTTGATGATTGGCAGAAAGACTTCATAACAGAAAACAAAATGTAACTGAAACTGATCTGGAGAACATATTATGCCTCTATCTATGTAAAATGTTCCTTTATGTCAATATTACAGCATTTTGGTGGAGACTTCTGTGGAATCTTCCACTGCTGCTGCGTATGATTTACTTTTCTTTTACATGCATGAAAATAGTGTTGCTCAAGGGCAGGAAATTTGGCATAATTTTATAAACAAGCATTATAAACACAGAAAAAAGAGATAGGTCATTTAATACCAAATTTAGCTGCTCATTTAGGGAGATAAAAAAGAGTAAGTGCTTATCCATTAAAATCCTACTCTGTTGTCTCAATCATTTGGGAGAAAGAAGTACAAGAAAACCATTGACTTTGTTGTTTCCTTTGGGAGAAGCACAGATGTGGAAGAACAATTTTTAACACCTAAGTGAGGCAGCTTATGAGCTGTGTCTAAGTTCTTTCAAAGCCTTCCAAAATATGGAGTACATTTCAACCCAATTCACATAATAACTCAGGCTATGATTCAACATAGCTTTTAAAAATGTAAGTAGTTCCTCATCTGTTTAAATTATATTTGTGCTATTCACTGTATTCCTCTGGGGTCTTATTTCAGGTTTCACTTGTCTCATAATTCTTATATATATATATATTTATAAAAACTATGAGTTTTATTTCAGCTCATTACAACTTTCTGTGTGGAAGCTTTGTTTTTGAAAGATGTGATGGCAAAAGGCAATGACAGCATAAGATTTTTCTCACCTTTCTCTACCACCTGGATTTGTCTGTGGTTTGGAAGGGCTGCCATTCATTCAGGAGACTGATGTGGCCTGATACAGTCTCAGGGCTTGTTGGATTTTGCCCTGTTTACTGAGGTTGTGGCATGTTAGCAAACAATGCCATTTTTTCCATGGTGCTTTTGAGAGCTGTGTGTTCCCACTAGGAAAAGAAGCTCTGAAAGTTCATCAGGGTGTCAAAAAAGCCAACTTTGCTCTTGTTCTTGCATGTGGTCTTAACTTCAGAGTCTCTGGTAGTCTCAAAGATGTTAATTTTTTATGTACAGGTTTTTAGCCAGCTTTCTATTCTGCTGTAGGAATTGTGACAGATCTAAATTATTGTAGAGAGAGATTGAAATCTGAAATATTCCTAAAGTGTTTATACCATTCCCCCCTGCCCTTCAGCCAGGGTTGACTGCAACAAAATGCAGTAAAAAGTGATTTTGCAAAAAAATTAGAATCTCTGCATACTTTTTGGATAAAAAGAAAAAGGTAGGTAGACCCAGTCTTTTCCAGGCACATGCTGGGCACCCACTGCCTTGTTTTAGAGCTGTGCCCTTCCCAAAAGTCTGAGAGTCACACAGAATCACAGAATCACAGAAATTCTAGGTTGGAAGAGACCTTTAAGATCATCGAGTCCAACCCATGTTCTAACACCTCAACTAGATCATGGCACCAAGTGCCACATCCAGTCTTTTTTTAAACTCTTCGAGGGATGGTGACTCTACCACCTCCCTTGGTAGATGATTCCAGTATTTGACCACTCTTTCTGTAAAATACTTCCTCCTTAATTCTAGCCTGTATCTCCCTTGGCGCAGCTTGAGTCTGTGTCCTCTTGTTCTGTCTGTTGTTGCCCGGAGAAAGAGGCCGACCCCCAGCTCACCACAGCCACCCTTCAGGAAGTTGAAGAGAGTGATAAGGTCACCCCTGAGTCTCCTTTTCTCCAGGCTGAGCACCCCCAGCTCCCTCAGTAGCTCTTCATACGGCTTGTGTTCCAAGCCCCTCACCAGCCTCGTTGCTCTCCTTTGGACACGCTCAAGCATCTCAACGTCCCTCCTAAAGTGAGGGGCCCAGAACTGGATGCAATACTCCAGGTGAGGCCTCACCAGTGCCGAGTACAGGGGAAGAATGACCTCCCTGCTCCTGCTGGCCACACCGTTCCTGATACCGGCCAGGATGCCATTGGCCTTCTTGGCCACCTGGGCACACTGCTGGCTCATGTTCAGCCGACTGTCAACCAGCGCCCCCAGGTCCCTTTCCACCTGAACACTGTCCAGCCACACCATTCCTAGCTTATATCGTTGCAGGGGGTTATTGTGGCCAAAGTGCAGGACTTGGCACTTGGACTTATTGAACTTCATCCCATTAGATTCTGCCCATCCATCCAACCGTTCCAAGTCCCTCTGCAAAGCCCTCTGTCCCTCTAACAGATCAACACACGTTCCCAGCTTAGTGTCATCTGCAAATTTGCTAATAAAGGACTCTAAACCCTCATCCATGTCATCAATAAAAATATTAAACAGAACTGGCCCCAGCACAGACCCCTGAGGGACACCACTGGTGACTGGCCCCTGGCCCCAGCTGGATGCAGCACCATTCACCACCACTCTCTGGGCCCGGCCATGCAGCCAGTTCTGAACCCAGCACAGAGTGCTCCTGTCCAAGCCACGGCCTGCGAGTTTGTCTAGGAGTATGCTATGGGAGACAGTGTCAAAGGCCTTGCTGAAATCCAAGTAAACAACATCTACAGCCTTCCCTGCATCCACTAGGCGGGTTACCTGGTCATAAAAGGTGACCAGGTTGGTCAAACATGACCTACCCCTCCTAAATCCATGCTGGCTGGGTCTGATACCCTGGCCATCTTGTAAATTTTGCACGATGGCGCTTAATATAAATTGTTCCATTATTTTGCCAGGTACTGAGGTGAGGCTGACTGGTCTATAATTACCAGGATCTTCCTTTGCACCTTTTTTGTGAATGGGTATCACATTGGCCAGCTTCCAGTCATCCAGAACCTCACCAGTGAGCCATGACTGTTGGTAAATGATGGAGAGTGGCTTTGCAAGCTCGTTTGCCAGCTCTCTCATTACCCTGGGGTGGATCCCGTCTGGTCCCATAGATTTATGAATATCCAAGCATTTCAATAGTTCTATGACTGCCTCCTCTTAGATAATGGGGGAACCATTCTGCTCCCTGTCACCATCAACCAGCCCAGGCGGGCAGGTGTCTTGAGGGCAAGTCATCTTCCCACTAAAAACTGAGGCAAAATAGGCATTAAGCACTTCTGCATTTTCCTCATCTTCAGATATTAAGTTCCCTCCTTTGTCCAATAATGAAGAAAGGCTGGTCTTACCTTTCCTTCTACCATTAATGTATTTATAAAAACATTTTTTATTATCCTTTACAGAAGTTGCCATTCTAAGTTCAAACTGAGCTTTGGCCTCCCTAATTTTTTGTCTTCATGCTCTAGCAGTCTTCTTGAATACTTCCTTAGAGACCTGACCCTTCTTCCAACGCTGTGCTCCTGTCCTATCAACTACCTGACCCAGTACCCTGAAGTCCATTTTAATTGCCCTGGCACTCCTCTTCTCAGTCTCATCACTGCCAGCCTGGAGTATCAGCAGTGGGTAATAATCAGAGGGCTGAATCAGCCCAGGAAGTCTCTCAGTGATATTTTGTACCCGGGCCCCAGGGAGGCAACAGACTTCCCTGTGGGACGGGTCTGGTCGACATATGGGGCCCTCAGTTCCCTTCAAGAGGGAATCACCTACTACGATTACCCTTCTTTTCTTCTTGATGCTAGAGGTAGTGATCTGTCTTGCAGATGAATCATAATTGGGCGGTTCACTGGGCAGGCAATTCTCTCCTAAATCATCTAGTTGGGTCTCTCTATCCAGGATCTCATACCTATTCTGAAGTGGTACTTGACTGGATGATGAAGAGGGGGAGGACTTTTTGCTATTACCTCCCCAAATGGGGACCCGTTTCCACTCCTCTTCATCTACCAGGTGCCCTTCTGTTACCTGAGAGTGAGAGGCATATAAGTCCTCAGTCTCTTGGTCAGAAGCCTCCCTTAAAGATGGTAGGGCTGAACTCCACCAGTCTATTTCCCTTTCACTTTCCCTGATACTCCTTAACCTTTCGACTTCCTCCCTAAGCTCAGAGTCAAGCACAATGCAAAGAACACAATCAAACCCATGGCCGCCATCACCATTTCAGTAAGAAAGCAGACAAGGATTCAGATTTCAAACTCATCCCTCCATAAAACCAAGCTATTAGCACTTTATCCAGCATGGTAAGAAAACCTCCAAGAACCTGGTAGGTCACTGCAGTATACATTTGCTGCAGAGAGGGTTGAGAATGAACATTTCACAGGGCTGGCGTTATGGAAATCATCAGAGGCTGCTGGAATGTGTGTGGAGGCAGAACCATCTGAATTTCATACAAACCCAAGCAATCAGGCAGCACTGAACTATTTTTGTGGAAATAAAATATTATCCATTTATGATTTCCAGATGGGAAGGGACAGCTGTCGAGCTTATGACATCATTCCCCTTGACACTGGAGGATGGAAAGGAAAAACTGGGAGTCACATGTAAAGTATGTCAACAGTGATGACAGAACTGGGCAAAAGAATGTGGGGATGTTGGGAAAAGCTATTGGCATAATGGCTAAGACAAATAAGGTCAAGTGCACAGTAAAATGAAGAGTCTAAGAAGTTAGTTTGCAGAATATTATCTGTCATACTTTGTGTTCTAAACAGAGAAACCAAACATCAAGGTTATTAGGACATTTTATGTAACAAGGAAATTATTTATGATTTTTGTTATTTTCAAAAATGCAAAAATCACTATTCTCCTGTTTCTATAAATTTTGAGAACCTCATCAAGACTTTTTTAGATTATTTTCTCATTTCTCAATATCTAGTTAATTTCTTGATTTTTTTGTGGTTAATTTGTGTTTGCAGGGTTTTTTTGTTGCTTGTGTATGTGTGGTTTCTTTTCTTTTTTATAACATGTTAAAGAATAGAAAGTCTTAGGACTGAAGAAAGTGATACATTTTTGAAGGCACAAGGGGATTGTGGAAACTTGTTTGCTCTTAATAGTAAGAGGTAAAAGACAGTCAAAGGATTTGGACCTGAGATAAACTGTTACATTAAAAATGCAGTAGAATTTTATGTGTCATCCTTACCCAATGGTAAAATATTCTGAAGATCCTGAACATGGTGAAACGTAGGAAAGATTAATATTTCTTGCAATTCAATTATGAGAACATGAATAATGTTCTAATTGCTGAGGATTTTCTCTGAATAGCAAGAAATCTTGGATAACTTGTTGTTTTAATTGTATTTCAATATCTAGTTCCCAAAGACAAGACTGGTGCAAGCGATGATTCAACGGAAACTGCATTTCTATGGAATAAGAAATGAAAGAAAGATAGGGAGAAGAGAAAACTTGGAGAAGATTGCTTTGCTGAATGCATTTTGACTTTGTCACTAAACTTCTGTGAGTGGCAGACCTTTAGAGATAAAACAGTGTATGAAGGTACCATCTGCAGGAACCGGGAGGTTGGCGGGTGTCTCTTATTGAGCTACAGGCATCAAAAGTGAGGCTGACAGTCCTAGAAGCTGAATTTTAAGGAATACTTTTCTCCTGCAGGCACAGACAAATGGTCTCTTGCAAATGCTATGTTGCAGGAAGGCACCTCAGAATGTCAGGCAAATCCTTGAGTTTCTTTCTTTTCTCCTGTCTCACATCTTCCTATCAGCCTTTGGTTAACCCTCTCCACAGCTCACATGCTACAGTTTTTTACCCTGGAATTGGCTGGGATTTTTTATGCTATTATAATGCTATTAGAGAAGCTGTCAGAAAGGTGCTGTGACAATTCTGTGTTTCATTTTCAGTTCAGGGCCACTCCAAAGCACAAACAGGAATTTTTATCTTTTTAACAAATATTTCAAGGAATAAACACTGTGTCTATTATATACAAAACCTGAATATAGGGCACATTTTTAAGGTACTTTCTTATAGATTAGTAAATTCTTGCTAAACATACATAGGTTTTGTAAACAGCCAACAATATTATTTAAAAACAAAAAGTGCTTGCTTATGCCCACACTAATTTGTAAAGTTTACCAGAACTCTTCTGTCAAACACATAAGATTTCCTTCAGCTGGGGTACTTGCAGGTTTCAGACCATATAATTTCTTATAGAGGCACTAGTTTTTCCAGTCATCAACCCCATCTCACAAACTTGGTAAATTTGTTGGTAAGCCTCCTTGATCAACTTGCCATAGACCTCTTTGTTCTGTCCATGACCCTGAACCACAGTGTAGCTCTGCACAGAAATTCTCACCCACTTTTTTTCTGCCTTAAGCCTGCCTGCCACATGCCACCATGTGCTGGGTCTCATCTCAGGGTGATGATGCATGGTTCCAGGCACAACTATGCTGAACTGTTTGTAATACACTGTCAAGATGGTTGTACTGTTGGTATTGTTGGTGCCCCAGCTTAGCTCACCATATAGATGCTGCCTTCTGGAAGTAAATTGTGCCAAGCTCTCATCAAGCCATAGCACAAGTGATATGCTGACAAGCCATGGTAGTGTTAAAAGTTGCTGATAACAAGTCCTTTTAAGCAGTAGCATGATATGTAAATAAATTGGCTGGTAAATTGGTGTTATTGCCACATGAGGCATCTAGAACAGTACCAGAACATACAGGAGGGAAGATAATTACCATAATCAGAAGAGGAATGATTCCTTCCTCCTTTAGGAATGATTTAATATTGATGGTGCTGTGCACTAATTATCCTCTGTCGCCAGGATGCTGTGGTCCTGCTGTAATAACTTCTCCATGTGCCCCCAGCTGACTCAAGGTCAACTGACCCTGCCTGTTTGTCTGGTTTGACACTGGTATGGAGAGCACTGCTGAGAGTGGCCTGTTTTGCATTTCACAATTTGTTTGCAGGACAATGAGGAATTCAGAAATTTCGTGTTAAAACCCCCTTCACGAACTATCCAAGGATGCACACCAATTTCTTTGTCATATCCTGGCCCTGTGCTGGTAAAGAAATATCATATGTAAATATAAAACATTGTATGTAAATACAAACCAACAAATGTAAATACAAAACATCATATGTAAATGTGAAACATCATATATAAATGCTAAACATCACACTTTTCCTTACATTTGCAGGTTCATGCTTCAGCTACTACTTCTGCCCAAGGACAGGAGAACAGATTTTAGCACCCCTGAATTCAGATTAAAGGTGGAGCTGGGCTGTTCACCTGCTTCCACAGTCAACTCACAACCTACTGCACTACTTGTCATATCCCAGAGGCAAATCTCCTCTCCAGCCTGTATTCTCCTCATAACATCTCCCATATATATGACACTTTCCTCTAAGAATCTGTTTTTCCTGGGATGTAAATGTTATGACAGATTGATATTTTTACCTGTCAGGACTACTTCAAAGGATAAGAAGGACTGATACAGTTCTTCCTGTCATACATTGAACCCCTAAAACAGATACAAACTACTAGGAGCAATAATACTTTTCTGTTGCTGTTTGTGAAAACTATTTAGTAACAGCACCTGCAAGCATAATATGTTGAATATTGAGGCAGGTTATCCAGGGTATGGGTAAGCCCTGAAATCTAGGGGTGTATGTAAGAGCACCCCAGGGACTACTTGCTGCATGAGGAGACCAATAACCTTAAGAGACAGTCTGAACAGGAAGGGCAGCTACTCTAAGAAGACCCAGACCTCATTATTTGTGAATCACAGTTAAGAAAACAGTTTCATAGAGTACTGCTTGTTTCCTGGGACCATCTGGAATCCCTCAGAACCTGCTGAGATTAAACATATCCCCTTTAGACAGTGATGTGTGTCAGGTTTCCTGCAGTAATTGATAGAGAACACAAATACAGTTCTGGTTTAGCTGTTAAAAGCATCCTGGCTTAAACATTCCTGTGAGGGTGGGACTGTTCAGCCATGTGGGTACAGTGGGAAAAAGGCATTAAGTGTGTTCTTGTCTGTCTGAAACCATGGACATGGTGACCTCTTTAGTGTTATTTATCCTGCCATTGTCCCCTGTCATGATATGCCTAGATGCTGGTGTTAAAACAGTTTTCCTTTAATTTTCTTTCCTTCTCCCCCATCTTTTGAGAGAGAAGGTGTTACCACCTAATTTCTAACACCTAATTTCTGAGTCAGGAGTTTTACTTCCTCCTTGCCTTCCTCAGATTGCTCTTGATGACTTCTTATAGGCCTCCTTCAGAATTTTTAACCTCAGTCTTGCACCATTTTCTAGTCTTCCTATAATTTGTCAGGCAGCAATATACATCTGTGGGTGTAGGTTTTAGAAATATTGCAGATATGCTAGTTGCATTTCTGTCCACAGAGATAAATACACAGGCATCCTCTGGGGACCAGGTCTTTGGTAGGGTGGTGCCATTGTGTTGCAAATGTGAAATGCTCTCAAAGTGCAAATGTGGAAGATCTTTGTTCTGTTTGACTGTTGGAAATTCTGAGGGTCTCTGTGAATAAAGAGAAATTTGGCTTGTGCTGCAGGGGTGATTCACAATAGAGGAGCTTCTAGGTGACAACTTGGCTGTATGAGGGAGCACTCAGGAGGCACTATGAGGCCTGGGTGCCTCGGAGGTATTGTTCCCTGGCTGGAGAGAGCACTCCCTCTCAAGCAACATTGACAGGCATTCCAAGGAAAATACAGTACGGGCAACAGAAAATAAAACCAAGAAATGTAGATTATTTCAACTGGTATCCCCATAGAAAGCTTTTTATCTGTGACTGCTTTGTGGCTACCATGAAGGTTGGCAGTAAGTGTTCCCTTGACAGCTACAGCCCTGGAAAGCAGTATCAGCTCTGGGTTTGCAGGAGCCTGACAAGGAGCCACATGATATGAAAATAAAAAATGTCAACAGCTGTTTAAAGTGAATGTATATACCCCTGTTTTACTTCTTGATTTTCCTGCTCTTGATTGCAGATTGCTGTTTAATCCTAGAAGACTTTTCATCTTGTTCCTGGACTGATGCAGACATTGGTTTCTTTGTTCCTGACATTATATCTGACTCACACCAGGTCCCCTGCTTTTTTCTACCCTCAGGACCATTACACTTGCTGTGAGTGAACAAACAGTATATATTGAGAACAAAGACCTTCTGATAGTTTAGAAAACATTTTTGTATTGCAAAAGTCACATGAGTTTTGGAGTTCAAATCTTCCAGGGCCCAGTGGCCCTACAGAGGCACCCAAGCCTTGCAGCTACCCCTGCCCCCGCAAGTCTGCTTAAAATGTGTCTATCAATTAAAATTTCCTATATAACTTCAATAAAAAAATTCCTAACAACCTGCTGAGTACATCTAATAACTACTGCACTTTATATCTAGTTCTTTATAATTGAGTTGCACTGCACTCTGTAGATATATATTGGTAGGGTATTATTTGCAAAATACATGATTTCCTGCCAGCACATAGTTTCCTCTTTTAGACTAATCAAAGTCAAATATATCAGAATAGATACCAGGGTTTCACAAAAGAAGACCTGGTGAGATATGTACAGGCAGTTAAATACAAAGGGACCAAGAAAAATACAAATGTTCTTATATTAACTTTTTGAAAAACTTAATAATTTGAAATAGCTTTTTTCTGCTATAGATTTAGTAAAGTTAGATTGTGGAAAGCAATGAAAATAAAGTCATAGCTCCCTAAGCATTCTTATTTTACTTTGGGTTCATATCTCACACTAATATAACTTTCACAGAATCCGTGTCTCTTTGGGCACAACTTGCTCACTAAAAAAATGAATTCTCCTTGAGTACAAGATTTGCATAGCATTTTCATGGTCAATTGCTTTTGGTATTATTAGAACAAAGATGTCTTAGCAGTGCAGGGTATTAGTAGTCACTGAAAAATGCACTGCTTTTCCTTGTCATCATGCTTTTCCTACCCATTTTGTCTAGAGCTAAAGAGGAAAGAAGCAACTGAGTTATGTTCTAGTTCATTCCCTCAGTTCCTCCTCTTTTGAGAAAGATGGGGAATAAATACATAATGAAAGGGAGTGGTGAAAGGTGGTGCTAAACTGGTGACAGGAAGCATTTGTAACACAGGGCCCACAGTACAGTAGAAAATTCATCCTTAGCAGTACTGGGTGGACTCAGCTGGGAATACAGGTTAGGAGAAGGTGAAGGAAGGATGCTTGCTCTTTAAGGTCTGGCCAGGAAAGTAGTTTATTTTTGTGGTTACAGTCTTTCTGGTAATGTGCTCCAAAGTGCTTTGATCCTGATGAAACCCCTATAGAAAGGCTCTGGGATCACCACCCTGCCTGCATCATCATACATTACTTTTCTGATGAATACCATATGGCATATTAGAAAAACAGAAAAGCTTTTTTCAATGTGTATTAGGTAGCATGGGCTGAGATGAGTTGGCTGGAGATAGAATAAAAACATTTCTTGCCAGAAATATGTGATATAAAGGGGAGGAGTGGAAAACCGAGGAAGGCTTAATAACAAAGAGGGCAGTCACTAGACAACCATTGATTCTTCATTTGTTTTGCACTACATCAAGACTCTTATACTAGTGTATTAAAAGAAGAGACAGAAGTTTTTCTACAGTCTGAGTCAGAGTTGCTATAAATGCAGGGCTCTGAGATTCTGTATTTCAGCTGAAATACTCCAGCACTGGCAGACAGCATACAGTTAATAGGGTAACAGTATATTTTATATTTATATTTATATTCATGTTTTAGCACTTGCAGTCTCTTGTATCTGACAATTTCTATTACTACCCACAGATATTTACCTTAAACCTAAACCCTTACATCTTTCATTTGTTTCCCTGTGAAACATGTCAACCAGGGTCAAGGTGCCTTGTCCTCACAAAGACTTTGGATCAGTGTGGAATTCATGTTCCCCAAAGAACATGCTTAAGCAGGCAGGCAGCAGCATGAGGCTGCCTTCTGAACCCCAAAAGAGATTGTCACCCCAAGACAATGAAGTATCAGACTGCACCT
Organism: Ammospiza caudacuta; assembly: GCF_027887145.1. Classification (NCBI taxonomy): domain Eukaryota; kingdom Metazoa; phylum Chordata; class Aves; order Passeriformes; family Passerellidae; genus Ammospiza; species Ammospiza caudacuta. Next base: position 75,509,476 of record NC_080595.1, read on the forward strand.
GAGGCTGGAGGCAGCGAGCACAGGTCGGTGAACTAGAGGTGAGGCATCTCCTGTGTCAGGTTCAGATCCCCAGGAAGCCAAGGACTGCAAGCTGCTGTTCTAAGAGCTTCCACTGGTTTCATGTGATTGACCACATGGCAGTCCTTTGGTTATCATCCTTTTATCATGGGGCTGTTCTGGGTACTGTGATTAGTTAATTACTTAATTTAAAATCTAAAGCATTCAGCACTCAGAGCGAATAATTATTGACTTTCCCAGTTCTGGCCACACACTAGGTCACATAACTTTGAATTTTGCATTTTTATGTTTCTAAACTAATACTTTTTTCTCTGTGAGATGCATTTTCTCTGGCTAAGTCAGATCCCAGTATCCCTTGCTGAATAGCTTGCTTAGTCATATTTGCAACTAAGCAGTTTTTCAGTTTGTGTGAGTGCCTTTCACCTAGTTATTAGTTATAGCACATTTATATCACATTGAAGGCAACTAGACTTCTTGCTTTTCAGACCTTCATAGTATTACCCTGTCTGCACACAAGGATATAGGCTGCCCAATCCATTAAAATGTGATGGGATTAAGAAGCATGACTTTTTTAGACTCTTTTGAAAATTCAGGCCATAACTAAGTCATAAACTGTGTATAACTGGGAGCATTGCTTTCAGATGTAGCAGCCTGAATTTTTTTGTCTGCACTGTTATAAAAGTGGGCTTATCTTTCAAAGACATTGAGCTCTACCTGGCCCCACACAGAAGTTAATTAAAATCTTGACCTATAACAACAAAAACAATTACAACAATAATCATCATCATTGTCATCATCATGATTTTTGTGCTTTTATTTCATCCTGGATTGCTCTAACAATCATATAAACACACAAAAAAGATAGATCTCTCCCCAAACATAATGTCAGTAGCCTCTACAGATGTCAGTTTGCCCGTGTAAATCTGAAAACATGTTACTTATGTATAAAGTTTAAAAAATGTAATTTTGAGCATTGAAATAATAAACAATTTCTGTAGTGCTACTGAGAAAATGTGCAAAAGCAATACCCAGGTCTCCTCAAGAAAGAAACCTGAACCAAAAGAGATTTGTACGCAGAGTATTGATAGACCCCTTGTTATTAATAATGTAAACTTCTTCGATATGAATATACTGCACATAGCTCATTTTCCTTGTCCATTACTCAGGCCAGTTATCACAAATGCATAAAATGTAAACATGATGTATTATATTTTGGTTTGGATGAACAGTGAGGGTTTTTTAATCCTATTCAATTTCTCTAATGCAATACCTCTATTGAGGTTGATTTGGCCAGCCTCCTCTGATCCTGCAAGATCGAAAATGAGTGGATTTCTGGACTTACAACACAGGTGTTTATAATATGCTGATACTGTGCTGTATTTGAGCCACAGATAGAACCAAATGATGGATTGCATCACAAAAAATTCCTGAGACCAAATTATTGGGCTGGATTGGCGTGATCCATAGAAGTTAGACCTGGAACTAGGTTTCAAGAAACCTCAATGTATAAAGTATTTTCAGTGCTGGTTTCAACTTCATATCAGTTTCTTAAAATCAGCTTTTGGGATAAGCCAGAATATGCACCCAAAGCCAGAATGTGCGCCCAAAGGTTTTGGGCAGGACCCTCTCCACACTACAGGATGTCGGGTTGCATGTTTTTCTACCTGCCAAAAATAATACCCTTACTCCCTGAATTTGAGGTCTGCCAAAGGGAGTAATCAGGGCTATATGGCTACATCAAGTGCACTAGTGCTCAGTTAGGAGTAGGGAAGACAAAGTTTCATTTACTTTCTTAGTTCAGAAAAGATTCCTGCCCTCTTGTGCACCCCTAAACATTGTGCAGCTTTGCACTATCCTGAAAGTCTTGCTTTGCAGACTCACTTAAGCCCTCTACTAACTTTGGGAATGTTTTTTTCATCCTATAATTAAAATACCAGATTTTGCCTTTTGCTTGCATCTCATCTCCAACTGAATGAGAGGCAGATTTATGGATTTAGAAAGCCAAGTGTTCCAGGTGATGGCTTTTCCTGAAGATATGGAGAATTGCACATGCATACCAGTGAGTGTACTTAGAGCATGCAAGTCATGTAAGGAGAACACTGGTGTAGGAAGCTTTCTGTGACGTACATTTAATGTTATGCTCCAAAGGGCAGTGGAATACTTTGGGTTTGGACACCAAGTAAATGTCTTAAATTTGGTTCTCAATATTAATCTGTGACATCTCCTTGCCCAGAAAAGCTACAAAGATGTTACAGACTATGATATTGTGAAGAGATGTTGTATGTCACGTTATACTTTTCAGTTATATGGGAAACTCTCAGACATTGCTACTAATGCTAAATGTCCTACCAAATTTGCCTTATGCCACCAGAGGTTCTACTTAAATCATTGTTTATATTTAGAGAAAAAGATATTGATATGAGATAGCCAATAAGAACTTATCTGTTAGGAAAAAAAGTAAAGTTATTAAGGCCTGTATAATTATTAAAATAATCACAAACTGCATGTTAATGAATAAGCATCATATGTACATACTTTTCTGTATCTCTACCTCTGAGTATTCATTAGAAGATTAACTGCTGTAAGCAGAAGAGTAGATTTATTTGGTTTAATTGTTTAATACAGAATATCAAATCCTCTCTGAGCACTCTGCTGGAATTGAGACTATGGAGTCCATTGACTTGAACTGGGACAGAAATTCAACTATTGTTCTTAGCATTTCTCTCTCACCTTTTTTTTAATGGATATAAATTGGTCACTTCTGATACGAGTTGGCACAGAGGGTCTTTCTTGGTTAAAATGTAAATTTTAGTCAGTGGAATAATAATAGAAATGAGACCTTTGTCTCTTGAAATTAAAGTGCTGGTAAAGCTGAAGCTGCCAGCTTTGTATATTACAGCCTGAGGAGATAATATATTGAATCATTCATTTCCTTTTCCTATTCTTTTTGCTCTCTTCAAAAGTATATTCTGTTTCAAGTAATTTCAGTCCAATAATGAATATAACACTGACAGACTCACCGTCATACAAGATCTGCTTTGGGATATACTTTATCGTGTTTTGTTTCTAAGCTGTCAAAGTACTTAGAAAAATGGAAAAAGTAATTTACCATGTGGTGAGCTTATGCTGCTTCTTGATGGTTTTAAACCACTGGGCTTTTGTGTGATGAGAAGCCCACCTGTGTGTGACTAAATGACTCTAATTTTGGCTTCTATCCCTTATTACCTGAAGAAAGCAGCTTTCTAATGCTAAGCCTGCACAAGAAGAATTAGTTAGATTTATTGTTCAAATTATTTTTGCTGTGATAGAGGGCTGTCTTGGTTCCAATGCTCTATTTTCATTAATACGTAGTGAATAAGTAGTGAAGTAGAAAGCATCTTTGTTAAATTTTTCAGATGGCATTCTACTGTTGGTATGCTACAGGACAGGCTTGCAAATGAAAATGTTACTGCCAAACCTGGACACAGCACAGAAAAATGGATCTTGTTGAAAAAATACAAACTGCTGCACACAGGAAGAAATTAGTTGCACAAAGGCTAGTGTGTTCTGACTGGAAAGAAGTGCTGTTTTAGGAGCAGATCTGTGTAACATGGAAAGGGATGGAGGGCTTAAGGTGCACGTTAATATTACTTTAATATTATTGCATGTTCTGAAAATATGTGCAAGATCAAATACAGCTCAGAAACCTGATTCTTTGACCTACTGGAGCCCATTAAACTTTAGACAAGAGACTTTGTCCAGTTTGAACACTGCAGCTCAAAACAAGAGTTGAGTCAACTGAGCACCTTACAGGAGAGATTGGAAGCCTGTGGACATGACCCAGGAAGAATCAGGGGATGAATATATTGAGGTTTGTCTTAAAATGCTTTGTTGTGTTTGAGTGTCAAGGGTTTGGTTGGGGTGGGGACAAGGGGTGTCATCTGTGAGGAGCTTCTGTCCCCTGCTGAGGCACTCCCACAGGAGTGTTCCAAAGTGAGGGGAGGGCTTGAGGCATGCAGGGGGCTTTCCTGAGCTCCAGAAGCTCCAGGTGAACCTCCAAGAACTCCCAGGAGCTGGCAGCTCTTGAGAGAGCAGCTGTCAAGATGTGTGCAGGGCCAGGGGTGAGAGTGGTCACCCCCCACTGCCGAGAAGGACAAACCTGGGGAGCATGCAGAGAGATCCCAGGGCAGAGGGTGGAACCAGGAGATCTGTAAAGTCTCTTCCAGCTGAAACTGTTCTGTGATTCTCTGATCTTAAAACAAAAACTGTGAGCTAATGGGCACTGTGAAGAAAGATTCATTGGTGAAGTCAGTATAATTGGGAGTTTTCTTAAGATATGTGGATAAGAACCAGTTTATTGTATATTCTACAGCTGTACAAGATGTAATCCACTTTAGTGGATTGTGCTTGGCCAAGCAAAAGAAAGAACAATACTGGAAGCTGTCATTAATTTGCACATGTGTTAGAGATTTCTAGTGCTATCTCTCTGTATTGAGAAAAACAGATGTGCTGCATTGACTTGATTGCTAAATGGACTTAATGTTGCTCTTAGAAGCTGAGTGCCACTGATGAGGAGAGCAGAGAAAACAATGACTTTCAAAGTAAATTATTATATAATAATCCACATATCTTAACTTTAATAAATCTCTAATAGATGCTGAACTCCAGGAGATGCTGATAAGGGTGTGAGGGTCCACACGTGTTTTGTAGTATTAGATCTGCACAGAGTAGATGACTATGTTTTTCCAGAGTGAGGAAAATGTACAGTGGAACATAGTTCACTTATCACAAGTAAGAGCATGAATTGGGAATGATACCTGCACTGATTTGGAAGAAAGTTTGACAGGCTCTGAATTAAAATTTTCCTTAGGTTTAACAAAGGTGAATGCTATTTTTTGACTTGTGAGCATTTTTGTTCATTTCAGAGCATGATTGCATACAAAGATGTGTCCCATTTTCATTCATACTTGTCACATGATCTGTTCCTATAAAAACACTTCCAATTTGCATGCCCAGCTGATGTGAAATAGCAGCCATGAGCAGATTTAGAAAGCAATCTCTGAAAATTCAGCTAACTAGGTTTGCCCTAGAGTGTTATTGAGAGTAATATGAGAACACCATGAAAAGTTACAGCCTTATAAAATATACTGGACTTTACCTTATTCCATATTTATGAGCTGCAGTGTTGATACAGCACCATTACGAAGTTGAAATGGTACAAACATTCTTAGGGTTTGACCCTGTCTACAGTGGCTTAATATTCTACTAGTGATATTTATCATGTACCTGTGCATGTCCAAGATTGGGTCTTTAATTTTTATTTTATGTTGTTAGCCAGTGGTCAAAAGGAAAAATGCATGTGAAAGGGAGAAATTTAGCAGGTACAGCGTTAGTCCAAAGGTGTACTGCACTAGAAAGTTTGAGGAAAATTGTTTCAGCTATTTTTGAGTTAGCCAAGTGTTTTTCAGCTGTTAAGAAAATTGTTTCAGCTATTTCATGCTTGGGTAACTCGGTCTTGTTTAAAATCATCAGACCTGGTGCTCATGTAGCCTTAAAGTAGAAATGGGTATTCTGCATTGTGAGAAGAAATATTAGAAATATTTGAGGGAATAATCATAAAACATTCAAGGAGAAGGTATTTTCCCCTCATATCTTCCTCTAGAAGAAGAGTGCAGCAACATCTGCTCCCCCCAAGCTTCCCTGTCTGAAGGTTGCCTATAGCTCCTGAGGAAACTACCAATACTTCTTGCTAGTAAATGCAGACCTAAGGAACATGGATTTCTAAGGTCTGGATGAATTTGTTTTGTTAGACCTGATTTAATATCCTATTAAGGTTAAATGTTGCTGGACCTGGCCTATCCATGATATTGAGAGCTGCACCAGATAGTGCAATGTGTGTGTGACTATCTTTTGAACATTAAGTCAGTTCTTAAAAGTCTCATTCAGGTCCTTTTATTGATATTGTTTTTAAAAGTATATTTTTTTAGATTATATATTTTTATAGACATCTACTATCTTGTAAAAAAATTATGTTGTGGGCTAAAAGTTGTGGGCCAAAGCATGCTGTGCAGAGCCAGAGGTTACTCTGCTCAGAATGTATGCAGGAGGTTTGATAGCATTCCTCTGCTTTCCTGGGCCATGCATGAAAATGAATCTTAGGTATTCTAGTGAAGGAATTATTCACTGAAATCCTCATCTTAGAAGGGAAGTTAGAGACAAACAATGCATTGGTGCAAGAAGAAGGTCAGTTTTAATCGTCACTATTCAAGAAATAGGTTGAGGTTTATCATAGGAGTGTTTCCACACAGTGAAGAGAGGTACAAAAGAGGCCAAAGCTATTTGGGTTTTTTTCTCTATTTTTCAACCAGCCTCTAGGTATTTTAAGTTCATGGAATTACTTGGGCCTGATATCATTTGTCTACTTAGAATTCATTAGTGAAGACTTCACTTGAACCCATATATGTACAACTTTTAAATTTTTGGAAATTTCAGAAGAATCACCACCTTTGGAAATAACCATGATTATTTGCTGGCTTTAAACATATTTCATCTGACTTCTTTGGATGACTTCCAGATCTTCAAGTGACAGTTTCATATTAGTACATAGGGTGTTCCAATCTGCCCTTCCAGGACCAATCATGATATTGTGAACATATAAGGAAAAAAAAGCCTATTCTTCAAAACTATATTGTGAATTAAAAATTTGGTAAATAGATTGTCTTCATAAAATTGAATTTTTTATAACTGTAGATGCACAAAAATAATAGTTTGTATTTTGTACATGTGGTGACTGAGGTTGTAATGATATATATTTCTAAATGTGTTCAGGCAAAGACGTGTTGTAGTGATTGTAGGGGGTGAAACTTAAATCTTTCAGTTTTGTGCATATAAACCCATATTTAGGGCCATCTGTACTATTCATACTGAAATTAATAAGGCAATTGTTTGTACCATGTATAACTTCAGGGAAAATTTGTCTATGAGTAAGTGGCTATGGCACTGAGTCTTTGTCTTTCTGTATTGCATGGCCCACACTGTGGATCTTGTAATTATTTTTCCAACATCCCACATTTCCCAAAAGGATATGGAAAAAACCCAGGGTTTTGGAAAATTTTTGTAGGTATTCATACCATCTTTGTGGCACTACATATCTGTCTCAGGCATCTAAGTGACCAGTGTCAGTGTTTTTTCTCATGGGAGAGGGATTTGCTCCCTTGCACGTGGGTTTGTTGCATAGGCAGCCAAAGTATGTGCGCGTATGTTGAGTTTCAGTTGACTATTTTGGGGGGAAAGAGGGGATATCCATACATAAAATAAGTGGTGTGAAACCCTGTTGTACCTAAGGAAAATATTTTGAGGACTATGGCTTGGGGTTAGAGGGCCTGTAGCCTCCTGTCCTGAGCAAGTACAGGTCTGTGACCACCACAAGGAGGACGTGCCCATAGTTTCATGGATTAGAAGAAACTTGAATCCTCACACTTGAGCCAGGGAACTGACCCTTAACTTGCTCGGAAGAGATGAAACATTTCATGTGGGTGCCCACGGGAGGACAGATCTGACTCCCTTTTACAGAGACCAGATCAAGAGTGACATAGTTATTTGAACTGATCTGAACAGGTCGTTCCCATTCTGCTGCACAGGAAGACATCTGCATTTTGCTTCTGAATGCCTCAGAGACAAGCTGAGCTTCTTTACTCATTCTGGAGAATATGAGTGTCCTTGAGCATCCTTGTAATTTAAATGGGAGCAATCATGAGAGGAGGTACTAATCAGTGGGAATATAAGGTATCAGACTGGCCTTAATCAGTATGGTGAGAGCTGGGAAAAGAAAAATAAAAACAAAAACATTAAGCCTAAGATTTAACAATGCATAGCCTGTTACAGCATTTTAAAATCAACCATGTGCACTCTTTAGTCAAAAACATAACAAAAAGCACTCTCTGTGATTATTTTTTCTTCTCTGCCTACAGTGTAGTCCATATACAGCCAATCTGTGTGGTTACAAACAGCTGAGAAAATTTAGTGCAATTTCAGCTTCAATGCTCAGATTGTTTTTCTATAGGCCAAGTAGTTTAAAACAGCTTTACCTCTGGTTCCAGGTGTTGCTGAAGCAGCAAAGTCTCTGTGAACCCCCACAAATCAGCAAGGAAAACTGCTGAAGCAAGAAAAATCTTTAATCGTGCAACCAAAAATACTAACAAAAAAATCAAACAAGCTGATTTTTTTTCCCAGTTAAATGTTTCTATATTCCCATCAATGAACACGTGAGAGTTTTTGATATTTTTTCCATGGTACCTGGCTTTTAGAGTGGTTATCTTGGATCTGTGTTGCAATGAATCTTTACCTGCTTATTAGAAGTAACATTATGGGAAATCTTGGATGGAGTGTAAAATTGCATATGAAATACATTTTATATTTCAATTAAATACTTCAATTTTGTGTGACCACTCAATGGGACAGCAAACCAAGACACTTTTCTGGCACAAGAGTGTCAGATAATAATTTGTCATTGGTTGTAATTGTCATCAGTGAAGAGAACTGAGACAGGTAAGAAACCTGAAAGATGGTGGCAATTCTCTAAAGGGTCCATCCAGGGTGGAGATGGGAAGCAAAGGTGAGATAGAGAGGAGGAGATGTCACAAGTGCTGTTCCTTTATTGCTCAGTTCAGAAAGAATGAGTAAAGACCAGTTTCTCTGACTTTTGTTCAGCAGTTTATATGAACAATGAATTCACTTCTCTCATCTCCAAGAATATATTACAGAGAAATCTATGCAATGCTGCCTTTTTTTATCATGTCCCATAGTCTTTCCACCAAATGCTTTGTACTGTCATGAGGCAAAAGGAATGTCATGTCTGCTCTCTTTTTTTATCCAGGGCAATAAGGATCTTACAAAGCAGGCACCAGGAACGATGGAAAATTTCATGTTGGCTAGCATTGCTGGTCCAGTTCTACAAGACAGCACTTCATTTTATGATAAATGAATGTCATGCTGGGGGTGGTCACCTACACCAGGGACTCTAAGGCAGAGCTAGAGACAAAGAACTGGCTAGAAATCCATTTCTTGGTCTTAAAAACTTGCCTCTAACCATTCATCAGGAAAAGAAACAAACACCCTCCCTCTTCCTGCTTCTCCTCCAGCCTTCAGTCCTTCTTCTCAAGCAGAATCACATGACAAAACTCTTCCAACTAACTTCAACTTCCCTGGTTTTCGTGGTATCATTCCTAATTTCCATTTCGGGTACTAAGGTATTGGTTTGAAGGATTCTACCAGCAGAACAGACCTTCAAGAAGATCTAACACTGGTGTGAAAATATTACCCACTAAACCTATGTCAGACAAAACATAGCAATATATTAAAAACCAGGGTGAATAAAAATAATTGTAGTAGGGTCATATAGATGAATTAGTGTACTTTCTGATGGCGTAGAATGTCTTGAAAGCCTACTAAAACAAAATTAATTTGCAGTGTATTTTATTGGATGTATTTTTTGAATAAAAGTGTGTTTCTAAAGGTGGTGAAAGTGCTTTAAAAATGCTTTGATATATTGATTGTTAATTTGTCACCTGCACATTGTTATTTAATGTTTCTGGCTCAGTTAATGTTTTTCCTGAATATGAATATTTAATGGACTTGTATAGTGATCATTATGTTATTTTAAGCTTAACAAATTGTACAGACCCCTCAAGCCTTTCACAGAGGTGTTTTTGCATTCAGCCATAGCAAAAATAAAGTACTGTCTAGCTGCTACTCAATCTTGGTATCGCTGTAAGTGGATTTCTGATAGGCATTTCACAACAAATGGATAACTTTTCAAAGAGTAAGAAAGCTTCTGGGCTGCCATCAGCACAAAAAGGTGTGGAAAGGGAGAAAGGTGTTGGGGTGACACCAAGTCTCAGCTGTTCCAAGAGGATTTTGTCACTGAATCAGCTGATACATTTTCTGTATATAAGAATGATGAAGCTTTTAAAGATAAAGTGAACTGTTGGCATAATGTCAAATTTTTATGAATGGGTCATGGATAACTTTGGGTTGGAAATTAGAGAACACTTTTTTACCATATGAAGCATGGCTTAAGAGTTTTGATGGTATTCAAGCTCAATCCTGCTCATTTTGTTACTTTGGACAGCAAGATACCACACCTGGTGTTCCTGGTTGTCCTTTCATTTCCATCTTATGATTGAAAGATTTGCACCTGAAGGACTTAGATATAATTTCATGTACATGGCAAAAAGTCTTAAAAAAGTTAAGAGAAAGCATCATGTCTACAAAGAGATTAAATTTTGAACTCATTTACCAAAATAAAACACAGAAAGTGAGATTAAACTCTCACAGTTTCAGATGTCACGATATATGATATATCTATTATATATGTAGATATAAGTCTACATATCCACATATAGATATATATCCACATAGCTACTCTCCCAGTGATCCAGAAGAGTCAGTGGTGAGAAACAAACAATTGCAGGGTCTCATTTTTCTAACTTATTTTAGTTTTCCCCTATAGAAAGTCAGCAATCATATCATAGAAATAAAAAAATTGCTCAATTTTCTTTAACTCTCCATTTGGATAACTCTGCAACTTTGTTTTTGTAGAAATTTAAACTATGGTCAGACAGAATTTACTCATAATAATTTTGTCAATATTATCTGGTGTTATATTTTAGTGTTATGGTCTATGGTCCTGGAGGTCTTTTCCAATCTTAATGATTGGAAATCATTAATTTTTAAATGAATAATTGTTTGATAATTAATTGGGAGATAATAAATTATCAAAAAGAAAATAATTAATTTTTAATTATTAATTGATGATAATTAATCGGGAGACCAATTCAATGGTCTTCCTTCCCTCCTACAGGAATATTTACTCCATGGCAGCTACAATCACAGCCTGTCACAGCCATGTCGTGGTTTGCCTTTTCTGATCTTTGGACCTCGCAGAGATCTGGATCCCTTCAAACAACACTTCTAAACCTGCTCTTTTGAAGCTGATTTCCTTTTCTCAGGGTTGCTGTCCTGGCATACTCTATAAGAGTTTGGGATTCCAGGAGGACAGAACTGAAGTGATTTCCTACCGTGGTAGGGTCTGTACCTTGCCATCATGGGGAATCATAGACAATGGTCACTTTGCAAATCATTCAATTAAACCCAGAAAATATCAATGGAAATGAGTTGGAGGGAAGAACAGTAAGGCTGTGCCTGCAGAACAGTGTAGTCTCAGGTTTTCAAGTCTGGCATTTGCACTTAGCATGACTATTTGAAATGATCTTGAGTATCTGTTCAATAAATTAAATTTTTCATAATAAATACCCTAGAATTATTTGTAAGGATCAGCGACCTCATAAACAAGTAGATTTCCTTAATTGAAATCAGAATCTTCTTTTCCTTATGCTTCAGAAACATTGAAGGAAACCATGAAAATCTGAGAGCTGCGTGAAGGAGCACATTCTTTTTCTGGTTTTACAGAACTTTGCCCATTGATATCTTGGTGTGTGACAGCAACACTCATAATAAGCATTAATAGTAATTAGTTTCCATTTTTCTGGACAATGAATCGTTTTGTGATCACTTTTTGTGATCTCTTTTTACTGATGACTTAAAATTATAGCACTTGATAGTGTTGCCATCTCTGAGGAAAAAAATATTATTTAACTCATGTTAAGAAATCAGTTGATTAAATTTTTTTTTAAAAGTGCTGTCAAATATGTTCTAGGCACATACCCTTTGAAAGGCAAGTGGCTTCTTAAGAGGATATTCTGTTGCTAGGAGACCTTAACCAAAAAGTTTCAGGATAAAGTATTTTCTTATTTTAAATAAGAAATGTTGATTAATGAACATGCTTAACAGGCAAAGAACAAAGTTATCACAGCTATCTCTATTATAATAAAGACCAGTAGAAGCATTCAATGGATATTTTAAGAAGTATAAAGAGAAGGTCTTCAAGGGAAGTCTTGCCAAAGCTAGGGAACCAAGGAGTCCAGAGCACAAAAGTGCCCAAGTATCTGTGGGGAATATTAAATATCACATTTAATGTTTTTAAATTTATCTCTGCCAGCAATGAAAATTAGATTTACCTTGTGAAAGACAGATTCTTTCATCTGCATTTTCTGAACAGCAAGGTTTGAATGAATGAAATGGTCTCTTGAGATTTCTTCTGGGCCTGTCCATCTGGATTTTTCAGATTTCTGAAACTTCTCATGCTACTCATGAGTCAAGAGTAAATATTGGCCTAGATTTTTGGCTTCAATACACTCTGGAAATTCCTAAGCATGTCAACAACAGCTACCTATGTAGAAATTTAGAAATATTTAGAATACACATGAATAATTCCAGTCTCATAAAGTATTAGCTGATGGTAACTGAGAGTCCAGTATTGATCATCGAGTAGCACCTTAACCCACAAAAAGGCTACTGAAGTCTCAGAAGGTTTCTTTTGGAAAAAAAAGCCCAAGTACAGGCATTAAAATCCTGTCCCACTGGCTCAATATTTATCTAGTTGTTTAATCCCACAGGTCTTGGTCTAGTTTACAACTGCAGATAATTGACTCAATAGTAGGCTAATTAATAAGTTCATAATAGTATCAAAGAGCAAGAAATCTTTAAAATGGCTATTTCTGCAAGGAAATCAAATTGCTTTCTGAGAACTAGTAACATGAAACAAAATGCAGATCTCTTCAAAGAGAGTTACATCACTTTCAGCTGTAAAACTTTGTGACTGTGTTTTCTGTAGATGTCCACAAAGGAAATTTTAGAAAAGAATCTTCTCAGCAGGTAAGCTTTGGTTTCTGGAACAACTGAAAGATCCTGGTTAGGTGGAGCAGAACAGAGGCAGAGGAAGAGAAGACAGGTATTATTAGGAATCCTGTGTATACTATAATACCATATATATTTGGCCACCTTTACAAAAGCAGCAACTCATCTAGGAATGTTCTGAAACACCAGAAAGAAAACGTTTTAATTGTCATGCATTCTCAGTAGCTTTTATTGGTAAGGTTTCACTGGGAGAAATCTCCCTGGCAGCTCACACCTGGTCATCCTCTGTCCTCTGAATTAGTCGAGATACAAATGTACAAATTAAGATATAAAAGGCAACTGTGGGACCTGAATGTCTCCATGACAAAGGCTGAAATGTGCCTGTGTAGAGAGGCAGTGCTTGGAAGCATTTTGCTGAAAGCTGAGGACTGATTCCCTGTAAAACACAGACCTGTGCCTTATTGCTTGTTTGCACTTAGGGTGTGTTATAAATGATCAGTCAGAAATCTGAATTAAAAAATGCGAAAAATTTTATTTTTGTTACCAAAATACGGTCCTCAAAAACCCACAGGCAAAGAGACAGCGTCGAGCCCGGGATCGGCGCTGGGTGAACCTGGATCCCACCTCTATTGCATCGGACCTCTCTCTGTTCACTAATGCAGTTTCCAGCGAGGTTATTTTGTACAGTTATTTATGCCTGAGGCAGAGGTGCCCCGATTTCTTTTATAACCCCGCATACGCATGAGAGTTTCTTTCTCTGTGCAGGGCTGGACAATTGCTGTTTCCTGAGTAGAGGCGGGCGTTGATCATGTCAGGGGAAGTCCCGTGTTCAGATGTATCTTTCTGGGGACTTTCGTTATCTTGATTGATGGCTTCTATCAAGCGATGATCACCCTTGGGTGTCTCCTGATGGCCCCATCGCCCTGGCCAGACCTTTCATGGGTAAACAAAGCATTGTTCTCCTGCTGCCTTCAGGAGTTTCGAAATTACAGAGTAGCTTTCTGTCCCTGGGCTGTTCATGGTCACAGACTCGTTGGATTATACAATTTTTATAGTATACATTCTCCCCTTAAGCATGAATTACTCTATAACATATATTACAGGGCAGGAAATCCACAGAATGTTGCAATTCTCCTCAGACTTTCAGGGGAGCAAGGGACACGCCCCATTTTCCTGCCACCTCTGGATCAGAAGGGAATATGTGTATATTTCTGCTAAAGTATAGGTATGAGTTGTATGGAAGGCTTGCATTTCAGTGAACACAATAACAATGAAATGTAGAAATCGGTCATGGATAGAAGATTTACTATTTGATAATGTTCGTTTAATGAACAGACACTGTTTACTGTGTTTCAGACTGGTTACAAGATTCTAAGGATGCCTTAAATTTTTGTTTTACTGAAGCTAATATGTTATTTTCAGAGAATTATTAGCATATCCTTATCAGAAATTTGCATGAATTAATCCTTTAAAATGCTTTGAAAATTTCTGGCTACATGAAAGTCTGGCTTGTGATACTACAAAGAGTTAATCTCAAATGCCAGACTATAGAGAGTAAAGCAGAATTTATGTATCTCTGAGTATATAAAATGCCTACAGACTGTTATATTTTTATTTCAAAAATTTTGGGCATTTTTTTTGTTTTGGAAACCAGTGATCAAGTTATACTCTTCATCAAGCAAAAACTGAATGAAAGTGCAGGATTTTGTCTCTCCTCTATGAAAAAAAAAAGGGTTCAAGAAGCATAATTCTTGCTCTGACAGAGGCCTTGGTGCTTTACACAAGAACTGGATCATGTTGATCCACAGCAGATTTTTCAAAGAGAACGACAGACATCCAAATGCTTATTAGCCTCGCATAAAAGAAGCTTAACAACTTCAACCGATTGTTTCCCACAAGGTGTAAAACACCCAAGCAAGTTGGGAATGAGAGCTAAATCAGATTGCTGACTGATAAGGGTCCTTCCCAAGGCTAATTACAAAGGCTTACCGCAGGCAAGCAGCGGATTAAGGATTTTAAACCTCTCTATGACTACCGCTAAGGAATCTGGCGTGCTAATTCTGCAATCTGTGGCTCTTTGGGTTGCTATCAAAAATCGTGATGAAGAAAGCACTTAGATATGAAAGGTAAATGAGGGTTTGGTTCCTCTGGAAGCGGAGGCTGAGGCTGGAGAAGAAAATCCCATTGGTTGAGGTGTAGTGAAGAATACAAAGAACATGAGAGGAGGAGGAGGAGGAGAGACAGCTCGAGAGGATGGGAAGAACTGTTTCCCTTCATGAATGCTTTGCTGTGCAACATGTTTAGCTCCTGAGTGGGGGATTAATGGGTCCTTACATAAACTACCTTTAAAAATGATATGGGCTGAGTGTTTGAAAGCTAATAATTTACTTTATAGCTGTGTGTTGCCTGATGCACAGTGGCTGCACAGCTCTGAGCACTGTCAGGCAGCTGTTTCTGTAGTGAAGCCAAATGCATGCTATAAAACTTGCTTTTCACAAAGCGTTCGAAGGAAATGGAGTTTTCAATGGACTTACGTGATACATCTTCATTTGGGCTTCATTATTTAAGAGATATTTTGCATGACTTGTAGCTTCTATGTGATAGCGTTTTCAAATCCAGTTACACTGATTAGACATAATCTACACTGGAAGGGATATAAAAATGACTGATTGTGGCTGGCTTCTCTTTTAAAAGAACTAAGTATTTTGATAGCTAATGAAAGAAAAAAAAGGCAGTTATTGGCCCTGTACTTTTCTACATGACCTCTGTCTGAAAACCATCACCTTCCTTCTAATAGTTTGATTTGTGTTTCAAATAAATTATTCAATAATTTCAAGCAGAGAAAGCTCTCTGTCTCTTTTGGAGTGTGACTTCTTTTTTTTACACCCAACTGAGTTGCAGCTAAATGCTTCACTGTACTCTGAACCAACTTTGCAATTTATTTCTGAATTTCTATTGCTTTCACCACACGTAATGGCTTTCAGAGGCAACAGAGGTGGTCCTGCAACTCACACAGTCTTTGGCTTCATCTTTTAAGGTAGCAACAGATAAAAAGAAGGAGAGTAAAAAGTTATTCAGAGGTTAGAGAAGGGCAGCGTAGATTAAAAAATAAAATGCTCACAAAGCAAATCCTACAGCCCCAGTTAATTGAATAGTGAAAATATCTCTACTTCCATTTGTAAGTCCCAAAATACAGTCTTTTGTGATGCCTTTATTTTTTGCTTCTACAGACTTCTGCTAAGCTTGCAAGTCTGGCAAGCTGCTAGAAAGCTCTGGAAATAAGTGATTTCTGTTTGCCCTGTGGATTTTTCCAAGATACTCCAAACTTGCAGTTTTATTCTGCATATAAACCTTAAGTGCAACCGGGTTGAAAATAGTGTCTCAGACCTTTCAGATTTTCCTGTGTCAAGAAACACAATAAAGAAGATACCTGTCTGTGCCCATACCCCAATTTGTCTCCTGCCTGTCACTTTTAAAGTAGCAATGGTGGAATAGTGCCTCCCTCTTGAGAAATTCTCTGGGCTCTTTCCCTGAGGGAAATAGCACAGTATTGTGATGCAGATTTCCTGCCAAATCTCACAAATCCCTCACTGTGGGGATTTCTCTTTTCAGTCGTCTATCCTCCTGCCTGTAGAGCACTCACATTCAATACAGAAGGCTTATCACTTCCTTTTTAGAACTATAAGAACCAACATCACAGCCTGCAAAAACCCACCTGATGAGCTAGATCTCATTTATTCAATTTTTGAATCTCACTGAGGACTGCTTTAGAGAGGAAGAGCCTCTGTTAAGTTATTTGCAATTTCCTTTAAAATATGCCTGCCTCAACTGAGTTTCAAGAGACTCCTGCTTTCATGCACCACCAGATAGACCATAATTATATTTGTTGCTAAATGGATAGCTGTGATGGCCGATATTTAATTAGTACCACCTGTCTAACAGGAAACGTGCAAGACTGCGGCCTTAAATTATGTCAGTGCCTCTCAGACATAAAGAAGGGAAATCCAGGCAGAGCTGTTAGGTAAACAGACAGATTCATGGCCTGACTCTGGATTGAGAGGCAGATTCTCACTGATCGTTCAAATTAACACCCAACCAAAGCACACGGATGTTGACATCCACTGAATACACTCAGGCTTCCCATCTGTGACTTGTGCTTTGTGTAGAGATGCTGTGAAGGTACATGCCCAGATTTGGGTGTTCAGAAGTGCTGCTGAACCCACATTTCAGACAGAAGCCAAGTTGTCATTGCAATACATTGGTCTCTGCAGCTGTTAATGGGATCACACATGTGCAAGATATCTCATCATGCATCAAAATGTTCTTACGGATAATATGCCACAAACAGCAGACCAGAATTGAGAGTTAGACCACTGAGTTCGCCACTGTTGGGTCATTTTATTTTTTTCTTTTAAGTATTTGCATTTTTTTCCCCCCAGAATTTCAGGAAGGAAGATGCATAATTGTGAAAACAGAATGCAAGAGCCTGAGTGTTGTGAGGCACTGCAATAATATGGCAATGAACAATGTAAGCAGTTAAATTCAGCTAAAAATACACTGATGCACAAATTCATTTATGTCTTTTCATACCCAGGGAATAAATTAATACTTTTTGTTAGGATAAGCCCTAATTTTGACTGAGAGAAAAAACTGACTAAAACGAACTGAACATAAAATGGCTGATTGTTAATGAACATAGAAAATTTTACTAATAGGCAACAACAGGATGTACTTCATAAGGTAATTATCCCAGTTACAGTTTGACCTAGTTGCTAAAGATAGACATAAGAAAGTCAATGACTTCTTTGCAGACCCCAAACGACCAGGATCTAGACCTTACAATTCAGCAGGTGAGTAACAGGGATATGGAGGTCCCCTACTATGACAGACAGAGCTCTGATTCAGCAGAGACCTGGGATGTTTCCTGATAAATTACTGCCATTTGCTAATACCTGTGCAACACCCAGGCAGAGTCTACTGTTGGAATGATTCAGTTTCACCTGGTACAGGCTGCAGTTTAAGAAGAAAAGTGATCTGCCAGCAGTAGTAATAACACTGTCATAAATCTGGCAGTCCTAGAGCTTGGTGTTCTATCTTCTGCCTTCTTAAGTTTGCCAAATTATTACTTTTATATCTAGAGGTATTTTAATATAGCAGGTTTTTATAGGTGAGTCTCTGTTTAAGTGGGCCTAGATAATATGAGAGCAGTGTTTTAATTCTGATTAGGGTCTGAATACATTTTAGAAGCATTTCAGGCACTTATGCAGGCATCCCTATTTCAGAAACTATGTAATTTTTGCTCAACATCCTTTCCTCTCCTCTTTTTAAGTTTGGTTTTTTTTTTTTTTTTTTGTTTCATTGGGTTTTTGTTTGTTTGTTTGTTTTGTTTGATTGAGTTTTGTGTGTGTGTGGTGGGAGGGGCATTGTTTTTAATTATTGCTTTCCTTTTTTCCCCATGGTTCCTACAACTGTGTTAAAAACATTTTCAGAGAAGTTGTGTCTGAAGTTTGAATATGAGAGCTGAGAGTGGGGTGCTGAGGGAGACACTACTGATTTATTTGTAATGTCTTCAATGTAGCATTATAATCTCACTTTATTTTTACAGGGAAGACTGCATAGAAGCCTCCCTTTGATAGTTTGTACTATCTGTGGTGGTCCAGCCTTTTCTAACAGCGAGGGGAGATAACTGTTTAACTACTTGACCTTTCTGGCAATGGTCTGGTAGAAGATTATAATAATCTTTCAGCCTCCAACAGTGATAAGCTAGTATCCAGACAGTGTTTTGCACTGTAATATTTATGAATGATCTGTGGCTAAAATTTCTCTAGGAGAGAAACCAACATATTTCCCATCTAAAGGATGTACTCAGATGACATGAATATGTAATAATAACTAATTTTCAAACCAAAGAAGCTTGTTTTTACTGTGCTTCTGCCATGAAAGAATGGATTAGATGATCCTTGAAACACCTTTCCCTCCTGATATTCTATGATTCTGTTATTCTGTTAGCTGGTTTTGTTTGGACCAATAGTGAATAAAGTATAATTTCACCAAAGGTAATTGTTCTGTCAGGCTCCCTAGCCATTTCTTAAACTCAATATTTTTCTTGTGTGAAATTTTTTTTCTTAGTGGAAAATATCCAGAAGATGATATTATAAAGAAAAGCAAGTGAACTTTAACATGATAAAAATAGGGAGTAATTTACACAAAAGGAGACTACTGGAGGTAAGGTGCTGAGGCAGGTTGATGTCCTCTGCCCATGATTTCAGCTCCAATCTTTAGAGATTACTTGTATTTACCAAAGTTTTTTCTACCTGTTTCTTAATTTGCTACTTCACAAGTGCTTCTTATAGCCAAAAGTCTATTTTTCCTTTTTAATTTTTTTAAATGTGTTTACATGTGTGTATGTTGTGAGATTACGTGTGTTTATACACTAAAACTTTCTGATAGAGTGAAGAGAATTTTGGATGGAATAAAGAGCTACTTCCACATAAAAATATCTTCATTTATTCCTAAATCCTTCTTAGCAGCAATACTTTTCTCGTGTGTCAACAGGTGCCCCTCTGCTGAAATGTTAATTACGAATTTATTCCATGAAAAGAAAAACCTCAGACTAAGAAAATTATGATGAATTTGAATATGTTCAAGACTCCATCATGAATAAAGCAGCCTTGTGAATAAGATTTTCTCCATGAGTGACATGCTGGAATACTTGGTTTTAATTCGCTTGAGTTAAAATACAATTAAGGCAGTGCACACTGTTATGATCTTTCTCCCTTTTATGAACTTAAACTTTGACTGAATTAATTTTTCTGATTTTTAAATAAACACATTTATAGAGAGATATAGCTACCACTGGATTCAAAAATTTCTGAAATCCACTGTATTGCAGTGAGGTCTGAATGAGTGTACTTGCCATAATCCTGCAAGATCCTGCAGGGGAGGGAACCTCTTGAAGGCTGCCATATAATTTTAGAGGCCATGATCCTTACTGACAGTTTAGCTTAGACAATTTGAACAATTTAGACATTATCTAGAAAGTGGACTGCACTATTCATACTGAATGTCTCTGTGCTTCTTACATTTGTAAGTTAAAAAGTCATGTACAACACCTTATTCTTGGTATTCTCATTCCTTCATATGGAGTTTGGAATCCTTAGAAGGGACTAAATTTTGGAATCCTGGAAATACAGGACTGGAAATGATTTCTTGTTCTTCAAATTCAAGCTCCTGACATTATGTACACAGTATCATATATTTACTTTTATAAGTGTTTCAAATAGTGTATTGATAGTAGCTACATGTTTTATCCCTGGCACTTCACCTGGAAGATTATTTCAGAATATCCTCTCTTTTGTCTCTTACTGCACTGCAGTTCAGGTTATGGCCATTTATTACTGTATAAAACACTCTCCTTGTGTATAAATAGCTCCTTTATCTCCCATATTTGTGCACTGGTTTACATGCAGGCACCCATCACATCCCTTTGTGTTGCAAGGTGAATTCTTCTCTTGTCTGATTAGCTGCTGGTGCCACTCAATGGATAATGAGTGATCCTTCTGTATGCCCATTCCATTTCATATTTTCCTTGAAAATAAATGACCAGAACTGTACACACTATTACAAATTAAGTCTAATTGAAGTTAAGTATAGTAGAATTTATTCTTTTCTATCCAAGCTGGAAGCACATTCACTGATGTATTGTAGGATGGCATTGAGTTTTTCCATGCCTGCCACCCCTCAATAGCTTACAGCCATCCTGTGATCAGCTTGTACACCTGTGTCACTCTCTTCCCAGTCACTTTAACTGGCAAGTTCCTAGTAAATAACAGAAATTCCTATTCATTGTCCCTGATGACCTTACCTTTTTTATTTTAAATTTAATTTAACTTAATTATGCTCACTCGTCTCAGGGTCATGTCGTTCTTTCTGTGAAATACTGTAATCCTCCTCAGTATTGACAGTGCCTTTTAGCTTTTCATCTAAAGGATACTTTTTGTTTTTTAATCCTTGATTTTTTACACAAAGAATCAACAAAATTGATCCAAGGCCAAGCATTTGTTACCTCCTTTTTATTTTTTTTCACTTTCAATACTTTAAATACTTCTCTAGCAGCCAATTCTTTGCTCACCTCACTGTTAGAGTATTAATTCCCATCTTCCTAACCATAGAATCATAGAATATCCTGAGTTGAAAGGGCCCCATAGGGATCATCAAAGTTCAATTCCTGGACATTAATGACTCCATCATTAACGCTTCTTCATATGTAATTTTATTTACTATATTTATCACATTTACATATGACATCAGTATTTTACTGAACTCTTAATGGATTAGAACTAATGTCTCTTCCTTGTCTGGCTGACTTAGCCAAAGCAGCAAGGGTGAACTAGCCTAGCTGGATATTGAACACAGGTTGCACATTATTTTACTTTTTTACAGCTTTAATTATAGTAGCCTTGAAAATGAGTATTGCATGATTTCACGGCTTTGAGATGGTTGGATGCCTTTTTCTCTAAACTTTGTCATCCTAAATGCCATGTTGAATATTCAATAAATGTTTTATTACACTACTTAAGCATCATATGTCAGTGCTCTCAGACCTTTTGTGGGTTCAGCACACAAAGACCCGGTTTCTTCAGCACTTCCTTTGAAATACAAAAGTAAAAACAAGGCCTTGAAAAGAAATATTTAGACTGAAATAATTCTTGAAGTAAAGGACTAACTTAAAACTTTGAAAAATGTTTTTTTAATGCTACAACAGCAGCAGGCAATTTTTCAGAGCATGGTAATGAGGATTGTACCTAAATGTTTATTCTTTGGAAGCAATCTGTGTATGCTTTTTGAGATGAGATGAGCATCGTTCATTACCAAACATTGAACAGGATTAGACCAACAGTGAAAAAAGTACAATTTTACAAAAGGTAATTGTTCTGTCAGGCTCCTTAACCATTTATTAAACTCAATGTTTTTCTTGCATGGAAATTGTTTTCGTAGTGGAAAATGTCCATAAAGGTGATATTATAAAGGAAAGCAGTGAACTTCAGCATGATAAAAGTAGCTTAAAATTCTGTCTTTAATATGTTTAATTTCAGACAGCTTTCCAAATTAAAGGAGTGTTATTATTCCCTACTGTCCTGGAATATACAGTGTCTCTTTGACAGTGGTACAGCTGAAATTCATTGTTATTGCCTCTCCTTTTTAATTTGCAAATGCAATTTTAAAACCTCTGAAAAATGATACCACAAATTTCAATACCTGAAAAAACAACAGGATTTTCAATGGCAAATACTTTGCAATAAATCAGACTGAATAGACAGAGGAAAACAATACTGTCATCGGCATTAACTCATCTTTCTCTTTTCTCTTTCTTTTATTTAATTTTTTTACTTTTTCAAAATGTCCTCAATTACAATATAAACTGAATAAGTATGTAAAAGGTTGGTTCAGAAGCTGGGTTATCAATTTATTACAGAAAGAAATAATAAAAGCTAATAGATGACAGGTATATGACCTTCACATCGGATTAGTGACCAGTGTAGTATATTAGCAAAATATTGTCCATTTTACTCAGCAACACAATAGGATATTTTTCTTATTATAATAAAAGAAAAAAAAAGTAATACAAATATTCATTCTAGCCTGCCTTATCAGGGATTTCCATGTTGTATTTCTAGCCTGGTCTCCTGCTTAGTGGTCTGGTTTACATAATGGTCTAAGTGTAAAATGAACTGACTTTTGAAATGAGAAGGACTAAGGTAATGAAGGAGAAGTAGGGAAGGTAAACAAAATAGACAAAAGGGAAATGGGGAAAATTAGAGAAAGGGAGCAGAAAGTGAGACAGGCTATGTCCAAGTAGGAAAGTAAATAGGAACACATTAAAAAATAAGAAACATAGAAGGAGAATTATTAATGGCAAGAGGTAAGCTTATCAGTTCTTATGCCAATATTTGAAGTTAAGATCCAATATTCAGTTCTGGCTGAACAGATTTCAGCTCAGGGATTGGCGTATGCGCATTAAGATGGCCTTTCCTCATAGTTTCAGCAACTTGCTTCTTGGAAAAATCTTTACTGATAGAAATTGAAGCTGGTGCATCATTTAATATTGGAATTCAGATTCAAGCGCTGGCAAGTCAGATTTGCTAACATAAAGTTTGTTTAGGACTTAATGGAAACCATGGCATGTTTTGCTTATGCTTTTGGCTGTTTGAATAGGACAGCATTTATACATTGATAACACATTTATATTAATGCAGGCTGACTACATCAGTGATTATTTGGAATTACTCTATTCTCCCTGAATAGTACTTTCAACAGTTTAGTGGCCATCTAAAACTAACCAAATACTTATAGGAGTTGGCAGTTATTTTTCTGAGAGTGTAATTGGATCGATTGCTTGTAGTCTACATCTGCTAACTAAAAGTAAGAAACAAAACCTCTGTATATATTTTACTTATATTTAGATGGAATTAAAACTGATTAATTTATCTTCTGTGTTAAGTCCTCATCCGTCTGGTGGTCATGGATGTGGAGTCAATAGATATTAGCTCTTCCTTTTCCTGAGGATCAGATCTTTGAGTCACAGCGCTATCTTACATGGATGTGTATGAAACATGGCCAAATGGGATAATAAAAAGTTATTGCTAGCTAATGAAAGAGGAAAAAACCCCATTTGTTTGAAATGTTAAAACTCATCTGTTTGCTTATTTTCACAATTGCTCCTCCCTATCTTGCTTACGAGTTGTCTCACTTTTACAAATGCCAAACACAAGTGGTGGGTCCAACACCTGTGTTACCAACATCTCATCTAAACTCGCTGAGGTTTTCTAATTGTTTGACAGAAAAAAAATCCTTACAGAAGTGCTGGAAAAGGATCTTCATTAATAAGGCACAATGGCATTTTGCTGTCTGTGACAACTGCAGAAGAACCCACTACCCAGAACCTTTTAGGCAATTATTTGTGTTAAGCTGTTCAGGACTTGGAGCCAGCAATTCTTCTGTTGGTTCAGGAAAATCAGTACTTCATTCCTCCTGTTCAAAAGCATTCTGTTCAATATCAGATAGTATGTGTATAGCCTTGTTATACAATTCCAGCCCAGTACCAGGACATCTGCTCTTTAATCAGCCCTGATGAGAGTTTATTTATTTTGTTCCAGTGATGGTGAGTTGAGAGCTGCCTTCTGTAATCTGTTAGTGTGTGTAACAATTCTTTCAGTTTGAGAGTTCTACCTAATAACTTATGAACTTGCAGCTATTCAAGTCAATTAATTCTTGTCCTGTTTCTAGTGGACATAGAAATCATCTGATTAATTTCTTTTTTGAACCATCTGTTTACACAGTTTAAAACTTTACATGTCTACCTTCAGCAGTCTCTACTTTGTATTAATTAAGTAAAATAATTTGTGACTGGCTTCAATAATTTTGCTTTCCAGATTTTTCTTTTTATTCTTCTTCTCTCCCTTAGACCTCTGTGAAACTGAGCACAGGATGGACATATCAGTTTATCTGCCTCAATCTGACTGCTTTCTTTCAGCAGGATATGTTGAGAACCCAAGTGAGGTTGGAATGTCTTACTTCCAAAAGCAAAGCTGTGCAAGGACATTAATGGCATTATCACAATGCTCTGCATGCACTAATTAACCCTGCACTAGCACAGCAAAACTGCTGCTCTTTATTTCACAGTTTGCATGAGTATCTCCACAGGACACTGCTTGAAATGGTACAGAAGCAGTCGTTTGGAAGGCACTGTGCACACTTCAGGAGGGATGGGTAGGCAAGAAGTATCCCAAAAAGTGTAGCTACTTCCCAAAAAGTGTAGCTACTTATTTTTTAACTTGAAGTATAAATAAAACTTTATGTATTTAGAATAATGAATAGTCACTCATTACTCATTAAACGCACTGTCCTCCCCTACCACTTTCTTAATGAATGTGCTGCCAGAGGGTAGATTACATAGCAGTTTGAAAAATCCCTATTTGCCTAATGAGTTTCACTTATTTCACAGTAGTCCTAAAATTGGGCTGATACTGGTTTTAGTAATGGTATTTGTTGCTTATCCTGGCTAAAGTTTCAAAAGAATTTACATGCTTTTTG
Organism: Ammospiza caudacuta; assembly: GCF_027887145.1. Classification (NCBI taxonomy): domain Eukaryota; kingdom Metazoa; phylum Chordata; class Aves; order Passeriformes; family Passerellidae; genus Ammospiza; species Ammospiza caudacuta. Next base: position 75,534,322 of record NC_080595.1, read on the forward strand.
AGAGTCAATAAAAAATAGATACCTAAATCTTGTCAGAATACTTTAGAATTTTACTAAGATTTTAATTTATTCAGGGGCCAGTAACACCAAGGTCATAGTTTCCATTTCTGTAAATGAAGTAGTTCCAATTAAAAAAAAAAAAAAATCATCCCTGAACTTTATTCTATTGCTCATAGACCCAGTTTTAGAAATAACTTTTTCTCTTGAATAATGAACTCTGAAGTAGGGTTCACAAACTTGCTGATACTCCTCCACAAAAGTCCATTTGCATATTGAATATTTCTTTTGTTTCTATTTTTAAATACTGGGTTTCTGCAGAATATTTTGCTTTAATTTTGGCCAATTACCAGTTACTTATGTAGTAAAGGATGTCAATCTTCTGGATGTCCCTATTCTGCAGGAAAGCATCCCTGAGTCTAGGCAGAGCTTGGTGTTTCCTAATGAGGGAAAAGTTATCCATTTGTGTATTCACACTCCTGCATTTCATCCTGCAGTATGAACAAACCTCATAACAGCAAACTGAACCAGGAACTCCCTGAATCGTCTGTGATTTTCAATTTTAGGGATTAAAAAACAAATAAGAAAGAGAGGAAAATGGATATTTTAAAGGTAATTGTTGAACGCATGTCCTTTACAGTAACAGCATTTTTTTTCATGCGGTGTTTGACAAAGGATCTGCCAGTGCTTAGCAAAGGCTGCAAAAGTCATTTCAAGCTGCCTGAAGCAGCCTGTGCTTCTGGTGAGGTGAGAGCAGAGTTCAGAGTCATCTGTTACATGAATGAGAAGATGCACATGGTTCAGGGGGAAAGCAGATGAAGAGGGTTTTCTTTCCACTCCAGTAACTCACAGCAGGTAGTACAGATTTATTTCCCCTTCTCATGTTACTTTCATTTTACTGGACTGTTCCAAGGCATTGCAGATACTACAAATAGGGATGTACTATCTAACTCTGGGAGTAGGAAAACGACCAATGGTTGTTACTTCATTCAGACCAGTAATTTCCATTACAGTATTCACATCCAGTTAAAGGAAAGTGTAGAGACACTACATCGCTGCATAGCAAGTAATTTGAAGGTAGCCTCTGGTGATTGTAAAGTTTGTTGGTAGACCTCAAGAAAACCTAAAAGGCTCCATTATAAATCCTTATGGTTGAATATATAAAACTTCTGCCAGGGATCTAAAACTTACCCATTACAATTTTTTCTTCCATTCTTTCAATTCCATCCCTGTTTCTTGTCCCAACATATAGGGACAAGAGTACCTGGTCACACTAGTAAAATCCCTTCACTGCTCACTTTCAGGCACCCCCTTAAAACTAAGACTGGTCAAAAGATGAGTTCTCCCTTTTTGCTTCCGCTTCCAGTCCCCTTTACCCTCTGTCATTTCTTACTCTGCCTCCACCATACTCTACTATCATTTTCTCTCTTACATCCTCTAGAAAGAGGGTTGGAGTGAGCTGAGAAAACAGAATGAGAGTCTAGAGAAATTATTTTGAAGTAAGGAAAGGAGAAAAAAAGGGGAAGAAACTTGAAAGTAGAAGAGCAAGAGGCACAGAAAGTTTGTGGTAAATGTTTGCTGAATCAGTTAGACAAAAATTTCTCAGGCTATGTACTATTGACAAACTCATTAACTTTTCATTGGCTTTTATTCACTATTTTTGTGCTATGGTAACAAATATTTTCCTGCTCTTTGGCTGGATGCTCATGGTTTTTTAAGCATGGGTATAAAATAGAATAAACTTCAAACATCATCCTGTGCACTGGCAGGTTTTGAGTTCCCTCCTGCTTTAGCAGCTACAGCAGTAAGAAAATCTATCTGAAGCTACTTCTGTTCCAGCAGGTGTGTGTGAGGCTGTTCCCTTACTGGATGGCCAGCTGTCTTGCTTTGGTAGAGTTTGTGCCATTACATCCTCTTAGCCTCCAAACCAGGGTTTGGTGATATCCACCTTATCTGTTAGAAATGATTCCTGATCTCAGCATGCTGCCAGTTTGCATCTGAGAGTCTGCTAGAGCTTGGCTGGTTGTCCAGGAACCACAACATCCCAGGGACTGCTCTAGCAATTTAACAGTCTGAGAAACTCCAGGAGTGCTCCATGCCACTCACTGATCAATTTACTAGTATAGATTTAGTTCAAGACTATTTTTTCTCTAGAGCAAATGAGAAACTCTTTGCTATGAGAGGTCTGGAATTTAAAACTCTACAGATGCCACATCATACCATACTTCTGTGTTAATTTTTTCAAAAGTGAATGCTTTATGACTGTTTGTCTAGAACTTGGCTTTTTCCAGTTTTCACAAATAGTCATGAATCTTGGACATACCTGGAGTTCTCTGCTCCTTTTTCATTTCTCAGATGCCAGGATTCCCTGACAATTAAAAAATTTGAGAAATTGTTGAACATTTGTATGTACAGTATGTACAGCCTGTAACTGGAGCATTTACACTTATTGATTCTATAGAGCTAGAACAATGATTTTGAGCAAAAAGCTGCTTAGAAGAGGTCTGGATGTGTGGGTGTGGGTACTGGATGTGATCAGGCTGAGTTAGGCTGCTCCAGTGTTTTAGATTATGCATGCTAACATGTAGGGAGATACAGTATGGGTAAATGAAGGTAGTATAGAAAGTAATCTTACCCCCTAAAGAGTTGCAGCTGAGCCAATTACTAAGGGTTAGGAGCAGGCCTGATGTTAACAGGCCGCAGCTGCAGCCAGTCAGCAGAGTGTTATAAAAGAGTGGGTTGGGTGGCTGAGGGAACTGGAGTCAGTGGCTGCTGTGGGGGCAAGGAAGAGTCAGTGCCTGGAGGAGCTGCCTACAAGAAACATCAAGGAGGTATGGAACTCTAGCAATATGGAACCCTTGCAATGTTATGTAATAGAACATTTGCAATATAATGACAATGCTAACATGTCTAAACTGCTTCCCAGGTCCCATTCAATGCATGAAATTTTACTGCAAAAGTCTCTACAAGGCATTTGCATTCTGTCTGGAGCAGTTGCATTTCAAATAAAGCATTTTTGTCTCTACACCTGTTCACTAGATTTTTTGGTGATCCTAACAGCAACACATGGAAAGAAAACCATCAGTTTGTAGCACTTGTTGGTGGTCATACTCAGACAAACTCACACAGATTTAAAACTTGGTTAAGAATGAGCCTAGTAAGTAGTAGAGAAAGAAAACCACCCTTGGGAGTACTGTGGATTTTGCTTCATCATTTGCAAAAATAGATACCTGGGAGTTATCTGTCTCCTACATAGACCTTATTTTGGGACAGTAGAACTCAAGCTTTGAAATGATAGGCAAGGATAGGATTTTTTGTGGTGGGATGGATGGGGTTTGGAATATATAATTCAGTTCCATGTCAGTCTGTTCTGCAGTTAATAACAGAGTGGCCATCCTAATTTCTTGAACTTCAGGTTTTTATATTGTCTTACCTTGAAGATTTAGCTGGTAGCTGTGACACCTTTCCATATGCAGATACAATTTCATTATAAGTCATCTACCTATGGCTGGGTCAGCATTACAGTAGCCTCAGCTCTCGTTACTGTGTGACAGCAGATGTGAGATGCTGACATTAGAAAGACAGAACTATTTTAATCAAAAATATTTTTTTTCCTCTTTGTTACCCTCCTTTCTCACTGCCAACTCTATTATTTCTACTCTGGTTTTTTTGTGCTTAAGTTTCCACCCTGTGAATTTTTAATCTTTCCTGTGTTACCTTATTTTTCATTTGGCATAGGTATCCTCTGCTTATCTCTTTCACATTGTTTTTATATATCTGGAGAAATTACAATACTGTAATTAATTAAAATAATTGCATTTTAAGTACATGAGAAACAAACCATACGATCCTTCTCACTCTTGCCAGAAGTATTGGAACAACTTGCAGTCACGCATTAGCTACCAGCCTCCTGTAAAAATTCTGCACAGAAATATATACAGTGGCCTTTTAGACATTATTTCCTGTATGTCTGTGTAGTTTTGAGCAAATTTATATAAGGCTACACAGATAATTTGGTATGCATGACCTCTTTGCTGGCTTGTTTCTTCAACTCCACACACAATGCATTTCTCTGCTACAGAATTATTTTTATATTAGTTTTAGCCTCTTTTTGTTGAGGACTCCTGTCCAGCCATATGTCACACTATTGAGACTGCAGCAAGCTGGTGAGAGTGGATTCAGACTCAGATATTTGTGGATGCCAAAGCATTTAAAAATATTAACAGATGCGTAGCCTAATTTGTATGAAGGCTGTGGAAAAAGAATGAAGGAGAGAAATTACTTATTTCTAGGACTCAGAAGAAAGCTGGTACAAAGAGTGTGAAAACTGTTGGGTATCAGGAAAGCTCGGTGGGACTGAGATTTCAGTGCTGTGCCCACACAAAAAGAACAGAAACTGGAGGAAAAAACTTACTGGGATTTTTTTATGATCTTGGTTTTTTGGTTTTCTGTTTCTCCTTCCATTACCTGTTTCTCTCCCTTTACATCTTTCACTCCTTTTTACTCTCCTCAGTCTAAAACACCTCAGTAAGAATCCAGCTGATGTCAGCACATCACACTCTGCTCCCAGTTATGCTTTTACCTGCTCATACAAATGGAGAAGAATGTCTGATGCCTTAAAGTCTTAGAAGTTCACCTTTACATAGAGAAAACAAAAATGAGAGTACTTAGTGACTCTCTTTTGGGATGACTAGCAGTATCCAGCTGCTGTTGGGCTCTGATGCTTCTGGAAGCAAGCTGTGTGCCAGGGTGAAACCTGAGACTTGATCTTGTAGCTCATAGAATTGTCTTATGCACAGTAATTAGTATTGATGGGGTACTTAAACAACACATGTCAACATAGGAACGGAAAAAGACAAAGGTTTATTCTAATTTATTGGTGACAACAATTTATATGAATAGCAAAGAAAGCAGAAGGAGGAAGACTCTTAGAGATTGGATCATGACTGATGAAAAAAAACTACCTGGGGAGAGTGAAAGGCAACCTGGGTGACCAATAGCATTAAACACTAAATCCTTGATTCTCAGGAGTATGAGGAGGGAGAGTGATGAAGTTTCCAAGGAAGAAGTCTTCAACTGACTCTTCAGAATGGTCTGCTGGAAAACAAGTGCAATAAAAGGTCATCTAGAAATATTTTAATGAAATAATTATCCCATCACAGCATCACTGGAGAGTAGGGATAATGACTTAGAAAAACTATGAAATCTTCCAAAGCATGAACATTTAGCAGTCATCACACACAAGAAAAATCTACTTTGTTATTGAGAGCAAATGGAAAAGCAATGTAAGTAGGGACAAAATTAGAAAGGTTAGGACACAAGCAGGAAAAAATAACCAATGAAGAAAATAGCCAAGAAAAAAAACTTTATTTGTTGTAGATAAAATTATCATGTAAAATAACTCAGTGGGGAAAGTTTAACTTTCTACAGTAAAGCAACTATTACTTTGAGCGCTGTAAATGGGAATATTGTGTCCAAGCTGTAATCATCTCCTCAGGGCTGATAAGCTTCTGATAGGACACCACTCTTCAGGTAAGATGTGGATCTATTAAAGAATATCCAGAAGAAAGAAATGGAAATTTTAAAATAAGCCTGCAAGCTTGGAAAAATGGGTTTGCCTTATCTTGAGAAGATTGATAGGGGCTAAAGAGATGATCTGAAAACAGCCTTCCCACACATAGATGGTAGCTGCAAAGGTGAAATTAAAGAAACTTTTCTATGTGCCCAAAGTTGTTAGAATGAGAACTAATGATTGTAAATTGCAACAACAGTCCTTAGGAAAACATATCTTATCTGAAAAGGAAAATATTATTCAGGAAGCTGGACTCTGTACCACAGGAAGATTTAGTATGATCCATGCCTGTTTTCAGACTTGTGGTAACCAGGTTTTTCTTGAGCACTGAAGGACTGAGGAGTAAAGAGGCGGAAAATAGCAGGTGTTTGGGCAAAGCTACTCTCTAGTGTGACTTTCATAGTCATGGAAGTTCATTCACAGAAATGTTTGAATACGTTGGGAACAGATGAATTTTGTACTAACTGCTGTAAAGATGTCAAAATAAAGAATCTTTTCTGGTATTTAAAGGTATTGGTCAGTGCTCTGGCATTCTGGTACATAGTTATATCAATATCTGCAGTGTCTGTGCTTCTTCCTTTAGAATGAGGCTGTTCCACTGGATAGTTTGTCTCAATGGCCATAATGACAGTGCTAAAGAAAGCACAGTGAAAATTGTGACTTGCAGACCTGTTGGCTTAGTCTGGCTCATGTCCACGCTGAGAAAAATCTCATCAGAAAAAGAAGTGTGGCTATGCTCTATCTGTCTTAGGAATCATTCCTGGTCTCTGCTCTTCCCCAGAGCATGGCCAGGAACTGAGAGTATTCAGTTGTCATGGGCAAAACCATGGCCAAGTGTGGGATACCTGTCAAGTGCCACAGAAGGAGAGGGTTAGAACCACACTTGGACTCAAATTCTGAATGTCCCTTGATTACTTATATTAAAGTAGCCTTAAGAATTACTTGAGAAAGCAGTTTAAAGTGGTATAATTATCAGGTGTTGGGGGTTATCTGCTTCATTCAAATACTAAAATTTGAAGCTGTGAGTGCTACTTGAAATATACTCTCCCAAAAAATGCAGGGGAACAATCTGGGACATTGCACAGAGAAGGGCTAATCCTGACAGGCAGTAGAACATGATGACTCTGCTTTTTTGGGAATAAAATGAGATTTTGCTGATTACTAAAATGCTTTTTCTTATAGACCAAGGAGCCAGAAGGTTGTATGACACATTCAGATGCAATTTTAAAATACAGTATATTTATAATGCTTCTCCTTCTAAAGGAACTGGTGAGGGAAGGAAGAGAACTATGTTTACAAAGTTACAAAAACTATAGAACTTAATTTTAAAGCCAGTCTTACAGTTTTCATTGCTTGACTCATGATTTTAGAGAGCTTATGGTTGGAAATGCTTCAAGATTTGTGAAACCTTTTTGGCTAAATATTGTTGTATCTTTAATTTATAAAGCCAAATCCTTACCCAACAAACACGCTTCCTGCTGAATCTAACAGAAGCTCCTGGCTGCAATCCCCTTGGGAATTTGGCTCTGCCTTCTGATAGAAAATATGGACTTTATCATGATTCAGGAATTTTAAAAAGCTATTACTTAGTAGGATGCTTGACTGGGACTGAATGACCTTACTTTGATGACACTGATCTCATGTAAAACACCTCACGTGCATATTTTGCTCTTACTGCCGCATCTAGGGAAATTAGGCAGAAATCTCTTTCCAAAAATACCAAGGGCTGTATGAAATGCATAGGCTGACTGAGCTCCTCCAGACCTTGGATTGCAGAATTGTGATAATATATAGCTGTTCAGTGGAATTGGACCCTATTGCAGGGGCTGAATTATGCATCTGTGTGTATATTTATAGATATACATACATATACATGCTTTCTTACTATATATGTGTAATTTTATATATATAAACTATCTTAACATTAACCTCAAGAGGTCTTCACCCATTACACAGTGCACAGCAGACTGCAGGCCACTTGTCACTGGCATTTGGATGCTACTGTGATGGTACTGATACTGACTTTCATGGTTATTAATATTAGTAGAGTTACTAGTGGTCATACGAATTAATAGTTTTGGTAATCATGACACTCCAATATCTATGCCAACAACCGAGTCAGGACTCTTCAAGTAGTACTGAAATGTTAAAATAAATGTAACTTTTGGAAAAATGAAGGCCAACAGAAATCAAACTGGTGTTTGATAGGTATAGCAAAGTCACATTCTGAATTGAAATTCCCATTTTTACTGATAATATATTGCTCTAGAGATATGATTCATGTAGTGCCTCAAAAGTTTAATAGTGTCACTTCTGTAACTATAACCAGAGTTCACGTTTGAAAAGCAGAGTTGGCACTTTTACCACATACCTGCAAACATCATTAAACTTAATACAACCTCCACTAGATTTTTTGTCCCCTACTAGACTGTGTTTCTATCTTCTGCTTCTAAAGGTACAGTATATAATCAGATAGCTTGTTAAGGAGCTTAACAAGGTGAAAAATATCACCCCTCTTGTTTACAATGCCTTCACCGTCCTGTAAAATAACAACACAATGCCTGTCCTCATCTGCTGCACTGATTAGATCTATTAGAGCTTAGCTGAGAAAAATTCTGCTAAAAAAATGCTGTTCTGAATTCATTTTTCTGCCCACAATTATTTTTTTTTAATCAGAAGAGTTTGTGCTTCCACTGTGGGTCTTTGCTGCCTGTGTTTTCTAGTTAGCTGAGTATGATATATAATCACCTTCTCCAATTGGATTATGAGCTGCCTTGTTCATGATAATTTAATTAATTTATTCATCCTCCTTGCTCATTCTAATGATTTTTCACATGCTTCCTCTTCCGCACTGACAAACGATGCAATGATAAAAGAGCGTGGTGAGCCCTATTTCTCCAGAACCCCATGTCCTTTTTATCTTCAGATGCCCGATACAATTCTTGTGGTTGTGCAGCCCTGACACTAAGTAATGTTTTTGAAGCAAATTCAGGCAAGTCTGACAACCACCATCTTATCTGACAAGAGTGGAGCAGACACCACTCAGCACTGTGTATACAGATAAATTAAACATGCCTGGGACTGTTCTCGGGTGTAGAGGCCAAATGGGAAGAAATGTTGTTGAACTTGGTTTCCCTCTGAAACAGGGTTTGCATCTGGCCTATGCATCAGGAGGGTTCCTCTTGTTTCTATCAGGCTCTGTTCTGGAGGATGTTTGCTGTCCTTAGCCAAAACCATCACCACTGATCTGCTCATTTCACTGCCTGGTCAGTTGAGTTTCGGTGTCTTGGGAGGCTCTCTGCCACTTTCAGGGTATCAGGTCACACAGAGCCCGAGGACACTTCTCTCTGGGAGCTACTCTAAACATAGCCACAAACATTTCTTGTGACTCAAAACCATCCAGTTCAATGTTTTTTGCTAAAACTCCATAAGTATTCACAAATATTTGCCTACTGGGCCTCCATAACCAGAAGTTTTAATTAGGTTGTGGCACCCTTGGTTTGGTATTATTGAATGATTCTGTCAGCAGTGCTGAACCACGAAGTTGACTTGAAAATAACAGGAAGGCTTTTGTTTATGCTGAAACACGAACATCACTTTCCTGAGAATATTGTGCCTGAACCCTTTTGTGTTTGTTTATTTGTGTTAAAATCACCAAAATTGAGGCAGTGTATTATTAGATCAGCAGATGGGAGAAGAGCCCTGATAAGAACACATTTTTGTGACGTGTATTAGAGAACAGCAATAGCGACACAGGTTTAATGACAGTGCGATAAATAAGATGGAGAGGAAAGTTGAGCACATACCGGGTGTTCATGCATAATAGAGTAGGAATGCATTGTCTGCTGTACTTTTTGTATGCCAGTAAATTGCCTTTGGATAAAAATACCATGCTTATCTACTCTAGAGAAATACTGATGGAAAAGTAATGCCAGTGGAAGGATGTGTGCATGCAAAGAGCACCAGCTAGGCTTCTCCAAGTCTTTGCTGATCTTTCTGCTCATTACTATTAAAAGTAGCTGAGAAGCAAATGGTCATGTAATGAAGGAAAAAGGAAACCAGATTTCTTCTTCACAATTCCCATTGGCCTATAAGTGCAGCATTTCAGGGCTGGGACAAGTCGGGAAACACTGATTCCTTTTCCATAATTTAAAGCTACTCCCTAATGAGGAAAAACTCGGGGAGGAATGCAGCATTTATCTTTGCTAGGCTGCATCCATTTCTCCAGCACAAAGATGCAGGCTGGAGCAGCGAATCTGGTTCCATGTTTGACACAGAACTGGATGCAATCTCCCCAGTGTTCAGGATTGGTAGATGTTAAGGCGAAACACGGGTAAGAGGTGATTGGGATTTGTGGACACTGTATTTAATATACACATTGCTGTGGAGCTGAGAGTGGTTGTGGAATAATTTTCTATCAGCATTTATTAAAGAAATAAAGAAAGTTTCATTTGGATGAGGACCTTTACTTTTGTCTTCTATTCACCTCCAAAGTGCGTTGCAGGAAGGAGTTTGCTGGGAATAGAATGCGGAAGAACTTGAAAATTTAAATGGAAGTAAAATACACTAGATAATATCTATCCACATTTCTTACATCATATGGCCCCTCATTTCTTCATAAACCCCTTCTGGTTTTAGTGTGACATGGAAATTACACAAATTGCTCCATGAATAAATGTAAAAAATGACATAGGGTTAGTATTCATGAAAGGGGTAAGAGTCCAGACAGTGTCCCAGTAGGACTGCTGAGTTCAAGAGTTGTCACGTAAAGCTTACTGAAAGGAGTTCATTGGTACAGCTGACCCACATTGCTAATCTTTGATTTAATATACACATATTTTTATAGGACTTTCATAGGTACTTTTTCTTCTCTTCCATTTCCTTATCATCACAACTTTTATTTGTGGAACTTCTCAAGCCCATTTCCTTCAAAAGAAAAGCATTTTTAGGAGTAGATAAGTTCTTCTGGGTGCAGTACTGTCTATTGATCCTGATGGAGCTGTGAAGAAAATAACTGTTCTTTTAGGATGCTGGAGAGCTAGGGCAAAATACATCCTGCCTGACCATTGTTTGCTTGGAAAATCATAAATAATGCCACAGAATGGAAATAGCACTTTCTTATCCCCATGGGCCCCTCTGAGAAATAAGTGCGCTGATGTCTTCAAATCATTCAGGTAGAGTATAAGTGTGCACAAGTAGTTTGTGTCTGAATGTTTGTCTACAAGTGGGGGAGGACCAGCAAGAGAAAGATGTTCTCAGGGAATGTCAGGGGCTCAGTTGGTGCTCAACTGTTTTGTTGTCGTTGTTGGACATTTTCTGTGGGGCAATGCTTCAGCAAGTTGTCACTTTTTATTTCTTACTGTCCCCACAGCCTTTCATTTACAAGGCAGCCTACCTTTCCCTCCCTCTCTGACTACCTCTGGTGCTTGTTCCACAGCATCTGAGTATCATCTGTATGCACTTAATGACCAGATGTTCTCTGTTGCACTTCTTCCAAAACTAGGCTGGAGAGTGCAAAAAAATAAAGGACTCAAACTAAATCATCCAGGGATTACACTAACAGAAAATGATGCTCTTGGTATGGAAACTATTAAAGAAAACTTGATTTTGTCTTTATATACCAGGGTTCATTAACTTTCTCTCTGGTAGGGCTAATGACCTGAACAGAAGCTGTGGTTCATTAGTGATCTTTCTCTCTCTGCCTGGCAGTTGAACAGGAAAAAGAAAGAGCTGGAAGGAGACATAGAGACTAAGTGAGGCAGAACAGCATCACGTGTTTTCAGATCAGGAAGCAAATTATTTTTCTTTTCCTGTCCTTGTAATAGGAATGGTTTGATACTAACAGATTAAAATATCCTTTATGCTAGAGTTGGTTTAGTCACCTAAAGAGGAGTTAATTTACCCTCTCTTTAGCAATTTCTTGTTCTGGAGCTTCTGGGATCTGTTTCTATCTCTGGAGCCTGTAACATCTTAAGGTTTGTCCTGCCTTATGTGTGACAGCTCCAGGGGTCACTGGCAGCAGGGAGGAGCTGCAGGGAGGTTCAGGAATACCCTGGCCTGATCTGCTCTGCTGTCATGCAGCTCCTGCAGGACATACCTTGGCACTTTGCATTGGTGCAGGATAAGGAAAGGGTGGGCAGTACTGCTGCCTGTGTATCCAGCTCAGGTGTGGTGCTGATGGAAACCAAAGTTCAGGAAGCCATTAAATGTGTTTCTGTTTTCCTGTATGGAAAAATTTCCATTTTTTCTGTGCTGCTTGTGAAAACCTCCTTTGTGGAGCTGTGATTGTCAAGGAAATCTGTTCCTCTTAAGCATGCTGTTCTTATAGCATGAGAAAAGGTCTTTAAATTCTATTGAATTGTTATTTCATTTGAAGGGGGGAGAGAGAAGTGGGATGAAGAAAAGAAACACTGCACCCACATTGCAATGTTATATAACTTACAAAATAATATACTAAAATATTCAGCCACTCGTCTTTTCAAGGCTGTTTATTTTTCCTAAACACCATTGTTGTTATTTTTTAATGTCACAATACAATTGATTACCTCTCATCACGTGTCATGTTTGAATTCAGCTTTCAGAGGAAAAGATGTGCGGTTTACTGTGACTTTAAAATGAGCATTATGAAATGTAGCATGTGAATTCTAGGCAAGTAGCCAGTGAATTACCTGTCACTGAAGGTAATTTTCTCTCTCCCTACTTTTTTTTTATACAGTGCTACACTAAAATAGAAATATTAAATATTTTTAAGGGAAGTGTTTTTGTAATCAAATGAAAAGAAGTAGTATGTGAAATAACTAATATTTGCAGATAGTTATTGAAACAATAGATCTGCAAATGCAAACTGTGTGCTTTGATTTGGGTAGTTAACGCCTTCAGAAGGCTTGAGGTGAACAAAAGGATGAGTACGGGGACAAAGAGTCAGTGACAGACATTTTTTTTACTTGAAAAGGGATCCTGAGTCATACATAATGCTATCATATACCCACCAAAATTAGACATGGAAAAGACATATCAGACAAAGCAGTCTGTTCCTTTTTTAGTGCAGAACTGTTCCCTGAGTGATATTGCTTTGTCCAATCTAGTTTTAAGTATTGGAAGCAGTAGATCATCCTCATGGGAGACTGACACAGTCTAGTAGTTCTCACTATTGAATTTTCTGTGATGTTCATCCTAATTTTCTCTTTGTTTAATTTCTTGCTGTTGTTTCTACTTATATCTATATTCTCAAGTCTTTGTTTATTTTCCTTTAATTAATTTTAACCCCAGTCTGCTCATGCTCCTTCCCAAATATGCCAAGTAAAAGCTTTGGCATCATTTGTCCTACAGGCTCTTTTGGGATTCAGAATGCTTGTGAGGTTGCTCACAAAGGAAGCCTTGTGGTACCTAAGGATGAGGTGCTTTGCTCCAGACGTCTAGATGAGTTAGGTCCCTGGCACCCATCTGCACCTGAGGAGGGATCAGCCTTTGAAGGGCTAAGCTGAAGTACTGAGGAATGAGTTATCCCTTAGAGCTAACCAAAAAGAGAAACTGTCCCCTAAGAGATGCTCGAGTTTATTCAACCCATCTTGTCTCTGTTCACACCAAATGCTGTTATCTGCTGCTTATAATTTAGAGGCTATGCAGACCAGACGGAAAATAGAAGTAACAATCCTGTCAAAAGTCCTTGAATTATTTGTCGGTTCCTATCGCCCATCTAGAACATCAATCCCTGTTGTGGGCTGCTCCTTCTTTAGGTCACAGATTGCAGGAATGGCTCAAAAACTGATGTTCAATGCACTGGACTTGTAAAGGACAGCGTTAGTCTGGATGGCTGGACAAGGACCTTCCTGGAAACCAAAGACATGAGACACTGACCTTTCTGTAAGGGTCTTATGGTGGTGGATCAGAGACCTGCAGGAAAATGTTTCCACGATAAATTTTTACAACTTGTCTTTAGTGCTGTTGGAAAGGATCACTATAAATCCTGTGTTCTCACCTACATGCTCAAATCAGGGCCAGCTTAGAGCACTTTCCTCAAGGCTCTGTCCTTCTCAGTTTTGGCTGCCTGCAAAGATGAGGTTCTTGCAGCCTCTCTGGGGAGCCAGTTACAGTGTTTTACCATCTCACAGTAAAAGAATTAATGTATAATCAGAATTTTCTTTGCTGCTACCTGTGCCTTTGCATATCTTTGTTGTTGTTCATGTTCTTCTGTTTATTCAGGTCTCATAAAAATAAAGCCATTTATGGTATGACTTAAGGGGATTTTTATGCTCACTACATTGCTTTGTTAGGAGAGTGTTGTCTTAGTGCCATGGTTTAGCCCCTGCCAGCAAACAAATATCAGGCAGTCACTCCCCCACCAGTGGGATCAGGGAGAGAACTGAAAGGAAAAAAGCTGGAAAAACTCATGGATTGAGATAAAGACAGTTTAATAGGAAAAGCAAAGGCTGTGCAAGCAAGCAAAATAAAAAAAGGAATTAATTCCTTGCTTCATATGGACAAGCAGGTGTTCATCCATCCCCATAAGAGCAGGGCCCCATCACATGTAATGGTGATGTGGGAAGACAAACATCATCACTACAAGTGTCACCCCATTCCTCCTTCTGCCTCCCACTTTATACTCTGAGCATGATGTAATGGTATGGAATGGCAAATGTCCCCTTGGCCAGCTGGGGACAGTTGTTCTGGCTGTGTCTCACCCACAGTCTCCTCACCAGCATGGCATTGCAAAAAAGTAGAAAAGGCCTTGGATCTGTGTATTACTTGCTCAGCAATGAGAAAAGAACATCTCTGTATTAACAGCCCTGTGTTCAGTGCAAATCCAAAACACAGCCCCATACCAGTCACTGTGAAGAAATTTAACTCAATGCCAACCAAACTAGCACACACGTCAGTGACAATAGTGTCATAATCTTCCATGCAAGTGGAAAATTGGGAACCCTGGTGTTGAAGTTCTGAAGACCTTATCACTCTGTTTCCTCTCTGTCAAAGCTGTCAGAGTGCTCTTCAAGTGCTGACTTGGCACACCCACATACACCCTCCCACCCTCAACTTTGATTGCATTATATAGAAATGCTTCAGGCATTGGGGCTTCTCCTTGTGTACTTTGAAAATAGCAGTACTGGTCTTGTTTGTCACTGGCCAAGGACCTGGGAAAGTATACAAGGAGAAAAAAAAAAAAAATCAGCAAGGAGAAGGTGCAGAAATGCCTCTAGTTTGAAGGTGAATCTCCATGTGCAGCTTACTGGCAGCACAGCGATCTTTGCCATTGTCCACAGCTCCTTGAAGGCCCATCAATCTGAGAACAGGGTGTCCTGCTTTCACTGACCTTTCTCGTGTATCGTGTGACCTGCACATACTGCCTGTGTCTGGATTGCTTCAAAGAGCTGCTGGACTGCAGTTCTCCTTCTGGCGCCTCAGAGCACCAAGTTCATTATAAGCCTGAGCAGCAATTCCTGGTTCCAGGAGCTAGTTACACAGATGCCTTTCTTATTGGGAAAGGTGACACATATTCATAATTGAAAAGCAGAAACAGTTAGAATATCGTCTTGTGTCTCTGCTACTACAGTATTATTCATAAATAACAATAATAGGGACCAGGCTGGAGGATGGAAGGTGAGCAGGAGTCTTTTGGAACTAGCTCTAATAAGGATTAAAATGAAATGTGGTGTTGTATGATGTTATAATTGGCCAGTGCAATTACATTTTGTTTACCTTATGGTAATGGAATTTATTTTCACAGGTACACTTTGAGAATCATAAATGTTAAATGTACTGCAGAAGAGACCCTGACTGCACAGATGTATTTCCTTTGGACCTCTGTGGGCTTGGGAAGAACAGGGTTACATGCAAACGACTCTTGACAGGTTTTGTGGCATTGATTTGTGAAAGGGACTGCTCTTTCATTTTCTGAGTATAATTACAGAATCTCACTGTTTTCTTTTTCTGTTATTGATGGCTGAAGGGCTTTCATAGCTGTGAATTTCATCACAGGAGAACTGTGATCTCTACCTTTCTAAATTGTGGTGACATGTTGCCATTGTCATTTGTACTAACGGCTTATGCAGGTGGCAAGGAATCACTGCATGAATAAGAAAAGAAATGCATCTTCATTTTATTAATGAAAGAAGAAAAGGAGCTCATCTGGCTCCAGATTTATAGCTCTGAAGACTGAGGAACTTCAGGGTTGTTTAATTCAAATGGTGGAAATTAAATTTACTTTATACTGTCCTAGCATACATATTCCCTACAGGAAGGCTCATGTTAGTCTGTTGGTCAATAGCACCAACTAATACTAATACCAGTACTGGTAATGTGGACAATTATCTCTAGTACTTGGAGGTGTCTTTGATCTGGAAAGGCTGAGTCCGAATTTGGAGGAGGTTAAGAACTGAAATGTGAATGTAAATTTTCTATTGCATGCTCTCTGCAGTTTGAAAAGAATGTGGATTTTTGCGGATGAGAGAGAGCAAATTTTTAGTTTGGGATTTTAAAAAAATTTCAGATAAATGCTTTGTTTTCTTTCTAGCAGCATCTGAGCATGAATAACTCAGGTACTTCTGTTTTCCTTGGGTTGCTTCAGCCCAAAGATCTACCAGACTTTAGGGAGGCTGAGTGACTTGACACCTGAACTCTTTTCCCCACCAGGCACTGACAGGAGCTGACAAGGAAAAGGTTACATGGGTACTTCAAGTTCTTGTTGCCACATCCTTCTGCAAGGCAAGAGGAAAGGCTCTTTGACTGATAAAATCTGCATAAAATCCTCTTTGGTAGGTGAGCACAGTAAATGTGGTAAGATAAATACAAATAAATCACTGTATGTCAAGTCAGCACCTTGCCGCTGCTGGCCAAGCCCTCCTGCAGAGCTGCAGGAGCCCTTCTCCTGCTGGTTTGTCTTGTTTGCACATAGGTCACCTCACACTGTGATGTGGTACAAAGTCATCTGCGTGCCTGGGGCTGCAGGCGGCACATCCAGCCTGGAGCTGGCTGAAGGCCAGTCTGGGGCTGGGCTGAAGTCAGACCTCTGCTTGGTGACAGTTCAGGAGATGCTCATGCTGATTCTGGGCTGCCAAAAATTGCACAATCCCCTGTGCATCTCTTCCCTTCTGATCCCTTGTGAGCTGAGGAAGTGGTTCCCAGAGTGAGGAAAAAATAGCAATATGTTTTGAAGAGCTCTTAAAGAGTTTTATTTTTTACATTGCTTGCAAGCTACTGCTGTGCTTATTTGCCTATCAATTCATTTTCTCTTTGCTGGTACATTTACTCTATATTTAGCACATTTTAAGAGGACAACTAGATTGTACAGACAGAAAATCACACAGTAGGGTCTTATTTACTATTCTCTAATAACCGTGTTCATAAATCCAACCTCTCTCTGGAAAACTCATATACCTGTCTTTTCTTTCTCCCCTTTGATTCCTGTCCTTGCCTCTCTCTCCGTTGACAGCAGGCAGTAGGAGTTGCACTCAGTACCTCTGAATATTATGGTCCATTTACTTAAATGTGGATGCTGATATTAAATTTAAGGCATCCGAGTTTGACTCTTTTGTCTTACTTATGTTTTTGTGGTGGCCTGTTGTTTATACAGTTACAGTGAAAGATATTTCCGTGATATTAAGATTTATGCCAGGGAGGAAAGCTGAGAGTGGCTGTTTATCTGAAATGCAGTTTCCTCGGTTATCTGGGTTTTAAAGGGGTCTTTATATGTTAAAAGGCACTTAGACTAGCAGGTGATGATGTATTGAAAGCCTTTGCTGAAAAATAGTTTGTAGGATGTTTTTGAGGACATACACCTAATTTTAACTTTTATAATTTACACTGCAATTTTATAAAAATTGTAATAAAATCTACATTGTATAATTAAAAATGAAATGATATAATAAAACAATATGCAATTTATTCAAATATTTATTCAATGTATTTAAAAAAAATCACTACACAGATCACCTGGCATAAAGTAAAATTAAGGATTATGAAAATCAAATATTTTTGTTGCACTCAAACTTCTTGTAACTAGAGTAAATGGTGAGGCAGAGGGAACTCATAGAATGGTTTGAGTTGGATTCCACAGAATGGATTGAGTTAAAGTTCATCCAGTTCCAACCTCCCTGCCATGGGATGGGACAACTTCCACTATCCCAGGTTGCTCAGAGCCCCGTCCAACCCGGCCTTGGACACTTCCAGGGATGGGGCAGCCACAACTTCACTGAGCAATGTGTTGCAGTGTCTCACCACCCTCACTACAAAGAATTTCTTCCTAACATCCAATCTAAACCTATCCTTATTTTCTTTAAAGCCATTTCTGTCTTGTCCTGTCACTACAGGCCCTTGCAAAAAGTCTCTCTCCTGCTCCCTTATAACACCTTTAGGTACTAGAAGGTCTTATAAGGTCTCTTGGAGCACCTTCTCTTCTCCAGGCTGATCAACCCACCTCTCTCAGCATTTCCTCACAGGAGAGGTTCTGCAGCCCTGTTGATTGTCTTAGTGGCGCCTCTTGTAGACTCATTCCATTCCAGATGGGCCAGACTGAAAGAACCTGAAAACAGGATTCATCATAAAGTTCTGTAACTGGTCTTGAATGAGAAGTCCTACACTATTTTGTAGGTAGGCTGTGAAGTGGTAGGTGCACAGCTGCTCCAAAAACTTTATACAATTTCTCTTGTATATGCAGGAAAAAGCTTGGACGTAGAGTGGTACGTAAATGTTGAGTATTGCCTTATTTCTCAAGATTTTTTGTGATAATGTTTCTATGTATTGAAGATCAAACAGCCATGATTCTGCTTTCTACTTTAGTAGCTCTATCTTTGTTATCCTGTCCATTAAAAAAAAGTGGAAAAAGCAGAATATATCAGCCTGATGGTGTGGAGAGAAACTGGTGAAGGAGCTGAGAGTTGCTCTGTACCATCCTTTGAGAAAGCCAAAGCATTTGTCTTTGCCATGCAGTACTAAATGTGTAGCTGCTTTGGGGTAACTATTACCTGTGAGATGCAGCTATTCCTGAGACTCAAGAGGGATAAGGTACCTAAACCCATTGAACTAATTTGGAAACACCAGTCTAAAAAACTGCATATTGTTTTACTATTAGCACTAGTGTAGTGAAGTATTTATCCTAGATTTTTTCCTGGAAGAGCAATGGTTGTTAAGAAGCTGATTTTTGCATGCTGCAGGGAGGGAAAACCATACTCTTTTATTAATATTCTGTGTATGCAAATGTGCTCACTGCCATGAGAATGTTTTGATCATTCTATTAACCAAGCAATAAATACACAAAAAAGAGGTGCGGCACTGAGGTTGTATTTTTTTTCTTACCAACCTCTCAGATAATCTGTTTCATAGGGATGTATGTAAAATGTAGGCACAACTTTCAGTGTATTTCAAGTCCATCACCCGCTCTTTTCCTTTGGTGGTCTCACCACACTCAGGGAGATAGATGGGCATATCAGAAAATTATCCACACATAATTTGTCATATTTGGGCTCCAGTGACAACAGACTCTATGCTTTGGAAGAGCCTGGGGTTAGCATGGTAAGGAAAAGAAATAATTCCTTACCCTGAGGGCTTAGTTCTTCCCATGCAGCACAGAGGGCAGCTGAAAGCTGTGTGGGGAAACTAAACTGCTGAAGCATTTTGTGTTTAACGTGGCATGAGAATACGGATGAGATGAGTCGCCCTTCCTCACTGCCAACCTTTGAACTAAAGACTGAAAGAAATCCTGATGGGATTATTTCAAAAAGTTCCCCTGAAGAAAGTGAAGAGGTTACAGAAACAAAATCTATTATCCATCATCCCGTCATTAACAAAGTGGAAGGACTGGCAGAAGAATTGTTGGCCTAAACTTGAGACGTCAGAAAATAGGTAAGAAAAATAGACTGGGGAAATATTCTCTGGGAAGGAGAAGGGATTGGATGGTGCTGCTAGCCCTCTTCATCTCTCATTTTTAGGAGTCTATTATGTTATTTTGTAGAGTGAAGAGTGGTTGAAATGATTAATGGACTGCAGGGCTTGATGTGCGAGCAGGCGGCCAAACCAGTGAATGCGCGCAGCAAGCTCAGCTGCAGGGAGGGATTCCTGAATGCTGCTGGCTGGGCAGCCAGGGGTGCTGCACCCTGCAATTTAAGGAGGTGTAATTAGCTGAAACAATACAACAGTCAGCCAAGAAAATCTTTCAACACAGCGTTTTATTGTGACTACCTGTGGTCTCTGCCAGGAGTGACAGCTCACTCTGTGCCACTCAGCTGCAGTGCTGGCATCCATGGCTCACTCACACTCTCCAATCCATGCCATCCCTCAGCACAGGTCAGGGCATGTGCTTTGCTCCCCCGTCTGGCTCTGTGGCCCCCTTTACTACATCATAGACACCCACTGACCCCCAGAAAGGCCAGAAGATTTTTGCATCCCATACTGTGTTTAAATGACAAGAGACCATAGGTCAAAGGGGAAAAATATTGCAGATGAAAAGAATAGGCTGGATTAGACAGAAAAGGTGCATAATACTAATTCCAGAAAGGTCTCTGCAGGTATGAGGGCTCTGCTGACACCACCCCTGGAGAAACCAGCTGGGGTAGAAGGACTCCTCCTTCATGACCATCCCCTTCTCCCTGCCAAGCCAGACCAGCTGCCAATTCAGCTGCAGACTTGGAGCAGGAATTGAGAGCAGCAGATGTTGCAGCCTGCTGAAAGCTTGCTGGTGGCTGAGTGTTTGAACTCCTAGAGAAGAACTCTCGCAGAGACGGCCACTGGCTGACTGCAGGATTGCAGCATGCCATAATTTTGGATGATTTCAGTGTTTTACTGTGAAACTTCCTCATGGAGGAAAATGTATCAGGATCTTCCTAGCACTCTGTAAAACCACACAATCAAAGTTGGTCCTGCCTCTCCACTACCTTGCTGGATTCTTGCTGAAGTGCTGCAGTGTTGTTGGTAGTTGCTTTGTCCTGTGCTGTTTTTGGAAAAGTGATGGGACTTTTTATATGTGCTGTTAGATTGGAGTCTATTTGATCTCTAAGCAAAGGAGAGAGGAAATTTTATTTTGTGAGCATGTTCTGTCCAGGAGAGGGGAGGGAATATATTTTTTTTTTTAAAAGGAAAGAGAACATTATCTGGCTTTTTTCCTTTTATCCTGTCACGATCATGTCCCATAAACCCTTAGATATGAAATAAAACACGCTCAGTTTACTCTTGCTTTAGGCCCACATTCTGTCCAAATAAATCTCACAGAATGTGAAACCACAAAAACTCCACTGTGTCACACCAGAGGCTCAGCTGCTCCAGCACTACCCTTTAACATTTCCCCATTATAGCTTGTAGAAAGGTTTCTTATCCACGCAGTGGGTTTCAACAATGGGATAATGCTGTTTTCCATTTTACCCTCTGCCTTGTGCTGCTAATTATTAATAGTCTCTTTGTCATTCTGGCCACTGCTGAAGATTGAGGTGAAGTTTTCAGAAAACAATCTAGTGTGAGGCACTGCTGGTTATGTAAAGTTGTTCCTCACTGTGTTCATTGCTTGGCACTTGTTAACTCTTAATTTTGTCTGTGCTCCCTGTGGCTGGCTTTGGTTGATTGCAGGTTCTGCCTGTGATGCTGCATGATGGCAACTAAATTATTTGTCTTTTCCTTTTTCTCTATTTGCTGATGAGACTAATTAACTTGATAGAAACATGATAAAATAATATATTAATGTCATTGTAAATCTGTTTTATTCTTCTTTCCAAAAGCTGTGATGCTAATCTCCAAGGTAAATGAGTATGGTATTTTATTCTACATTGCAAAAGACGTGATGGAGATTGTGACTGTTGTGTAATATTAATACAAATAGGGTCAGCTGTACATAGTTTGTCTGATGCTCCTGTTTTGCTTCTCTGTCTTTTTTATTTTACCTCCTTAGACCTTGTAGTTATTCAGTGATTTTTTTTTAATTAAATTATTTATTGTAGCCAGATGATTGATGTTGTTTCACTTTGGTTCTTTGCAGCTTCCCAATTCTTTAGTTGTCAAAATGACAAGCACTCAGTGATTAATTAAAACCTTGATTTTGCTCTGTTATTGTTCATCTTCAGTCAAATACAAATTCTTATGTATTTCAGAAAATAATAAATATTCCCCAAATGCAGGTTTCTAAACTTTAGATCAAGGAAAACCTTCATTTATTTTTCATTATTAATTTTTTATTATATTTAAATTTTTATATATGCACACATGTATATATATAAAAAATTTCTTGTGAAAAAATGGTAAATTGAAATCTTTATATAAGAAAACTGCCAGCTGTTGGTTGATAACCTCTGTAAACTTCCTCATAGAACTCTTTTTTTTTCTGAGAAAGCTGAGACAAATTAGGAATTAACTTGCCGGGACTGACAAACCCCCTCACTCTAACTGGAATTAATTTTAGTGCCTTTTTTTGGTACTGTGGACATACAGCATGCCTTTCTCTCAGTTACATTGAAGTGTTTGGTGTTGAAACATACATCTGAATTATTTACCTTAAGTCCTCTTTATAGCTGATTGAAAGAAATAAGCACCTGTCAAAGGTGCAATTTGCCTCATATTGAAGGAGATGTCTTGGATGACTTGGATTGACATTTGGATGGATGGGCAGAGTCCAATGGGATGGAGTTTAATAAGTCCAAGTGTTGAGTCCTGCATTTTGGCCACAATAACCCTCTGCAATGTTATAGGCTGGGGATGGTGTGGCTGGACAGTGCCCAGGCAGAAAGGGACCTGGGGGTGCTGGTGACAGCCGGCTGAACATGAGCCAGCAGTGTGCCATGGTGGCCAAGAAGGCCAATGGCTCCTGGCCTGGATCAGGAGCAGTGTGGCCATCAGGAGCAGGGAGCTCATCCTTCCCCTGTACCCAGCAGTGGAGAGGCCACACCTTGAGTGCTGTGTCCAGTTCTGTGCCCTCAGTTTGGGAAGGACATTGAGACACTCGAATGCGTCCAGAGGAGGCAACGAGGCTGGAGAGGGGCTGGGAACACAAACCCTGTGAGGAACAACTGGGGGTGTTCAGCCCGGGGAAAAGGAGACTCAGGGGTGACCGTAGCACTCTCTACAGCCTCCTGAAAGGTGGCTGTAGTCAGGTGGGGTTGGTCTCTTTCTTCAGGCAATTATTGACAGAACAAGAGGACACAGTCTCAAGCTGCGTCAAGGGAAATATAGGTTGGATATTAGGAGGAAGTTTTTCATAGAAAGAGTGATAAAATATTGGAATGGTCTGCCTGGGGAGGTGGCAGAGTCAACATCCCTGGATGTGTTTAAAAAGAGACTGGATATGGCACTTGATGCCATGGTTTAGTTAAGGTGTTTAGGGCATGGGTTGGACTTGATGATGTTGAAGGTTTCTTCCAACCTAGTGATTCTGTGTGATCTAGCATGGGGTGCTGAAGTGCATCCTATTGCCTGGTAAGAATGAGAGAAGCCTTGGCATTGGGTCAAACAGTTCCCACTCAGAGATACTGGCACATGGGCTAAGGTGACTGATCTATTTTGTGTAGCTGGACACAGAGCAAGCAGCGTCTCCCAATTTCTGTATTGGGCCTGGGAAAGGCTTCTCCTGTCCTATCCTGATATATGCAAAAGCTTAGTGGCAGTGAGAGCTGCTGGGAGTGGCAGAACAGATTCCTTTGAATGAAGTCAGACCATGCAATGTGCAGAAACACACCAGCACCTGGTGCAGCCTTTTCAGTGTTGGGGTGGGACCCTGCGCAGAGCTTTCTGAGGGTGTTGGAGGGAAGATATTGCAATGGAAAAGCACTGAGTGTTCGCCACAGGTGGGCTACTTGACCAGCATGCCAATCAGCCTTTACCCCTGGAGCAGCCACTCCTAATTCCTCTCGGGAAGAGCTGATGGGTTGGCTGGAAATGCTTTAAGGTATGTTTGGCTTTCTGGAATTGCTTTCACAGACCAATTTCTTTTTCATGGGGTCTCATGTGAGAATAAACTCATTAACTTTCTGGTATGATTCCCTGAATGGCTGACTCATGAATTCTTCTAAAGTTTCAAATTTTCCTGTACGTAGCACATCAGATTTTGCTGGTAAACTGAATTTAGCCTTCTTTTCAGTCTTTGTTTAGGTTTTTTATCTAATTTATGCTGGTGCTTCTCATTTCTTGCTTCCTCTGCTTAATGTTCCCAAAGATGTGATTGACTGCACCTGAAGTTACAGCTTCTTGGCCTGTTAGAAAAAGAAATGAATTTGCCCCAGTAAATTACTAAGCTAAAATTCATATGATAATACTTTTGCTGTTTGGTTATAGTCTTCCATTTTGAAAAACTCAATAAAATCTTAATTAGGAAAAAAACCCAGATAAGTAAAAAGCAAGTAAAAAAATTTTAAAATGTCCTGAAGTTCCCTACTCTTTATCAATTCCTTTGATGGTATTGAATAAATACTTACCCTGCTTTGGAACTCTACAAATGTCATTTCTGAGCTACCGATTCTGCTAAAAGGATGAGGATCAGATGAGGAAAATTCAAGGTATGAAAGAATGTGTCCACTGCCGAAGTGAATACCTGTGCATATTCCATAAAAGAGTTCTGCATATGTGATTTTTAAATTTTTGCCAGCCACTCTGATGTCTTCCTGATGTATTGTTATACATGGAATGACCTTTACATGTAGTTTCAGTTGTAGAGTGTAAAGAAACCTCCCCACCATTCTGCATCGTGAATGTGCACAACAGAAAGGGATGAAGAGATTTCTTCCTGTTGTAAAACCTGTTTGACTGTATTGAACTCAAAAGAATGAGAGACAGCAAGAAAAAAAATTCGACAAGTTCCTCCCACCCCTTTTATTGCCAGAAAAATTAATTGCATGTTTCCTATGAAGCAAAGCACAATAGGGTTTTATGGTACATTTCCTGTGGTTTTGTTACGCTGCCACTGAAAATACAGAACTTTCTGCAGGTATGTTTACGTGGTGTTAAGCATTTCTTCACAGAAATTTGAACAAATGCTCAAGGCTCAGATGAAGAAGGGGTTTAGATGTCATGAGACTCAGAGTGGCAGCTAAGTAGGGGCAAGGCTTTGCTAAGGACTGGGTTAGGGGCCATTCTCGGTCCATGATGCCATGGAACAGATTATTTTGCTTAGATAAACCCAGTTAAACACTCAATGTCACTTTCCAGTCCATATAGCAATATTTCTACTTTCAAACTACATTTGGGACCATCTTTAGGGCTGGGAGAGCTCCTGGGTGATGGCCAGGCATTGGCAGGGGGACAGGGAGTTGGCAAAGGCCATATCAAGGCCATGTCTGATGCTTGACATGTCTGGATGATCACATGATGGTGTTTGAACCTGTTCACTCAGTTTTCTTTCTTTTTTCTTTTATTTTTATCTTTTCTCCTGTAAAGCGGACACTGTGTCATATGGATTAAATGGGAAAGGGCTCAAAAAGCAAGGTAGGGATGACCTAAAGTGGGGGGCACTGGGACACCTAAGCCAGCTAACAAAATCCAGCAAAGGGGTGATATCCCCCAAGGGTCAATACTATGTCTGTGTTGTTTAACTAATTCCTCAATGACCTGGATGAGGGAGTAGAGACCCTTCACAGGGATTTAAACTCACTCCATTTGCTGTCTTCATGAAAATTTGAAGCTGGATGTAGCTAAAAAACACTTTTGTGCCTTCCCACCTGCTGCTGTGCCTTTTTGCAACAAATGAGGTTGCCTTGTCTTTTAAAATATTTGTGCTCTACCTTTATTAAAGATAATGGGAATTTTCCCCTTATGCCAATGGAGTATATCTGTCAAACTTGAATACAAAGAACATGTAATTCTACCCTGTAGGTGGGATCAGAATATTGTCACAGTACTTTACAAAATATTTAGATCAAAATAGTTAAATCCTGTCAGATTTAGCATGATGTTTGGGGGTATTGTTTGTCTCTTCCACAATCAATAAGGCTGAGGTTTTCAAAAAAATTGTTGCGTTCAAAAATAATCATCCTTATGCACAAACAAATTTGCATGAAATTTCCTAAGTCTAATGGCCCCAATGTTTGGGACATTTGATTTTTTAAAAATATATTTTAGCTTTAAATGGATCATTTTATATGTAATGTTTGGATACTTTCAAAGATTGAAAAATATTGTTGCATGGAAACTGAACAAACTTTTTAATGTAATTTTTATGAAAAAAGTTTGAGTTACAAGCCTTCAACACTGCTTAATATTTTTGCCTGAGCTAAAGGGGTAGCTAAGCTTGTTTGGTACTTCAGATTCTGTGGTGGATATCCCATCCCTGGAAATGTTCAAAGCCAGGTTGGATGGAGCTCTGAGCAATCTGATCTGGTGGAAGATGTCCCTGCCCATGGTAGGGGAGCTGGAAATGGATGAATTTAAGGGTCCCTAGCAACCCAAACCATTCTGTGATTCTATGGTTCTGAGTGGAAGCAAAAATGCAGGGAAAATATGATTCCCACATCTTGAAGTATCTTCTCTGAGTTGAAGATTATTGTTGGAGTCTGGTTTGGATCAATCTTGGTTCCTTGGAAACTGGAAGAGCTGAGGCAGATTTCCTGTGTGCTGCCGTCAGGAGTTTTGAGGGGAGCTTAGTTTGACCATCCCTTGCCTCTCCCAGGAGAGGGCTGCAAGGACTGAATCAGGACTCTTCTGTGCTGCATGTTATGAAGGCAGTGGTGCTCAAACTGTTGTCACAATTATCATCAATGACAAAGAGGAAGAAGAAAGAAAGGCTGGCTTTGAGTACACTTAGAAATTTCTGATTCTCTGACCTTGATCAAATCCTGCTCAGGTTTGTGAAAACTATAGCTGAAGTAATCTCAGCAGTCTCTCAGTACATTTTGAGAATGTGTGGAGGTGGATTAAGTTTTGGAAGACTGGAAAAGGGCAAACATAAGACAAATTAAAAAAAAAAAAAGTCAAAAGGGAAGCTTACAGAATGATGGGCCAGATATTTTTGTTGGAACAGGAGAGATAAAGAAATCCAGCAGTACTTTTGTAGGGCACCTAAAAGAACACCAGATGAGTAAGTAGCAAATTTGTTGGCAGTAAGCAGTGAGTGTTAAATCATTTGTCAGGATTTAATCATATCAGATCAATCCAAAACCTTTTTATGTGAAGTAACATGCCTTAAGGGTATAGACATGGTATAGCTAGGCTTTGCTCAGGGTCTCACATAACTCAGGCAGTTGGGGTACTTGTAGAGTGGGGACAAAGGTGTCTGGGGATGCTGCATTCAGAGCAGCTGCCAGCACTTCGCTGTCAAACTGCTATGATGAATTGAGGATCTAGGCTAGGCTTAGTAAGTTCAGTGTTTTCATTATAATCCAATACCAGGTCTCTGGAATATGCTTATTAAACCTGCAAGTGAAATGTATCTGAAAGAGCAAACAGATTGAAAGATGAGAATTAATTCAGAATTACCACAATTGAAAGAAATAGCTTTGAAAACAACACAGAATTTAATTAAAACAAAAGTATGGTTCTGGACTTAGGTGAGGATAAACAGCTGAGAAAATACAATAGGAAAAACAGAGATAAAACAGGTCTTGCAAAGAAGTATTTGGACATTACAGTGGGTCACCTAATGAATGTAGGTTAAGAGTATTATGCTGTGCCCTGCAAGGTTTGGCTGGTGGCTGACAGCAGGGGGGCTACAGGGGTGACTTTTGTTAGAAGCTGTCAGAAGGTAGCACCTTTGGGATAATGTATTTTAGAAGAGGGGAAAAAGCCTGTGCAACTACAGCTGGAGAGAGGATTGAGAATACGTGAGAGCAGCAGCTCTGCAGGCAGCCAGGTCAGTGGGGAGAGGCAGGGGTGCTCCAGGTGCTACCCTGCAGCTCCTGGTGCAGCCCACGATGGGGCAGCTGTGCCATGGAGGCCCACGGGGGAGCAGAGGTGCACCTGCAGCCCAAAGGTGGCTGTGACCCTCTGGGAAGGCCATGCTGGAAGAGGCTCCTGGCAGGACTTGCTGCTCCATGGAGAAAGGAGCTCATGCTGTGCCTGACCTGCTGGCAGGACTTGTGATCCTCGGGGTACCCACTCTGGAGCAGCCTGTTCCTGAAGGAACTGGAGCCTGTGGAGGGAGCCATGCCAGAGCAGTTTGTGCAGAACTGTAGCCATGGAGAGGACTCAGCTGGAGGAGTTCATAGAGGACTGATGTCCTTGGAAGGGACCCCACACCGGAGCAGGGAACACTGTGAGGAGGCTTCCCCCTGAGGAGGAAGGAGCAGCAGAGACAACGTGTGATGAACTGACCACAGCCCCCGATCCCATGCCCTTGAGGTGCTGGGAGGAGGAGGTGGAGGAATGCAGGGTGAAGCTGAGCCTGAGAAGAAGGGAGTGGTGGTAGGAATGTGTTTTAAGATTTTAGTTTTATTTCTCATTACCCTATTCTGGTTTGGTTGGTAATAAATTAACCTGATTTCCCCAAGTGGGTTCTGTTTTGCCCATGACAGTCACTGATGAGTGATTTCTCTCTGCCCTTATCTATGCCTATGAGACTTTTATTATATTTTCTCTCCCCTGCCCAGCTGAGGAGGGCAATGACAGAGTGGCCTTGGTGGACACCTGGCATCCAGCCAGGGTCAGCCCACCACACTGTTGCATAGAGGTCAAACATCACACTGGGATTTATAAACAGAAGCATAGTCCATAAAATTTGCAACATAATCCTTCTTCACAGCATTGTTATGGTTTCTTAGAAGTGAACCAGCTGGCAGGAGTACAGAGGGAGGCTATGAGGAAAGCCTAGGAACCTACAAAGGATGGGGTGTTTGGTGTCCTTAGAACACACAAGATAGAAAGAAAACGTTATATGAGTGTATAAATACATGAAAAAAGATGCAAAAAGAATGGCTGTGAAGAGTAAGGCAAAAACTAAATCTCAAGCTGCAGACAGAGAATTTTACTTAGAATTTTAGGAGTGATAAAGGTATTCCTTTTCTCATAGTAGAAACTAGTAGGCATTTTGGATGCTTAAGAAAGTTTCACAATGCTCAGAACTTAGAAGTATTAAAGAATAGGCTCAGCAAGCAGGGATAAGATAAATTGTGATTATGATGGGTAGAGTACTTCCTTGTTATAGAAAGAAAAATGAACTAGATAATAAGTTTGAGTGCCTTCTAACCGGTCTATGTTTGTGCAATTTTGTTGTCTGTCTAGATCTGGTACAGGGGAAAAAAGTATAACAGCAAATTCTCTCCCCTTTTTCTTATCTGCACCATTCCTTTTTCCCTGCAAGTCCCTAGGAGGTCCAGAGAGCATGAGCAGAGTTGCAGGTGCTCCTCTATCATAGTGATGAGTAATATTTCTAAGTGATAACAGTAATTATAAATATATGTATAATATATATATAGAAAGCACCAATCTGTGCTTGAATGTTGAGCTGCTGGAGGGTCTGAAGGCTAAAGAGAGGGATCTGGACAGGCTACATTGATGGGTTGAGGCTGATGGTGTGAGGTTCAAACAGGCTAAGTGCTGGGTCCTGCACTTGGTTCACAACAACCCCTGCAGTGCCACAGGCTGGGGGCAGAGTGGCTGGAAAGCTGCTCAGTGGCAAAGGACCTGGGGGTGCTGGGGACAGCAGCTGAACATGGCCCAGGTGTGCCCAGGTGGCCAAGAAGACCAATGGCACCTGGGTTGTGTCAGCAATATTGTGGTCAGTGGGACCAGGACAGTGATCATCCCCCTGTGCTGGGCACTGGTTGAGGTTGCAGCTCAAATCCTGCGGTCAGTTTTGGACCCCTCTCTGCAATAAGGATGCTGAGATGCTGGAGCATGTTCAGAGAAGGGCAGCAGAGCTGGTGAAGGGTCAAGAGCACAAGTCTGATGAAGAGTAGCTGAGGTAATTGGGGGTGTTTAGCCTGGAGAAAAGGTGGCTCCATTATAATTCTCTGCAACTCTGAGAAAGGAGGTTGTAACCAGGTCAGTGTTGGTCTCTTCTCCCAGGTAACAAGCTATAGGATGAGAGGAAATAGCCTCAAGTTGTGTCAAGGGAGGTTTAGATTGGATGTTAAGAAACATTTCTTTACTGAAAGTGTTGTCAAGCACTGGAACAGGTGGCCTGTGGGATCTCAGCACCTCAGGATGGAGGTGCAGAGAGGCCGAGAACACCCTTGGGGGGCTCGGGAGTCCTGGAATGCTGCCAGAAGTGTCTGGTGGCAGGATTTTGATCCTACACAGGAGATGAGACCTGTATGAGGACTGGGAGGAATTCACTGGGTGAATGGTGAAGGGATAAGTTAGTTAAAGTGTAAAACACAGGGTTTAGGATTTTGGTACAGGGGGGTCTAAAGAAGTAAGATGGAGGAATTGGGGCGTGTCCTGTCCTTCTTCTTCTTCTTCTTGGCCTCCATCTTCTGTGGTGGTGGTGGCACTTGGGGATTGGTTATTACTAGAAGTGCATCAGTTAATAAGGGTAGAAGGTATTGGAGAAAAATGATAAATATTGTACACGTAACTTCGAGTATAAAGATAAGTGACCGCCCAGGGGTTTGCAGAGTGTGCCCATGGCTGACTTGCTGTGCAGACCTCTGTCGGGCTGAAAGAAAATCTTTTAGATAAACAATTAATAAACACCAAGACCGAGACAAGATCAGAAGTCTATCCTCGTCCTTTGAAGCGCCGGGCTCTTCAAGGCCATCTCTGGGCCTTTCCAGGCCACCTAAACAGCAACACAGAAAACCTTACAAGCCTAAACAGCCGAGAAACCGAGCAAATGTCATCCCTGAGCTATCTCTGTTCATAAATCAGGCGAAGAAAAACATGAAGTTTACAGTGGCCCAGGGAAGTGTTGGAGTCACCATCCCTGGTGACTGGAGGTGTTTAAGGATGTGATGATGGGGCACTTATAGACATGGTTCAGTGATAGGCTTGTCAGTGCTGGGCTCATGGTTGAATCTGATGATCTTCTAACCTAAGCAATTCTAAGATTCTATATTTGTTGTTGGTCAATGGTCAATGAAGCAGACAGTTTATTCAGACACTATACAAATGTTCGGACTCCCAAAGGCTGAGCTTCTACTGAAATTACTGTGAACTTCAAACTCCTGAGATTTCTGCAGCTTAGATTCTTCTGCAGAAAGCTTTAATGGTCTTTAAAAGGATAAATTATTTTTATTTTAGCATTGCTTATGTTCAAATCAGAGCTGACATTTTGAAAAGTCAATGTACAATGAAATGCCAGAAAAATATTTGTTAGACTTCTTGTCATTTGTGGTCATGCTACCCCTCCTTTTTTTTTTTTTTTTTGCAAAAACAGGAAGATATTAACCTCTTGTATGTCTGCAGTCAATGTAAGAACTCCTATTCCCTAGTGATCTTCAAAGCAAAAATACCTGGAATAAACATGAGGGCTGTGCTATGTCATAAAGAGTCATGATTCTTCCTTTAGCACAGACTTTAAGAAAAACAAGCAAACTGCAAACAAAGACCATGACAGCCTTTCTTCCTGATGTCTGTACACGTATATAGGTGGATCTTTCTTTTGATGCTGCAATAGTAAATAACAGATTTTGCTGTACACTTGGAAGACTTCAAAGCTTCCTGATGCTTTCAATTTTATTAAAATGTTCCACAGCCAGGTTTGTTCAATATGTTTTTTGAATTTCCTTGGCAATATCACTCACTATCTGTGCTTTGAAATGTTAGTGGGTTTTTTGTTTGTTTCCTTGTTTGTTTTTGTTCTTGGTTCCTTGTTTTCATTTGATTATTTGACCATACTACTACCATTAACAGCCGAATAAACTATGAGAGAAAACACTAAACCCTGCAAGGTGTTGCTATTGCTCTGAAATAATTACTGCAGGAGCACTGGTGGCCACAAGGATCCTTCAAAGGTGAGTAGTTGGCAGCTGGATAATAAACTCTCTTCTGAATTAGTCTCTGTTTAGATTTCTGATGGACAGGGTGAAATGGGCTTGTTATTTCCCTTTAATGGTGTGTATGAGGGCCAGATACAGCTGAATTCTTTTCACACAGCAGATTGCAGAGACTGCTGCCTAGCTATGGGTGGGATCTGCAGTTATGATTTGGCATTTCTTTTCCCCAGTGGATGGTGGTGTACAGTAGATATAAATGTCTATTTCACCATGTGGAGCTACAAAGTGTTCCCAGCACTGGCTGGGGAATGAGTGCAGAGATGAGAGGCTCTGTGGTGGGACTGTGGCTAAAGAAGGCCCATAAGGTTTCTCAGAAATCTGCTGCTGCTGTCTGCCCTTTCCTTCACTGTGGATGCCACAGTTCCCTGGGTAATTGAAGACACCATCTGACATAATTCTGAAGTATTTTCATAGTAATTTGTCCAAATGTTGGTAAGCGAATTCTCATAACTGTTTTAGGTACTACATCTTTTTTTTTGCCATCACTGCTTACTAAATCAAGC
Source organism: Ammospiza caudacuta (assembly GCF_027887145.1). Classification (NCBI taxonomy): domain Eukaryota; kingdom Metazoa; phylum Chordata; class Aves; order Passeriformes; family Passerellidae; genus Ammospiza; species Ammospiza caudacuta. Next base: position 75,566,223 of record NC_080595.1, read on the forward strand.
AGCCTGAGGGGTCAGAGACAGTTGTACAAGTCCTCATCTTTTACATGGAATGTCTTTCCTTTTCCAGCTGTTGCTGAAATCTTAACATTATGGGAATATTTGTTTAGGGCAGGCCTAAACCACAAATATTTTTGTGGGTTTGGACAAGCAGTTTGTAATTTTGGAAATTCTTTTAAGGATGAGCCTGAATTCCCAAGCTTATAATTGTTTATTTGATTTGAACTCATCCCTAAATTTTATTCCCACTTCTATTTTTATTCTCTCATGAAAGGACAGAATATCTAAAAAAAACCCAAAAAAAGCAAGTTCAGAAAAGAATAAGAAAAAAATTAGCCACTCTTCCCTTCTTCCAAACTTCCTTTTATGAGGAGGATATATCTCTGAAAGTCTGCAAAGACTTTTGTGAGCAAAAGACCTATAGGAATTCTACTTTGACTCAAGTGTTCCACTCTTTCTTCAAACCTCTTGCTATGGTGATGTCGAGGCCCTCCTTCTTCTGTGTATATGATACATAAGTATCTCATACAGTTCATATATGTCTTACTGGTACATGCTTTGATGTGATTCTTCAATCTGCTTGTTGTTCCTCATACTTCAGGAATAAAGACATTTGTTGAAATGTGAAGGTGATTATTTCAAAATGGGTAAAAAAAGGGAATGGACAAGCGACCCAGCATTTGAGGGTAGAACTCATGGAATTCTGAGCATTATGGGATAGATTCTCAGGATTATGAGATAGATAACAAGGACATCTAGGATACGAGCTCTTACTACCATTTCTGGTAATGGTAGTAAGTAACATTTCTGGAAGGAAAAAATAATCCTGCTTAAGATTTAAGATCATGCTTAAACATTTAAGGCTGACTCTAACTCCAAGGGATTAGGCTGATATCTTTATGGAAGCAGAATATTTTTATCTTTTCTTAAAGCCTCCTCTGAAGCATCTTGTGATCATCATGAATAGGGATAAGATATTGTAATAAATCAATGTGAGCTGAGGCGACTTTTACTGGGCTATGCAGTCCCTCCTATCACTATGGCTGATCAGAGAAAAAGAAAACTGAAAGGAGCCCTTGGGTACCTCTACTATCCCTTGTACAATTTTGCTACAAAATGTCTTCCCTGTAAAGAACAAAATGTTCAATTTTTCTCTCTCTTTTTCAGACAATTGCATCTTCTATCTAGAAATTATCTCTAAAATATCCCAAAATGATGGTATTCAATATGGTGGTGACCAGAAGGCACTGTTTTGCAAGTGCAGAAGAAAACTGATTTGGAGTGAAATGGAATTTTCCAGACACTATCTTTTATATTTAACAGGTGATGTGAGCACTGATTCTGGCTGCTGACAGTGATGTGAAAGCATGGAAGATACAGAGTTGTTCCCCTGTCTGCTGCTGGGAAAGTGCTGGGAGCAGAACCTGGTCCTTGGAGAGCTCCAAGGGCAAGAAAACAAGGAGGTTCTGCTCCCCAAATTCCTTGACTATCTTGTACATTTTTAAAAAGTTACAGAGAGGAATCTAAGGGAGAGGAACCTATGGACTCACAGGGTCAAAAGCACCAACCAGAGTGAGCACAGAAAACGAGCAGGGCAAGTCCCTGTTTTGTGCAAACCCTTGCCCCACCTCCTCAGAGGTTTTCCTGTCTACTGATGCCATCAGTATCTGGTTTACAGTAAAAGCATTGCTCTGTCCTCCTCACAAGCAGCCCATCACCAGAGCTGGGAGCTGCACATACATATTCTGGCCCTTCCCCCACAAATACTTCTCATTAAGTGTGACAGGCTTCTGAAGAAGTATTGTTACTTGTAAATAAAATATGGTTGCTAAGAGACACTATGATTAACATGCTGACAATACAACCTTCTTTGATTGTTTGGGCACCAATTGTCTGCTTCTGTAATCTGTGAGGAAATAATTTTTTGGAGGAGATTTGTCAGGCTGAGAAAACTAGGTTTTTTTTAGTTTCTTTTAAAATTAAATTAGAGTCTAGTGTTTCCATACAAAGAAAGGGTCTCCAAGCCATAACTCTTCATTTTTTTTTTTTTTTGGCACATCATGAGTTTTGTGTTTCTGTTTGTGTTAATTTTTCAGCTAGGAAAATAAGGTTAGCGTTAATAATGTATCTGTAATATATTCAAATAAAGAAAACTGGAATCTTGGGCTCATTAAATTTTCATGTATAAATTCTATATATTAATTTTCTTTTTGCTTGTTCTAGTCTCATTTTAAATTTCTCCTCCTCTCAAATTCTTCCAGCTATTTGGGACTTTTGAAATTAACTTTTTTGATCTACATCTAGAAACCACTCACACCGTTATTCCTGATCCTGTAAGGGATTTGAGTCTTCTTTTCCATTAGGGGGAGACAGAAGATGGTGGTGATCCTTCTTTTTCCAGTAGATTGCCTCTGGTGCTAATGGGTGAGGCGTGGTGAAAGGAGATGAGCACACAGAACTCATCCTTCTCAGGCTGAAAATTACCCTTCTCACCTCCTGTAACTGGATGTGTAACTGCACTTGCATATGTTGCAACAGATGGTGTTTCACTGAAGAATGGCTGAAAACGGCACCTTCCTACCAGTGTTTCTGCCTGCTGTGTGTATTTAGAGTCATGTCTTCTTACTACAGTGTTTAAAAAGAAGTTGGATTGCCTATTAGCCTTGCAGAGCCAACTGAGAGATGATGGGTGGCATCTCTTTTCTGCTAATGTTAATGGTATTCCAAGCACAAAGCACCTGTGCTAGCACATGGAAAACAATGGTTCTGCACAGGTTCCTGTGTAGGCACAGCCTGCAGGCAGTGAAGATGCCTGCTGGAACACAGTTCAGCCTGGATGCCCTCTGTGGTGGTGACAGATACAAAGATAAAAATCCCTCTTCTGAGACCTTGCAGCAAACGTTCATTTCCAGAACTTCAGAAAAATAAACTTACGGTACTTTTATTTCTATTTGGGGATGGACTAAACCATAAGTTTTGCAACACAACACCTCTGTGTTCACTGTTCTATGTGTAATAAACATGGATGATTATGGCAGAAGTGAGAGAAGGGTGCCTTGGAGTAGCTATACTCCACGTTAAAAATAAACTTAAATGCATAGATGTTTACCTACTGTTTGGAAAGCACTATGACTTTCAGAAGGAGCTGAATGCCCTAGAAGATAAGCAGAAAAGTAAAGAAAATAGGTGATTTGTAGTCTGTCGAGCCATACAAAGAAAGGTAATGGTTTTGCTGTTAAACACACAGACACAAAATCAAATTTCCCTTTCCACCAAGTGCAAACAGATTACATCTAACCAGTGTAGCGTTACTGAAATAAATGTTTCTGGGTTCTATTGGACAGTTGGCTGAAACCCTGAGGTATGATATTTGAGCACAGTCATTGGTGACGTGCATATCTGCCCACGCAGTGATTGTGCTGAGGAACACAGGTAATCCTGGTTATCGTATGGCACATATGCATTGGGGGTAGAGAAGATGGTGCTCTCGGTTTGACAGATTTCACCACAAGAAGGGTGGCCTGTGACTGTCTAATCTAAACCCCTCCTCATGCTGGAGATGTAATTTCTCTGAAAAGCTGAATTATGCCACTTCAGAAAGCTGTTTAAACCCATCTTAACAACTCAGACTAACTGTGAGCTGGTACCTCATAAAATTTCATTTTCTATGTTGTGTCTTATTTAATTTTCTATGCTATGTCTTATTTCAAGGTTAAATTTTCTAACTCCAGCTTCCAGTCATTATGTCTAATCATGATTTTGTCAGCAGGTTTGAGAATCATGCTACTGGATGGTGTTTTCATGTGTGAGGATCTGTACAAACACCTCAAGTCAGCTTTCAGCCTTCTCTGTTAAATTAACAGAACTCTTTAAGACTCGTAACTTAATATTTGTTTTCCAGTCTCTGGTTTAACTTGTGTGGTTTTTCAAGTTTTAGAACAGCAGTAACACTTCCCTGCTTCTATTTGACAATCACATTTTATATAACCAAGGATCATATTAACCATTTTGTCAAAGCATTACTTTGAGAGCCTATTTTGAGATGATTATCCCCAATGACTCACAAGCCCATTCCTGAGATACTGCTTTCCAAAAAGAGAGTCTCACTGTACCTATAGTTTGTATTCCTGGTCCCCAGATGCATTGTTCTGTATTTGAGTGTCCTTAAATTAATTTTGTTGGAAATTAACTGTTTCAGCAGAGATTTCAGGTAACTCCGCACCATAACCTCCTCTCTACTTCCTACGATCCTGCTCTGTTTTGTTCATATGTTCTTTCTAGTCCACTGCTCCTTCTCTAGATGGAGCAATGGTTATTTGGGGGAAGCCTGTAGAAGCACTTGTGCTCGCTGATTTCTTTATTACCATTTTCTGAACACTGTGAGATATTTTAATTTTTCTAATGTACAACCTGTTAATTCTGCACAATTCAAGATTTTTTCAAAGCCAAAGTGTTTTGTGGCGCTAAGTCAAATGCCTTAAAAATGAAGAATGCTGTGCCAACACATTCACCTTTACCAACAGGGCCTATAAGCCTGTCATAAAAAACAGTGTTTGTTTTACAAGATTTACTTTCTACAAAACCATGTTGAGTGGCACAAATTATGTTTAGCCACTGTTTGTTGATATAATCCTCATTTAACTGTTCCATGCACATCAGAGAAATTTTTCAATGGCCCCTAGGTTATTTCTTTTACCCCTTATTAAACACTGGAATGACTTTGTTTTCTTGAAAATTTCAGTATCCCAACTTTAAACTAGAAATATTATTCAGCCCTTAAAAAGAATTGTATCTAAAGTATAAATATGTGTTGAAATTTTTATTTGTATGTTATCTTATGCGAGTATTTTGATGGGGATGAAGTTTAGTTAGAAAAGGTATAGAGCACTTTGTTTTAGATATCAATGTGTATTTATGACAAATGTTTCACTTTCCTACATTGCTGTTGAGAATTCTTTCGTCTACATCTGAAATCCAACTTACAGCTGACCTAATATCCCCTTTCCTCCTAATACCTCTGAACATTAATCCTCATTTCCCAAAGCCCTAGCTATGCTTAGCATTAAAGTTATTCAACTAACTTTCTGAGAAGTCACCTATATTTTAAGTTGTTCACCATTCATATCTTTCCTATTTACTCATTTTAGATAAAATTTGTTGATATTTCAAATCTCATTTTAAAACACTGGCTTTCTTGTTTTAAGAAAGAAACTCGTGAAATTGTCTTAAAGAACCAGGAATGGGGGTTCCTCTCCCCTTTTAGATTTATCACGTTTAAAGTCCTATATTTCAGTAAGCCACTCTGAAATTTTTTACTGAGAGAAATAAGAACTACTAGGGGGCAATTTAATTGATTTATCTTAGAGAGCTTTTAGGTTGGGATGAACTGCCTAATGGAACTGCTGATTTCTCCCCTGAGGTACCTAAGTTAGATCTAATGTTTCTGAGTTTTAGATATCTGTGTTATGGTGTACAAATCGCACCTTTCTTTTTAGTAACAAGCTGAACCAGCTGTCCAGAAAACATCCCTGAAGTTAAGGTCACCAATTATAAATCAGGCTTTCTTTCTACATCCTCGAGAGAGGATTTTAGGGAGGCTGAGTGAAAATGCATGCCCATCAGTACTTTTTCTATGCTAATCCATAATCATTCAATGTTCTGTGGCTGAATCATAACAATGAATGACAGCCACCTCCACCTCTTCCCTAGCTGTTACTGAGCCTTTCAAAACTGGCATAGAAACATTGATCCTTTATAAGCGCAGTTCTATGACTCTGGTTAGGACATGTCAGTGTTTTTACCATGTTTGCAGATGCAGCCTGTCTGGGCTGTCCATCTGGTTTAAGCAGAGCAGCAAATGATGCTGGGATGTATCACTGGACCTACAGATCCTTTCAGCCTGTTCCTACTGCTTCTTATCATGTGGCACAAAGGTCTCAGTACATGCATCCATGAGAATTTTACATGGATGGTCTCCACATGCTTGGATGCAGTGGAGCAGCCATGGTAGAGGCTGGGGTGTGCTCCAGCTGATAAGGCCTGCAGGGGGGCAGGGTTCATTCTCTCAGGCTCAGCTGGGGGTAAATACAACTTCTGGCTCCCAAATCAGAGCTGGCCCAGGGGGTGAGTACACTGAGATGGCTTCTGCCAGGAAAACACTATGTAGACACAGTCCATGCCTGACTAATGAAGGAAGTGACGAACCTTTGGTATTTGATTCTCCCATAGATACTGGTAATTTGCTGTTATTTCTGCTCAATCCAACAAACAAGCAGTAAATGCAGCAATAGTCTTGACCATGAGAGAGGATGCAGAACACCTCCTTCTAACAAGAATTCTTTTTAAAGTTGTTCAATTTTGATTTCTTTTGATCAGCTAACCCAGGATCCTGCCAGCTCTACACTAGTTACACAGTTTTGGTGCTGATAGTTCAACAGGCTGCTGTGTTTATTTCCCAGTACAATTCTGACTAAAAGTTTCCTTGCCTGCTGTCTCTGTAGTCAGCCCTTCTGGGAAACTTTGTTCTTCTACATATTTTATCAGTTCTACTTCGTGACGCCTCTGGTATGACTTTTGAATCCCTGAATGTAGAAGTCATTCAAGCACAACCATTTTCAGATCCTTGATTCTCAGAAACCTTGATCAATTTAGGGGCAAGTGGTCTTGGAAGAAAATAGACACATGGATTTAATAATGTTTAATAATGAAGTGCAATTTTTGAAATCAGTGTATATTTTAATAATATCCATTAATTTGTTGAAGTTGTTTTCCTCACACTACTTCTCAGGCATGTGGTGTGATTCTGGGAACTGTCCTGTGCAGGGACAGGAGGTGGACTTTCATGACCCTCATGGGTCCCTTCCAGTTTAGCATAGTCTATGATACTATGATACTTCTCTTATTATAGAACTCTTTTGAAAGTGGACCCAGGCATTGTTCAGAATCTGTCTGACTGGTCTGGATTTGTTCCATTAGAAAAGGTGTTTATGTTCTGTTGCATTTTTTTATGTCCTAATGGCTCCTTAAACTCTGTTTTCCTTATTCTTATTGTATTTTATACATCATTTTTCTCTGGCTAAACTCTGGAAAGAATGTCAGTCCTCTGGTTTATTAATGGATCCAATTATAATTTCTAGCAATGGACACGCTCTTTCTCAAATAAGCTGATATTTGTCAGGTAATAATCAGTACTCAGGTCTGATGGCCAAAACAAACATAACTGGTCAATGTGTTGTCTTTCCTGGAAAAATAACAGGATGCTTTTCTCTGCCTCTGCATTTCATTGATGCTGACCTGTTGCGTGTCTTAAAAACACATCCATCACATGTCAGGTCTGCTTTTTCATTTTTTTCTTGACCATCCAAGGACACTGGCTAGGTATTCCACATTCCAACATGGAACTCCACTGCCTCCCCAGGTATAGCTCCCTAAGTGTAGAATAGAAACAAAAGTATCCTGCCCTCTGTATGCAGGAAAGTAAGATTTAACACTGAAAAATATTTACAGATGTTAAATGTGTTTCATTCCAATTCTTACCCCTCTGATTCTTCACAGTGACTTTAATATAATCTCCAATACACTCTATAGTTACATTTTGGCAAAGAAATCTTGTCTTATGCATTCAACAACACCCTCTAATTTTTAGTAGCCTAGAAGATTTTCCTCTTCTTCAGTCAGAACACTGAAATCAGTAATTCTTCCAAATCTAGTGAGGAATCCCACAAATCCTGTTCTCATAATCAAAAGTAGATGCTAGGCAATATGCAGAATAAACACAGTAGAATTCCTTTCCCTGACTCTGGAGGGATTGGTTTTTGTGAATCATGAGCTACCAAATATCAAATAATTATTTGCTAAATAATGAAAGAGAAGATTAAGATATCCCTTAAGCTCCGATGAGCCTTGGAGCACAGTGCCTGGCTATTAAATACCACAGTGTTGGTGTGATGATGCTTAAGTCACTTTGTGAATCTGCCCCAGTGATGGTGCTGTTCCTGATGTCCCTCTGAACACGTTTTTGTCCTATGTCCTGCACATGAATAGAGAAATAGAAGCTTCATAAAGGTTGAATTGTGTAGACTTCTAGTAGAAGACAGGAAGGTCCTCAGAAAAGAGTGAACTGGAGTTTGTGGCTCACTTAGCAAATTTAGGATGCTCTCATCAGGCAGGAAAGGTGAAGGTGAGGCTCAGAAAGGGGATGTTGGAGTCCTGCTACAGACTGTGACTAAGTGGCATGATTTACTCTCAGGACAGTGAAAATACTAATGTGAGCCCTCTGAGGGAAAAAGGAGTTCTTACATCATTGTAGTATGCCACTAAAAAGAAAGCTTTACTGCTTTCCCCTGTCTCTGTCATTGGGGCTGGATTGAAGGATGTTATCACACTTGTGATCCCCCGGGACCCAGCCCACTTGCAGACACATTGGAAAACTATTACTGTGTGGTATGAGCTTTCCTACTCTGACTGAAGACTCTGTAGGGATAAGAACTTGAGTCCTGTGGGGAATCATCATGTCTCATTCTTTTTTCTTTCCACATTATCTGGAAGGCCATGATATTTCTCCCTTCTTGCACAGGAGACTTCCCCCCACAATTGCTATATTTGTCTCCATAGGCAAACATTTACACAGCAACTTTTAAGCTATTCTCCAGTCACCCTTTGATCCTGTGGCTCTGGAATAGTCTATCCCATCCCTTAGTCCACACTCCCATGAGACAGGGAACTTGGGTCAGATGAGGACTGAGAAATTTGCACACCAAAAATTAACTCTTCCTGTTGAAGCTCAGGTTAGTGTCTTTGATGTTGAATTTCCTTGTTCTGCCTATAATTTCCTCTGGAGGGAAGGTCAATGCCATGTACTGCTTTGGATAGCTTATTACCTAATAGGGTTTGTGCTCACCTACACAGAGCCATCTTTTCTTTTACTGCAACTGTACTTACAGTGTGATTGGCACCATGTTGTAAATAATTAGTGAAAGTAATGATATAACTCCCTGTGGTAATCTCATCCTATTTAGGATACAACTACAATCTGAACTTCAATAACACCTTTGACATAATCAAACATCCCAGAGCCCTTTACAAAGCCATAAATTACTCACCTGTAAAGTAATGACTGCAGGGAATTACAGCAGGCAATGAGTCCATTGATCGCTGCTGGTACAAAATGAAGGAGAGGACGTACAACAGAGGCCACTCCACAACTCTCTTCCTTTGGAAATTTCCATAGTGCCTTTAATTTCTGCATGTATCTCTTTTCTTCCCCACAGGGACACAAGAGGAGGAAGACCACCTTGCTCTGACAGTCAAGGACACCTTCATCCATGCTGAGCTGTAAATCCCATCTGAAAGTGATGGGATTTTAGGCAGGACACAAATGTGTGAGCTTATAGCCTGCAGGGAAAACTGCTCTTTAGCCAGTGATGCAAATAAACAAGTAAGTCACTTCCTTAAATTTGCATGGGCCCTTTCTGAAAGGAGGGTTTTACTGCTGCTTTTAAACAAAAAATAGCAGTGATTGCTTTGGACACCTCAGATGATATACTGCACGCAAAATCAGGGCTGCATCACCTCCTACCTCCTAAGATACCCCCTCTATGGTTCAGAGTTGTCCTCACATTATTAGGTCATTAGGAATTTTCTCTTTTATCAATTTCATTTAAAATGAACCCCAGTTCTAGAAACCTTAATGTAAGAAGTCCATATGTCCATAAACACTCTGACTGAAAAAAATGGAATTATTTTGGTAGGCAACTCAGTGCCAGAAAGAATTGCTAAATCAAGAATTCTATTATTTAGATTACGATAATGTAAAAGAAGGATTAAATTGTTTCTGCAGTTAAGAATGCCACTGTGATTAGGAAATGTTTTGTATTACATGAAAAATCTCAGAGTTCTTTTTTTTAACCTGAAGGAAGACAATGGGAGCAAACTTTATATTTGTAACAGAAATACATATTTCTTAGCACCACCTGGAGCTCTTCTTGGTTTTGTTGTGTTCTGGGGCTACATGTTTATTATAGTCCTATCCTGGATTCCCAGAGTATTACTGCACTTGTTATTGTGGTGCCAGCTTGACACCAGTGGGACTACCTTATGGATGCCATTGAGTGTGGATGTGAAAAGTGCTGCCTCTGAGATAACAAATATTTTGGCAAGATGGGAAAGTTACAATAGCAAATATTTTGCCTGGTTCTCAAAGGTATACTGCAGTTTTATAACTTGTGCCTTAGTTTTAAACTGTTTCGTGTTCTTAATTGCTTGTCTTGGGTATTGGACATGTTGATGGACTGAAAGCCATGGGGACTTCTCATGGAGAAAGACAGCAATGTTTGGTCCCAAAGGCTTAATTTTGAAATCCAGCAGAACTGTTGTCCTTGCTCTTTGGATATGACAAGTTAAAAAGGGATTCATGCTGAATTTAGAAGGCCTGTTTTGATGGAATAGGGCTGCTTTGGAATAACACACAAATAGAATAGTTTAAACAATCATAATTTTAAAAATACGTTTAATTGGATTATTTCTTGTGGTCTGATCCAAGGAATATTGAAGCCTGCAAGACCATTCCTATTGGATTCTGTGGGCTGTGTGATGGATCCTTAAATGTTTGTAGAGGATAGGGAATGTTTCAGGAGCTCCCTGCTGAGCTGTGTACAGTGTCTCAAAGCAGGTGCAGAAAGGACAATTAAGCTTCCACAGGACAGGATGTCACCACTGTCTTCCTCCTTGGGCTGTCCTCAAAATTGCCCCTTGTTTTGGCAAAAACCAAGTGAAAAAAATGAAACTGCCTACTCTTCCATCAACTGATGTGTGTTTTTCTTTCTCATTTCCAGAGTTTTAATATTTTATCTTATACTCTATGTCAGATACATAATAAACATTGACAGGAGCAGGATATTGCAATTCCGTGGCATTTTGAGGATTTTTGTTGTGTTTTGCTAGCTACGAATTAGTCACAGCACTTACAAATTTCCTCATTCAACAGCTTTGCCTTTATTTTTTTAAATATTGGTAAATTTCTTTTTCTCTGCAGTCTAACGTCAATGGAACAGACAAAAATGTAACCCTTTGAATACTGACTGATAAGCATTAAGAGCCCTTGTCTCCTAAAATCATTCCAATGAGAGCTTTAAGTTCTAGCTCCTGAAATGTGATAATGCTCTTTGCAAACTGCTTGGTTACATGTTGGTGCTGGTTTTGCATTCTGTAAGGAACCATGATGTTGCATTTATTAGCATCTTCCTAATTGTCCTGAGTTAGTGTGCATTTGGTATCCTCCGTGGGGAGATCTAGCTAATTAGAATAGCACCAAAGAGTGATTATTACTGTGTTTCATATTTAAACAAAGAAGCTCAACACCCTTTTATATTTCAGTGAAAGTGATTTAGAAATTATTAAATCCAATGAAATAAGATAGATACAATTTTTTTAATCTAACAGGAAAAGAGACAGTTATCAAAACTAGAAAAAGGATTGCTTTTGGTACATGGGAAACAGATTTAAATTGCTGTGTAGTATAACAGTTCCAATTTTGCAAGATGAAAAATGATTGTTTCACTATTGCCTTGTCTACTTTTGTTTTTTTCCACCTGGTCTATCCAAATTTATGTTTAGAAAGTAGTCTCTCTGGGGCAAGGAATTACATTTTTTATTAAATATGTGTCAGGCATGCTGGACAGAAGGGCCCCAGTTCTAGACCCTGCAGCTTTGCACGTGTAACACAAGTGATAAATATAGGCCTATATCATATCAATCAGCAGTATTGTAGAAATATGATTTATTATCAAGTCCTATTTTTTTTTTTCATTTAAGGTGGGGGATAATCAAATGCAAAATTATGGTATGGAGAACAGCTGTTTAGGCAAAATGATGTATTAAAAATTAGCAAATCATTGCACATTGCTGTGAAAATGCTGTATTGGAGCAATGAATGCTTGCATCTGTTTCTAAATTCAAGACAGCTCTTTCACCACTTACCTAAATTAGTTGTGAGACTGGTGGGTACCACATTCATCTCCAATGAACAAGCATTTCTAGGTATGGGTGGGTGAAAAAAGTTGGAAGGGCCTTCCAAGGGGGAAAGCCCCCTATCCAGGGCCTTCCAAGCCAGTCAGGGAGATCTCTGGTGATTTTAACAGTCCATGGATTGAAGCTCAGGAAATGAGTTACACTTCATAGCTATCATGTTCTTGGATGACTTTTAGATAAGTTAGACCTCATTCTTAGAGGACTGACCATGAATAACTTGTGTCAGGACAAAACTTGTGTCAGAGAAAACAGGGAAAAAAAGTGATCAACACAAGCACTGAACAGCGTTCTGTTGTCAAAAAGAGTGGCATGACTGACCCTTTGAGCATAAATAGCAAAACACTTAATGGGAGAGATGAGGTATACTTGAATTGGAAAGAGCACCACATACATCAGGCATGCATCTGTTTTTAAGAGAATGTTGAATAACTAAGATAACATAGAACAGACCCAAAAAAATGAGGTGAAAAAGCAGCTGGCCTACTACTTCATGAAGTGGACTGAACAACATATGTTCAGCAAGGTAAAGAGAATGCCTGATATTATGGGTCCAATGGCTCTTAAAAAAAGGAAAAAAAAGGTTTTAGATGTTCTTGACTGAAATAATTTTTGTCATGGATGGGTTCTGTGATCCATTAAATGTTTTTGTGGATTTTTGAGGCAAACAATTGGACCAAACAAAGGCATTCATAGTGAAGGGATAAAGAGATATTTTTATGTAAGTCAGGATATTTAATCAAAAGGTATTTTTTTGGTCTGAAAGCTGTGGTTCTGATAAACCTCTCAGAAACCACAAACTGTGCTTGGACCCACAGATTGTGGATACAGAATTCTGTATCCTACTAAACATTGCCTTAGCTAATCAGCTCTTCCCACCCCTATTTTTAATCTTTAAAAATGTTAATTGATCACCATTCTGATAATTTCCAGGCTAAAGACTTTTTTCTTTCCAGTGGACACATAGTGATTAAATGCTCAGGAGGAACAAAATGCAATTATGCAGGTTTTCATTTCTCCATACATGCTAATTAGAACAGATAAAACTTTTGCTACAGCATTTATAGTATTTGTGGGGATAATGTATCTGAGCGATAAGAAGGGACAATATTTCACAATAATTTAAACATGAAGTATTTTCCATAATGCATCCATGGGGAATGGTTCAGTTATCAGATGCTGAGGCAGCAGTGTATTTATGAAGCATTGTAAAAACACATACAGTAGTGGCAGACTGCAAATCACAGCAAGTCACCCAAGTAAAGTCATAGCTCTTGGTAGAAAGCTATCAGGACTTGGTGGGTCTGAATTGTGTCACTACATGGAGATGCACAACCAACACCTGCCAGGTCATTACAAAACTTGTCTGGAAATTTTATGCTAGGTCTAAGAGGAAGGAATGGGAGAGAATTGTCAGAAATTATGATCAACTTTCAGAGTTTTGTCATCTGTGATAAATCTCTTTCTATAGTTAGAGGATCTCCTTTATTGTAAGGATTAAAAAAGGAGAGGAAGGAGCAAGAAAAAACCCTGGGAGCTGATGAAGCCTTATGAAACTTAACTTATGCTGTATTTTCTTTTCACTTCAAATCTACTTAAATTCCTGGGATTGCTGTAGTATCCTTTAATTTAGTCTGACTGTGGGGAGATTGTATTTTAGACTGACAGTTTAACTCTTGAATAAAATGAGAGATGTTTCTTTTGGACATTTATCTCTAAATCAATGAGGTTAATTGAGCACTTGTTAGAAAAACATAAGGGAAATCACTTTGCAGTATTTTACTTTTATCCATGAAAACACTAAATGAATACATGATCTTGTTACTCATAAATCCTGAATTGGAGACATTCCATTGAACTGTTAATTTCTATTTTGAAGTAAAACTCCTCCCCCTTTTGTAATCCAAGACTGTTCTACTGGTGAAATGAGAGAAAAAAATACAATGAATGAGAGAGAAAAATACAATGAAGAATGACAAAGGAACAGTAGAAATGTGAATTGGGAATGCAGTGGGGAAAATTACAATAAAGGAAAGCATTGGAGATTCTTCTTAATTGTCCTGAATTAAATTCATGTGGTAATGACATGAAGAAAAAAAACCCCCATATTCTCCTTCAACATGTGTGAAAAAAACCCCAAAACCAAAGAAAAAGTAAATATTGTGTGTACTCTTAGGCTGCCCTTGTTTGCCAGATCCTGGTACGCTGTGACCCTTCACAAAAAACAATCTTATGCAATGTTTTGAACATCCAGTCTTGGCACTCTGTACCATACAGAGCCTTTCAACCCTGTCCCCACAGCTCTTGCAGGGGAAACAACCCAAATTGGAAACCTAATGGAACCTAATTATCAGAACAGTACCTAAAGGGGTTCTACAAGTAAGCCAAAGAGGAACTTCTGGTAAAGGCATATTGTGACAGGATAAGGGAGAAGGGATTTAAACTGAAAGAGTTTGGACTTAGATTAGATATTAGAAGAAATTCTTTGCTGTCAGGCTGAGGCCCAGAGAAGTGGTTGCCCCATCCCTGGAAGTGTTCAAGGCCAGGTTGAATGGGGCTCTGAGTGACCTGGTCTAGTGGAAGGTGTCCCTGCCCAAGACAGGGGGTTGGAATGAGACAATCTTTAAGGTCCCTTCCAATTCCAAAAATTCTGTGACTCCATGATTCTATGCAAATTCTATGGAAATACTTCTGTGCTGCATCACAGACCACACAAACACTGCTCTGATCAGCTGTAGAGACTGCAGGTCATTCCATGCACTTTGAACTGAAAAAACCCCAACAAACCCACAAAATATTTGTTATACTTTTGAACTGCCATGTCCTAGTGCTTGGCACCACTGAGAAGTTCCTGCCTCCATTCTCTGGACAGCTCTGCTTCAGCTACTGGTATATACTGATGAGTTCCTCTCTCAGTTCTCTCTTACTGAGGCTGAACAGGCCCAGGTCTCTCAGCCTTTCCTTGTAAAGGAGATGTTCCAGTCCCTCCGTCATCTTTGTGGCCCTTTGCTGGATTTGCTCTTCCTATTGAGGAGCCCAGAACAGGACACAGCACTCCAGATGTGTGATGGTAGGCACACAAATGATGCCAAAAATGGTGGCAAGCATCAGAGCTTTATTATTCTCCATTTATATTCCCCAATTTCATACCTTTTTCCTCACATGCATAAAACCTGCATGCCCTTCTACTCTTTTGTGATTGGTCAGCACACATTAGCATTCCATGTTTCTTCTTCTTCTTCAGTGCTGTTCACCTGTTATACAGCTGCACCCCACAAGGGATGAGGCTCAACCACAGCCCATTCCTATTCCCCCCAGTCTGTTTTCCCACAGATGTGGCCTCACTAGGGCTGAGTAAAGGGGCAGGATCACCTCCCTCGACCTGCTGGCACTACAGTTCCAGTGTTATCTTCAAATACCCAAGAGGAATGGATCTGGATTCCTGCTTCCTTTCCTCCTCCTCAACCTGCACTCCACTATTGTAAATTAATATGCTTAGAGATGGTAGTGGTGTCAAGAATTAATTACATTTCTTTCAGACTGTCTTTCTCAACTAAGCATGATGGAAAAATATGTTTCCTAAAATAACTTTTGGAGTCAATGAAAGGAAGTGGTAGCAGTGGTTAAAGTTCTGGAAAGGTACTGGATGGTGACAAGATATCAAGACTGGATGACATGCTCAGGGAATTTAAAGAAAATGCTGTCAAAATAGACATAATCCCTCATTAAATTAATCAACCTCAACTGAGGAGTTTGATGGAGAAAGTTTAAATACCTTTTAAAAAAGCATTAGAAATTTTGCATTTCAGTTTTTCTCCAGTATTAAAAGAACATCTGAATTATAAGTGGAGATTTATTTTGTTTACAAAATCCCTTGATTGGTATAAAAAGGTAAAGCTAAAGAAATATGGCTACCATAAAAGAAAACCACGCATCTCTGACAAGTAATTGAACAGAACTGTAGGCAGAAAAAGGCTGTTATTATAACTAATTTGGAATTTCAACAAGCCATTTATGAACCTCTTGAAGAAGGCTTTCAAGGAAATGAAGTAGCCCTAATACATTAGAGGTGAATGGCACTTAGGTGCCAGAAACTGCTTAAGTGACAGAAAACAAGGGGCAAATCATCTTATCCTAGATGAAATGACTCACCTTGTGGAAGTGCTTCATGGAGATCCACTCTCTCAAGGGATCCTCTGTGACTAATCTGGACTGCATATTCCACTTTTAGGCAGGCAAAACATATGATGAGTTAAACGTCACCTCTACCTTTGAATATAGAAACTCACCATGTTCTGCATAGTTTGATATATTGGTTATTAATGAGCTAGTGAAGAGATGAACTGTGTAAAATGATAACACTTGAATGTGATGCAATTATTTCACTGGAGAGAAATGAAGAATTCAACATTCAGGACTGTTTGTTTAGGTATTACAAATGTAAATTAAATTTCAAATCCAATTGAAAAAATAGAATAATTTGAAGTAATTATAAGTTAAAAATTAATTCCCCAAACAAATAAACCTGCTGTTGTTTCTGTAGCTCTGTGATTCACATCCAGTCCTGGAACAAGAGTTAGTGTGCTTTCCCCATGTACTGATCAGCTTTCCATCACAAAACCCCCATTGTGCTCTCCCGACACTTCTCACCACTTCCTATTTCAAAGCCAGATGCTTTTTTCCTGCTCTCCCTGCTCGACGTGGTTTTTTGCACTTCCTCTGGTCACTGGAGCTGAGTTGCTGTAGGGATTTCCGGGACAAACCCAGGGTGAGGTGAGTGGGTTGGCCAAACACCACGTAGGGGTGGGACAGCTGTATCTGAACGCTACGGCTGGTGTTTTTCCTCCATCCTTGTTCTTCTCTCAATGTTCACTGAAGCTAAGCATAAGAACAGTAAAAGGCTGAAACGGCTAAAATGAGAGCAGGAGGAGAAATCTCTGATAGCAAACTCCTGCAGACAGTGTAGAGAGAGCTCCTCTTGAGAGGAGGGGTAGCCAAAGCCAAATATCCCATCTTGTGCTATGTTGAAGACTAGGATATACAACAGTGCTGACTAGAATTTCATGACATAGTAGAAATCATGATTTCCCTCATCTTGGGTGCTGCAATCTCCTGGTCATATTAGTGAAAAGTCAAATAGATCAGTCAGAAAACAGGACTGAGAAAAGTCATGATAGAAGTATATAAATCAATGTATGTTATAAGAAACATAAATAAGTCCCTTGTTTTTGGCCTTTCATTACCAACTAGAATGATCACTTTTCATATGATGGGCATTTCTAAAGGCTCATGGGTTTCTGTGTATAAGACAATCCTTGTGATTACCTTCTGGAGTATCCAATATTTATTAATTTCATTAACAGTATTGTTGTATTGTAAAACTTTGCATTGTAAATCAAGAGAAAAATGCAGCAAATTGAAACTACCATATCTCAGGTTAATTGTTATGAATAGGCAGTACTGGGGTTAATGTACTCATATAATAGCTTGAAATACTTTGTTGCTGATCTTCTCTTTTTATTGGTTCTCCAATCAAACATGAAGAGAATTAGATGTGTCATATATGCCAGTTTGTATATTTTCAAAGGGAAGATTTTTCATGTTCTCTAACAAATGTTTCATATTTGTTAATTTGGTTTTCTGCCTTTCATTCAATTCTGCATTTCATTCAGGAAAGAGGTCATTTTATGACATTTTATCTTCAGACATGACCCTGGAAATGGAGACATTGGCCAATCACTGGTAAGTATTTACAATGGTTTCATTATGTGTTGTTAGAATATTTAAATCAAATTATACTGCCTTTGAAGGCTGAAATCCTTTAATGCTAGTATTTTAATCTGAAGTCAGGCATGAGTAGCTATTTTAAAAGCATAAAAAATTAAGCTTTGTGATTGTGATGTAAGCTTCTACACACATGACATTTCTCTACCAATTAATGTTGAAGGTGCTTGTATTTCAGTGAAGACACAGTATAAAGTAAGACACAGAGCAGCTCATTAGGTAAAGCTGGGATGGAAAGCCTTTAGCTATCGATGTTAAAAGAAATATAAACAACTAGAAATTTCCCAGGTCTAGTAAAGCAGTGGCATATTTATATGAATAAAGGCATCTTTGCTAACAACATACCTGAACTATAAGCTATATCTGAATGAACTCCTTGAAAAACAGAGACTCCTAGAAGGAAGTTTAAGTGATTTAAGTTTTCTACAGTCTACATGAAAGCATTAGAAAAAAAAAGAAAAGTTAAAGAACTTTCAACCTTCCTGTAATATGCCAAACTAGCACAAAGAAAGATTTTTGCATAGCTTGCTTAAAATATTCCTGAAATAGATGAAAAGTCAAACCCCAGACATTTGAACAGACATAGGCAAATACTGAAAAAATGATTGGCAAACATATTGGTGAATCTCAAACATTGGTGGATTTCCTTTTGTTGGTAACTTTTGTAGCTGAACTTTTTATTCTTCAACAATAGTATGAATTGAAGCTCACAGATGTTTATGAAAAGCAAATTTTAGATCAAGATTTACTTAGGCTCTGAGACAGCAGACCACTTGAATATATGCTTAACTTGAAGTCTGTGGAAACATTTACATACTTACAGTAAAATCTATTCTTATGTATTTCACTGTGTTGGGTTTTGAACTGGAAAATCAAACTAGGTTTAGGGTTAAATGAGTTACATGGTGGGAAAAAGCAGGTTGTAAAGTTTAACTCAGCAATCCTTCTAATAGATAACCAGTTACTGTATAACACTATTAATTATTTCTATCTGAAGCAATTCAGAGAATTAAAATCATTGACACATGCCACTTGTGTGGTGAGTGAGAGACTTGAATATAAAATTTCTGCAAATAGTGCAGTTCCCATTTCCAAGTGTTTACCGAGGCTTACATACTGTTAAGTAGAAAATTCTGGGACAGATATAAGCCATTGCCCCCAAATATAGACACACAATAGAGCAAAAATGAGAAAGAATTAGGTTTATTTTTATCAAGTCTGATGAAACACCCATAAGCCATAAATTATTTAATAAAACCTTTAGATTGCCAGTGACTGCAGTGAAGAAGCCAAAATTTTCCTAAGGGTTGAATGAGCAATGACAAGTTTCTTCATCAAATCAAACTGTGTTTTCCACAATGTACCTCATAGGCACAGAAAGAAATGCTTTCTGCATTCAGAACTAATAATCCTGGATATGACATTTGTCTATTTTTTTAATGAACCTAAAGTCTAATCTGCCTGAAGACAAACAAAATATTCAGATTTATTTTTTGAAAGTATTTTATGTGTACAGAAAATATCCATTGTTGTCACAATATTCAAATGCCTTGTGCTAAAACTTTCTAAAGTATTTTAATATAATGGTTTTGGTAGATTTTTGCTTTGTTTTTTTTTTTTTTTTTTTTTTTTTAATGTAGGTCTCAATAAAACAGTGAGAAAAAGTCCCAAGCATGTAGCTTTATTTTTCCTAGAGCCCAGTGTAATACGTTCATAGGCGGTGCAGAGTAAAGAAAACTAAGTCTGTGTTTTTCTCACCAACTTGTCAATGAAAAATGTTCCAGTGCTAGTGAAATGAAACCTCTTGAAACTTTAATATAAAATCTTGAGTAACTTCTGATCCCTTGGTGCTTTCTGTTGGAAGTATGTTTGGCATCTTTCAGAGCTTAATATCAAGGACTCAGATTT
This sequence comes from Ammospiza caudacuta, assembly GCF_027887145.1. NCBI lineage: Eukaryota > Metazoa > Chordata > Aves > Passeriformes > Passerellidae > Ammospiza > Ammospiza caudacuta. Next base: position 75,585,936 of record NC_080595.1, read on the forward strand.
CTGTACTTGAGTCTTATCTTGGGAACTCAACTTGATAGCTGGCTTCTCTATATTTATCATATTCCTTTCCTGAACACTTTCAATTAGATCATGAAGTACTGCTAGACAAGTTCTGTTTTTCTCCTTTTGCTGCTCATTTTGGAATATTAAAGAGCAAACAAGAACAACAAACCATAGTCAGTGAATTGTTCCCCTTTCTTACAATAAATCAACTTTAGGATCTTGTATCTGCATAAACCCTTAAGAACGTGAGCTTACATTTTCGAGAGACTTTTGGTAAGACATTCACCACCATAACTTTACACATGGACAAGAAATTGTCCCCCTAGACTCCCTCTATAGTCAATTTTTGACTCTGCAATAGTTGCTTTCAGAAGGGACTGTGAGCCCCGTTTAATGTACATTTAGGAAGTCTGAAGGGAATCTCTTAGGATAATGTGTATCTGCACCTCTTTGATAATGCAGGCAGTGATGGTGCAATGTACACCTCTGCACTGCAGTTCCCTGCCTCGGGTCACACAGGTTGCACCCCGCTGTTAGATTTGTAGGTGAACACTAAAACCCCCACAGTATTATGCAGTTACACAAAGCAAGAGACGTGTGTCTTGGGAACTATGGTATTATTGCACCATTGAAATTTGTTTCCAATGTTCTCTTCTAATTTCAACAGTGAACTTGTGTCATTTCAAGAACCATCCTGTAAAGGACACTCAAAGCTTAGCTTGGTTCCCAAATGTGCATGTCTAGTGCCATTTGCAAAGTCTTAAATTTAATGAGGTGTCTCCACAGCATCAAGTACATCCAAGACCTACAGAAACATGACTAGCAGCTAGAGGCCAGTCAGGACACCCTAGAAAACCTCAAATTATCTTAAATTTCCATGTATGGGCAATTGGAGTTAACAAATGAGAAAAGTCAGGCTCAGAACATGAGTGTGTCAGGAGGTACTACCTCTGAGGGCTAAAACCAAATTAATATAATAGGTGAATTTCAAATATTTAAAGTAACAACCAGAGATGGCAATTTAAAACGGTATCTTCTGCTTGCCTTATGAGATCTGTCCAGAATACCCACAGAAGGGATTCTCTTTTCAGTGAATGAACTTTGACTTAATCAGAATTTGCAAATGCAGCCATGAGTTATTCACATTGTAGAGTGATGATACAACCTCAGGCATTTAGATTAATCTGCCAACAGCAAGCACTCCAAAAAGGCTATGACAGATTTAAGTGATGTGACCTCCTCTTAAATTTAGAGATCTGATAGGCAGGATTTGGCTTGCAGCCCAGCATCACTACCTCTCTGGGCAACCTGTTCCAGGTTCTGCAACCTTCATTGTAAAAAACTCTGCCCTTGCATCTAATACAAATCTACCCTCTGCTGGCTTCAAACCCCTTTTCCTATCACAGCAGGTCCTGCTAAAAAGCTTATCTAATTTTCCCTGTATTCCCCCTTTAAGTATTGCAAAGCCACAATAAAATCTTCCTTGGTGAGATCTTGATGTGTCTATGCTACTTTTGTTGTCCCTCTGCTCCCTCAAATATTCAGTTAGCCTTCAGACACTTAGAGCTGAATTTCTCTCCTTTTGGAAGGCTGGGCTCTGTGAGAAGAGAAGAGAAGAGAAGAGAAGAGAAGAGAAGAGAAGAGAAGAGAAGAGAAGAGAAGAGAAGAGAAGAGAAGAGAAGAGAAGAGAAGAGAAGAGAAGAGAAGAGAAGAGAAGAGGAGAAGAGACCCCATATTGGACAGAACCAGTTCCAGACAGCTCAAGTGCAAGCCCATTGCAGGCCAAAGCAGAGTTTCCTAAAATGTCACCATGTATTTTTTCATTCCTTTTCCTAGCCATAATATATCCATCTTCAGTAGTGTCAAAGAAGAATCAAACATGTTTTTTCTGGTTAAAATTATATTTTAAAATAAATAAGATCAGCAAGAACGCAGCTATAAAAAGTTAATTTAAACTGCTTTCCTTAGAAAATTGCCATATCAGCTTAAAACTGGCAGAAGGCCCATTAAACAAGATAAATATAGATGGAATCATATATATTCAGCTGGAAAGTGGAAGGTATTGGGATGCTTCAAAGCCATGAGTTTTAGGATGATAGTTCAGGGAAACCTGATACTGCCAGTGTCATGGAGGATAAAGAACAAGCTTTATAGAAATACAGAAAAAAAATAGAAATGTGATAAGGAATTTTGTAAAAAGATTCAAACAGAGACACAGCTGTGGATCCTGTTGGGGAAAACAATGCAAAATAAAAACTCAAGGAAAAAGAAATGAGGCTGAGTTGCAGGAAATCTATGTGACAATGAAAAGTATGAAAAAATGGAATAGTTCCCTACAGGGAGACATGGGAGCTCCTATGCAAGAAAGTAGAACAAACTGGCAATTAATCTGAATTTGGCAGATGATGAGGATGGATTAATTGATTTCTTTGCAATAGGCATGTTCAAGCCTACATACCTCCTGCTAGGTAAAGGAACCTCCAAGTTAAAAGGTTTTCGTTCCAAGAAGATGCTAACTGGACTAGAATTAAAAAAAGAAATAACATTATGAAGTCCTTAATGGAAAAAAATATAAAACCTACCTGCGTCTCTTTTGGGATTTCAACCTTAGAAAAATCAAATGTGCAGTTTATTCCCGAAGAAGACTGTTTCTCTTATTATGAGCCCTCTGAAAGCTGTGTTAATCAAAACACTAGGCTGAACTCTGAAGCTGAATTACCCATTTCATTTATTCTTTATAATTTTTTCATTCCACATGTGACCAGAGCATAAGAATCCCAGGCTTCCTCCCCCAATCCCCACCTAAGATTTTCTTTACAGCCTCACACTGTCACAAAGCTTTGTCTTCCACTGGGGCTGGTGTTGACTGGCTTTTTGGCAGTTTTGCTCTCTCATAATATTGCATGATAATACAGCAATACGATTTGTTTACCTTGCATCAGCTCTAAATTTGTTTCAATGCTTCAATACAGGAGCCTCTGTGCCAGAGAACTTCTTCCAATGCAGTGCCTTTTCTCCAAAACTGCCAGAACCACACAATGTGTCCTGCACAAGAGTAGCAGGAGAACTGTTGATTGAGAAACCTGGAACATCACCTCAAGGTTTTTGGGAATGCTCTTTGCATTTTGTTGTCCGTGTTAAGGAGACTAGGAATTCCTTTCAAATACCCTTATAAAGTAACATTTACAAATCCAAACTGGCATTGAAGTAATGTACTTGCACTCATCCTCCAGAGAACATAAGGTTACTGCAGGTGTGGTCCCTGAAACGTCTTCCTCCCACCCATGTACCCACTGCCCATCCCCAGCTGCCTGCATACACCATCAGTGCATGGTATAAGTGTGCTCCATTTCCAGCACAGTATTTGAATTTTTGGCCTGCTTAACATTTGCTATCAATATGCTTTGCCACAGCTGTCAGATTAGTCAGGGCTGGGTGTTTTTTTTCCTGTTTTATCTGAGTTGGCTTTATTCCCAGATTCCAGATAAAAGTGATATTATTTTGCTTGACCATCCCATTCCAAGCGTTAAACACTGTGACTTCAGGCTTGGATGCTCTAATGGTGTGTTAAAACTGTCCAATTTTGAGTGCCTGCCCTCCCCTCTGCCCACACATGCACGCATAGCAAGCCACAGGAATACATTGCTGAGGTAAAAAATTGTGTGGAGCCTCAGACTGGGAGTGTGTCTAGCTGCCAGTCGTTGCAAGCTATAAAGTAATCACTAGAGTTAAAATAACCAAAATGAAGAGTTCACAGAATATGGTAACTGATAGAAATTGAAACAAAGTGTTTTTCAGGATTTTCCCTTAAGAAGTGGTGGGCCACTGACCTCACACATTTTTGTGATGAGAAATTCCTGAGAGCCAAACTACTAGCTCTGAGATGAAAAAGAAACTCCATCTGCTGGGAAGTTTATCAGCAGAATGATTTTTGATAGACTGCTTGCATCAT